>NW_006261964.1:16424407-16485925 GCF_000493195.1 Citrus x clementina
ATTTTATTCAGTATGCCAAACACATCCTAAAAATACTGGTTTTAAGACAATTTAAAATAAAAAAATTTAACATTTAGGGTCATTCTTTAGTGGAGTGACTAAAATTACGACATCAATACCGTAATAGATGTGAATCATTAGATTTAAATGAAAAATCTCCACTATTAATTCTAAAGAAATAGGTAATCAGTTACCCAAGTAGTAGATAATTATCTTTTTTTTTTAGTTTAAATTGCAGGTTATATGTACTACTCCTATATGTAATTTACAAAATTAACATGTTACTTGAAACTTAGTGTTGATTTATAAGTTTTATATTACATTTTTAGGTTTTTATTTTCTTACCACTATGAAGATTAGCTTAACACTCCAACATTAATTTATCGTTTTTTTCTTCAATTTACTACTTCTAAATCTGCATTACAAAATTTTTATTTTATTTTACAGTTGTTGCCAATTTACAATTCTTATATTATTTTTTTACAATACTGAAGATCAATTTACCACTGCAACAGTAATTTATTCATTTTTCCTTTAATTTACTACTCCTATATGTGATTTATAAAATTTTTGTTTCATTTCACATTTAATATCAATTTACAAGTCTTATTTCAGTTTTCTAAGTATTTGTTATTTCTACAATGCTGAAGAATAATTTACCACTCCAATATTAATTTACCCTATTTCCCTTTAATTTACCACTCCTATGCGTGGCTTACAAAAATTTTGTTTCATTTCACATTTAATGTTTATTTACAAGTCTTATGTCATTTTTCTGAGTATCTATTTCTTTTACAATCTATAAGATCAATATATCACTCAAAAATTAATTTATCCATTTTCTTTCAATTTACTATTGCTATGTGTGGTTTACAAAAACTTTTGTTTTATTTCACACTGAATGTCAATCTACAAGACTTATGTCATTTTTCTAAGTTTTTTTTTTTATACAATCTTGAAGACAAATTTTCCACTCCAACATTAGTTCACTCATTTTCACTTTAATTTACTCCTCTTATTTGTGGTTTACAAAATTTTTATTTCATTTCAAATTTAATATCATTTTAAAAATATTATGACATTTTTCTAATATTTTATTTTTTTTATACAATCATGAAGACTAATGTACTACTACAACATTAATTTTTCTCTTTTCTCTTTAATTTATAGCTACTGTGTGTATTTTACAAGATTTTTATTTTATTTCACACTTAATATTAATTTACAAGTCTTATGTCAATTTTTTAAGTTTTTCTAATAATTCTGAGGACCAATTTATCAGTCAAACATTAATTTACCCCTTTTTCCTTCAATTTACTACTTCTGTGTGTGGTTTATAAAATTTTTGTTTCATTTGATACTTAATGTCAATTTACAATCTTATTTCTTTTTTCTAAGCTTTTGATTGAGTGCTGGAGAATGGTACATTTATAAATGATAAAATTATCATTTTGCAATCTAAATCTTACTAATAATTTTACTTTTATGTATTTAAGTAATTTAAACTTTGATTGTGTGTGTTTTGTTATAATTTAAGTATTTCATATATTTCAGGAGTATTTTCGTAATTTCACGATTAATGAGAAATTGAACAAGAACAAATAGCATATTTGAGCTCATAATAGCTAAAAACCTTAGGAAGGGTGATGAGATTGAGGGCAAAACTGTCACAAACACATGAGTGAGGCATATTCAGATTCAAGTTCCCGTCGATACCCGTCACAAGAGCTTCAGCAAAGAAATTCAAGGAAGAGCTTAATGGGCTGATTCAAGTAACTTGGGCTCAATCAAATTTGTAGAGCCCTGTTGAAGGAATCGCACATGATAAATGTATAATTCAAGCTCTTGAAGTTTTCAAATAATCACTTCCTCGAAATAGGAAGTTGGCTTGCCTATTATGGTGGGAAAATATACTACTTTCCTTTTTGGATACTTTTCTGTTTCTTAAGGAGGCTAGTGGAGAAACAAATCAATTATTTCTCTTTTAATTGCTGAGTTTCCATTTTAATTGATGTAAGGCATTTAAGCCAAATTAGGATTCTGAATTAATTTAAATTCTTTTCTATTCACTTAGATTAGGATTCTGATTTGATTTAGATTCTTTCCTTATTTGCTTTAGATTAAGATTATGATTTGATTTTGGTTTTGCAATACTAACTAGGCAACTCAAGAGGGGGGATGAATTGAGATTCTAAAAATTTAAGCAGTTAAAACTTAATGCAATTTAAACAAAGCAACAAATTCGAAATAAACAAATTAATGTGTAATGAAAAATAGAGAGATAGCGTAATAAAGAGAGTAAACACATGATTTTTACGTAATTCGGTCAACAGTGCCTACGTCCATGCCTCCAAGCTCACTGGGCTTGACGATTTCACTAAGTGAGCCTCTAAGTCCCCAACAACTCTTAAAATTGACTTTCAAGGTGTCAATACACCTGTACAACAAGATATTGTCCCAAATCTTTTAACCCAAGTGTATTCCAACACTTACAATCACTCAAAAATAAAGATTACAAAAATGTTTCTCTCACACCACGTAAATGGTTGCAAATGAAAGCTTAAAGTGTGAATCATTGAAACAAAAACAAGTTTAAAGCTCAATAAGAATTGTATACTCAATAGCAAGCTCAATGATAACCATTGAATCTCTATTTGTTTGAATTTGATTGAACTATTTTATAGTTGGAGCTGAAAACTAATTATTGTTTACTTTTTGAGAATAATCAGATCACGGTTAACTGCTGTCGCATCACCATTTTGACTTGTTCAAAATGACTATTATACTTAGATTTTAAATAGTCAGTTAATCATTTGAAGTTATCGGTTAGTTGTTTATTTCCAAAAACCTGCAAAACAATTTTGGCTAATCGTTTGTGCTAAACGGTTCAAGGTTATAATCCATTCTTCTCTGGAATTTATCGATTAGCCATTTTCAATAAACGGTTCACTGTTATTTTCCGGAATCAACATTAAACAATTCTTTGCAGAAAATGATTTTCTGATTAAAGTTAACAGTTGTCCATTGATTAAAGTTAACAGAAAATTTTTAAAGATTTTGAGATTTCGAAAATTTTGAGATATATGCAATATGCAAACTTATTCTTCCCCTTCATCATAAAAAAAAAGTAAAAGATTACCATAAAAAAGAAACTTATCCTCCCCCTTCAAGTGAAAATACTAGCAGAACCTACCCCTAACATGAAACATCTCTTTAAAAATCAATAGCAAAATTTACACCCAAGAAATTAAACTCAACATCCAAGCCAACATCACGGTAAAATCAATGCCAAAATAACCATAATCATCCAAACATATATCTCAAGTAACAATAAAACAAAAACTATCCAACGTATAGAAAACACATGATCATCTAAAATGTAAGAATGTTGTGTGAAATTAAAAGATAGAGACAAATAAGAAACTATTGTTGAGGAGGAGATGAAGATGAAGAAGGTGGAATCTTGAGAGCTGTGAAGATATGCAGATGACCATCCAGAATCTACTACTGTTGATCAAGGATTTGCTGCTACTGAAGCTGAAATGTAGCAAGCTGGGTCTGAAGCTATTGCTGCTACTTGAAAAGAGTACGAACATCTCTAACTAATTATTGCATAAGATCATCTAAAGCTAGTGGATCCTCCGGAGCTAGGGGCTGGTCGGTATCCATTTCATGCTTCTCAGAATCAGATTCTGCTGGAGGCTATGATACGAATCCTTGATGTGGAAGTGGAGGTCTAGCTTGCAGTTTAAAATTTAAAATTAGGTAGCTGATCAGGAGAGTAAACGTCTTTAAGCATCCAGTTATCTTATGAAGCTAATAGGGTGTCTTGGTTTTTAGACGAGGGTATTTTGATCCACTTCCTATTCTTCCAATAAAAGCCTATACCTGTTATAGCTTTATCATTAATCCTCTTGGTCTTCAAATAAATCGAATCTCGAATAGGTACTTGGAAATTTCGCAGTATTTAAGAAATAATACTATCATAAGGGAGCAACCTATTATTAACCCCAAGAGTGCTTAACATATGCCTCAAAATAACAAAACCTAGTTTAATAGATCGGCTCCTAAGAAGACTATCTAGTAACCCGACATCCAATCTCGTCGCCTTATCTGAATGTCCCTTTCTAAAAGTGATAATATGTTGTAAGATAGTGTGAAAAATCCTAACTTATAACAGTAACAATTGAGAATGGAAGGGGAGAACGTAAATATCAGTTGTAAGGTCTCGACGCCTACAAATATTTCTAACACCACGATTATGAGCAAAATCGGCAAATGAGAGGGCCTTCCTAGATCTATAAATCTTGTGACCAGCATCCTGAGTTACTAGGATTTTGTTTGAATCCTGAACATCAAATTCTATTGGAACACCTCCTACATTAGTGATTATCCGATCTAGCCTATTTGTAGAAATTTTCATATTTGAGTAAAAGACACGAACTAGATTAGGATAAACCTGATCATCAATATCTAATGTTGACTCCTAAGGCAATAACATAGCTTTCATACAAATCCACATAGTAAGAATCAATTACCTTACGGCCCATAAAGCGGGTTTCGAAGCGTTTGGCCAGAGGAGATGTGGGAAAGTGAATCCTTTTGAATTCTGAAGTCTCCCTAGGTGATATTGGATTCCTATCGGGAATGAATTTCCTCTTGCGAGCAGCATGCGAAGACTCAACCATGGTTATAAATATGAAATTTGGGATTTTTAAGAAATGATGAGAATGGAAGAAATTCAACCGATTAAAATAAGTATGGATGGTAAAAAACGTGATTATGATGCTTAATTTGACTAAAAAGTTGTAATACCCCTATTCTCCCAAGGGTATTTAAGTCTTTTTAATTTTTAGTGATCCCTTTTACCCTAGTATAAATAGAACAAGATGTCCTTTCCATTATGAGAGCGGAGGAAGGAGAAGTCGGCTAAGATAAAAAAAGACTGAAAAGAGGGAGAGAGAGAGAGAAGGAGAGAGAAATGGAGAGAAAAGAGAGAAAAGAAAAGAAAAAAAGAAGTTAGTTCTATCATAGACAACACATGAGATCAAGTTGTTCTTGTTGGGAGAAGTTTTGGAGGTAAGTTTTAATTCTTGATTTTTATTAAATTGTTGTGGAGAAGCATGATTGCAATAGAAGTACAAACCTAAGATTTTACAGAAATATACTGACAGTGAATTATTATGAAAATCATAGTAATTTGTACAAATTAATTTTGATTCTGATTTTTGGGTATGTTAAACTAGACATCGTCTAGAATGGTTTGAAACTTGTTTCAAGTTAATTAGATAAGATTGCAATTAATTATGATTTTTCAAACTCAAGTCTGAAAACTTGGAAATTTCTAATTTCGGTGAATAACGTGAATTACAAAATTATTTTTACCATAGCTAGACTACTTAGAAAATTATGAAATTTGGATCAATGATTTTTATATATGTCTAGTATGATTCTGTAAATTTTCATGATGTTATGATAAAGCAATAAATTGTTTTGTATTTGTAAAGCAAGTGTGTTTAAAACATAAAATTGTTTGACAATATTGATGATGTCTGAAACGTCAATTATTTTTAATAGTTTTTGAAGGAATTATGTTATAAAATTTTTATCAATGAGCTTTTAATGTGTTATTATATGGTCTGTAAAATTGGAGAGTTTTCCAATGAGGGAATAATTGTTCATGTCCTTGAAGAGCTAACACAAATTGAGTAAAAAAGGATAAGGAGGCTTAACAAGCATCACTATTATAAAATCATGATATTCGGGTCTCAAACATCTTGCTAGCTGAAAATTTTTTCTAATTCATAAATGAGCTTTTTGATAGCTACAAGGCTATTATATAGCATTTCGAATCATTAAAAATATTCATTAGTTGAATTAAAACCTTTCTTTAAAGACAAAAGTCTATTTGTTAGATGTACTTCTCTTTCTTTGGTCATGGAAAATAATTGTTCTTTGAGGGAACTCTGCACTTGTTAAGCCGTTTTTGCTTTAACAATCATGCCAAGAACTTTCGTAATTATGTCCCGTAACTAGGAGGTTAGCAAGTTGTCGTTGTCATCCCATACTCCAACCTTTGATGAGCTTGGCGTGTGATGGTTGTTGAAGCCAGCAAAAATAAATATCTACTCTAAATAAATTGTGTATAGTGATTGAGTAGGGTTGTATCCATAGAGATCGGTAATTATTTAAATCCTTTTAAAATATAAAATGCAAAATGAGAGGTTTGTTGACAATAATAAAAATCAAATTAAAACAACAAGAGTACGAATTAAAATTGTAATTCAAATTGGAGAAAGTTCCGGTTGAAGGAATTAACTGAGCTTGATTTGACTACTGATCATTGATTCAAATATAAATCATTACTACTTATGAATAGACCGGTTATAGCTGCTGAGACCCTCCAATAACCAATTTCTCCTTAACTAGTCGATAACCAAGGTACGACCATTGGTTATTTCCCTAATCAATAGACAACTCTAGATACGATCATAGGATTTAATCAATTGACAGTCTGAAAAACCAGAGAGACCCAAATCCTAATCAACAAACGCATACGATGGTTCATTTAAATTAGATTGTTTATTCTCATAACACAACTCACCGCTATGCTATTTTTCATAAACATTAAAATCTTCATATGATGAATCATTTAATTGACAATATATTAAGTTGATAAATTAAATAGTGGCCAATTATCTAATTAACAAATATAATCATGACAATAATTTAAAGAATAAATAAATATCCAAAAAGTAATAAAACAATTAAAGCATAAGAAAGATCTCACAGTAGTGATGAATCAAAATTTCATTAACCTTCAGCCAGAAAAATAGGTTTAGTTCTTCATAGAGAGAATAGAAAAATTTAGATCTATGGTTTCTTTCTTTTTTCCAATCTCCTCTTTTTTCACAATAGATTCCTCCCTTAAATACTATCTCTCTCTTCTCTTCTAGAGTTCTATTTAAAATAAAATACTAATATCTGAAATATTAAATTCATAATTACAAAAATAACCAAAAATACAAAACATGTTAAACTAAAAACTACAGGTCCGTAGTTGACAGCACGCGCCCACACCTTATCAACAAAGTTCTTCTGACGCTCATAATTTCTCCAAGAGAACAATCATCCTTAAACATCATCTTGTAGCTCAATTTTAGCACCAATCAATAGAATTGCACCTACAAAAATAAAACACAAGTAAATCACTATTATTAAGTGCAAAACATCGATATTAAGGGAAGTAAACAATGCAAAACTAGTGCATAAATTGCACTATAACAAATTTCCCCACACCAAGATAATGCTTGTCCTCAAGCATATAACTCAAGACTAATCCCAAATCTCCACTCAATTCTCATCTCAACTCATCCAAAAACAATCTTAAGCAAGCATACCTCAAGAATTTAAGTCGATAAACATTCGAGAGACAAGGATTTTAAAGCATAGAATCTCATAAGCTAGAATAAAAACATTCAACCACCAAGAAGATCCATTCAAAATTCAAGTGCGACAAGATTTAATAGCCCTCTCAATGACTTCACTCCATGCACTCAAAGTGTTTAGGGTGTCATTTATGCACTCAAATCAAATCAAAGAATGCTATTACCATAAGCTTGCTTATATATCACATCTCAATCTAGAAAACATGAATTAAATGCAAAAATCTAAGGGTCTTAAAAAGTTTGTAATGGGGTTAAATGGGTTAAATGAAAAAGAAAGGTTTATGAAAGAAAAAGAGATCAAAATGTGAAGAATGATCTCATTGAATGAACCTTATGATATCAAAACACTTATTTCTACTCAAGTCGCTAAGAATGTAAACATTTTTTTCTCTTTTTTTTCGATTTTTTTTTGTGATGAACCACTTTGAGACACTAAAAATTTCAGAAGTACTTTTTTAATAAGCACGTGGGCACGCCTTATAAAAATTTTTCTTCAGGCCAAAATAAGTAAAAACATTATTTTTTTTTAAAAATCTGAATCAAAATTAAAAGAAGATATGACAAAAAACAAAATAAATAAATCATTTGGGTTGCCTCCCAAAAAGCACCTTTGTTTTATGTCTTTGGCTAGACACATTCATGCATCAATCTCCATAAATGGGACTCTCGAGAGCCACTTCCTCCACAATATTCACCAAAAAACCTTCATAAAAAGGTTTTAAGCGAGCACCATTAACTTTAAAAACTTTCTTAGAGGTCAGACTCCGAATCTCAATTGCACCATGAGGAAAAATATTAGTAACAATAAAAGGTCCTACCCAACGAGAACGTAATTTATCAGGAAAAAGTTTAAGCTTAGAATGAAAAAGAAGAACTTTTTGACCAACAGAGAACTCCTTTCTCAAAATCATTTTGTCATGAAATGTTTTCGTCTTTTCCTTGTAAAATCGCGAACTCTCATAGGATTAGTTTCTAATCTCCTCCAACTCTTGCAGCTGCAACTTCCTCTACTTTCCCGCTTCATCCATCCGCATATTGCATTTCTTAACCGCCCAGTATGCTCTGTGCTTAAGCTCTACAGGTAAATGACAAGGCTTACCAAATACTAAACGATAAGGAGACATACCTATGGGAGTTTTGTAAGCGGTGCGATACGCCCACAATGCATCATCTAATCGCAAACTCTAATCCTTTCGATTTGGACTAACTGTCTTTTCAAGAATTGATTTGATTTCTTTGTTTGATATCTCAGCTTGTCCACTTGTCTGTGGATGATAGGCGGTAGACACTCGGTGGGTAACATGATATCTTTTAAACAAAGCCTCCACCACTCGATTATAGAAATGAGTGCCTCTATCACTTATCACCGCTCTCGGTACACCAAACCTGGCAAAAATATTAGACTTGACAAAGTCTACAACTTTAGCATTGTCAGTCCGGGTGGCCTAGCCTCTACCCACTTAGAAATGTAATCCACTGCTAAAAGAATGTAAGCATTGCCAAAAGATGAGGGAAAAAGTCCCATAAAATCAATGCCCTACACATAGAATATTTCACACACAAGAATAGGGGTCAGTGGCATTTGATTTCTATGACGTAAATTACTAGTCTTTTGACAATTCTCACATGACTTACAAAACATGTATAAATCACGAAATAAAGTGGGCCAAAATAAACCACATTCTAACACCTTGGATGCTGTCCTTATGGGACCAAAATGACCACCACATGCATATGAGTGACAAAACAGAAGAATAGAAGGAATTTCAAACTCAGATATGCACCTTCTGATGACTTGGTTAGAGCAATGTTTCCACAAGTAAGGGTCATCCCAAAGATAGTATTTAGCATCGCTCTTAATTTTATCTTTTTGAACCATCGTCAGATCACTAGGTAGTGTTCTTGTAACTAAGTAATTGACAATGTCAGCGTACCAAGGAACCATACCTTGAGTTACAAAGATATGCTCATCTGGAAAATCATCCTTCAAAGGTGCTGCTTCTTCACTCGTGGTCAATCTACTAAGGTGGTCTGCAACTAAGTTTTCTACTCCTTTCTTGTCACAGATCTCCAAGTTGAACTCTTGAAGTAGTAGGATCCAGCGGATAAGTCTCGGTTTCGATTCCTTCTTGGCGAGTAAATATCTGAGAGTTGCATGGTCAGAAAAAACAATCACTTTAGTACCCAGTAAATATGAACGAAATTTTTCTAAAACCAAAACAATAGCTAAAAGTTCTTTTTCCGTTGTTGAGTAATTGCACTGAGCACTATGAAGTGTTCTTGATGCGTAATATATCATGTGAGCAGCTCTTCCAACCCTTTGTCTGAGAACAGCACCAACATTATAATTACTAGCGTCGCAAATTATCTCAAAAGGGAGGCTCCAGTCGGGTAGTTATATAATTGGAGCTGAAGTCAATAACTCCTTAAGCTTATTAAATGCTACCTTGCATGTTTCATTAAAATCAAATGTCATATCTTTCTGAAGAAGCTTGCATAAAGGCTGAGCTATTTTCGAAAAATGCTTGATAAATCATCTATAGAAACCTGCGTGACCAAGGAAAGAACGAACTTCCCGCACACATATGGGATGAGGTAAAGATTTAATAACATTTATCTTAGCTTTATCTCTACCTCAATTCCTCTAGTAGAGACTACACGATCCAAAATAATGCCTTGATCTACTATAAAATGACAGTTTTCATAATTCAAGACAAGGTTTGTTTCAATGCATCTTTCAAGCACTTTCTTCAGATTATAAAGACAATCATTGAAAGAATCAGCATAGACCGTAAAATCGTCCATAAATACCTCTATAGTGTTTTCTACATAGTCTGAAAAAATACTGACCATGCACCTCTGAAAAGTGGCGGGAACGTTACAAAGACTAAATGGCATACGTCGGTACGTAAAGATTCCAAAAGGACATGTGAAGGTAGTCTTCTCCTGATCCTCAGGCGCAACTTGTATTTGATGAAAACCTGAATAGCCATCAAGACAACAAAAGTGAGATTTTCCTACCAACCTTTCAAGCATCTGATCAATAAAAGGAATAGGAAAATGATCATTCATAGTGAGTGAATTAAGCTTTCTAAAATCAATACAAACCCTCCACCCATTCTGAACTTGGGTAGATACTAACTTACCATAAGAATTCTCAACAATTGTTATACCAGTTTTCTTCGGTACCACTTGTACCGGACTTACCAATTTGCTATCCGAAATTGGATAGATAATACCTGTATCAAGAAGTTTTAGAATTTCTTTCTTCACTACTTCCATTATGAGTGGATTCAAACGACGTTGAGCTTGAATAGAAGGTTTGGCATCTTCCTCCAATAATATTCTATGCACGCACGTGGACGGACTTATCCCTTTAATATCTACAATTGTCCACCCAATAACCTTTTTGTAATCCTTCAGCACTCTAATAAGCTTTTTTTCCTCTAAAGTACTAAGCTTTGAAGAGATGATCACTGGAAGTGTCTCATCATCTCCTAGAAACATGTACTTTGGATGACTCGGCAATGGTTTAAGCTCTATTTTCGGTGCCTGCAAAATAAATGGAAGAAGTTTTGCATGAGATGAAGGTAATTCAATATTAGACATATAATGAGTTAAAGTTCTCAAAGAATTTAATTCATAAATTGTCTCTAGCAATATAGAATTTAAAACAAACTCATTTTCATCATTTTGCAATCCTTTGAGGCCCAAACTGTGATTTAAAGCAGCTACCAATGAATCTTCAACATCTAAATAAAAAACTTCCTGCACTATAGGGTTAATAACATTCATAGAAAATACCGAATGTTCCTCACTAGGATATTTCATGGCATCATACATATTGAACTCTATAACCTCTTCATCAAACTCCATAGTGAGAGTCCCTTTATGTACATTCATTTTAGTTCTAGCAGTCTTAAGACAATGTCTTCCTAGTAAAATTAGGACATAATTAGAGGAGTTATCCTCTTCCATATCAAGTACATAAAAATCAGCAGGAAAAACCAACTTATTAACTTGTATTAAGACATCCTCTAATACCCCATTAGGATATGCATTAGACCTATCAGCTAGTTGAATTATCATGCATGTTTCTTTTAATGCACCAACATTCAAAGACGAATAAATAGAACGAGGCATGACATTAATAGAAGCTCCTAGATCTAACACAGCCTTCTCAACTCTAACACTACCAATTTTGCAAGGGACAGTAAACATACTTGGATCCTTGCACTTAGGAGGTAGTTTCTTTTGGAGAACTGCTGAAACATTCTCCCCCATGTGAACTCTTTCATCTTCTTTTAATTTTCTCTTGGAGGTGCACAGTTCCTTAAGGAATTTAGCATATTGAGTTATTTGTTTTATAGCATCTAATAAGGGAATATTTACCTTAACCTTGCGAAATATCTCAAGGATGTCTTTATCTTGTTCCTTCTTCTTGGATTTTACAAACCGGCTTGGAAAATGAGGAGGTATCACCACAGGTAGAGGTTTCGCTCTGGTGGGTTGCGCATCTTGAGATTTAGGCATCAATTCATTATTTTCAAGCTCATCTTCTACATGCTTTGTCACTTTCTTACTAGGCACTTGCAACTCCTTCCCACTTCAAAGGATGACAACACTAGCGTTTTGTTTTGGATTCACCTCAGATTGTGAAGGCTATCTCCCTGATACTTGAGACTCGAGACGACTCATTGTAGTCGCCAATTGACTCACTTGGCTCTCCAAATTCTGAATGCTTGTTGTAGTTGCCTGCTGAAATTGTTGAGTGTTAGTTGCAAGTGATTTAATAATTTCTTCAAGAGATATACCTGACTTGGAGTTTGACTGTGGAGGGGCTGGTTGTCTTGGTGGATACTGTTGTGGGAATCCTGACGGCCTAACTCCATAGCTGAAGTTGGGGTGATCCTTCCATCCCGGATTGTATGTTTGTGCATAAGGATCATACCTCCCCTGAGGCATGCCTGGAAATCCTCCAACTGTATTGGCTTGTTCAACGAGTTCTTCTTGAAGTGTAGGACACATATCAGTTAAATGACCCACATTGTAACAAATGCCATAAGTCTTCACCTGTTGCAAATTACCTATAACAAATTTTTCCACAAGAGAAGTAAGTTTATCTAAACGTTATTCAACAGAAGAAATATTTACCTCATTCACCTTCCTTGAAATGGGATCTTGCCTGCTGCCAAATTGTTGAGCATTGGCAGCAATATTTGAAATCAACTCCCTTGCTTGAGTAGGGGTCTTGTTCACCAACACACCTCTATTAGTAGCATCTATAATACTCCTATCCATTAATGACAGTCCTTTGTAAAAATATTGAATAAGAAGTTGATCAGAAATCTAATGTTGAGGACAACTGGCACACAATTGTTTGAATCGCTCCCAATACTCATACAAAGTCTCCCCAGGAAGTTGTCTGATCCTACAAATATCTTTTCTGATGTTGGCAGCTCTTGAAGCAGGAAAGTACTTCTTAAGGAACTACTTCTTTAAACCATTCCACGTTGTAATCGATCCAGGAGACAAGTAGTACAACCAGTCTTTAGTTAGCCCATTTAAAGAGAACGAAAAAGCACGCAGCTTAATTTGCTCTTCAGTCACGCCTTGTGGCCTCATACTTAAACACACAACATGAAACTCTTTGAGATGTTTATGAGGATCTTCACCTGCAAAACCATGAAACTTGGGTAATAAATGAATAAGACTAGACTTTAATTCAAAATTTACCTTCAAGTCTACATATTAAATGCAAAGTGGTTACTAATTCAAGTCTGGTTCAGCTAACTCTCTAAGAGTTCTTTCTACAGGTGCAACTCTATCCATCACTTGTTCTTTTGAATCGCTCGATGATTCAACTAAATTAGGCACTGTATTTGTTTCAGAAAGTGAAGGCGATGAGGATCATTGCTTAGCTCGCTTCGTCTGCTGTCTCAGTTGCCGAGCTGTCTTTTCAATTTCAAGGTCAAACGAAAGTGTACCTGTACGAGAAGAACGAACCATACACAAAGTAAAACGTAAAAATGATTAAATAAATGACACCAATCCTCGGCAACAGCGCTAAAATTTGATGGTTGTCGAAGCCAGCAAAAACAAATACCTACTCTAAATAAATTGTGTATAGTGATTGAGCAGGGTCGTGTCCACAGAGATCGGTAATTATTTAAATCATTTTAAAATGTAAAATGCAAAATGGGAGGTTTGTTGACAATAATAAAAATCAAATTAAAGTAACAAGAGTGCGAATTAAAATTATAATTCAAATTGGAGAAAGCTCTGGTTGAAGGAATTAACTCAGCTTGATTTGACTACTGATCATTGATTCAAATATAAATCATTACTACTCATGAATAGACAGGTTATAGCTACTGAGACCCTCTAATAGCCAATCTCTCCTTAACTAGTCGATAACCAAGGTACGACTGTTAGTTATTTCCCTAATCAATAGACAACCCTAGATACGATCATAAGATTTAATCAATTGACAGCCTGAAAAACCAGAGAGACTCAAATCCTAATCAACAAACGCATACGATGGTTCATTTAAATTAGATTGTTTATTCTCATAACACTACCCATTGCTATGCTATTTGTCACAAACATTAAAATCTTCATACGATGAATCCTTTAATTGACAATAGATTAAGTTGATAAATTAAATAGTAGCCAATTATCTAATTAACAAATATAATCATGACAATAATTTAGAGACTAAACAAATATCCAAAAAGTAATAAAATAATTAAAGCATAAGAAAGATCTCACAGTAGTGATGAATCAAAACTTCATTAACCTTCAACCAGAAAAATAGGTTTAGTTCTTCATAGAGAGAAGAGAAAAATTTAGATCTAGGGTTTAATTCTTTTTTCCAATCTCCTTTTTTTTCACAATAAATTCCTCCCTTAAATACTCTCTCTTCTCTTCTCTTCTAGAGTTCTATTTAAAATAAAATACTAATATCTGAAATATTAAATTCATAATTACAAAAATAACAAAAAATACAAAACATGTTAAACTAAAAACTACAGGTCCGTAGTTGATAGCACGCGCCCACGCCTTATCAACAAAGTTCTTCTGACGCTCATAATTTCTCCAAGAGAACAATCATCCTTAAACATCATCTTGTAGCTTAATTTTAGCACCAATCAATAGAATTGCACCTACAAAAATAAAACACAAGTAAATCACTATTATTAAGTGCAAAACATCGATATTAAGGGAAGTAAACAATGCAAAACTAGTGCATAAATTGCACTATAACAAATTCCCCCCACCAAGATAATGCTTGTCCTCAAGCATATAAATCAAGACGAATCCCAAATCTCCACTCAATTCTCATATCAACTCATTCAAAAACAATCTTAAGCAAGCATACCTCAGGAATTTAAGTCGATAAACATTTGGGACCACTACAGTAAGTAATTAGATGTATTGAGTTTGATCAAAATAAAAGTAGAACTTTGGCAAAAACTTTAAATGCTAAGAATAGGTTCTGTGGTGGCCATGGCTTTTGATTTTTAAAGCTCTAATACCATAAAGAGAATAATAATTGTAATGACTTTTAATGATTATTAATAGTTTGTACAAACCCATATGTGTAGAAATAGGTAATGACATAAAAAGTAGTTTATAAAAGAATGCTTGAAAATAAAAATATTACAATGCGGTTACAACTAAGGCTTTTGATTTGTAACTAATATCTTGGATTCTTTGGATCTTTGGATCTCCTTGATAATGCTTTACAAACTGCAAGATTTTCTCCTTGAATAACTTGATAATCACTAGTTTGACAATTGATCCTTTCCTTATCAAATATTCTTGCCATGCCACAATAAAGACTGGGAAATTAATGTGTCTAACGGACAAAACAAAGAAGCATAATTAGATGCGCCTGCACACAAATCGGGGTTCCCTTTATATGAAATACTAGATAACCTCCTTGATGGTGATTTCATTGAGTTGCAAGGATGCATGTAGATGGTTGGACAAGTGCGGCCATTTAAGCGTCTCGCGAGAAGAGACCTAGGCTAAATAAACTAAAAGACTCCGTCAGAGGTCAACTTGTAGATTACGTTAAGAAAATCAGGATGCAAACTTGATTCACTAACAATCATTTGGCAATCCAAGCGTGTGAAATTCTTTCTTTTTTTTTTAACAAAAACCTCTAAAAATTCAGACCAAGTAATTGTATTTTTCTCTCTTTATCACTATACTAAGGTTGATACTCTTAGAGATTTTTTTCTTTTTGATTTTCTAAAAAGATTTTCTAATTAAGGTAGTAGTAACTAAACCACGCAATTGTGGTATAAATTTTTTCAGAAAACCAGAAAACTGACTTGAGCATCGGAGGGTAAATGCTAAAACATTAACGCCATAAAAATCTCTAGTGTCTCTTAATTGCTTTCTACGAGTGCAGCAATCTTTTGAAAAAGTGCTCGTGGTCGTTCATATCCACTTAAGCAAAAAGATGTAAGTCAAAATTATCTCTCCAGCTAAAACAAATTTAAGTGTTGGCGCGGCCATCTGGTTGATAACTCTAGGAAATGAGAGTTATTACATCTATTCTAGACTTGAATAAAGGCCATTTAGAAAGCAAATAATGTATTTTGATTACATTTTGGTGAACTTTTGCATAAACATTCATTTTAGTTGAGTCTTAATAAGTTTTGCTTGAATCATAGTAATTTGTGCTAAAAACCGGTTTTAATTTGTAGGTTTTAAATTCATAAAAGGATGCGGAGACATTAGATGAGAAAGAGGGGGAAAGAAGATGATCACAAAAGAAGGAAAGCACAATCGGAAATGACACAAGTGCTATTGCGGATGTTAGAGCAACCAATGCTGCAGCAATCTGGGAGAAACGCGGGAGAAAATATAGGCGCGGGTCAGCAATTAAATTACAATCTGCATGTTTTCTAATTAAAACACGGGCACGCGCATGGGCGTTGGTTTGGAAAACCTAATTTGGAAATATATAAAGGAGGCATGCACCACATGGAAGCGGCGGTGGAATTAACATTAAAAAATAATTAAAAAGGCAAGAAGAAGATCAAGATTAAGGAGGGCTATTCAGCATCATTGAAGCACCGAAGAGGATCCTTAGACTTTCATCGTGCTCAACTCATATTATCTTTCTTCCTTTGATTGATTGGATGTATTCTGCGATCAGTATTTTTATGTTTATTTTTCTCATTCAGAATATGAACTGAATTTACTTGTAGTTGAGTGACAAATAATCCAATGGGTTCTTGACTGTTCTTATATGATGTTCTGATAATGCTGTAGCATTATACTCTAATAGTTTTTATGATATAATTGTTATTTCGGTTGACCACCCATTTAATAGTTTCAGTTAAGATAGAGCAGCAAAATGGCATGTCTTAGCGGACATTATTAGAGTATTACTTGTTCTTAAATTGAGTTTCCTGGATTAGGTTATCTTAAATCCCATAAGGGCAATGCTTGAAATTAAGATTTGTGATATCCTAGACATAGGTGTTCACCTTGTAGGGTAGAGAGATTAAAGATCATAAAGCCATACATTAAATTTATGAGCAACTGTTCATTGTTAGTAGATTTAAAGGTATGAGATTTCCAACATACGATAGCTGTGGATACAGATTTGTTCTACCCAGTGCTGCAGCACTTATCATAACAACCAGTGCTAATTCGGTAATCAACAGTCACCCCATTAGGAGAGTTTGATCATTCAACTACTATATTCTCAATTGAACCTTGGACACATTTAATTAATTTTATTTTATTTCGATATTGGTTTAATTCCCATCTCTCACAATTATTATTTACGATAGAATTATTTGGCAATTGTTTGTTTCGGTCTTTAGTTGACGTGCATTATTGTAATTGCTTTAACATTTTGAGTAACATCAATCCCTGTGGAGACGATCTTGAACACTCATCACTTTATTACTTGTTATGTATACTTGCACATTGGCATTGATAATAATTGATTATACAAATCAATCAACAAGTTTTTGGCGCCGTTGCTGGGGATTGATTGTTTATTTTTGGAGTGTGAAGTGAATTGCGATAGCACCATACTTAACTCAATTCATTCTATTGATTGGCAGATCAATATGTGCATGCACAAAAATAAATCTGAGGTATTCCAATTCGATTGTGAGATTGAATTCGATTGTGAAAGGACTATCAGGAGATTGCGAAGAGAACAAAGAAATTCAAAGACTGCTTCAGGCATGAATAACTTGCAAGATGAGGGAAATTTGAACCCTCACAGACCTTTACAACCAGCAAACATTCAAGAAAAGCAGAATGAATGTGCTAACGGGAGACAGCCAGGAAATAACAATATTATTTACATGGCAGACGACAGGGACCGAGCTATACGAGATTATGCTGTGCTAACTCCTCAAGTTGTCCATCCTGGCATCATCAGACCTGAAGTAGATGTTGCAAACTTTGAGTTAAAACCAGTGATGTTTTAAATGTTGCATACAATTGGGCAATTCAATGGACTGCCAAATGAAGATCCTCATCTCCATCTTAAATTGTTCTTGGAAGTAAATGATACTTTCAAAATTGCTGGAGCAACGCAAGATGCCTTAAGGCTGAGGCTTTTTCCTTATTCCTTAAGGGATCGAGCAAGAGCATGGTTAAATTCATTACCATCTGATTCCATCACTACATGTAATGAATTGGCTGATAAATTCCTAATGAAATATTTCTCACCGACAAAGAATGCGAATTTACGGAATGAGATTACCTCATTCCATCAAATTGAAGATGAAAGTTTGTACGAGGCTTGGGAAAGGTTCAAGGAATTGCTCAGAAGGTGTCCTCATCATGGTATTCCTTGTTGCATTCAATTGGAAACTTTCTACAATGGGTTGAATCCGAGTACAAGGTTAATGGTGGATGCTTCAGCAAATGGAGCTCTATTATCCAAATCCTATACTGAAGCTTATGAGATTTTGGAGAGAATTGCCAATAATAACTACCAGTGGCCTTTAGCTAGGCAACCAGTAGCAAGAGGATCAGCAGGGGTACATAGTATTGATGCAATTACAGCCTTATCAGCTCAAGTAACTTCATTGACTAACATGGTAAAAGCCATGACAGCTGCTCCAACAACAGTAAAGCAAGTTACTGAACTTTTTTGTGTTTATTGTGGTGAAGATCATGATTTTGATAATTGTCCTGGAAATCCAGCCTCAGTAAATTATGTGGGTAACTTTAATCGACAACCTCAGAACAACCCATATTCAAATAATTACAATCCAGGCTGGAAATAACACCCAAATTTCTCATGGAGCAATCAGAATCGAAATGCTCCAGCATTGAATGGACTAAGTAGAAACACACAACCACAACCACCTGGTTTTCATCAACAAAGTCAAGGGCAAAAGCATATCAGTTAGGATCCAATCACTTCATTGGAAGTATTAATCAAGAAGTACATTGTAAAGAATGAAGCAATTGTGCAGAGTCAAGCTGTGTCCTTGAGAAACCTTGAGAACCAAATGGGACAATTAGCTACAACAATGAGCAGCAGAACTCAAGGAAGCTTACCTAACAACACAGAAGATCATAGGAGAGAGAGCAAAGAACACTGTAAAGTGATTAGTCTGAGATCTGGAAAGCATGTTGATATCCCAGTTGAGGTGACCAAAAATGGGATGGAAGGCATTTCAGCTCAAAAACCAACTTAAAAGGGAAGCATGTTACAGCAGACTCCCCATCAAGACACTGATGCAAGGGACCCAGCTACAGCAACTGCAAAAGAAAATCAACCAGATCTTGCTGAAAAAGAAGTTACAACACTAGTAGCCACAACCTGCACTAACTTAAACAAACAGAGTTTGGTACCTTCTGAATCTAACAAGCAGTTTAAACATCCACCACCCTTCCCTCAAAGGTTCCATAAACAAAAACAAGACAAATAGTTCAGCAAATTCCTAGAAGTGTTGAAGCAACTGCACATAAACATACTTTTTGTGGAAGCTTTGGAGCAAATGCCAAATTATGTAAAATTTTTAAAAGATATCTTGGCACGAAAAAGAAGGCTGGGAGAGTTTGAAACTGTTGCTCTAACACAGGAAGGCAGCCATATGCTTCAGAGTAAAATTCCCACAAAATTGAAAGATCCAGGGAGTTTTACAATACCCTGCTCTATAGGGAATAAGTATGCTGGCAGAGCACTTTGTGATTTGGGAGCTAGTATCAACTTGATGCCATTATCTGTATTTAAGCAGCTTGGAGTAGGGGAGGGCAGACCAACAACTGTCACTCTGCAATTAGCTGACAGATCCCATGCATATCCTGAAAGAAAGATAGAGGATGTACTGGTGAAGGTTGACAAATTCATTTTTCCAGTGGATTTAATTGTGCTGGACTTTGAAGCTGACAAAGAGGTACCCATTATACTTGGCAGACCTTTTCTAGCAACTGGAAAGACTTTGATAGATGTGTAGAAATGAGAGCTGACCATGAGAGTGAATGATCAGCAAGTCACATTCAATGTACTAGAGGCTATGAGAAACCTTGATGAAATAGAAAATTGTAATTTCCTAAGTGTAGTGGATCTTGTTGTAGCAAACAGACTGGACAGATGCTATAGTAATATACTTAACAAAGTCACCACCTTTGAGGAGGTTGAAGAGGAAGATGTTGCAGCAATTCAAACAGATTAGATGGACAAACTGCAATCTAATGGGCACAACAAGGTTATTGAACACCTGAATCTTTCAGACAGGGAAGTAAAAACAACTTTGCCATCTATTGAATTACCCCATAGTTTTGAATTAAAACTGTTACCTTCACATTTAAAGTATGCTTATCTTGGTCAAAACAACACACTCCCTATAATCATTTCTTCTACTTTGGATGCAGGTCAAGAACAAAGCCTAGTAGATTTGCTGGGAAAATATAGAAGAGCAATTGGATGGACCATGGCAGATATAAAGGGTATCAGCCCATCAATATGTATGCATAAGATCCTTTTAGAAGACTGTTCCAGCAATTTGGTGAAGCACTAGAGAAGGCTGAATCCTATTATGAAAGAAGAGGTGAAGAAGAAAATCATCAAATGGTTAGATGCTGGAATCATATACCTAATATCAGACAGTTCATGAGTAAGCCCAGTTCAGTGTGTTCCAAAGAAAGGAGGGATAACAGTAATGGCTAATGAGAAGAATGAACTTATTCCTCCAAGAATAGTGACTGGATGGAGAGTGTGTATGGATTACAGGAAGCTCAACAAAGCAACAAGGAAAGACCATTTCCCACTTCCATTCATAGATCAGATGCTGGACAGACTTGCTGGAAAAAAATACTACTGTTTCTTAGATGGGTATTCAGGCTACAACCAGATTGCTATAGCACCAGAGGATCAAGAGAAGACTACATTTACTTGTCCTTATGGAACATTTGCCTTCAGAAGAATGCCATTTGGGCTATGCAATGCTCTAGCAACTTTTCAGAGATGCATGGTGTCTATATTTTCTGATATGGTAGAGCAGACCTTGGAAATTTTCATGGATGATTTTTCAATTTTTGGAGAGACATATGGTAATTGTTTACACAACTTGAAAAAAGTTCTTAAAAGATGTGAGATGACCAACTTAGTACTTAATTGGGAGAAGTGCCATTTCATGGTGCAAGAAGGAATAGTGCTGGGTCACAAGATATCCAAGGATGGTATTGAGGTAGATAAAGCCAAGATAGAGGTAATAGATAAACTGCCACCCCCAACCTCAGTAAAGGGTATTAGAAGTTTTCTGGGTCATGCTGGATTCTACAGAAGGTTCATCAAGGATTTTTCCAGAGTAGCCAAGCCTCTATGTTCATTGCTGGAGCATGATAAACCATTTCACTTTGACAAAGAATGCCTTCAAGCATTTGGAGAATTAAAGAAAGCCTTGATCACTGCTCCAGTAGTTATATCTCCAGATTGGAATTTACCATTTGAATTGATGTGTGATGCTAGTGATCATTCTGTGGGAGCAATATTAGGGCAAAGAAAGGATAATGTTTTTTATTCCATATATTATGCAAGCAAAACTCTTACTCTAACTCAGATCAACTACACCACTACAGAGAAGGAGTTGCTGGCAGTAGTTTTTGCTTTTGAAAAATTCAGAGCTTACCTGGTAGGTACTAAAGTAACTGTTTACACAGACCATGCAGCCATCAAATATTTAATTTCAAAGAAGGATGCCAAACCAAGACTAATAAGATGGATCTTATTGCTTCAAGAATTTGATCTGGAAGTTACAGATAGAAAGGGGACTGAGAATTAAGTAGTAGACCACTTGTCACGGTTGGAAGCAGACACTAGTACATTGACAAGGAAAGGCATCATTGAAACTTTTCCTGATGAACAGCTGTTGGCAGTATAGCAAGCACAGATATTGCAGTAGTCAGAATCTCCATGGTATGCAGACTTTGCTAACTATCTAGTAAGTGGGTTACTACCACCTGAGCTGAAGTTTCAAGAGAAAAAGAAATTTCTTCATGATGTTAGAAGCTACTAGTGGGATGACCCACATTTATATAAGTTATGCTCAGATCAAGTAATAAGACGATGTGTTGCAGCAGAAGAAATACCTCATATACTGGAGTCATGTCATGCTGCAGCATATGGAGGACATTTTGGTGGTCATAGAACAGCTGCCAAAGTTATGCAATCAGGTTATTATTGGCCCACTATTTTTAAAGATGCTTATGAATTTGTTAAATGTTGTGACAGGTGTCAAAGGATAGGGAACATAACCAGCAGACATGAGATGCCATTAACTAACATACTGGAAGTAAAAGTTTTTGATGTTTGGGGAATAGATTTCATGGGACATTTTCCCCCATCATTTGGAAACTTATATATCTTTGTTGCTGTAGACTATGTCTCCAAGTGGGTGGAAGCTACAACATTACCTACCAATGATGCTAAAACCGTGGTGACATTTCTTTAAAAAAATGTTTTGTCTAGGTTTGGTACTCCTAGAGCAATTATTAATGATGAAGGTGCACATTTTTGCAACAAAATCTTTGCTGCAACAATGATGAAATATGGAGTCAGACACAAGATAGCAATAGCATATCACCCACAATCCAATGGTCAGGCTGAAGTGTCCAACAGAGAGATTAAAAAGATCTTAGAAAAAGTAGTGAACCCAACAAGGAAAGACTGGTCTTTACATTTGCATGACTCTTTATGGGCCTACAGAACAGCATACAAAACCCCACTCGACATGTCTCCTTACCGAATTGTTTATAGCAAGGCTTGTCATTTGCCCCTAGAACTAGAGCATAAAGCACACTGGGCACTGAAGAAACTAAATTGGGACATGCATGCTGCAGCAGAACAAAGGACGCTTCAACTTTGTGAGCTTGATGAGTTAAGGTTATTTTCTTATGAAAATGCAAAAAATTATAAAGAGAGAACAAAACATTGGCATGACAAGCATATTCAACACATGAAGTTCATCCCTGGTCAATTAGTGTTGCTCCACAATACAAGACTAAGGTTGTTTCCGGGAAAGCTCAAGTCACGATGGTCTGGCTCGTTTAAGCTATTGAAATCTTACCCTTATGGAGCTGTTGATCTTTTAGATGAACAAACGGGTCACGAATTCAAGGTTAATGGGCACATGGTTAAGCATTACATACACCCAACAGCAGAAGGGTCAAATGAGGTGTTATCCCTTCAAGAACCCCACTATTGAGCAAAGACAGAAAGTCAGATTGAAGGACCTTAAATCAAGTGCTTCATGGGAGGCAGCCCATTGAGGAAGCAGCCACATCAAACCAATTTCGATATCTTTTAGTTTTATGGACAGCTATTCCTCTTTACCATTTTATTTAATCTTGTTTTGCCATGTTAACCATTTATTTTTATCCTTTTACATTATTGCATCCTTCTTTTCGATTTACTTTAATCTACCTTATCTTAATAATTTTAGGCTTAATTTTAGTTTGAAATAAATGTGACAATTGAATTTCATATTGACAAGTGCAAGTATCTGGTGGCAGAATTCAGAGGACGACAACCACGTGTCAGACGCTTTGGTATGGATTCTGTACCCGTTGTTGGAATGAGCAAATGGGGGCTGTAGCAACAAATTTTCCCGTTACAGTAAATTAAAGGTTGAAGCCTTCACTTACCGTTGGAGATGAAATCGTGACAGATGGACGCTCGGATATGGATAGAAATTGCGGAAACAAATCTCCGAAATCACAGCTTTAATTTCAATGACCGATAATTTTGGGATATGCACATTTAATTCAAATATTTTATTCCCTCAATTATCTCTAATTACTGTAGTTATCTTCAAATTACAGTCCACTATAAAAAGGAGTCACTGTGCTTAGTGTCCACGCCACTATTCTCCATCTCCTTCGCAAGTCCAACTCTCATAATTCTTTAACACTTCTTCTCTTTTGGCTCTCAGGAACAGTAACCTAACTTTGTTACTGCTACAGCAATGCCGCGATATAAGAAAACAGCGAGCCACCTCAAAGATCCATTACGATTCTAGAGTTACCATGCCGAAGAAAAATACGAAGAATTCATAGAGCCACGCAGGATTCTAGAAGAAAAAATGTTTCAATTTCCAGACCAACTCACTGGAATTGTGAAAACAATTCATAATGCTGCAGCAAAGCGAGGATGGCTAGAGTTTTGCAAACACCCTCGCAATCCTGTACTGCTAGTGGTAAAAGAATTTTATGCCAATTTGGTAAGCCCTGATCAGCACAACATCTGGGTAAGAAATACATTTGTTCCATTGGACTCTCGTGTTATCAATGCTTTTTATAACTTACCTACTGAGATTACTTGCGAGTATGCTAAATTGCATGATAAGTTAACCCCAAAAAAGTGAACCACCATTTTCACAACTCTTACCATCGAAGGGGCATCATGGGTTAACGAGGAAGGGTGTGTAGTTAACAGGATAGATTTGAAACCTATTGCTAAGGTGTGGGTGAAATTTTTGAAATATAGACTTATGCCCACCACTCACACTACTACGGTTTCACAAGAAAGATTGGTTTTGCTATATGTTCTTGTTAGAGGGCTCCCCATAGATGTGGGTAGCATTATTGCCAAAGAAATCTGAGAATGTGCAACCAAAACTCATCGAACTGCTGCTTTGCTATTTCCTTCACTTGTCACCAGCATTTGTGTAGTTTCAGGTGTTCGTCTTGAAGCCAGCGATGATCATGTCAAGAATGAGGGTGCCTTTACGGCACAAACAATTGAAAGAGTTGCTGGCGAGAGTGCTGGAACAACCACTGAACCAGTTGCTGTAACAGGAGCACGACGAACTCTTGGTTTAGAACAGACCATCCAAGCACTCAGCACCAGTATCAATCAATGTGTGAAAGCTCAGTAGAGGGAAAATGGTCGGTTTTGAAGCTATCTACAGCACCTGGATAGACAACTATACAAATTTACTGAGTACATGAAATGCAATCATCGGAACTTCCCTGCTTCTCTGCTTCAGCAATACAATTTTGACACCAGCACCACAGGTGCTCCAGCAGAAACCAGTGAAGAAGCCACTGCTTCAGATGAACCAGCAGAGCAAGCTGCAACTGAACCACCAGCAGAAGTTGACTTAAAAGATGCTGAACCATCTGACCCACCTGAGGATGAAGGTGACAAATCTGAGACAGATAGCTCACCCTCAGAGGTAGAGGATAATTCAGAGCATGAACGTGAGGAACCACCCATCCCCACCTAGTCCAAAACTATGAAGCAGCACATTATTCAAGAAGATGAGGAGGAAGACCTTGACGTGAAACCTCTTATTCCAGTCTTTGTAGGCAAAAGAAAGTCCAAGGGTAAAACAAAAATGGCAATACTTTCAGCCTCTGACGATGAAATGGAGCAAGTTGATGCTGAGTTAGTTGCTGCAGCAGCTAGAGCCAGGCCTACATCTAAGCAAGCCAAGTAACTACTTGAGGTAATAGCTTCCATCACAGCTGAGGGCCAGGCAGCTGACGCATTGACTCAAAAGACTCCACAGCCAAGTCCTAGCCAGCCTATCCGCACCAGTCCAAGATAACCCAGCAAATGAAAATGCAGTACATCTGCGGGCACTGCTACAGCAACCCCAGCTGCAACTCTTCTCACCATCCCTGCAGTGAAAAAGAAAAAGACATTGCCAGCTACCTCCCCAAAGGCTTCACCAAAGGATAAGCTGTACAGTGCATCCAAGAAACTCTGATAACATCACATCATGGGCTGCAGTCCCCACCACAGGGGAGTACTTTTCTCTCACTAGTTTCCTTCTTGTTAAAAAAAAAAAAGATTTGTTTGTCCATTTGTGTGTTTGTATTTTGTTTGCTTGTGAGGACACAATATCTCTCAAGTTTGGGGGGGTTGTTTTCGAATGCATGTGTTTTATGTATGTGTTTATGTTTGTGTTGTGTGAAGCTCTATTATCTGTTATTTGTGTATGGATTTAAAAACCTAATGAAGATAAATTGAGTGCTATTAAGTATTTATGAGAATGCCAAGTAGAGATAGTTATAGATAAAAGTGAAATTTTGTCCCAACACTTGGCCCGTGATTGAGTTGTATGAGACTGCTAGAGCAAAACCAAAAGAATAGAAAATGTCTTAAGATTTGAAGGGAGAAGCATGTTGATTGACTGTGATATTTATGAAATAAAACTCTGCTCCAATGGCTTAAGTTGCTGAAATAAAACTTAGCAATTAAATTACAATCTGCATGTTTCCAAATTAAAACACAGGCACGTGCATGGGCGTTGGTTTGGAAAACCTAATTTGGAAATATATAAAGGAGGCATGCACCACATGGAAGCGGCGGTGGAATTAACATTAAAAAACAATTAAAAAGGCAAGAAGAAGATCAAGATTAAGAAGGGCTATTCAACATCATTGAAGCACCGAGGAGGATCCTTAGACTTTCATCGTGCTTAACTCATATTATCTTTCTTCTTTTGATTGATTGGATGTATTCTGCGATCAGTATTTTTATGTTTATTTTTCTCATTCAGAATATGAACTGAATTTACTTGTAGTTGAGTGACAAATAATCCAATGGGTTCTTGACTGTTCTTATATGATGTTCTGATAATGCTGTAGCATTATACTCTAATAGTTTTTATGATATAATTGTTATTTCGGTTGACCACCCATTTAATAGTTTCAGTTAAGATAGAGCAGCAAAATGGCATGTCTTAGCGGACATTATTAGAGTATTACTTGTTCTTAAATTGAGTTTCCTGGATTAGGTTATCTTAAATCCCATAAGGGCAATGCTTGAAATTAAGATTTGTGATATCCTAGACATAGGTGTTCACCTTGTAGGGTAGAGAGATTAAAGATCATAAAGCCATACATTAAATTTATGAGCAACTGTTCATTGTTAGTAGATTTAAAGGTATGAGATTTCCAACATACGATAGCTGTGGATACAGATTTGTTCTACCCAGTGCTGCAGCACTTATCATAACAACCAGTGCTAATTCGGTAATCAACAGTCACCCCATTAGGAGAGTTTGATCATTCAACTACTATATTCTCAATTGAACCTTGGACACATTTAATTAATTTTATTTTATTTCGATATTGGTTTAATTCCCATCTCTCACAATTATTATTTACGATATAATTATTTGGCAATTGTTTGTTTCGGTCTTTAGTTGACGTGCATTATTGTGATTGCTTTAACATTTTGAGTAACATCAATCCCTATGGAGACGATCTTAAACACTCATCACTTTATTACTTGTTGTGTATACTTGCACATTGGCATTGATAATAATTGATTATACAAATCAATCAACACTGGTCACTATACAATTTGACCAGATTTGTACACCAACATTTTAGTGCCGTTGGTCGGGATGAAACAAAAAGCTATTTTGCTTGAGAATGCTGTAGTAGATAAAGAAACAAAGACAAAACAAATATGAACACTAGAGGCAACAACATCCAAAGAACGAGAGTAAAAGTAAATGAAACTGCCACTTTGTGAGAGATCACGAATGAAGCTAGAGATTAGGTGGTAGGCCATAGGATAGAGCGAACAAAAAAGCGCATGGAAAGTCTTACAATAATGTTGCATGAATTAAGGGATAAGCAAAAAAAATCTAGCATAAGGAATTATAAGGAGAATCAAAACCTACTAGAAGCCAACAACAGAAGGTGGACTGTAATGACACTAGAAAATGATAATATAGTACCACGAAGGGAAGGGGGTTAACTTCATAGTGAGCTGGACTTATAAAATGCCAAGAGAAGGGTAAATATCTAAGAAAGGGAACTGAGGCAACACTTACAAGATGTGGAATGTGAGCACAAAAGATAGCCGCATAGAACCCTAATGGCACTAGGGAACTAGAAGGAAAGATGCGAAGGTTGGCAGAAATTATCAAAAAAATGCAAGGACGCGTAAGGGCGCCAAATTGGAGATTAATATTTGATGGTAAGCTCCCAGCTCTTAGTGGAACTTTTAGGCATAATAATTTTAAGAGATTTTCATTTTCGTGACCTTGAGGAAAAATGATCCTTTGATGCATATTGAGTAATTCAATTAAATGACTGGGGTATAAGGCTTGACACAATTGTAGTGGTGGAGAGATTTGAGAAGACTATACTAAAAACCCCTCAGCATAATAGTGTTATAGAAAAGATGAATAGAAAAATCAAAGAAAAGATTAAGTGTATGCTTTCTGATGCCAAGTTTTCAAAATCATTTTTGGCAGAAACTATGCACACTGTAGTTAATTTAATTAACTTTAAAGAGTTTGGACTATGATGTTTTTTATAAGCACTTAAGAGTGTTTAGTCAGAGCTTATGCTCACATCCCTAAAAAAAAGAGATCGAAACTTGATAATAAAACCAAAGAACGCATTTATTTAAGCTATGGACATAAAGAATTTGGGTATGGATTATGGGATCCAGTAGCAAGAAAACTAAGAAGTAGAGATATTATGTTAATTAAAGATAAAATAGTTGGTGATGAAGAGAAGAGTGATGAATCTTAGTCATCTCTAGATATTCTTATTATTTCAACTTTAGTTTCTCCACGTATAGTTTATGATGATCATTAAGGAGTTAAAAAGAATAATATTGGCAATCCAACAAAACTAATTAAGCACTTTCAAAACCATATGCACCATTAGTTGAGACAGAATTAAGAAAATCCACTAGAGAACAATGACTTTCCAATAGATATCCTCTATATGAGTTTTTTATGCTCAGAGATGGAGGAGAGCAGAATCTTTTAAAAAAACTATATCTCATCAGTATAAAAGTAAGTGGGTTAAAACCATTTAATTAGTGGTGGGCAAAATCAGATTCGAATTGAGTTCGGGTCAACCCGATCGGATTTCGGGTTGGTCGGATTGAAAAAAATGTCATCCGAACTCAACCCGAATATGTGATCCGATTTGAATATGCTCGGTTCGGATAAAAAAATCGGGTTAAGAATGGATCAGATCGAATTCGGGTCGTATTATTTAGGTTGTAGAGAGAATTGTAATTTTCTTTTTTAAATCACATCCTGGATTTGATAACTAAAGTTAGAATTAACCGCTGCAAATTTCATTACAATCACGGAAAATTTATATCTCCAATTTGAACACACAAAATTGAACAATCATTTCAACAAATTAAGAGAACAATAAAAATCACAATTCTTTAACTTCTCATCCTTTTCACTAATTCAAACGACTTTACAACATCCCTCAGGTCAATAAAACCAATCCCAAGCCTTAAAAAAATGGGTTAACTTTCACAAATTATTAACATCACCTGTAAATGGCTTCATCAGAAAATGCCATTTCGGCAGTAGAGAAAGGTTGCGGACATGGCTACTTGGCGCGACCATGGATCTAGTGTGCTTGGTGGCAACCAGCGCAATCAAAACGAAGGCTCACGGCTTGGTATAGTGGACAATGGCAGTGCGATTTGCTGGCACAATCAAAGAAGCGAAAGCTCATTGTTGAGTGTTAAAAAAATGTATATTTATAAAGGAGAAAATCGTCATTTTACATTTCAAGTCTTACAATACCCTTACTTTTATGTATTTAAGTTTCTTGTGATTTAATTACGTGTGTTTTATTTTAATTAATTATTTTATATATTTTAGGGGCATTATGGTCATTTCACAATGAACGAGAGGTCAGACAACAAAACAGACATCGCTTTGAACTCAGGACGGTCGAAAACCTTAGTAGGAGCATAAAAGGAAAAATGACACTGTTCACATGTACGGTACTGTCTACGTTACAGTTCATGACACTGTTCACATAGATGGATCGATGACGTGGCATTGACCGATAATGTGGCATTGAATGATGAGGTGTCACAATCCTGTTGGACTAAAGTTCTTATACACTATTGATTGGTGACATGGCAGCATGTTAGTGGACCAAATATTGCGCGTACGGTACATGCATATACATAGAATTATTTTCAACCAAACCGCGTTACTGTTCAAGTTGGGTCAAACCGTGTCACTGTTCAAACTGCGTGGTCAAACCGTGTACTATTGACTGATGACGTGGCGCAATCCTGAGCGTCGAAACTGTTTTTAATATGATGACTATGATTTACTCAATGTATCTATAAAAAGCCCCTAATTTGGCATCTCTGAATCCATTTTTGGCCTCTATTTTCTGTAATTCCTTCTCCATCTTGTATTTTCTACGTATTTTAATAAATTTTCATTTTGCCCCTAGTTCAATTATGAGTAGCTAACTTTCTTTCAAGTTTGGGTTGAAGGTGAAGTCTCAACATGTGTCATGGGCTTTATTTGGTAAATTTATTTTCTCTTCCCCTCTAGTTTTTGTGGATGTTTTGACTTCTTGTCGATAAATAATAATAATCTTATCTAGATACCACCCTGGTTTCACCGACTCCCTAGTACAAGGTTATTATTATTGGCACGATAAGCCCTTAGCACTATATTGATTAGAGCGTGGTTCATAAGGTGTGGAAACCCCCCTCATGATTTTATTGGCATTAATATGGAATATTTAGCCCATGGTGCATGTTGATACGGATCCAAATACCCAAGTACGTCATTTCAATAGATTTATCTTCAATTTATTATCGTCATTTCAATTCCAATTTTAGAATAATCTAAGTCACTTTCACCACAAATCCAACCATCTTCATAGAAAATTAATTCTACACAGTTAAAATCCACCTCCACGTGGGATCGACACTCGTCACCATTGATCTATTCTATAATAGATTCGTGCACTTGCGAGTTCAATAAAATTTACACAACAAGTTTTTGGCGCCGTTGCTAGGGAGGTAAGTTATTTTAATTCCTAGATTTAATTTTTGTGAATAATTTCTTTTATTTGTTTTCTTGTATTTTTTTATTAAAAAAAAGAAAAAAATGAATCTGCATTTAGAGGCAATAATTTCTTTTCTTTTTCTCTTCTTTAAAGTTTTGTAATTTAATTTTCAAGTTATTTTTCTTTGCAATTTTTGTTTATCTTATTAATTTATTTTTAGTTAATTTATTTCATGTATTTGTTTTAGTGTTTTTATATAAAGGTTTTAACAACGTGATAATGTTAGTACCGTAATTTTTCCTTATTCTTTATTTTTATTTGTTTTGTTCCCATTTATTTATGTTCTTTGCATGCATGGTCGAAGGTCATTATTACCTAATCTTGAGCCTATAAACCTTGAATTAGAAAAAATACTGCGCACACACAAACACGTTAAAAATAAAATGGATTTGCAACAACAAGCACCACCACATGAGAGGCCATTTAAGGACTACTTTAGTCCCTTAGGTAATTTGAGCACATCATGCATAAGATACCCAAATGTAGCTGCTAGGAGTTTTGAACTAAAACCTAGTGTGCTAAATTGTCTCCCAACATTCTATGGCCTAGAAAATGAGGACCCATATAATCATTTGAATGATTTTCATGCTGTTTGTCAAACATTTAGATATGAGAATTTTTCAGATGATGATGTTAAACTTAGACTGTTCCCATTTTCTTTAAAGGATAGAGCTCGTTCATGGCTCAATACATTGCCTGCTAATAGCATTACATCATGGGAAGAAATGGTAACGAAATTTTTGAATAAATACTTCCCTGTGCATAAAACCAATGCTATTCGCATGGAAATTTCAGAGTTTACCCAGAGAGATGACAAGCAGTTTTTCGAAACATGGGAGCGATTCAATGGGCTACTCCTGAAGTGTCCACATCATGGGTACGAGAAATGACACCAATGCCAATACTTTTTGGAGGGATTATTGCCGAATGTGCAAGAATGACTAATGGCAACAAGTGGAGGAAAGTTAATGTCAAAAAGAGCATCAGAGATTTGAGAATTCTTTCAACGACAAGCGAATAATTCCCAACAACGGAGTCGATCACTCAGGAATACTATGAGAATTAAGGGAGTCAATGAGGTTCACGTTGTCGAGTGAACTTCGGGAATCAAAGAAGTCAAAGAGATGGTTGAAGGTCTTTCCCGACAAATAGCATCATTGATAACTACTAAATCAACAGAACCACATGACCATGACTCATATCTAGATCAAGCCAATGCCATAAGAGTAATGAGAAAACCATCAAATTACAACCCATACTCCAACACATATAACCCTGGATGGAGAGACCACCCCAATTTTTCATAGTCTCAAGGATTCCAATAGAATGGACCAGCAGCAACCAATTCCTCAAATTTCTCAAGCCTCTCAACCCCCATTTAAACCATTCAATCAGAACCAAAACTACTCTCAACCCAGACCATGGGAGGGTTCACTTCAGAATTTCAAGAATATTACTCACTCCACGATCGAGCAACAGAACCGCACCATTGATGAAATATGAAATGAGATGAGAGTAGGTTTCAACTCACAAGCCTAATCAGTTTCAAGCCTTGAGAAGATGGTGGGACAACTTACTTCTTCGGTTCAGACCTTGTCAATGACTGTTGAGAAAGGTTAATTTCCAAGTCAACCAGTGCCTAATCCTAAAGGAGTACATGAAGCAAGTACCAATTCACCACAGTAGCATGGAGAGGTCAAAGCAGTCATGACCTTGCGAAAAGGAAAAGAAGTCGACAACAAAGTGGAGATGCCGGTGACAAAAACAAATCAAATTATACCTGTGAGTGTTGAGGACTCACCACCGGAGGAGAAAGAAGAAACTAACCCACGAGAATACGTTCCCAAAGCTACTTTTCCTCAGAGATTAGCTAAAGGAAAGAAGGAAAAATCCATAGGTGAGATTCTTGAAATCTTCAAACAGGTAAGTGTCAACATCCCTTTACTTGATGCTATAAAAGAAGTTCCATCTTATGCCAAGTTTCTTAAAGACCTTTGTACTAAAAAGAGAAACATTCAAGTTCAAAAGAAAGCATTTTTAATAGAAAATGTTAGTATAAGGAACCACACAATTGAGAATGCTTTGTTGGATTTAGGAGTTAGTGTAAATCTGTTACCTTACTCAGTTTTCGTGAAATTTGGACTAGGAGAATTACACCAAACTCCAGTGATGTTACAACTTGCAGATCGGTCCACGAAAATACCTCGTGGTATTATGGAGAACGTGCTTATCCAGGTAGACAAGTTTTATTTTCCTGTTGATTTCATTGTAATTGACATTCAACCAATACAGGATTCAAGGAAGTACATCCCCATTATTCTAGGCCGACCTTTCTTGGCAACTGCGGATGCTCACATTCAATGCAGGACTGGAAATATGCAGTTGTCCTTTGGCAACATGACTATGGAGCTGAACATCTTCAACAATGCCAAACAACTTTATAATACAGATGATGGAATTGTTGATGTGGATTTAATTGAAGCATTAGTTGACGACACTTTTCTTTCAAACCTTAGGGATGACCCTTTACAAACATGTTTAACTCACTTTGGTTTGGATTTTGATATTGATAGATCAGTTGATGAGGTCAACGTCGTACTTAACTCAGCACTATCCATGGACACTAATAAATGGAAGTCAAGAGTTGAACAACTAGCAACGTCAGAGAAGAAACTCATCCCATCATCAGAATCACCACCAAAACTCGAGCTCAAACCATTACCCAACACATTGGAATATTCGTTTTTGGGAGAAGAAAGTACTCTGCCGGTAATCATCTCATCATCCCTAAATGACGTACAAAAAGGTAAGTTGTTGGATGTTTTAAAAGTGCACAAAGGAGCATTATGATGGACCATAGCAGACATCAAAAGTATAAACCCAGTAGACTGCATGCATTACGTTCACCTTGATGAAAATGCTAAACCTATTAGGAAAATGCAACGTCAGTTAAATCTTAACATGAAAGAAGTTGTTAGAACTGAAGTCCTTAAACTATTAGACGCATGTATCATTTATCCAATTTCTGATAGTTCATGGGTCAGTCCTGTACAAGTTGTCTCTAAAAAGTCAGGAGTCACAGTAATTACCAATGCTGATAATAAATTAATACCAACTAGAGTAACTACAGGATGACATGTATGCATTGATTATAGAAAGTTGAATTTTGTCACACGTAAAGACCATTTTCTTTACTATTTATCGATCAAATGATTGATAGATTAGTAGGCCATGAATTTTATTGCTTTCTAGATGACTACTCGTGATACAATCAGATCCCCATAGCACCAAAAGATCAAGAGAAGACCATTTTCACTTGCCCTTTTGGCACTTTTGCATATAGGAGGATGCCATTTGGATTATGTAATGCACCTGTTACATTTCAACGATGCATGTTGAACATTTTTTTTGATATGGTTGAACGATTCCTTGAAGTCTTTATGGATGACTTTTCTGTCTTTGGTGATTCATTTGATCAATGTTTATGTTTACATAATCTAATACTAGTTCTGCAGAGATGTATTGAGAAACACTTAGTCTTAAATTGGGAGAAGTGCCATTTTATTACCTTGTTCTCGGTCACATAATTTCGAGTAAAGGTATTGAGGTTGACAAAGCCGAGGTGGATCTCATTTCTAATCTTCCTCCACCCACAGTCAGAGAAGTAAGATCTTTCCTTGGGCATGCTGGTTTTTATAGACGTTTTATTAAAGATTTTAGCAAAGTTTCTAGACTCTTATGCAATCTACTTGGTAAGGATGTACCTTTTATCTTTAATGATTCATGTTTTGTGGCTTTTGAAAAATTAAAGCAATTGTTGACATTATCACCCATCATTCAACCTTCAAATTGGAGCTTACCATTCGAGTTCATGTGTGATGCATCTGATTATGTAGTAGGAGCATTTTTAGGACAAAGAGTTGATCGAATTCCCAATGTTATTTACTATGCTAGTATGATATTGAATGATGCACAATTGAACTATTCAACCACTGAAAAAGAAATGCTAGCAGTAGTGTTTGCATTGGAAAAATTTTGATCTTATCTCATTGGTTGTAAAATAATTGTGTTCACCGATCATGCTGCTCTTAAATATCTTCTCACAAAAAAAGATGCAAAAGCTAGACTAATTCGTTTGGTGTTACTTTTGCTGGAATTCGACTTGGAATTTAAAGATAAAAAAGGCACATAAAATGTTGTGGCAAACCCTCTCTCTCGTCTCCATTTTGACACAATTACAGAACTATTAACATTGAATGAGTCATTCCCAGATGAACAATTGATGAGTGTGGAAGTATTACCGTGGTATGCTGATATCGTTAATTATCTTGTTATAGGTCAACTTCCAGAGCATTGGACCAAGTAAGATAAAGCTAAATTTTTTTGCGGAAATAAATAATTTCTTTTGGGATGACCCTTATTTGTTCAAGTATTGTGCATATCAAATTATTAGACGATGTGTCCTAGAAAATGAAATTCATAATATTTTTTCATTTTGCTATGAACAAGCTTGTGGAGACCATTTCAGCGCTAAGAAAACAACGACTAAAGTTTTACAATGTGGTTTCTATTGGCCAACTATACTTCGAGATGCATTACACGAAGGAATATGATGCCACTAAATCCAATTTTAGTGGTTGAGATTTTTGACAGGTGGGGTATCGACTTCATGGGACCATTTCCTCATTCTTTTGGCCATCAATACATATTGGTTGCTGTTGACTACGTATCGAAATGGGTTGAAGCAATTCCATGTATAACTAATGATCATAAGGTGGTGATAGGATTTTTTAAAACAACATTGTTTCACGCTTTGGATTTCCTCGAGCGATAATCAGTGATGGTGGTGCCCACTTTTGTAACAAAGCATTCAAAGCTCTTTTGACAAAGTATTCAATCATTTACAAAGTGGCAACTCCATATCATTTGCAAACCAGTGATCAAGTTAGGATCTCTAATCAAGAAATAAAGCATATATTAGAAAAGACGGTAAGGCCAGACAGAAAAGATTGGTCATTAAGACTTGATAATGCATTATGGGCATATAGAACGACTTTCAAGACCCCGATTGGGATGTCACCCTACAGGCTAGTGTATGGAAAAATTTGCCACCTACCTGTGGAACTCGAGCATCGTGCATATTGGGCCATCAAACAATTCAACTTTGACATGCAGCAAACTAGCTCAGAAAGAAGATTACAACTAGCAGAACTTGAAGAAATTCGCAATGACGCATATGAAAATGCCAAGATTTACAAGAAGCAAATGAAAGTCTTTCATGACAAGCAAATTATGAGAAAATCTTTCACTCCAGGTCAGAAAGTGCTTTTATTCAATTCTCGCTTGCACCTATTCCCAGGTAAGTTACACTCTCGATGGTCTGGCCCCTTTACTGTTTTTTCACATGGGGCAATTGAAATTAAGGAACCAAAGAACAGTGTCAGGTTTAAAGTTAATGGTTAAAGATTAAAGCCATATCTAGAGTACCAACCATATGGAGAGTACACCGAAATAAATTTGAGTGACCCACCAGATTTGAATTGAGTTTTTTTTTTCTTTCTTTTTTTCATTTCTTTTTATTATTCTTTTGCTAATTGCAATTATTTTTCCATAAGTGTGTTTGTTTAACCATTAAGTTTTTTCTTATCATTGTTAATCATGAGTGCCATAGCTAAACAGTTCCTCCTGGACATTCTTAAACCACTTCAACGTGTAAAATCTCATCTTAAAAGACAGATTTGATTTTTTAAAACACATCGTATTTGGGCTCTCCCACCACCAGAGTTAGTATCCTATGTTGAGGATTTAGAAAGCCAACTCAGAGACATTGAGAGAAGTGTCTACAACATCCAGTTGGAGCTTAAGGTAAATTCAATAAGAGGACGATTGTAATTTTCTTTATGTGTTTTAGTTTGTTTTTCTTTGATTGTGTGCTTTAGTTTGTTACCCCGGTGAAGTGGCGGATAACGGTACTCCATGACAATCAAGTCGGTTACTTCAGTTTCCCATAATAACTGATATTCTGAGGCGAAGGTATAGACAGAAACGAGATTCTAGCAAAGCTTCACAATCGATTCCCTTCACTTCCTCAGAATGCCCTCCTTACAATCTATAAAGATCGGTCCGAACGCATGCGATTGCTCATGAGGAATAACATACCTGCTGACATCCGTTAGTTAATCGAGGCTAAAGTATGATTGGCAGGTGAGTTACCTTTAAAATTTATTGCATACATGCCTGGTTATGGTAAAGAAAATTATACAAGAAAATGAAGAGCTCTAAGAATTTCTGTTGTTTGTCATAAGTATGCCAGAATGAGTTGCGATAAAAAACCATGTTATTTAGGAATGGTGTCTGATAATAAGGAAGATAAGATTTAATTGATTAGGGATGGCTTGAATAAGGAGTCATTGGATGATATCCTTTTGTCTCTTGAAACGCATTCCAGTAGATATGTGCAAGGAGCGATTCTCCAATTATGGCCATTATTACAGAAAGAGCATGCACGATAGAGTCTCAGAAATCTGACTATAAACGACCCTGTTTGCCAGTTTATTCCTCGACCCATAGAGGGCATTCAAGCCGTTTCTGGACGTAAAACCAGAGAAAAATGTGAGCCACAGTCGCAACTACCTGTAAATATCCTTTTACTTCACTGTTATTTTATTTCACTGTTGTTTTATCATTTGCATTATTGTTTTTAATAATTTTATTTCATCATTGTTTCTTTTTTCTTTTTACCTTTTCCTTTTTGATTCACGAGCCATGTGCTTTACGTGTTATTTGACACTGACATGCTACCTCATACACAGCTGTGACCAACTGTCATCAAGATTCTTAAATATGATTTTTTGTTATGCATTCACAAATTATTTTTGAAAAGTATCCCAATGGCAGCTACTCCCAATAAACAATTCAAGAACATTTGTGTGCTTTCTGGATTTCACTATGACAAACATAAAGAGTTCGTTGAGGCAGCCATAGATCTTGGTCGAAGTATAGCAGCGAGAAAATTACACTTGGTGTATAGAGGAGGTAATCGAGGGTTATCAAAATTGGTCTCAGAAGCTGCTTTTGTCAGAGGAAGCCAAGTGTTAGGCATCATCCCAAGAGTCCTAAAACCTTTGGGCAGTTTGTCTGACTCACTGACTAGAGAAGAGTTAGTCGTCTCAAGTATGCAAGAAAGAATAACTGAAATGCTTAATCATGTTGATGCTTTTATTTTCTTTCCAGGAGATCTTGCAACACTATAGGTACTTATCACACTAGCATCTTGGGCCCATCTGCACATTCACTAGAAACTCATTGGTTTGTTAAATGTCAATAACCTTTATGATGGCTTCATTGCATTTCTTAACCATGCAATAAAAACTATTTCATTCCTTCCAATGCGAAAAAGCTTTTTATTTGTGCTCACACTGCTAATGAGCTACTTGATATGTTACAAGCTTATTGACCGGAGCCAGACCCATGGACCTTTGTGTTGGAGCATCCAAATAATGATGGTAACAGTAGCCACATTAGATTTAACTCTCCGCTTGTAAATATTTTCTTTTGTGTTGCACCACCCAGGTGATGTCTTCTAAACTCTACTTTTTTCCTTTAAAACATTGAGGACAATATTTCGTTCTGGTTGGGGGGAGGGAATAGTCGACAATTGTAGAATCTTGGTTAAGTTTTTACTGATTTTTTGTTGTAGAAACTAATTGTTGCTAACTTTTAATGTTGAAGATGGCTTAATATGAAGTGTAGTGACTCTAGAAACGCATCTTCATCGTTTGAAAAAAAAAATAAAAAAAATAAAAAATTAAAAAAATTCAGACATTTTCTTTTTCTTTATTAAGCTTTATATTCATTTTTCTTCCTCTTTTTAATTTCTCCTTTATAAATATATATTTTTAAATTTTTGAGTTGAAGATGGTAGAATATGGAGTGTAGTGCCTTTAGAAATGCATCTTCTTAGGTTTAAAAAAAAGTGTGATTTGTTTTAACATTGGATAACATGATTAATTTCAAATTTTAGTATTTGTATTATCTTTGGTCTTAAGTGAGGTTACGCTGTGTTTGCTACTCTATATGTTGATGTCAGAAACAAATATGAGTTGCTTGAAGGAATGAACATGTCATAATAAGTACCAAGTGAGTTTTTGAGCCTATAATTTTTCTTGGAGATTAACCATTTTGCCCATTCTTTATACAACTTAGCAGCTTATTATTTTATACACGATCTCTAGATTTCTTTTGAGTTAACCCTTAAAAAAAATTGTAAAATAAAAAAAGGAAAAATGTGTGTTACTACATTTGGAGGCCCATCTAACTAGTAGATATGGAAGATTATTTAGAGTTCTAAATGATGATGGAAAGGCCATCTTTGATCCGTTTGAGCCTTTCTAGCCATTTGTTTTATAAAATATCCATAGTTAACACTTTTGAGCCTTTAAAAAAAAAATTTCTTTGTCAAACTTATCATCTTGACCTACTCCGATTTGGAGTATTACCCGATATCTTACAAGTTCCATCACCTATTTATGTTTTAGAAAAATGTAAATAATTATTTTGTTCAGTGAAGTTATGCCAAAAAAAAGCAAAAAAAAAAAATTGTTGTTTCAAAAATAAAAATAACAATAATAGGTGAAATCCACCTTGCAACTTCAAAAAAAAAATCTCTAGATTTTTCTCAAACATATACTTTTTTTTCCTTATTTCCCCTCCTTTGTTAGCCATGTCCCTAGCCTACGTTACGTCCTAATAAAAGTCCTTCTTGATTTTAGGAAACTATAGTCTGAAGTAGACGCTAGTTATTTAGGCTAAAAAGATGTAGTGGTGCATAAAAAAATAAATAAATAAATAAATTGGGTTAACTAACATTTTTATTTGACTTGATATAATATTATTTCTAACCTGAGGGCATATTTCTTTTATCTTGGTGAGAGCATGTGATATCACTTCTTTATTATTTTCTCTCAATTGCCATTCATTGGAGTGACTATTTTTATTGGGTTTAATTTCTTTGTGAAAGTGTCACTATTTCCAGTGAGATTTTGGGGTTTAACATGTCATTCTTAAAAGTAGCTGGGACAAAGTCTACTGGGCTGATTTATGTGGATGGTTAATGTTGATGTGATGTTTCTTTAGACTGGAGATAATGCTTATACTTTTATTTTATTATTATCATTAGTCTGATTGAATAAACATGATTGTTAAAAAAAAATATTATTTTGGATTTGAATTTTGGTTGGGGGGTGTGTTGAGTGTTAGAAAATGTATATTTATAAAGGAGAAAATTATCATTTTACATTTCAAGTCTTACTAACACCCTTACTTTTATGTATTTAAGTTTCTTGTGATTTAATTACGTGTGTTTTATTTTAATTAAGTATTTTATATATTTTAGGGGCATTATGGTCATTTTACAATGAACGAGGGATCAAACGGCAAAACGGACATTACTTTTAAACTCAGGACGGTCGAAAACCTTAGGAGGAGCATAAAAGGAAAAATGGCACTGTACACATGTATGATACTGTCTATGTTACTGTTCAAGACACTGTTCACATAGACGAATCGATGACGTGGCATTGACCGATGATGTGGCATTGAATGATGAGGTGTCACGATCTTGTTGGACTAAAATTTTTATACACTGTTGATTGGTGATGTGGCAGTATGCTAATGGACCAAAAATTGAGCGTACGGTACATGCATATATATAGAATTATTTTCAACCAAACAGCATTACTGTTCAAGCCGGGTCAAACCGTGTCACTGTTCAAACCGCGTGGTCAAATCACGTACTGTTGACTGATGACGTGGCGCAATCCTGAGCGTCGAAACTGTTTTTAATCCGATGGCCATGATTTACTCGATGTATCTACAAAAAGGTGGCCTCCCCCCTAATTTGGCATCTCTGAATCTATTTTTGGGCTTCATTTTCTGCAATTCCTTCTCCATCTTGTATTTTCTATGTATTTTAATAAATTTCTATTTTGCCCCTAGTTCAATTATGAGTAGCTAATTTTCTTTCAAGTTTGGGTTGAAGCTGAAGTCTCAACATGTGTCATGGGCTTTATTTGGTAAATTTATTTTCTCTTCCCCGCTAGTTTTTGTGGATGTTTTGACTTCTCGTCGATAAATAATAATAATCTTGTCTATATACTGTCCTGGTTTCACCGGCTCCCTAGTACAAGGTTATTATTATTTGGCACGATAAGCCCTTAGGACCATATTGATGAGAGCATGGTTCATGAGGTGTGGAAAGCCCCCTCATGATTTAATTGACATTAATAAGGAATATTTAGCCCATGATGCATGTTGATACGGATCCAGATACCCAAGTACGTCATTTCAAGAGATTTATCTTTAATTTATTCTCGTCATTTCAATTCCAATTTTAGAATAATCTAAGTCACTTTCACCACAAATCCAATTATCTTCATAAAAAATTAATTCTACACACAATTAAAATTCACCTCCTCGTGGGATCGACACTCATCACTATTGATCTATTTTACAATAGATTCGTGCACTTGCGAGTTTAATAAAATTTGCACAACACTCACTGCTTAAAACAAAGGCTCAAGGCTCATGACTTGGTGCGATTTGCTGGTTTAATTTTACGGCGCACAGTGGCGGTTCAACGGTGGTGACTGGTGCCGATAAGATTGGTTCTTTGGAATTGGACTTTTGGATAGTGGTGGGCTAGTGGCTGCTTGTGCTTGTATGGTGTTGAGAAATGATAAATTAGGGTTTTGTGTTTCTTTATTTTTTTTATTTGCAATCCGATTGAATTTTTAGATCGGATCAGGTTTGATCCGATCCAAACATAATCCGATCGTGTTTGAAAAAATCAATCCGATTAGGTCTTACTGTTAATCTGCATTTGATCCGAACCCAAAGTATTTGGATTGGATGGGGTTGGGTCGGTTTATTTGCCCAGCCCTACATGTAATAATAGATGAAATCCATAGAATGAGAACCACACTTATGATGTTGAGTGTTGGAGAATGCATATTTATATAGGGTAAAATTTTTCATTTTATACTCCAAGTCTCACTAACATTTCCACTTTTACGTGTTTAAATCCTCTAAACTTTTATTATATGTGTTTTCTAATTTTATGTGTTTCAGAGATATTTTGCCCATTTCACGACTAACAAAAGTTGAACAGTAAAATGGATAGCATTTTTTAACTCGAAACAGTCAAAAACCTTACAAGGAGCATAAACAGGTATGTGGTACTGTTCACTATACGGTACTGTTTAAATATATGGTATTGTTTACATATACAGTACAATTATATGGCATTGACCGATGATGTGGCAATATCCTATTTGACTAATGATATGGCATTGACTGACGATGTGGCGTTGGCCGATGATGTGGTAGGATGCTATTAGACCGAAATACTGATGTGGCAACATTTTATTGGATTGAAATGCTGATACGGTGTTGACTGATGATATGCTCCAACCAATCAAAACTTGTCACATGTCGCAATCCTGAGCATTTGAATTATTTTCATCCAATGGCCATGATTCACCCTTTGCACCTATAAATAGAGGGCTCCCTCCAAATTTGATGACCATGAATCCATTTTTTAAACTTCATTTTCTGTAATTCTCTTTTCATCTTGTATTTTTGACGTATTTTAGTAAAATTATCATTTTACCCCTAGTTCAATTATGAGTGGCTAATTTAGTTTAAAGTTTGAGTTGAATGTAAAGTCTTAAGGTGACCCATGAGCTTAATTAGGTAAGTTTATTTTATTTTCCTCCTTGATTTATGTGGTTGTTTTGACTCATATTCGATAAACAGTGTATCTTGTCTAGATTTTGAACAATATATTGACTCCCTAGTGAAAGATCGTTACTATCTGGTATAATGAGCACTTAGCACCATAATTATTAAAGAGAATTTCTCCTCTAGTATTTTATGGGTTGTCTTGACTTAGTGTCAATAGAGAGTGCATCTAAGCTATTTAGTGGACAATCTTGTTACGTTGTCGACAGAAGGATTATTATCGTCTGGCACAGTGTGTTCTTAACACCACACTTAATGGAAGATCATTACCCTCTGGCACATTGAGCGCTTGATACCATATTTATTAGAGTGAGGATTATGAGGAGTGGAGATACCCTCCTCGTGAATTAATTGGAATAAAAAATAAAATATTAAGCCCATGGTGAAACGTTGGATTATGAATCCAGAGATTCAAACGTTTCATTTGCATAGTTTTCATTTGTAATTCATTCTCGCCATTTTATTTTAAAATTTAAAATCACTTACAACCAACTCACACAAACACTTAGAAAATTAACACTACACATAAAAATAACCTTCTCGTAGGATCGACACTTATCATATCAAATCTATATTATAATAGATTCGCGCGCTTGTGAGTATAGTAAAATTTGTACAACATAAATCATCCAAAGGGAAAGAGGACGTTGAATAACAAATGGGTTTACATGTTGAAAACTGAAAATAACTCACAGTAGGCGTACAGGGCTGGATTGGTTATGAAGTGTTTTAGTTAAAAGAAAGATGCCGATTTTGAAGAAATATTTTCTCCTGTATTGAGGATGTCTTTTATTCTAGTTGTTATAGATTAGTAGCTAGCTTAAATTTAGATATTGAACACTTGATGTAAAGATAGCTCTCTTATATAGTGACTTAGGGGAGAAACTATACATAGAGCTACCAGAATGGTTCAATGTTAAAAGGAAAGAAGAACTTATGTGCAAGTTAAAGAAAAGTTTGTATGCTAAAACAGGCACCAAGAAAGTATTATAATAAGTTTGATTCTTTTATGGAGAATCATTGTTTCAGCAAGACATTGTTAAACCATTGCCAACTACATAGGCAAAGCAGATTTTTGGCATGAAGATTTCCCATGATTGAAAAAGTAGAAAGTTATGGTTATCTCAAGAAGCATACTAACATGACTCAAATGTGTTATTATTCCCAATTATAAGATTGTCTAATTATAATATAACAAGTGAGTTGAGGGTCGAACCATGGGAAATTTAAAATCTAGTAGTCAATTTATTAACCAAAAAAATTAAAAGCGGTAAAGAAATTAATAGGAATCAATCTAAAAATATGTTAAGGTTATATAATCCATTCTCAGATTTTAAATTATGGTTATAACAACTCTCTTCTATTTGTATTTTGCATTTTTTTACCAGTTAATTATTATGCCATTTAATTCTTAACTAACAATTAGTGTGATAAATATGGAATCAAGTACTTAATATGCCTTAACTATATTAAAATGCCGATATTATGTCAAAATACTATATAAATATGAAGAAATTTAGATCTATAAATTAACATGACATAAAAAAAAACTGATAAGGAAGAAAAACACAGCAAATAAAATAAATTTTAAGGCTCACATGAGAGAGTAATTAATCAATAATTTGAATTCTCGAGGTTCACCTTTCACCTCAGCTAAAAAAATTAGCCACTTGTATTGATTAAAAAAAACATTCATTTTGTTTAACAAACTTCTGAAATATATTACAAGAGAATGAACTATACAAAGAAGAAAGTTTTCTAAGCCTTAGTCTCAGTTTCCTCTCTTCTCTCTGCACTGCCCTTGTTCTTCTTTTATTTTTTAATTCTTTATTATTTTTTATTATATATTTACATAGAGAAGCGTGATGGTCCGGTGGCAAAATGACCACCTGACTATCACCAATCTGTTTGCTCACTTTCCTCTTTTTTATTTTTATTTTAAATATATTTCCTCAGTCATGCATTCCAAATGGCTTTAGTAACTCTTCTCTGTTTCTCGTTTCCAGTTCCAATTCCTCTTTATTCCTAAAATATATCAACAATATAAAATTAAAATAAAACTAACATACTACAAATTAATTTAACATAAAATTATATTTGGAGAGTATTAAAATAATTTATGAGTTATGAGCAAATAAATCAACACTGTAATACCAAGTTATTATTAGGCCCTAACAATTTAAGCGATAAAAAATTAACAAAATTGTAAACCCAAATTAAAATCTCTTTTTCATTTTTTGAAATTTATGTTTACTTGTTTCATCGGATTAATGACAATAATCAAATAAAAGTGTAAGCATTATTTTTTGCCTAAAGAAAATCACACCAGCATAAATCAGTCAAGTAAAATAGTGCAAAATGATAAATTATTAGAGCTACATTAATCAAGCCACCTCTAATAATGATGTGTTAAACCCCAAAATCTCATGGTTAAGAATAACTCTCTCAAAAGAAAATACCCTAAAAAACAATTACTTTAATACGTGGTGGATTAAGGGAATAGTAAAACAATATCACATCTCTAATCAAGGTGAAAGAAGCCCACAACTTAGAAATAAAATGATCTCAAGTTAAGAAAATTACTAGCCAAGCTAATTTATTTTTATTTTTATGCATCACCACATCTTTTAGTCTATATTACTAGTTTCTACTTCAGACTATAGTTCCCTAGAATTAAGAAGAGCTTTCATTAAGACGTAACGTAATCTAGGAGCATGGCTAAAAAAAAAGGGATAATAGGAGAAGCAAAATATATATTTGAAAAATAAAGGACTTTCGGAGATTGCAAGGTACTTTTCATTGGGATTTTTTTCTTTTTTTATATTATTTTATTCATTTTTTATTTTATTTTTTATAACACTATTTTCATAAATATATAATCTTTATTAATTTTCAAATATTTGAGGGAACCCACTCTAGGTTGGGGTTCTTCCGGTGTCGATGGAGAGTCGCCCTTGAGTTGAGCGACAAGGGTGCTAAGCGACTTTCTCTCCAGACAGTCGCGCACCTTTCACCATAAAATATAGTGTAATACTCCATACTGGAGTGGGACAAGATGATAGGTTACCAAAAAAATTTTTTTTTTCATTTCTCTAGCCTCAAAAGGTTAACTATGGATACTTCATAAAACGATGGCTTGAAAGACTCAAATGGATCAAAGATGACATTTCTGTCATCTTTCAGGGCTCTAAATAATCTTTAATATCCACCAATTCAACGGACTTTCAGATGCAGCTGCACAAATTTTTTTTTCATTTCAAATTTTATCACTTTTTTTAGTTGACTTTTAAAAAAATATAGAGATCTTGTATAATAAACCGTGAAGTTGTATAAGCAAACAAGGTTATTCTCCAAGGATAATAGGCTCAAAAACTCACTTGGACTTACCATGACATGTTCATTCCTTCAAATGACTTAATCAACTCACTCATTAAATTTCTCAATTTACATTTCAACCTACAAGGTGGAAAACATGGTATAACATAACTCAGGGCCAAAGATAGTACAAACACCTAAATTTGGAAGTCATTATGTTATCCAATATTAAAAGATCACACCAAATTTTTTTTTTGCTTCTTTTAAAAAAATTAAAAAAAATAAAAGAAGAGGTTAGAGCGATCACATCTGAATGGATTACAAAAACTTAAAGGGAGATGATTAAAAAAAAGTTAGAAAATAATTTTTTTAAAAAAAACTCTAAAACTAAGAAGATGCATTTCCGAAATCACTACACTCAATATTCAGTTATCTTCGACTTAAATTTATTCAAAGTTAGTCTTTATAACAAAAATTAGTAAAAACATCACCAGGACTGAGACATTCCATAACTATCAGCTATTCCCTCCCTCTAACCTGAAGGAAACATTGTCCTCATTGTCTTAGAAGAAAGAAGTTAAGTTTAGAAGACATTGAAATCCTAGTTATACGACCCAAGAGGGGTGAATTGAGTTTCTAAAACTTTGAACAAACAAAACCACACAATAAAATAAATTAATTCCTTAATGAAACCAATAACAATAAATTTAACAATGCACAAAATTAAAAAGATAAGGGATGAGAAAATCAAATGCAGAGAGTTTTACGTGGTTCGACCAACTTGCCTACCTCCACATCTCCAAGCTCGTCGGGCTTGAGAATTCCACTAATCAAGCCTCAAAGGCTTTAAGAACACTTACAATTGACTTTATAGGTGTCAATCAACCTTTACACTAAGAGATTATCCCCAATCGCTTAACCTAAGTGTATCCCAACACTTACAATCACTCAAAATAAAGATTACAAATGAATTTTCTCTCACACAATGTATATGATTACAAATGAAGGCTCAAAGTGTGAATAAATGAAACAAGAACAAGTTTAAGGCTCAATGAAGGTTGTATTATTAATTGCAAGCTCAATGATAACTCATGGATCTCTCTTCATTTGAATTTGATTGAACCATTTTATAGTTGGAGCTAAAAACTAGCTGTTGTTGACTTTTTTAGAGAAATCATATTGCTGTTAACTTCTATCGATTAACTGTTTTGACTAGTCCACATAATCATTGGCCTAAATTTCAAATAATCGATTAACTGTTTGGAATTATCGGTTCGCTGTTAAATTCCTGAATCCTACAAAACAAAATTGGCTTGACCGTTTTTGCTAAACGGTTCAAGATTAACATATAATTTTATTCTGGAAATTATCGGTGAACGTTTGATATTAACGGTTCACCATTTAATTCTAGAAACCTGCAAAACAAATTTGGCTTGACCGTTTTTGTTAAACGTTCAAGATTAAAAGTCAATACCTTTCTGTAAATTATTGGTTAACAATTTGAAGTAAACGATTCACCGTTGTTTTCCAAAATCAGCATTTTTATATAATTTTCGTAGAAAATGATTTTTCGATTAAAGTTAACTATTATCCAAATTTCATGAACATATCTAAAAATATTATACGGCCTTTAAGAAATTGTTTAAAGAAAGCTCCAACGTTTTTAATAAAAAAACATATAAAGTTTTTTATCGTCAAAATCAATATTATAAACATATACATTGTAACAGACATAACCTAGCCACTGTTAGAAAATATTTACAAACGGAGAGTTAAATATAATTTATACATTTTACGAGGGTTAAGCCATAATCATTGGTTAACCAATCCAACACTAAAGTCATAGGATCTGACTTTAGTTTGTAAACTTACAAAAGAACAAGTATCTCGTTAGTAGTAAGAGCACAAATAAAGAGTTTTTTTTTTGTTGAGGATAGAATGAAATAATTCTTGATTGCATGATTAGGAAATGCTATTAAGACATAATTAAAGTTATTAATATTTAACAAACCAATGAATTTTATTTATGGATATTCAAATGATCCCAAGAAGTAAATATAATCAACGTCCCTAAAGTTGTAAGATCTTCTGGCAAGAAATTGAAGGCACCATCATGATTTAACATTTCATATATTCTTTCTTGCAGACTTGAGATAACAAACTCTCTCTAGTTGGTGGACTGGGCAGACATCCCAAAAGTTTTAAAGCTTTTGGAATTTTGTCTAGCACTTGGCTTACTCGAATAAAAGCAGCTTCTAAGACAATCTTTAACAACCCTCAATCACCACCTCTATACACAAGATGTAATTTTCTCTTAGCTATAACACGACCAAAATCTATGGTTGCTTGAATGAATTCATTATACTTTTCATAGTGAAATTCAGAAAGCACACAAATGTTTTTAAGTTGCTGCTCAAACTTGCTGCCATTTGAACAATTCTAAAAAGAAAAAAAAATTGAGTGCTTGAAAAGGAGTACTTATTTAAAGATCTTGGTAACATACACAATGATACACAGCTATGACTGGGGTGGTGTGTTTGTCAAATGACGCGTAAAGCTTATAGCTCAATAATTCATAAGCAAAGAGTAAAAAAAAAAAAATAGTGATTAGATATAAAATCACACAAAAAATAATAATAATAATGCAAAAGATAAAAGAACAATAAAATAAAAGGATATTTACTAGTGGTTGTGATTATGGCTGACATCTTCCTCTGGTTTTATACTTAGTAACAATTTGAATGCCCTCTATGGGTTGAGGATAGGCTTCCCATTTGGTCGGGGTGTTCGCGGATCGGATTTTACATATTAGACATCAATCCATATTCGATTCACAATTTTGCGGATTATAATATTTCAATCCAATCCAATCCACGGATTGATTAAACTCAATTCAAATCCAATCCATACATCTGCGGATTGGATGCGGATTTGATTCAATCCATATCCAATCCATACATCTGCGGATTGGATGCGGATTTGACTCAATCCATATCCAATCCATACGTCTGCAGATCGGATGTGGATTTAACTTAATCCATATCCAATTCACTATTTTGCGCATTAGTTTCCAAATTAAAAAGTTGTAGTTCTCCCTAATCCATGAACTAATGAAATAAAAAAAAATCTAATATAAAAATGATTTTACTACCAATTAAATTTAAAATTGAATAAAATTTAAACAAATTAATTGTTTAAATAAAACCAAAATAATACATTCAAAGTTTCAAAATATAGCACATCGAGATTAATTGTTCAAATAAAGCTACAATAATACGTTTAAAGTTTCAAAATATAACACACTAAGATTAATTGTTCAAATAAAGTTACAATAATACATTAATATAACACCGAAATTAATTGTTCAAAGAAAGCCAAAATTAATTGAAATGGCGAAGTTTTTGAAACCAAACACAGTCTGATCCTTTATTAGGGCTATCGCACTTGTCGAAAAGTGGTAATTACGAAGCCATCAACGATGGGAAACAGGAGAAGTACGGGTGGCGATCTTGAAGGTTGTGATAGTATAATTGTTTGGCTGGAACTAATGATTGTGAAGTGGCTCAATGGACTCGGGGAAGAAGATTGCTTTCTCGCTAGAATCACACGGCCGACGTCCTACAAATCGATGTCGAATGTGTATCGAATTAGTATTGGGTGTTGCTAGTGCTTTTGACGGCGGAGAAGCTTAGGTTTTTTGTTTGCAAATTGTTAGTGACTTGGCGTTACGTTACTTTGTTTTTGGGTAACTTTGCAAATTGTTGGTAACTTGGCGTTATGTTACTTTGCTTTTGCTAGTGCGTGTGACTTTACTTTTATTTTTTTTTACAATTTTTACAAGTTATATTTGTATATTTGATTATTTAATTATTTAATTATTTTTTATTTAATATTATTATTGGGTAATGGCTAAGATATGTTATAGTGCTTATGTAACTATGTAATGTCACATTTATAATATTCTTTAATTAAATTTATATTAATTTTTAACTATATAAATAAATTTTTTTTTTTTTGCGGATTCACGGATTTTTACCGATTTACATAAGTAAATCCATATCCAATCCATCGACTGCGGATTTTTAAATTTTCACAGATCGGATTTATACAGATCGAATTTCACGGATTAGACAGATTGAGCGGATTGGATTGGATTATGAACACCCCTATCATTTGGTTTTGGAGTCAGATTCCTAAGACTGAACTTTGCACTTTCTATTTGGAACAACTTCCATAAATTATGAATTTCACTTACCACATATTCATTCGGATGCATATCAAGAGATCGTAAGATATCATCTAACAATTCTTTACTCATGCCATTCTTAACAAACTTGATTTTATCTTCATGATTTATAGAAACTATTCCTAAAGTTGTGGTCTTTTACATGCAAGTCTTACACAGTTAGGACATTTAGAGCAAAACCACTTAGCTGTTCTTTTTTTAACAAATATGTTTTTACCAAAACCAGACACGTAAGAAACAAATGGATTAGAAAACTCACCTGCCTATTAGATATTTGCTTCAATTAACCAACAAATGTCAGTAGAAATCTCATTGATCATTAACAAATGCAATCGTTTATAATGAGCTTTGTAAATCTTCATAAAAGCATTTTAAGAGACAGAAGTAAAATGCTTATGCAATTTATGTTGTATTTCTTCCATTTTTTGGTTTCAATTATTATGGAAAACTGAAAATACCAACTTAAAAAGTCACAAATTACCGTTATCTATCATTTATACTAGAAAGTGAATCAAAACATATCATAGCAATGAATCAAATATGCAAAATCAAGTCAAAAGTGAAAGAGAACGAAAAAATAAAAACACACAATAAATATAATCAAACATATAACTCCTCGGCAAGAGCACCATAAACTTAACACGACTTAAAAGTGTTATTACTCCTAAGTATAAGAGTGTCTAGTTATAGTATAACTTGGTGAGTCCGGGTTGAACCACGTGGAATTTAAAATCTAGTAGTCAATTTATTAAACAAAGAAAATTGAATGTGGGAAAGGAAATTAATAAGAATCAATATAAAAATATACTAAGGTTACGGGATCCACTCTTGGATTAAAATTATAGTTATAGCAGTTCTCACATATTTGTATTTTGCATTTTTTTCCAGTTAATTATTATGCCATTTATTTCTTAACCAACCATTAGTGTGATAAATATGGGACCAAGTACTTAATGTGCCACAACTATATTGAAATGTCAACATTATGTCAAAATACCATATAAATCTGAAGAGATCTAGTCTATAAATTAACATAACATAAAAGAAACTAGTAAGGAAGAAAAACACAAATAAAATAAACTTTAAAACTCACTTGAGAGAACAAAATTTATGTGTTCTCCACTGGTAGGCTATTTCAAGCTTACTTTCGAGCATTGTCCTTCAAGTGAGAGAGAGAAGTAAGAGACAAGAAGAGCTCCTTATGCTTTAGCAGTTAGCAGATTGATGTATGCTGTAGTTTGTGGAAGGCTGGATATTACTTATGCAGTAAGTGTAATCAGTCATATCTCTCTAATCTTGGAAAAGGATTCGCAAATATCTCTTAGTCGTTTCAACACTAGCAGTAGTGAAATGGATTCACAAATGTCTTAGAGGCACTTTTAAGGTATGTTTATGCTTTGGTGGTGACAATTTTGCGTTACAAGTGGACAAAGATACAAATATGGCAGATGATATTGATTTTAGAAAATCCCTATTAGGATATTTGCTCATCTTTACAGGGAGAGTAGTCTCATGGCAGTAAAGACTTCAGCAGTGTATCACTTTTTCTACCACTGAAGCAGACTATATTGTAATGACTAAAGTTTGTAAAGAAATCTGGTTGATGAAGAATTTCCAATAAGAGCTAGGTGTGAAAAAAAGTAGCTTTCCTGTGTACTGCGACAATCACAGTGCCATTCACTTGGAAAAAAAATCGATATACCATTCAAAATTCAAGCATATTGATGTGAGGTACCACTAGATACAAGATGTGCTTGAGAAGAAATTGTTAGTGTTTGAAAAGATTCACCCAATGAAGAATGAGTCATTATAAGCAGAGAGCGGGCTTGGTGGTGCCCCCCACATAACCTAGAGGGGGAGATTTGTGGGTTCATCTTATTGGGATGGTCTAAGCTCAAAGCTTCCATTAGTGTAGTTGTTTAAGTAATTAAAGAAAGAATAGGGGTAAGTGAAATTATCCAATATAATACATAAAAGTAAATAAGCAGAAGCAGCAGTAACGTGGGAACAACACAAAAATGAGAGAGACCAAAACAAAAAAAAAACAAAAGAGAGCCTATGGCCGACTATTCAATTTGTAAGTAAGGGTTTCAATATTTGATTAGACAATTAGAAGGAGAATTAACTCTGTTTTCTCATGAATTTGGAATGTAAGTTCTTAGCATAGTCCTCTACATTCTTACTAGTTTTTATTTTTATTTTATCCTTTCGTTGGTTGTTATTTAAAATACTCATTTGTTAGAGAGATAGATATTAGAGTCTTATTGTGAGCCAAAATTGTTGAGATTGTTGATGTTGTTAATATCTAATGTTATCTGAAGAAGAATTTGTGTTTTAATCCCATTATTTATTTAGTGGAACATTACATTGGACTATAATCTCATAGTTTTTTCCAATTTGGGTTTTCTATGTAAAAATTTGTGTCTCTTCGAGTTGATTTATTACTTTGTATTGTATTGGTTTATTTTCTGTGTATTAATTTGTGATGCATATTCCATTTTAAGCACACAAGGAGGGAAAAAGTTTGCTTTCGCTTTCTTTGTAGTTGTTTGTGTGAATTCTTTTCCTAACATTATAAAGGACTGAATGCTTTATTGATTTATTTTCTTAGGGTACACGACGTATCATGTATTTATATCAAGAATAGAGGAATTATAAATGGAAGAAACATTTTTCTTGAATTATTGGGATTCATTATAAACTTAGACATTGACTAGTCGTTGGCTAAGTTACGAAGAAAATCTAGACTTGAATGATAGTTGGCTATCTTTTTTTTTTTTTTTCGCGAGTTTGCATGTCACAAGATTGTGTGAGATGATTCCATTGCAAGCCTTTAGTAGAGTAATACAAATTGCCATATTTGTTTCCAATGGTTTGTTACTTAGGACCATATGTGACTATTTGAAATCCATGAATTCCACATGTGGTGGGCAATGTATATAAACATAGTTGTCTTTTATAAGTAGTTTAATAGTATTTTATACTTTAATTAATTACATATTTGCGTGTATTATTTAGTTAATGATGCTTAGGACCAGATGTTAGGATTTTACAAAATTCAAATTTTAACTAGAATAAAAAAAAATTAGGGCTAGGCTCACTTACATGTAATGCAACATTTAAATAAACTCATGAGTCAACCTATAACAGCTCAATTGTTTCACTTATTGTAATTTTTATTATTTTGCGTGACAATTCAAGCGTTGTTGTATGTGACATATGATGTAACGTAGCATGACCCTAAAGAATTATATATTACATATTACATCATTGTACTATTTTGACAATTTTGATTCCAAGTCCAAATTAAAGTAATATTTAATTTTTTTATCTGAAATATAAATGAGTTTTAATTTTTCTAAAGTATGAATACAAATATTTGAACAATATTTTTTTAAATATCTGGATATAAATGGCTTCTTTTTATTTTTATAAATATAAAAATATTAAACATGATTATTTGATATGTATATCCTTTTAAATCAAAACAAAAAATAAATTAAATTTTATAGTTTAAGAAATAAGTATATTTTATAGAGATAGTTTTGGAATATATAATGTTTACTTCTCATTTAGACCTTTTCTCTATTTAGGTAAAAATCACAAAAGTTTATTTGTTATATTTAGATGTAAATATTTGAAAATCAGACATAAATTAGAAACACAAATGTAAATTTTAAAAAAGATATGAAATTAATAAAATTTCAGACATCAAACATTTAATAAACAAGCCTTTAGATTTTATAAAATTCGGACATGCGGACTAGGTACACTTTTGTATGTATCATTTACTGTCACACCTTTAATTTTATTTTGCGATATTATAGAGAGAGCCCAATAATTATTTTCAAATGAAACGATCAACACAATTTCACAAATTGAACGAAACTTACTGTGAGAAGATGTTATTAAGATATTTGCTCATCTTTACAGGGAGAGTAGTCTCATGGCAGTAAAGACTTCGGCAGTGTCTCACTTTTTCTACCACTGAAGCAGACTATATTGTAATGACTAAAGTTTGTAAAGAAATCTGGTTGATGAAGAATTTCCAATAAGAGCTAGGTGTGAAAAAAGATAGCTTTCCTGTGTACTGCGACAATCACAGTGCCATTCACTTAGAAAAAAAAATTCGATATACCATTCAAAATTCAAGCATATTGATGTGAGGTACCACTAGACACAAAATTCAAATTTTAACTAGAATAAAAAAAATTAGGGCTAGACTCACTTACATGTTATGTAACATTTAAATAAACTCATGAGTCAACCTATTACAGCTCAATGGTTTCACTTATTGTAATTTTTATTATTTTGCGTGACAATTCAAGCGTTGTTGTATGTGACATATGATGTGACGTAGCATGACCCTAAAAAATTATATATTACATATTACATCACTGCACTATTTTGACAATTTTGATTCCAAGTCCAAATTAAAGTAATATTTAATTTTTTTATCTGAAATATAAATGAGTTTTAATTTTTCTAAAGTATGAATACAAATATTTGAACAATATTTTTTTAAATATATGAATATAAATGGCTTCTTTTTATTTTTATAAATATAAAAAATATTAATCATGATTATTTGATATGTATATCCTTTTAAATCAAAACAAAAAATAAATTAAATTTTATAGTTTAGGAAATAAGTATATTTTATAAATAGTTTTGGAATATATAACGTTTACTTCTCATTTAGACCTTTTCTCTATTTAGGTAAAAATCGCAAAAGTTTATTTATTATATTTAGATGTAAACATTTGAAAATCAGACATAAATTAGAAACACAAATGTAAATTTTAAAAAAGATATGAAATTAATAAAATTTCAGACATCAAACATTTAATAAACAAGCCTTTAGATTTTATAAAATTCGGACATGCAGACTAGGTACACTTTTGTATGTATCATTTACTGTCACAACTTTAATTTTATTTTGCGATATTATAGCGAGAGCCCAATAATTATTTTCAAATGAAACGATCAACACAATTCCAAAAATTGAACGAAACTTACTGTGAGAAGATGTTATTAGATCCAGAGGCTATTGCATTCTTGTTTCAAGTCAAGCTCTTGATCTTGAACAAACTCCAAATCAGGCATTCTGTCATTTCTTGAGTTCATTTTCCGTTTTTCCAAAAAAAATGATGAGAAAAAAAATCGTAAGTTATTTTTGTCAAAGTGACTCCAAACATAAATTTCCATTATTTTCGTTTTTGCGAACAAGTTTTGTATGTTACAATTTTTTATTATACCTTTATTATTTTCTCAACAAGCTACCAGTTGTTTCTTCCATAATGAAATGGCAATATAAATTGGTAACGTAAACACTTTTCTAGATGCACAAAATTTTTTAGACAAATCTAAAATTCTGTGACTATTTCTAAACACAAAAGGACCTGTGTAACAATTTTTGAAAGAAAGATTCTTTCTGATGTCAATGTCTTTTTCTTTTTTCTTTTTTTTGAAGAAAAAGGAAAAATATTTTTTTAGAAAAAAATATGTTGATTTAATCAGAGTCATCTTGGTTTAAATAAATAATTAATCTTCTAGTATAGTAGTCTAGCTGTCAGTGCAATGTACTGATTATTCAATTCACTATGTACAAATTATGAGTTATCTTAACATTATGAACCAAAAAAAAAAAAAAGCACATCTTGTAAAGCACACTTGTAGAAAAATCTTCAAAAATGGTTCCATGATCCAGATTTACACAAAATCAAGCTAAAAAAGACATGGCCAAACTTCCACAAGATATGTTTACTGATACACTATCGCGGCTACCTATTGAGGTCCCTTTTTATGGTTTAAGTGTATATCCAAGACATGGTTTTCTTTAATCTCTAATTCTCAATTTGCCAAATTCCAACTCTAACAAGCAATTTTAAAAGTCCGGTACCAGTGATAAAATTTGTAGAGTCTTACTCACGACTTCTCCACTTCAATCCATCGATTATAGAGCATTTGGATTTGGTGATCTAAGTAACGGTAATGTAACACTGCAACTTGGTTATCCTGGGAAAAAAATTCCTGAAGATGATGCTACTATTATAGGATCCTGTAATGGCATGGTGTGCACATATTTTGATTCCACCAACATGGTTTTGTGGAACCTGAGTACTCGAGTTTCCAGGGAATTCTGAATGCCTGATCCTTTTCCTGAAAAAGATGATTTTTCAAATGGGTTTGGTTATGATATCTTTGGTGATGATTATAAAGTGATTAGATGTTTTATTTCAACTATTGGAAATGGAAACGTTTCCAGGGAAACTAAACTTCTTGTTTTTTTCCCCTGAAAAACAGTTCCTGGAAAGAAATTTAGTACTTTCTTTGGAGTGCTGATATCTTCAGAATAGGAGTTCTGTCAAATAACCTACTGCATTGGCTTGAAATGCAAAAAGGAGCTTCTGAGAAGAAGTATGCAATTGTGTCATTCGATCTGATAGAAGAAAGATTCGAAGAGATTTTGTCTTTGCAAGATCATACTGACCAAAATACGTATGTTGTAAACTAGAGAAATTGGAGAGACCGCCTTATCATTTTCAACGATCAAAAGGACCGTAGTTTCGGGGCCTGGGAATTGAAAGAATCACATGGACTAGAGTGTTCAGCATCTCAAGTAAGATATTTCCTAAATATGAATATTATCCAACTCTAGTAGGCTTTACTAAAGAGCATAATTTTGGTGGAGATTGATGGAGGGAAGTTAGTTTTGTAGAACAAAAAAGGAAAAGACATTCAGAAGTTTTGAGATATATGATGAGTGGCATTGATTTGAAGGTATCATGTGCGAGGAAAGTTTAGTTTCTCCAATTGTTGATGAAGCAAGCAAGTTTTAGAAACAATGCTCTAAGGAAAAGGTAATAATGACATTATCAGTTTTGGCCTTTCATTTTTTTTTTTTTTTCTGAACACTTATCACTTGCTGCATCTGAAATGTGATTCATAATGGCAGTGGCATCTTTACAACTCTTTAAAAATAAAAAGCGCAAAAATAGAAAAGAAAATTGCCATATTCATATTCTACCATGTCGTATATTCATTTGCTTTTTCTGATCAAGATGCATGAGCCTCAAGTGGGTGCATTTAAGGTTGGGTTTTAAAGTTTATTGAAGCACTCAACAACTTACAGCAACTCATAAATGCAATTATTGCCACAATAATGGAAGTATCTTTCAAATTTTTATTTTGATCAAAAGTCATCTGGATTTAATCTATAAATAAATCTGCATGTGCATATAGTCTTAGTGTCTCTAATGGCTGATATTTAAAAACTATGTCCATCTCAGCTTAGGTGTCGATGCATTGACCAATTAAATCAATCATAAACAGATTATTAGTAAGGTGTGGATCACCTCTTATGAACTCAGTGTTTCTCTCGTGCTTTGCCGATGTGAGATTCGCCTAGGGTGTTATATACACCCTCTTAGGGACTCAGCGTCTTTGCTGAGATTTGCCCCACCATGGCTCAAGAGGACACGTAGAATCGCTCTGATACCATAATGTCATGACCTAACTCAGACCTGACAAAATATTGTCTGCTTTAGGCCTTAACAATGCCCGTGTGTGTTTGTTTATGGGGCGCCTCAAAGCTATAAATTTCTTATCATTTCTTATCTTTTTGAAGCTATCAAAAGATACACTATAGTTTGCAATAAGAACAGTCCTGGCTAAGTGTTGGCAGGAGAAAGAATCTAGAGATAATTTTTAATAAAGATGGTTAATTTAGAAATTTTATATGCGTTTAGTGAATTAATAATGCTGCATGTATTTAAAATAGCACAAAATTTAATACAAAAGCATAAAAAATTAAAAAATTCTTGTGTTGTGGTGAATTCTTTTCTTGTAATGAATTTTTTTTTTCAGTGATGGCGTACTATTTTTTATACTATTTTTTTTTCTTATAAATTGTTATTGGCAGCCAAACGATGAATAAATGGTAAAATATTAATGTGAAAAATCACTGCACCTCTTCGAATTTTATTTTTTAAAAGATAGGGAGATAAATGATTTCAAATTAATCTTTAAACTCTCTAACTTTTGTCAAATTTAAATTCGAATAGCTAACAAAATAAAATTAATTGAAAACTCTACCTCCGTACTCCGAGTGCAATTATTTTGAGTCAAATTAATGTCTTAAAAATTTGAAAAACAGACCAGCACATTGAACATATAAAATGTGCCTGTATATACATCACACCCTGCCAATCACGGTGCTGTAATAATGAAACGACCCGCCCCGCAACTTCCCAGGGCGAGTCTATCTAAACTCGTAAAATCGAAACTATTCTATAAAAATTTCGGCAGAGTCTCCTTTATAAATAAAACATATCCAATTCTGCAAATTATAAAGCAACACTCCCAAAATAATTTAATATCCAACCATCCTCCATAACTAACTTCTCAAATCAATATATCAAACATCATCCAAATCATCCTCATATCAAAATATATCGATTATCCTTAATAACATAAAATAATAAATAAACACAGCTCGCAAAAATCTCAAATATAATCATAATTAAATCCACGACTCCTAGCACCATCACGTGGCCACAATATCACACTAACGTTCGCTACTGGGTTGACTGATGTACCTGTAAATCTCCTGTGGGGGGGGGGAAAATAGAATAAAAGAGGGGTGAGTATAAAACTCAGTGAGCTCAGTGAATAGATAGTAGCTGCTGACAATTTAATAAATTTATTTAAAATCATTTAATCTTTCTCAAATCACTTCCTCAAATCAATTTCATAAATCAATTTCTCAAAATATCATAAGAACTTGCTCAAACTCATTTAATGCAAATCAGTTCATTGAAACACTATAATACATATATTTGCATAAAATCGATGGAATCATATAATACTCATCATATCAAATACTGAATACTAAAAACTGTCATCAAACAAGTACCCAAGGAATAATCTGATCATATCCGGACCTCGACGGACGGGCAATAACGTACTATTTGGGTAACGTCACGCCCCGGAGCTACAACGGATAGATGGGGACGATCTCATCTCATATCTCATATATCTGTACTGTGCATGCATAAGCCCCCAAAAGGCAAAAGCGCCCGAACACACGGCCCAAAGCCTCTATGTGTGTCCCGACGGGCCCCAAAGGCCTCTATCTCATCTTATCTGTATCTCTTTTCTGATCTCATATTATCTGTTTCTCTGTATCTGGAGGGAAGGGTACTGTCTAATGATTTCAAAAATAACATATACATAAACATAGAATCTCATCTGAAATCTCATTTTCTTTCTATTCAACATATCTCAAAATCTGCTCAATTCTAATATCATGCCTTTACTCAAAAACGCTAATAAAATCATTAATCAAACTCATTCTCAATAACAATAAAGACCAACACATAGATAAAAATTAATTTGCAGGAAAATCATTTAATCGAAGCATTAAATACTTATCATAAAATCAGCATATACTATGAAAATAGGTTTTGTATATTCTACTCACAGTAATGATGTCTAGACTCGGTATCAACAACGTCCGCGGGTTGATTCTTGTTCGCGGATGCGGATCCTCCTAATCACGGAAACACTATAATTATTCTCCGTAAATAGAAATACAACCAATTTAATATAATAAATCTCGAATCCTATTAACGATAAACTATTCCCACATGAGTAAAATTACCAAAATGCCCCTACATGTCAAAATTACCAAAATACCCCAACATCAATATTTTACCAACTTATCCTCAAATTTCATTATTTTACCAAATTATCCTCATATTCATCAATTACCATATTGTCCTCAATTCAGATTACATAAATTAATCACATTGTCTGAAATTACGAAATTACCCTCGGGGCATAAAATTACCGAAATGTCCTTAACGTCTTAAATTACCGAATTACCCTCGAAAGCATAAATTACTTCACTGCTCTCACTCAAAATTACCAAAATGTCCACTGATTACATAAAATTACAAACTCACCCCAAAGTTCCATGAATTTACCGAATTGCCCCTGCCGGTCAACGGTGACCGGACTTCAGTCAACGACGACGGGGAGCTTAGGTCTGCTAGTTCCGGCCTCGGTGAGTCCAACGGTGGTGGCCGTGAGTCGCCACGCGCGCTGCCGGCGGCGGATCGAAGCTCCAAAGATCCGCAAGTTTCCGGTGATCGTTCGGCGGTTTTCCGGCCTCCCTGGTGATCGTGGTTGGTCGGAAATTGTTGCTGGAGATGTGAGGAACCAGTTCCAAGTGATGGCACGTCACAAATCCGGCGGAATCAACGACGACGAAAACGGATCTTGGCCGCGACTTTCGAGCTCCAATCGCCGGCGTTCTGGCCAGTTTCCGGCGACTAGGACCACGGGGATACGACGGTCGGCTTCCAAGCTTCAGATCGGTACCAAGCACGGCCGGTAAGGTGGCCGAAAACGGGAGAACTCGTCGGGTCAATATCGCGGAATCGGGTCGGGTTTTCGGGTTAACAGGTCCAGCTCTCTCTCTCTCTCTCCCTCTCTCTCGGGTATTCTCTCTCAAAAATACAAACCCGTTTCCCCCCTTTTTCCAGTTATACAATTCTGCCCTTTTTTTTTTTTTTTTTTTTTAAGCTTAATACAAATTAAGCTCAATTCGGACCCGTGATGAAAATAAAATCCGACCATCGGCGCGTGTAATCGCGCCCAATTATTCTTGATAAAATGTCGTGACGAATTTAAAAATTAATAGCGAAGAGGAAAATTAAATCACTTACTTAATTAAGAAAATCGGAGTGCATATGTTACAAATAATTGAATCATTGATCAGTAAATATATCTTATTGTCCTTTTCTCTTGCGCATGCATCATTACGAAGTCATGCTAACAGTGTTGTTAGATTGTAACTTGTTAGATTATAACAAATCATATTTGCAAATATTCACATGAGGAGTCAAAGATGCTTGCATAAAGTTAGTCCACATTTGCGAGCGAGCGTGATTATATATAATGTGCTTCTCGATTATAGTGTGTGATCAATCAGGCAAGCTTAATTTAATTGATCATCAGTATCTATGGATGCGAATCAAGATCAAGGAGCGAAAGAGTTGTTTCAAGGCCAAGCTCAACTGCATAAGCTCTTGTTTAATCATTTAAGCTCGATGTCACTCAAGTGCGCGATTGAGCTAGGCATAGCGGATATAATTCACTGCCACGGACGGGCCATCACTCTTTCTGAGTTGGTTTCGGCACTTGATATTCAGCCTACAAAAACGACTGGTTTATTCAGGCTCATGCGCTTGTTAGTTCACTCGGGCTGCTTTAACAAAACCAAAGTCAATGGACAAGAAGAAGCATACGGGCTCACAGCTGCTTCTACTCTGCTCATCAAAGACAAGCCCTACTGTTTTTCACCAAATGTTT
>NW_006261964.1:16486025-16489345 GCF_000493195.1 Citrus x clementina
TCGCTCCATTTCAGTCTTTAAGTAGTTGGTTCAAAGGGACTGAGCTCACGATGTGGGAAACTGTTCATGGAATCAAGTTCTGGGAATTTATGAATCAAAACCCTGGAATAAACCAGCGGTTCAATGAAGCAATGGCCAGTGACACTGAAATAATGACAAGCTTTGTTGTCAAAACAGAGTGCAAGCATATCTTTGAAGGTTTGGGCACATTGGTTGACGTAGGAGGTGGCAACGGATCGTTTTCCAGAATCATCTCTGAAGCATTCCCTGGAATCAAATGCACTGTACTCGACCTTCCGCATGTTGTTGCTAACCTGCCTGAGGCCGACAACTTGAAATACATAGCAGGTGACATGTTTCAGTTTATCCCTCCGGCAGATGCCTTTCTCTTCAAGGTAAGATCCAATTTTAAAAATTTAAAACAACTTCTTTACCGTTTTCGTAAATACCAGTGATTTTTTTCAATTGTTCTGTGTGCAGCACACATATCCGGACGTTAGAATCTTACAAAATCAGGATTTGGATTTTACAGAATCTAGAAGTTTAGGCTTTAGCATGATCATTTACGTAGTCATTCTCTAGTGCGGTTGCTCTCATTTTTTCAAGTGTAGATTCGAAGTTTACCATATTGGTAAAGGCTTGTATAACATTGAAACTTATATTTTCATAACTTATATGTATATGTATTTATATGTGCGTGTGTGTGTTTATAGGCGGAGTAGAAAAACGTTTAACCTACAACACTATAAAATTATTTTACAATATTTAAAACAATGAATCTGCATTCTAAAAAGTATGATTTGTGTATGTGTGCGCGTATAGATAGATAGATAGATAGATAGACGCACGCACGAACTGTTGGGATTTTATTAAAAAGAAAAAGTTCATTTGTAACTAAAATGTTAGATCAAACAACAGAACTGCACTATAAGTAGTGGATATTAATTAAATGAGTGATTGGCATGGTTGCAGTTGGTTTTTCATGGATTAGGTGATGAGGATGGGTTGAAGATACTGAAGAAACGCAGAGCAGCAATTGCAAGCAATGGTGAGAGAGGAAAGGTAATAATAATAGATATTGTTATCAATGCAGAGGAAGAGGAACACGAATTAACCGAAACAAAGTTCTTGTTTGACATTATGATGAGCGTTAACGCTAATGGGAAAGAGAGAACTAAAAGTGAATGGGCAAAGATATTCTCCGACGCTGGGTTCAGTCACTACAAAATAACACCTATATTTGGCATGAGATCCCTCATTGAAGTCTATCCATAAAGAATTGAGTAACAGTATGCCCGCAAGTCTCTTGTACTGCTTGATGGAATAGCAAAGTTCCGTTCAAGATGTATGCGTAGTAGTTGAAATGTCTCGAAATGACTAGAAAATGAGGTGACACACGGGTTTAAATATAGGATGAGTCACTCAATTAAAATGCTATAGTCTTTTGGGATGGAAACTTAAATATCCTAGACCACCCTTTAATATATTAAGAATAAAGGATTTGTGTGTACTATGTTATATTGCATTTTGTTATTGTTTCCAGCATCTGCTCTTATGTTTTATCTTTACTAATAAAGTTACGATCTTGCTTAAGTTATTGTGTTCACAAAACAAGTAACTGCAAAATAATTTATATTGGTACTTTGGATATTTACAATTAGGTTGTACATTAATGATAAATGATTCAAAATTTATCTTTGCAATGTAAGTAAAAAAAAATAATTAGTAAAAAATTAAAAAAGTAAAAATAACCTATTCATATTAATGAGTAATATTACTATTAAAAATTAATATTTCAAAAGTATAACATCCCCACGATTCTTCTAAGCCAATCAGAAACATCATCAGCTAAGATTGTTTGATGTAAGACAAAATTGAAGTTTACTTATCTTATTTAGTATTTTAATTTTTTCAAGCAGAATTTATAATTGGACTTTTATTTGGGGGTGCATGGATTCTCTTTTCCAGTTTACTATTAGAAAGATTATGTCACGGGTTTAATAATTTTTTATCATTAAAATCCTTATTTTATGCGAGGGTTTTATCTATCTTGATCACATTTCCACTATGTTATTAAGAAAATCTTCAATTAACATGCAGTATAATATCCAAGTCAACTCAATCAAGTGAGGCTAATTAAAACTGAGGTTCAAATAGCACAATCAACCTTACATAACAAGCAAGGATAATGAAAGCCTTGAATTAATCACTAGCCGTTAGTCCTCTATCCGTTTCTTTTAATTTAACTAGGTGGAAGCCAAGAATCTTGAGCAAAACTCTATGCCCCATATTGTATATGTATCCAACAATTCGTCAATGAAACTTTTTTTTATGGTACCACAGCCAATCTTGAGAATCACAGACATGCATGGTTATTATGTTTCAATGAAAAAAAGTTTGCCACTAGTGAACCTCTTAAGAAAGTTGGCTTGCTTGATCGTAGATCAGTATACAAAAGAAATTCAAATCTATTTGTGATTATTTGGCTGCCATCAAGAAACCAGTGGAAGATGTTGATAAACAGTGGCAATTGGCACGTGGACTTGGACCAGACCCGAGACCTCTCAAGGTAGCGATGCTGGGAAATCCTCCATACCGTCAATTTGGTCCTTTTATATTACAAGGTTCAAAAAGTTGAATTACTTTTCTATTAATGCAAGCTAGTATCCAAGGTGGTCAATGGATCTAGAGATGGGGGAAAGAAAAAAACACTTAAAGGAAGATGGTGGTTAACATTGATTATGTTAACTGCTAGCTCATTTGTAAATTTGAAGGATAACAAAGACTTTATTGTAATTCACCCTATTAAAAGTGCAGTGTGATTATACAAAGAGCAGTGTTAGGCATCTTGAAATTTTATCTCAAATGATACGATATTCATTAAGTGAATGATGGTATAGTTTAATTAACTCACGTAATATTTATGAAAAATTGTGAATCACTTCATGAAAAACATGTTACATACCATGCATATCACATAATATTTTAGTGTGTATTATCTTCTCTTTAATGATAAATTGTATTGTGGGCATTTAAATATATAATATTGGAAAATTTAACTAAAGAGTTGGTGTAACAAAATATTTTGATAAGGATATCTGATGAAATTTCAAGTAAATTTCATTTTCACCTTAAATTTCAAGCGACCTGAATATATGCACTATGATTTATTCAGAGCAATCCGAAACCGAAATAATATGAGCTTTCAGATTGATTAAATGTTTTTCCCAATACATTCAGATTTCAGAAGTTTCAAAGAAGCTGAAAAAACATATCATAATTGAATGAAAAAGTTGGAGGAGGTATCTAAAAGTCATTCA
>NW_006261964.1:16489445-16491164 GCF_000493195.1 Citrus x clementina
GGACATATTTTTGCGGGAAAATAAATGGGGATTCAATTCTAAAACCTAGACATTGGACTAGCTAGCCGTACACTATCAGGAGAAATGAGACATTTTTCGGAGGGGCAGAGTACTCTTGGAAATATAAAAAGACTCTCGGGAGAAACTCATTTTTAAGGGGGACATGTCGTCGATCGTCGTCGTATTAAGTCTTATCGGAAATGTTGAGTTTATGATGAGTCATCGGAGAAAAAAAATATTTCTGAGGATGTTGCCGTCGGAAATGGAATTAAATGCCCTCCGAAATAAGATAAGATAAACCTAGTTATTTTTATATTCAACTGCAACATGCCCTCATAAATAAAAGATACACTGTCGGAAATAGACTTATTTCATTAAATTTTTTTTAATCATTATTATTACCAAAACAAGAACTTGTATAAAACATAATCAAGAAGCCGAGACTAATGAGAAAAATAGTGCAATAAAAACAACTTTATATCGATGCATAGTCTCCATTTCAGAAAATCTAATAATTGTCCATAATTACTTCAGTTCATCAACTAATAGAGCAATGACAAGTCACCAATCATTTTTCATGAGAACTCAAAATATAGAACACTTCATTCACTTAATCTATTAATAAAATGAAATAAACAACTTATGCCTTCTGAGATGATTCTTGTGCAGACTTTCCAAGAACAAGTTTTATCATTCTTTTCAACTTCTTGATTTCTTTCTCTAAGTCTTTTACTTTTACTTCCAAATTACTACATTGATGCTTGTTACCTCCTTAACTTGGAGAACCATACACATCCTTGCCTTTGATGCCTGCTCCCTAACCAACAACACGACCATGTGCTGCTTCTTTTGTCACTTCTCGAGATATTTTCCATTCATCCACTAGCAAGCCTTGATCTATAACAGTGGATCTCATTGATTCCATTGTTTCCTATAATAAATACAAACATTTGTGTTAGTGCATATAGTAATGAAATCATGCAAATAAATCAGGAATATTATGAAAATTTAATATAAAAAACACACATGCATTTTCTTTGCCTTGTTACTTGCCCATGTCCCCTTACATGAAACATCTTGAATAAATCAAGTGGACTAAGTTAAGTACCTATTTGTTACTGCAATAAAGAATTGAAATTCAATAAGATCATAATAAATAAACACACTTCTTTTATGATCAAAGTCAAACATGTTCTCTTCCCATTTCTGTTCTATGCTTGGCCATTGGGATGAACTTGTAGTATGAATAAGTTTGGACTTGGTTCAATTCCTCTTGCTCGTTGTGCTTGTTTTCTATATATAATTTTAAAAAAAAAGCATAAAATCAACTTGGTGATTCTGAACCCATTGTTGAGTACTAGAGAATTCATATTTATAGAGGGTAAAATTATCATTTTATGCTCCAAGTCTCACTAGCATTTTCACTTTTACATGTTTAAATCCTCTAAGCTTTTATTATGTGTGTTTTATTATAATTTAAGTATTTTATGTATTTCAGAGATATTTTGACCATTTTATGACTAACGAGAAGTCAGACAGCAAAACTAATGGCATTTTTGAACTTATAATGGTCGAAAACCTTACGAGGAGCATAAATGGATATTCGGCATACGGTACTGTTCACATATTAGGTAATATTCACAAGTATGACAATGTTTCACATATACGGTATGATGATGTGGCATTGACCGATGATGTGGCAGGATGTTATTGGACCAA
>NW_006261964.1:16491443-16501785 GCF_000493195.1 Citrus x clementina
TATTTCAAGCTTGGGTTGAAGGTGAAGGCTAAACATGATCCATGAGCTTAGGTAAGTTTATTTTCTTTTTCTCTCTGATTTATGTGGTTGTTTTGACTCATTGTCGACAGACAGTGTATCCTGTCTAGATTTTGCACAGTATACTTGCTCCCTATTGAAGGATCGTTACTGTCTGGCACAATGAGCACTTAACATCATATTAATTAGAGAGAAAATTTCCCTATAGTATTTTATGGGTCGTCTTGACTCAGTATTGACAGAGAGTGTATCTAAGCTATTTAATGGATGGTCTTGCCATGTTGTTGATTATTATCATCTGGCACAGCATGTTCTTGACACCACACTTAGTGGAAGATCATTACCCCTTGCACACTGAGCGCTTGATGTCATATTTATTAGAGTGAGAATTATGAGGAGTTGAAATACCCCCTTCATGAATTAATTGGAACTAAAAACATAAATATTAAGCCTATGGTGAAATGTTGAGTATGAATTTAGAGACTCAAGCTTTTCATTTGCATTATTTTCATCTTTAATTCATTCCCGCCATTTTATTTTAAATCTTAAGATAAAAAAATTCACTCCCAACCAACTCACATATACACCTAGAAAATTAACCCCATGCATAATTAAATCTACATTCTCGTGGGGCCAAACACAAAATCTATTTACAATAGATTCGTGCCCTTACGAGTAGAATAAAATGTGGACAACACCCATCAAGAACAACTCACGTATAAAGTACATAGACAATATTTATAAGTTTCTTATTCCTATAATGATTCTAGCAACTATAATTCACTGATAAATTAAAAGAATAACGAAGCTTAAGAAAGAAAATGGCAGAAAACTATTATGCTAATAGTCATTATTAGTACTTTCCACCCCTCATCCATCCATTTGTCAACCATTTTACCTACCATCATATATCTCTAAAGTCATAACATGTCCTTGAGCAATTGAAACGACCCGTCCCGCACCCCCAGGGCGAGTCTATCTAAACTCATATAATCGAATCGATAATAATTATGATATCTAAGAATTCTATCAAAAATTCGACAGAATCTCCCCTATTAATAAAACATCCCCAAGCCTACAATTTACAAAACAATACTCCCAAAATAATTCAATATACATCCATCCTTCATAACCAACTTCTCAAGTCAACATACCAAATACCACCCAAATCATTCTAATATTAAAATATAATGGTTATCCTTAATTACAAAATATAACAAATAAATACAATTCGCAATATCCCAAATATCAAGATATTAAATCTACGACTCCTAACACCATCACGTGGCCACAATTTCAAATCTAACTATCGTTGCTGGGTCGACTGATGTACCTGCAAATCTCCTATGGGGGGGGGGGGGGAATATAATAAAAATGGGATGAGTATAAAACTCAGTGAGCTCAGTGAGTGGATAGTAATTTTTGAAAAATAAATTTATTTAAAATGATTTAATCTTTCTCAAATCAATTTCATCAAAATATTATAAGAACTTATATAAACATATTCAATTCAAATTAGTTACTGAAATAACTATATTACATAAATCTGCATAAAATCAATGAAATCATAATACTTATAATATCAAATACTGAATACCAAAAACTATCATCAAAGTGGTACCCAAGGGAATGATCTCATCATATCCGGACCTCGACGGACGGGCAATCAGGGAACCATCATGCCTCGGAGCTACAATGGATAGATGGGGAAATCTCATCTTATATCTCATGTATCTCAACATCTGCATCTCTGTAATCATCATACTGCATGCATAAGCCCCCAAAAGGCAAAAGCGCCCAAACACACGGCCCAAAGCCTCTATGTGTATTCAGACGGGCCCCAAAGGCCTCTATCTCATCTCATCTGTATCTCTGTATTCATCTCATATTATCTGTATCTCTGTATCTGGAGGGCAAGGGTACTATCCAATGATTTTCCAAACAACATTTTATACACATGTACATAAACATATAATCACATATGAAATCTCATTTTCTTTTTATTCAGCATATTTCAAATCCACTCAATTCTAATATCACGCATTTACTCAAAACGATAACAAAATCATTAATCAAACTCATTCTTAATAACAATAAATATCAACACATAGATAAAAATCAATTTTCTAGAAAATCATTAAATCGAAGCATCAAATACTTATTTATCAAAACATACTGCATTGTATCATAAAATCAGCATATACTATGAAAATAGGTTTTGTATATTCCACTCACAGTGACAAAGTCCAGACTCGGTATCAACAACGTCCGCGGGTTGATTGTCGTCCGCGGATCCTCCTAATCAAGGAAACGACATAATCATTCTCTGTAAATTTGAAATACAACTAATTTTACATAATAATTCTCGAAAAAAATATCTATCAACAATAAATTATTCCCACATGCACAAAATTACCGAAATACCCCTACATCCCAAAATTACCAAAATGCCCCCAACATCATTATTTTACCAAAATTATCCTCAGAATCTTTAATTACTAAATGGTCCTCAATTCAGATCATGAAATTACCATAATGTCAGAAATTATGAAATTACCCTCAGAGAGTAAAATTACCAAAATGTCCTTAACGACTTAAATTACCGAATTACCCTCGAAATCTCAAATTACCTCACTGCCCTAACCTAAAATTACCAAATTATCCACTGATTCCATAAATTACAAATTCACCCTAAAGTTTTATGAATTTATTGAATTGCCCCTGTCGGTTAATGGTGACTGGACTTCAGTCAACGACGACGGGAAGCTTAGGTTTGATAGTTCATGCCTCGGTGAGTCCAACGGTGTCGGCGGTGACCTCTCACGTGCGGCGATGGCGGCGGATCGTGCTCCTAAAGCCGCGAGCTTTCCAAGTGGCCGATCGTCGACAATCTGGCCGTTTCAGGTGACAAGGTTGGTCGGAAAATGATGCTGGTGACGTGAGGAGTAGAACCCAGCTGGAGGTGTGCCCAATTGAGGCGAAATCGACGGCGATCGTGATGGGTTTTTGGCCATGAATTTTCGAGCTTCAAACGACGGCGTTCCAGTCGTTTTCTGGCAATGAGGACGGCTGGGTTATGACGGCCGACTTCCAAGCTTTAGATCGGTACCAAGCTCGGCCAGTGAGGTGGTCGGAATTGCGAAATTTGTCTGGTCAAGGTCGCAGGTCGGGTCGGATTCGCGGGTTAAACCGAATCAATTCTCTCTCTCTCTCTCTCTCTCTCACGTGCCCCTCTCTCTTTCCTTTTTTGGAAACCAGCTTCCCACTTTCCATTTATAGAAACTGGATTCTTTTTTTTTTTTTTTCACTTAAGCTTAATACAAATTAAGCTAATACCGGACCTGTGACGAAAATAAAATCCGACTACCCGAGTTTTTTAATTGTGCTCAATTTATCTCGATTGAATGTTGTGACAATTTTAAAATTAATATCGTCTCATTCTCTCTATCTCTTTAGATGTTTTAGGTGATTGATCCTTAGAGAATGTAATTCCATGTCTGAATGGTAATAAACCAGTCTTGGAATTTTCCATGCTAAATCTAGCCAATATCTTATCGATATAGATTGCTTGAGACAAGGCTGAAGTTTTATTCTTCCGGTCTCGTAGTAACTTGATACCAAGAATATAACTTATCTCTCCCAGGTCTTTCATATCAAATTGTTTTGCTAACCAAATCTTTATTGTAATCAATACTCCTATATCGTTTCCAATCAGGAGAATATTGTCTACACAAAGAACTAGGAAGGCTACAAATTTTCCCTGAATTTTCTTGTACACACATGGTTCATCAATGTTCTGAATGAATCCAAGCGATTTAATCGCTTGATCAAATCTGATGTTCCATGACCGGGATTCCTGCTTCAATCCATAAATGGATCTCTGCAACTTACATATCATGTGTTCTTGGCCTTTTTTGTATAAATCCATCTGGTTGCTGCATGTAGATGTTTTCTTCAAGATGCCTGTTAAGAAATGCAGTCTTGACATCCATTTGCCAAATTTCATAATCTAGCACTGCAGTAATGGAGAGCAGAATCCTAATGGATTTAAGCATAGCAACCAGAGAAAATGTTTCCTCATAATTGATTCCTTCTTTCTGAGTAAACCCTTCGGCTACTAATCTTGCTTTAAATGTTTCCACCCTTCCGTCTACTCCTCTTTTTCTCTTGTAGATCCACTTGCACCCTATAGGTTTTACCCCATTTGGTGTCTCTACAAGTTCCCAGACTTTATTGGAATACATAGATTCCATTTCTTGATTCATTGCCTTTTTCAAAATTCAACATCTCTATCTATTAGAGCTTCGTTGTAACTAGTGGGATCTTGTACATGTTCATCTGAGATAGCCGTATAGGTTTCTCCCAAAAGCATGTATCTCGCAGGTAACCTAGTTACCCTCCCACTACGACGAGGTTCTAGAAATGATGGTTGTTCAAGGATAATCCTGTGCTGATCAGCTGGTTGTTGCTGTTCTTCCTGTTCTATAACAGGTGTTGAAAGCTTAGCATCAACCTGATCTCTTTTATTTCTCTAGTTTTACCTTACTCTTAGGTTATAAGTCATTATATAGTCTTCCTCAAAGAAAGTAAAGAATATTTCTATAAATACATTCCTATCTTGAGGACTATAATTCAGACTTTCCCTTATTCCTTTAAGATATCTAAAACATGCAAGCTTCTAAACACGAATCCATCTTCTCTATCTCTAATTCTAGTAGAAATACTAGTAAACTCCAAATACGAATGTGTCTCAAACCATGTTTGTGGTTTTTTCATAATTTCTTAGAGTAGTAGACACTGAGATAGATGAAACTAAGTTCAATAAACTTTGTAGTTTCAAATACTAGTATCTGGAATCAAAAAGGTAAATGATAAACCACTTAGTATATATCTTGTCTTATCCAAAAGAATCTTGTTTCTCCATTTAATTACACTATTGTATCATAGTGTTCATTGACAACCAAATAGTGCTTGAATTCTCCATAGAGATAGTCTTTGTTTCGATCATATCGAAGTTCTTTTATGTTCCTGTCTAATTGCTTCTGTCTTATCCACGTACTCTTTTGAATTTCAAAAGCAATGGAATCATGACGCATTTAGACAAACAAAAATAAAATGAATATTCATCAACAAGATTGATAGATGATTAGTATTAAAAATTGTTTAATTATCAAGCGATAATATGTTATTTTATGCTTATGTTATAATTTATATTTGTGTTTATGTAATATATTATGAATTATTAATTATGTTTTAAAAATATTTAATTTTGTGTATTTTTATGTGTTTATTAGGAAAATTATTAATTTCACGTACTTCGAGGCTCCAAACAAATAAACGGAGGTCAAATTTGGATTCCGGAGGTCCGAAAACCTTAAGATCAGTCAAGATCGGCTTAAAATTGGGCTTGTGTAAAAAAAGTTGACTTTTCCTGTTGACCGAGCACTGATTGGATGATGAAATGAGCTTACAATAGATATGAGTGCATGGGATAACTGGCAATCTTGACTAAATCTCAGCCGTTCATGATTCAATGGCCATGATTGTGCCACGTGGCAATGGTTGGTGAAGCAAGTTGGAGGATCCGAATCTTTGTATTCGGGTCGACCCGATCCACCCATTAACCCGCCAAATCTCAACCGTTCTTTGGGCAAATCGGATGAGTCAAATGATGCCATGTGTGATGTTGACTTTTGAAGTTTGACCAGCCATTGGATCTTGATCTAAGGGTTGTGAGGAGCACATGCATGAAGCCTATGATGGACCGCAAAACACTGGATTATGAATTTATTTTTCTATAAATAAGGCCTCATTTTAATGTTTTAATCATCTCTCTACAACTCTCTTCTTCTCAAATTCTCTCCATCTCCTTGTAATCTTGATTTCCAGGTGTGTTTTTAATATTTTGTATAATTATTTTCATTAATAAAATTAGTTTTATTTCCAATTTTAGTTGTTTTTATTTCTTTTAATTATAAGTAATTCAATTTTACTACTTCTTTTTATTTTAATTATGCTTAACTAAATAATATTAGTTAGGGGAAGGTGAAACTCTTAAGAAATAAATATGATTTAATCAAATTCTATGTTTAATTTTATAAATTAAATTATTTTCTATTTAATTTTATACATGTTTTATATTTTGAAAATTTGATTTATTGTAGACAAACAAATGAATTTGGCACAATAAATTCTTAAGATCTTAATATAAGGCATGGTGAAATGGTATTTTGACTTATTGTAGACAAATTAAATTTTGGCACAATAAATACTTAATCCATCATAAATTTAAAGGGAAAATAATAATAATTTGTATAATTAATCTTTTGGGTAATAAATCTAAAAAAAATTGGCAAAAAGAATTTATTAAGTTTTATTTATTTCTAAGAGTGGATCCATAACCCTAACTAGTTCAATTCCATAGTTTCATTTAAATTAAGTTGTTTATATTCAAATTTTAATTTTAATTTTTAGATAAAATAAAATAAACTAATTAAATCTTTTCTCTGTAGATCGACCTCAGACTCACCGAGTTATAATACAACAAGACACTCTTATACTTGAGAGTTAAAAATTACTTTTAAGTTGTGTCAAGTTTTTGGCGCCGTTGCCAGGGAAAAGTTTTTTATTTGGTTTGTTTTTCCGTTTTTATTTTTCTCTTATATGTAAAATTTTGTTTTCCCCCTTTTCCTTTTCTTAAATTCTCTTTTGTCCCTAACTCTTCTCAGAATTACGTTCGGACCCCGACATCTTTCAACTGTTTCACTTTCATTCCAAATTGCTATTCTAAACTTCTAAAAATTACAGTTTGGCCATAAAATTAAAAATAATTTGTAATAAAATCCCTAGACGAAATTCCTCAAAATAATTAAGACTTGGACATACTTTGGACATATTTGGACATATTTTGGACATATTTGGACATATTTTGGACTTAATTTGGACTAAACTAACTTTAACTACTAACTCTAATTACTAACTCTTAACTTACTAACTACTAACTGCTAACTTTTTTAATTTCAGTTATTTAATTTTCTGCATTTATTTAATTTCGTATTTATTTATTTTTGCTTTATTGGTGGGTTCAACCACCAAACTAACTACTAACTCCTAATTTTTATTTTCAGTATTTATTTAATTTTGTATTTTGTTTTTGCTTTATTTTTTTATTGGTGGGGTTCAACCACCATTTTATTTATTTATTTTATTATTTTGCGTTTATTTTATTTTATTTTATTTTTTGCTTTATTGGTGGGTTTAACTACCATTTTTTCTTTTTCTTTCTTTTGCATTTATTTTATACTTAATTTATTGTTAACTGGTGGGTTCAACCACCAAAATTGTTATTTAATTTTCTTTTGTACACTTATATTATTTGCATATTTAATTTTTTATTTTATTTTATTATCAATTTGTGTAAATATTATCTTTATAACATAACCCTTGCATGAGACGTTGGTCTCGATCTTCAAGTGGCAGGTTAATTCGTAGATCTCAATCTCCACCACCAATCATGGATGAGAATGAAGGCGAAAACGTTTTGGGCGAACTTAATCCTCAAATTGATCAGGGAGACAACCAATCTCAACATGGGCACGATCAGAATCAACCAAGGACTCTGAGAGACTACATGAATCCAACCAGAACCGGAGCATCCAGAAGCATCTCGATTCAATTTTAAACCAGGTATTATCCAACTTTTACCAACATTTCATGGTTTAGAATCTGAGAATCCGTACTTGCATCTAAGAGATTTTGAGGAAGTTTGTAATACATACACGGACCAAAATTGTAGCATGAACATAATCAGATTAAAGCTTTTTCCTTTTTCATTAAAAGATAAAGCTAAAACTTGGCTACAAAACCTTAGATCTGAATCAGTAAGAACTTGGAATAACATGCAAGAACAGTTTTTGAAAAAATTCTTTCCACCTCATAGAACAAATTCTTTTAAAAGGCAAATCACTTCTTTCACTCAAAAAAATGGAGAAACATTATACCAATGTTGGGATAGGTTTAAAGAGTTGCTTAACATATGCCCACATCATGGTTTTGAAACTTGGCGATTGGTCACTTATTTCTACGAGGGCTTAATACCCCAAAGTAGACAGGTTGTTGAAATGATGTGTAATGGTGAATTTAGGGATAAAATCCTGAGATGCACTAGATTACTGACCATTAGCTGAAATGCACAACATTGGGATACTGTTGGACTTTGAATGACAAATAAGCAACAATCATCTCCATCTAGTGGAGGATCCATACTTGGGAGATCAGATTACAAGCAAAATTGCATCCTAGTAGGAAAGTGAAGCTTTGGAGCATAAAAGAGTGATCAAGTAAAATCTGTTCAAGAAATTGCATGTAACATATGTAATTGAATGATCATTTCACTTAAGAGTGTCCCACTTTGCCTGCACTTAAAGAATGTCTAAATGATCAAGCTAATGCCATTAAGACTTTCAATAAACCAAACCCATATTCACAGACTTATAATCCTGGTTGGAGAAATCATCCGAATTTTAGTTGGAGGAATAATAATAATGCACAATCTTCACAAGCACCACCTCCACAAAATTTTCAAAATCCTCAGCCTTATGCACCATATGTTCCACCACCCTAGAAAAATTTGGAAGACACAATGCATTCATTCATCAGAAAGCAAGATGCTATTAACAATCAAAATGCACAAACTTTTTCTGATTTGAAAGATACTCTTGCTAAATTTGCTTCTGCACTCACCATTCAAGAAAAAGGAAAATTTCCAGCCCAACCACAACCAAATCCTAAAATTCAACAAAATCCACCCGCAGACCAAGTCAAGTCAGTTATAACTCTTCGTAGTGGTAAGGTTGTTGATAGACCTATGCCTGAACCTTATGAAAATGATGAAAATTCAAAGGGTAAGGAAGGACTAAATGAACTTACACCTAGTGAAGAAATAACTAGTGTTCCACCTGAACCACCATTTCCGCATGCATTGAATAAACCAAAGAAATCAAACCACTCTTCTGAAATTTATGAAATCTTTAAGCAAGTGAAAGTTAACATTCCTCTATTAGATGCAATCAAGCAGGTTCCTTCATATGCCAAATTTTTAAAGGACTTGTGCACTGTTAAGAGGAAATTGAAGGTAAGAAAGAGTGCTTTCATGGCCGAACAGGTAAGTACAATTCTGTCTACTAATAATAAGTTGAAATATAAAGATCCTGGTTGTCCTACCATTTCTTGTATTATTGGTAACCACAGAATTGAGCATGCTTTACTAGATCTTGGTGCTAGTGTTAATTTGCTTCCATATTCAGTTTATCTTCAACTTAATCTTGGTGAGTTAAAATCAACTTCAACTACACTTTTGCTTGCCGATAGATCAGTTAAAGTACCAAAAGGAATAGTGGAAGATGTTTTAGTACAAGTTGATAAATTTATTTATCCTGTGGATTTTATTGTCTTGGAAACTGAACCTGTTGTGAATAGTTACAAACCAATTCCTGTAATTTTAGGTCGACCATTTTTAGCAACTGCTAATGCTTTGATTAATTGTAGGAATGGTTTAATGAATTTATCCTTTGGGAATATGACTTTGGAATTGAATGTTTTCAACATGTGCAGGCAACCTAATGAAGAAAATGAGAATGAAGATGATACTGATGAACAAAAGGAATTGTTTGAATCTTGTATCGAGGAAAATATTCAAAAAGGGGATTTTTCTGAACTTTCTAATGTTTGTTTAGTTAATTCAATTGAGTCAAATAAGCAACTTGAACTTGATATTTCTAATATAAATTCGTTGCTTGATTCTATGCAGACTTCGCAAAATTATGATGACGAGCCAAAATTTGAGGAGCTTGGAAGTATTGAAAAGACAGAACAACAAGAAGCACCTAAAATGGAATTGAAACCTTTGCTTGAAGGATTGAAATATGCTTTTCTTGGAGAAGAACAAACTTATCCTGTTGTGATTTCTTCTACTTTAACAAGCGACCAAGAAGGTAAGTTACTTACTGTTCTTAAAAAGCATAAAAAGGCAATTGGATGGACTTTAAATGATATTAAAGGCATTAATCCCTTAATTTGCACACATAGAATTAATTTGGAAGAAAATGCTAAAACATGTCAACAACCTCAAAGAAGATTAAACCCACACATGAAATAGGTAGTCAAAACAGAAGTCCTTAAATTACTTGATGTGGGAATTATCTACCCTATTTCTGATAGTAAGTGGGTAAGTCCTACACAAGTAGTGCCTAAAAAATCTGGAATCACTGTTGTTAAAAATGAAAAAGGAGAATTAATTCCAACACGAATTACATCTAGTGGCGCA
>NW_006261964.1:16505158-16506670 GCF_000493195.1 Citrus x clementina
TTGGGTCATGTTGTTTCTATTAAAGGAATTGAAGTTGACAAAGCAAAGATCGAAGTCATATCTAAATTGCCACAACCAAAAACAATTAGAGATGTGCGATCCTTTTTAGGACATGCAGGATTTTATAGGAGGTTTATAAAAAACTTTAGTGCCATATCTAAACCACTTTGTAACCTCTTATTAAAAGATGCACCGTTTGAATGGAATGATGATTGCCAAAAATCTTTTGAAAAAATAATTTGTCTTTTAACATCTGCACCTATTATGCAATCTCCTGATTGGTCTTTGCCATTTGAATTAATGTGTGATGCAAGTGATTTTGCTGTTGGTGCTGTTTTAGGACAAAGAAGGGATGGTAAGCCTTTTGTGATTTATTATGCGAGTAAGACTTTGGATAGTACTCAAATGAATTATTCTACAACTGAAAAAGAATTACTTGCTGTGGTATTTGCATTAAACAAATTCCGTTCATATTTGCTTGGCTCTAAATCTGTTGTGTTTACTGACCATGCTGCTGTGAGATATTTGATGAGTAAACAGGATGCCAAACCGAGACTAATTCGTTGGATTTTGTTACTACAAGAATTTGACCTTACCATCAAAGATAAAAAGGGTGCTGAAAATGTTGTTGCTGATCATCTATCAAGACTCACATCCGAATTCTGCAATGATATAACACCCATAAATGATTCTTTCCCTGATGAATTTTTATTTTCTGTTACTTCAATGCCATGGTATGCTAATATTGTTAATTTTCTTGTTACAGGTAAAATGCCTTTGCAATGGAATGCTCAAGAGAAGAAGAAATTTTTTGTTGAAGTAAAGAAATTTTATTGGGATGATCCTTATTTGTTCAAATATTGCCCAGATCAAATTTTTCGGCGATGTATTCCTGATAATGAGGTAAGTAGTGTCATTAATTTTTGTCATTCTGAAGCATGTGGTGGTCATTTTTCTTCAAGAAAAACTACTGCTAAAATTTTACAGTGTGGATTTTATTGGCCTACCATGTTTAAAGACACATATGAATTTTGCAAAAGTTGTGAAAAATGTCAAAAATTGGGATCAATTACAAAAAGAAACATGATGCCCTTAAATCCCATACTTGAAATTGAAATATTTGACTGTTGGGGAATTGATTTCATGGGTCCATTTCCATCATCTTTTGGATTTGTGTATATATTAGTTGCAGTTGATTATGTCTCAAATGGATTGAAGGATTTCTTGTCGAAATAATGATAGTAAAACTGTGATTAAATTTTTAAGAGAAACATTTTAAGTCGATTTGGAATCCCTCGAGCCATTATCAGTGATGGAGGTAAGTATTTTTGTAATAAGTCATTTGAGTCTTTAATGAAGAAATATGGAATTACACATAAAATTGCTACCCCTTATTATCCTCAAACAAATGGTCAAGTTGAATTATCAAATAGGGAGATAAAACAAATTCTGGAAAAAACGGTTAACCCAAACCGAAAAGATTGGTCTCTTAGACTTAATGATGCACTTTGG
>NW_006261964.1:16507042-16613444 GCF_000493195.1 Citrus x clementina
CATGGGGCCATAGAAATTGAGAATCCAAATAACGGTGTCACATTTAAAGTTAATGGTCAAAGATTAAAACCATATCTAGAACATCACCCACGTGACGAGGACACCGAAATTAATTTGGGTGACTCACCAGTTCTTGATTAAGTCTTTAATAATTTTTTTTCTTTTTGTTTTACTATTATTTTACCGTTTCATTGTTTGATTTTTTTTCTTCTTTTTCTAGATTGATGCACTGTACATAGTTTTTTTTAACATTGTTTTTCTTGTGTAAGCGTGTTTGTTCGACAGTTGTACATTCTCTCATTAATTTTCATTTTACATCATGAGCACTTCAATGAGAAAATACCTGTTCGCACATATTAAAAGATTTTTGCGTATAAAATTTCACTTAAGAGGCTTGATACAAAGCTGTAAATCACATCCACTTTGGGATCTGCAACCACCAGAATTCGTGTCCTATGTTAAGGATCTAGAGGGACAACTTAGAACAGTAGAGAGTGGCATATATGAATTTCAAATGGAGCTTGAGGTTAACTCAATGAGAGGACGAATGTAAGTTCATTTTCCTTTTATATTGTGTGATTCTTTTTGCTCGCTTTCACGCTTGATTTGATTTTGCAGATTTGATTTTGGTGTGTTTTGATTTATTTTCCCGTATAAATGGCGGATAACGGTACTCCGTGACTTCTTAAGTCGGTATCTTCAGTTTCCCACAATAACTGAAACCCCAAAATCAAACATGGAAGAAATACAACATAAACTCCATAAGCATTTTCCCTCTCTCCCTCAAAATGCCCTCAGGAAAATTTACAAAGCTCGTTGTGAACGATTGCGTTTGTTAATGATCAATGGCATTCCTTCTGACATTCGTTGGTTAATTGAAGCAAATGTCCGATTAGCAGGTGAGTTTTCTGGTCAATTTGTTTCTTACATGCCTGGTTTTGGTAAAAGTACGTTTGCTAAGAAAAGGAGAGCTAAACGACTTGGCTCAAAATGTCATAACTGTGTAAGACTTGGTTGCAAACGACCAGATTGTAAATCTTTAGGAATGGTTTCTGATACTCCTGAAGATAAAATTAAATTCGTTAAAGATGGCATGAGTAAAGAATCGTTGGATGATATCTTACGATCTCTTGAGACGCATCGAAGTGGATTTGTGCAACGTGAGATTTACAATTTGTGGATACTATTCCAAAAACAAAGTGCACAGTTTAGTCTTGGGAATCTGACTCAAAAAGACCTTGTTTGCCAGTTTATAAGAAAACTGGATAAGAAGCCGATCCTCGACCCATAAAGGGCGTTCAAGCCGTTACTGGACGTAAAACCAGAGGAAGATGTGAGCCACAATCACAACTACTAGTAAATATCCTTTCACTTCACTGTTATTTTACTTTACTGTTATTTTATCATTTGCATTATTGCATTTAGCGATGTGATTTTGTATTTAATAAATATTTGGTTTTCTTTTACTGTTTGCTTTTTCTAATCATTACTTTCTTTTTACTGTTTGTTTTTGAATTATTTAGCCACGAGCTTTACTCGTCATTTGATAAATATTGCCAACTCATTTACAGTTGTTTCTCATTATTTATGTTACCAAGATCTTTAAATATGAGCTCATTTTTCAAACACTCACAACTTGTTTTTGAAAAATTAGTCCAATGGCATCATCTTCGAGTAAACAATTCAAAAACATTTGTGTGCTTTCTGGGTTTCACTATGGAAAGTACAAAGAGTTCGTTCAGGCAGCTGTAGATCTTGGTCGTGTCATAGCAGAGAGGAAACTGCATCTTGTATATGGAGGAGGTGAACGAGGGTTATCAAGACTTGTCTCAGAAGCTGTTTTTACCAGAGGAAGCCAAGTACTCGGCATTATCCCAAAACCCATGAAACCGCTAGTGTGCATGTCTGGCCCACCAATTGGAGAAGAATTAGTGGTATCAAGTATGCAAGAGAGAATATCTGAAATGATGAATCATGCTGATGCTTTTATTTTCTTGCCAGGAGATCTTGCAACTTTTGAGGCACTAATTACATTTGCATCTTGGGCCCACTTGAACATTCATCAAAAACCCATCGGTTTGTTAAATGTTAATAATTTTTATGACGGCTTACTAACTTTTATTAACCATGCAATAAAGAATCATTTTGTTCCACATTCTGTAAAAAAACTATTTATCTCTGCTTCTACTGCTAATGAGTTACTTGATCTTTTACAAGCTTATACACCAGAGCCAGATCCACAGATGGTTGCACTGAATTGGTCGACTAATGATGGTAACGGTAACAGTAGCAGTAATAAGAAGTGCAATTTAGATTTAACTCTCCGTTTGTAAATATTTTCTGTTGTAGTGTTCATGTGATGTCTTCTACACTCTTTCTCTTTCCTTTTAAAACATTGAGGACAATGTCTTTTTCAGGTTGGGGGGAGGGAATAGTTGATAATTGTGGAATGTCTTGGTCATGGTTATGTGTTTACAAAAAAAAAAAAACAAAAAAAAAACAAAAAAAAACATTTTTTTTTCTGTAAAGACTAACTTAGGACAAATTTGAGTCGAAGATGGCAGGATATAGAGAATGTAGTCTCTCTAGAAACGCATCTTCTTAATCTTAAGAGTGTTGTTAAAAAAAAAAAATTGACTTTTTCTTCATGTTTGTTATCTACTTTTAAGCTTCTGCATAAAGTTCAGGTGAGATCTCTTCTTCTTCTTCTTTTATTATTCTCTTTTATTTTTATTTATTTATTTATTTTTATTTTTTGCATATCTGTAAAATTATAAAATATTAAGATAATGTTTAGATTAGGTCGTGGGGTGGGGATAATTGACGTATGTTTTAAATATGTGTGTTGTATTTCTCTTTTCTCTTTTCTTTTTTCTTTTCTTTGTTAAAAAAAAAACCAAAAAAAAAAATTGTTTTTTGTCTAGGATGGCCGTGTAAAGAGTCACGACTTTTGAGACGCATCCTAATAGTCTTGTTGTATTATATTTTGATTTTGAGATTCATAGTAAGTTGTTTTTGTTCCCTTTTCTTTGAATTACTCAAATTTGTGAACTCTCCACTTAGTTATTAAGTTATTTAATTGTTTACTCATTTAACAGGTATTATTGAATCATTCTTCACACACACATTATGACACATACTAGTGGGTTGTAAGTTAAAATTTTACGGCATTTAGTTCTTTTGATTTATTAGGAATAGTATCTAAGGTAGTAGAAAGTGTATATTTTCAAAAAAAAATCAAAAAAGAAAAAAAGAAAAAAAGAAAAAAATGTTTTTAATTTTGTTATATCTAGAAACCCGAGTAATTAAGTCCATAGGGGTGCTTCAACACCTAGTGCCCTAAGGTCAACTGGTCTGGGAGTCACTGGCCTAAAACTCGCTACATGGGTAATAGATATATTGTTTGTTTATTAGAAACCCGAGTAATTAAGTCCGTAGGAGTGCTTCAACACCTAGTGCCCTAAGGCCAACTGGTCTGGGAGTCACTGACCTAAAGCTCGCTAAACGGGTTAGAAATGTAATATAAAAAAAAATGTGTGAATAATCTATTGCCTAAAGATATAATTTCTAATGAATTTTAGAACGAAATGTTGTTTTTCTTTTAATGAAGCCCCATAAGTATTGTGTTAATTACTTGAGCACAAAAGAAGGTTTGATGATTGTAACACCCCAAATCTAACACGTGCGGAGCACGTGAAGAAGGAGGTTACTCACAAATCATAATCTTTACTCATAAGTTTCAAACTGAAATTCCTCCAATTCTTATTCAAATAAATCCATAAATCCAAACGTCAAATACTAAATAATCTCTCTCGAGGACATATAAAAATAATAACAAAAGTCTCAAACTCCAAATTACACGTTCATAATAAAAGTAACTAAATAGAAACACAAGTTTATTCCTCCTCTTATTCAATAGCAAACGGAAACTGGAAATCACTAACTCCAAAGCTCAGTGCACCTCTCAAAAGAAACTTAATCTGCAAAAAGTAATGACGAGGGGTGAGCCGTCAACTCGGTAAGTAAAACCATTCCTAACACACTAGGCCTATCGATACCAAAAATATTGCAAGCCTTCTTTTGTTTAAAGCATATATCATAATCCATAATTTTCATAAAACGATATATCACAATAACATAAGATAAATTCTTAATAATTCAGAATATTCAAAAGCATATTTACTTACGAAGCAAATCATGTAATACGTATACAGAAAACAAACAGGTTAGCTCATGTCACATAGTGTCACCTATAGTCCCGGTGACCCGGCCAGAAACATAATCAGAATATCGTGTGCACACTCAGAACAGAAACCCAGTACTGGTCCAAACGGATATATCGTATATTACGATCAGAATCAGAATCAGACTAACTATGGACAATGAGCCAAAGCATTAAGAATCTCATACAATCATCAATAATTGAAATCAAACATAGGTACAAAACATTCGTATCAGTTTCATAAAAGTTCATATCAATAATATAGGCTTGCATAACATTTTAAAGATAACATCCTAAAAGGTTGTCATGTCATAAAAATAACTTACATATTCAAAAGCATTTATAAAATACTTTGTTAAAAAGAATGGTTTGAAAACATTTACATAAAGCTAATTTTGTTATCAAAATTAGTAATCCTTTAAGTAGTATCAAAACATTTATACTTATAATAATAATATCAAAATACTTATACATATCTAGTACATTAGGAATGAAGTTACTTACCTCGACAAATGAACTTGGATTAACACACCTCTAAGCTTAGGCCACCCATAATTCTCAATGAAAGCCCAATTTCCATAATTTAATATGTATGGGAATTTGTGGCGTTACAATGATATTCTGGATAATGAGTGAACATCAATGTGATAAAGGAATTTGGGAGAGTTCATTTATTTGGTAATTTAGAGGATAGATGAACAACTATTAACTTGCATGTGAATTTTATAAATCTTAATATAACGCTTTAATTGCTAGAGGGCTAGCAATAAGCTGGTTGGGGGGTGTGATTAGTATTAAAAATTGTTTAATTATCAAGCGATAATATGTTATTTTATTCTTATGTTATAATTTATATTTGTGTTTATGTAATATATTATGAATTATGAATTATGTTTTAAATATATTTAATTTTGTGTATTTTTATGTGTTTATTAGGAAAATTATTAATTTCACGTACTTCGAGGCTCCAAACAAATAAACGGAGGTCAAATTTGGATTCCGGAGGTCCGAAAACCTTAAGATCAGTCAAGATCGGCTTAAAATTGGGCTTGTGTAAAAAAAGTTGACTTTTCCTGTTGACCGAGCACTGATTGGATGATGAAATGAGCTTACAATAGATATGAGTGCATGGGATAACTGGCAATCTTGACTAAATCTCAGCCGTTCATGATTCAATGGCCATGATTGTGCCACGTGGCAATGGTTGGTGAAGCAAGTTGGAGGATCCGAATCTTTGTATTCGGGTCGACCCGATCCACCCATTAACCCGCCAAATCTCAACCGTTCTTTGGGCAAATCGGATGAGTCAAATGATGCCATGTGTGATGTTGACTTTTGAAGTTTGACCAGCCATTGGATCTTGATCTAAGGGTTGTGAGGAGCACATGCATGAAGCCTATGATGGACCGCAAAGCACTGGATTATGAATTTATTTTTCTATAAATAAGGCCTCATTTTTATGTTTTAATCATCTCTCTACAACTCTCTTCTTCTCAAATTCTCTCCATCTCCTTGTAATCTTGATTTCCAAGTGTGTTTTTAATATTTTGTATAATTATTTTCATTAATAAAATTAGTTTTATTTCCAATTTTTGTTGTTTTTATTTCTTTTAATTATAAGTAATTCAATTTTACTACTTCTTTTTATTTTAATTATGCTTAACTAAATAATATTAGTTAGGGGAAGGTGAAACTCTTAAGAAATAAATATGATTTAATCAAATTCTATGTTTAATTTTATAAATTAAATTATTTTCTATTTAATTTTATACATGTTTTATATTTTGAAAAATTGATTTATTGTAGACAAACAAATGAATTTGGCACAATAAATTCTTAAGATCTTAATATAAGGCATGGTGAAATGGTATTTTGACTTATTGTAGACAAATTAAATTTTGGCACAATAAATACTTAATCCATCATAAATTTAAAGGGAAAATAATAATAATTTGTATAATTAATCTTTTGGGTAATAAATCTAAAAAAAATTGGCAAAAAGAATTTATTAAGTTTTATTTATTTCTAAGAGTGGATCCATAACCCTAACTAGTTCAATTCCATAGTTTCATTTAAATTAAGTTGTTTATATTCAAATTTTAATTTTAATTTTTAGATAAAATAAAATAAACTAATTAAATCTTTTCTCTGTGGATCGACCTCGGACTCACCGAGTTATAATACAACAAGACACTCTTATACTTGAGAGTTAAAAATTACTTTTAAGTTGTGTCAATAGAATACTCATAACCTCTTATAACATGTAAACTGATTAGTCCGTATACATTTGTATGCGCTAAATTATCAAATACAATGTTATGCTTTTAGCTCAAAAAGAGCATCCTTGTCATATTACTTTTCTAAATAAGATTTATAGAGTTACAATGATCAATCTTAATAGGCCAAGTCTATCATTAATCATTTTCTTAAAATCTTATTATAGTTTATATGACTTAAGCATAAATATCAGAGGTGATTTTTGGTTAGAAGAAACATTTCTTTTCTTAGATAAATGCATATACCTTTTATCATTATATCTTACTTTGAATAGATCAATGTACTTCTATGATATAAATTGTCTTTATAAATAACCAAAATAAGGAATAAACAGAGGATCCATAAATAACAGTGTACTCCTGTTTATTAAAACAAGCCACCGAAATTAAATTCCTCTAATATTTGGAAAAATAAAGACAAATATCAAAACTAAAGTCTTGTAAAATTGATCTAGTCTTTCAATTGATATAAACTAGCACGTCCTCAACTGTTGTTTGAAGCTTTCTTCACTTAATCTCTTGGTTTCCTGAAAACCAAATAAATGAATTACAAATAAGATTAGTTATCTTAGAATTCATTATTGTATGAATCAATAGAAATCTGAACTAATTAGGAAGCTTAAAGATTTCCTATACCTGATTTTAATAATCTTAGGACAATCTTTCTTCCAGTGACCCTTCTGTCCACATTTGTAACACTTGCCTTTTGGCTTGCCACTTCTTTTAGTGGACAGTTTGTCGATCCCAACTCTTGCTTGCTCATTCTTGTCTTTCGACTTAAGCCTTGAAGAGGATCCTTTTTCAAGAAGTTTTCTGCTATTATAAAATTCTTCTATAGCATGTAGTTCGTGCATTAATTCAATTAAGGTCATATCTTTATTGTTTAAGATATAGCTGACCTTAAACTCTTTGAATGTATCAGGTAAAGATTCAATCACCATGTTAATCTTTGATTTATCATTGTTTTGAACACCATGAATCTCTACCTCATTCAAATAGTCTATCATTTTGAGGACATGATCACGAACTTTTGTGCCCTCTTCCATCCTAGTATCCGTAATACGTTTTAATGCTGCTTCTCTGGAAAAATGGGTATTTTTCCCAAACATCTGATGAAGACTAGCCATTATTTCAGTGGTTGTTTCCATGCTCCGATGTTTCTTATGCAGTTCCACAGAAATCGAAGCCAATATATAGCGCTTAGCCATTTTGTTAGCTTCACACCATTTCTCATAAGGCTCCCTCTGATTTCTATAATCGTATAACGATGGTTCAGGAGGGCAAGGCTGGGCCAACACATATTTCCTTCCCTTAGCAGTGAGAATATTAAATAGATTGCATTTCCAATCTAAATAATTTTCGCCAGTGAGTTCATTTTTAACAAGGATAATTAATAATGGGTTGATGGAAGACATTTTCTGAAAAAAATAAAATAAACATGCATAAATACTTTGAAACAATATTCACAATAAATGACAAAAATGCAAAAAAACCATAAATGCATTTTAATTTATTGTAATGATAATCTAGTACCGCTTTGACAAGCTATCCGTTGGGGAAGTCATGTCTACACTTACTAGACCCAATTATCCATTAGATTATTTACTTTCATGTAGAGACATGATAAATAATTATCGCTATCCCTTTGGGCCTAAATTTGTTAACAGAGCTTCGTTGGGAAGGTTAATAATAAACTTTAGTTGAGTGTATAACCATTGTTTCAATCTAAGTATTTTTCATATCAATAGTCACCGTTGGGGTGAACAATCGATTGAAAAATATTTCAATTTTATCTTTGAAGAAGTTCATCAAATAAAATATCTAATATATATACCCTCTGAAGGGAGCATCACCGTATCATGAAGTCGAGGTATATATATAATTTTATTATTGAACTAACAATGGAGCCCGTGGGAAAATTATCTTGAATTTTCCTTCTCCCACTCAATATTTTAAAATTAGTTTTTCATTTTTAAAACATACATATTGTTAATTGCATGCTTCCTATAATATTATCTAGATGATATCAAATATTATTAAGCATGTGCAAATTTCAAACAATATAATGAAATTCATAATTAATGAATGACATGTATCATTATGCGTAGAGTGGCACTACCTATTCTATATGACATGTTATCATCCAAAACATAACATATAGAAAAACAATTAAATAATCTTAATTCATGACTTTCCTAATAATGAAAAATACATTAACCCTAAGCCTAATCTTCATTGGGCTTCTTGTCAATGTCCATCTTTCATAATCTTGTCTTTGTTAATGGACTAGGGGAAATTGGACTTTTAAATTTATAATTGGTCCAATTTTAATTTTTGGAAGGAAATAAATAAATAATTAAAATTTTTTATTAAAATAAAACTTTTTGACCAAAAATAAATTTAATGTGTTCAATTTTATCTATGCATTTTAATCCATTAAGCCCAAATTTCAATTGGGCCTAAAACTAGGATTCTTTAAGCCCAAAACTGTTTTTGGACTTAAATGCAAAAAATTGAAACGTATCTGCCCAAAGAGAAAAACTATGGAACTATAGGGATTTGAATGATAAAAACCATTGAAACCCTAAATCCATCTTTTTCTCTCCCCAGCCGCCATCACCACAAAGGCCACTACTGTTCAGAGACGCCAGCCATCTCCTACGCATCTTCGACGCCGAATCACCCGCCGCCACATCGCCAGACATGCACCAAACTCGCTCGCACAACTTGCTGCTTGTGCAGCGCGCGCTGCTGGCCACGCTGGCCGCGCGCCTGTTTGCTGCGCGAGCAGCCTGTGCCAACGCATGCTGCGCGCACAAGCCACACTTCCCGTGCGCGCTGTTGTACAAATTTTAATGAACTTGCAAGCGCACGAATCTATTGTAGTATAGATCAATGGTGACGAGTGTCGATCCCAAGAGTAGGTGGATTTTAATTGTGTGTAGAATTAATTTTGTAAATGGGTGATTGGATTTATGGTGGAAATGATTTGGAATATATTAAAACTTAAATTAAAATGGCGAGAATAAATTCTAAAATTGGAATTGAAATAGCGAGAATAAATTGAAGAGAATTCTATTGAAATGACGTACTTGGGTATTTGGATCCGTATCAACATGCATCATGGGCTAAATAATCCTTATTAATACCAATTAAATCATGAGGGGGGAATCCACACCTCATGAACCACGCTCTAATCAATATGGTGCTAAGGGCTTATCGTGCCAAATAATAATAACCTTGTACTAAGGGGTCGGTGAAATCAAGGTGGTACTAGACAAGATTAGTATTATTTGTCGAGGAGAAGTCAAAACATTCACAAAAATTAGAGGGGAAGAGAAAATAAATTTACCAAATAAAGCCCATGACACATGTTGAGACTTCACCTTCAACCCAGGCTTGAAAGAAAATTAGCTACTCATAATTGAACTAGGGGCAAAATGAAAATTTATTAAAATACATAGAAAATACAGGATGGAGAGAGAATTACAGAAAATGGTGTCCAAAAATGGATTCAGAGATATCAAATTAGGGGGGGAAGGCCCCTTTTTTATAGATACATGGAGTAAATCATGGCCATCGGATTAAAAACAGTTTAGACGCTCACGATTGCACCACGTCATCAGTCAACAGTACGCGGTTTGACCACGTGGATGAACAGTAACACAGTTTGACCCGGGTTGAACAGTAACGCGGTTGGTTGAAAATAATCCTGTGTGATGCATGTACCGTACGCAAGATTTTTCATCCACTGATATGCTGCCACGTAACCATCAACAGTACATAAGAATTTTAGTCCAACAGGATCGTGACACTTCATCAGTGAATGACACATCATCAGTCAATGCCACGTCATCGATCCGTTTATGTGAACAGTGTCGTGAACAGTAACGTAGACAGTACCGTACACATGAATAGTACCGTACATGTGAATAGTGCCATTTTTCCTTTTATGCTCCTCCTAAGGTTTTCGACCGTCCTAAGTTCAAAAGTGATGTCTGTTTTGCCGTCTGATCTCTCATTTATTGTGAAATGACTATAATACTCCTAAAATACATAAAATACTTAATTAAAATAAAACACATGTAATTAAATCATAAGAAGGTTAAATACATAAAAGTAAGGGTTGTTAGTAAGACTTGAAATGTAAAATGACGGTTTTCTCCTTTATAAATATGCATTTTCTAACACTCAACACACCCCCCAACTAGCTTATTACTAGTCCCTAGCAAATAAAGCGAAAATAAAATTCAAATTCAAAATGATATTTTTTTTAATTTAGAAACACTCATGTTTATTCAATCAGATTAATTATAGCAATCAAATAAAAGTATAAGCATTATCTCCAGTCTAAAGCAACATCACACCCACATCAACCATCCACATGAATCAGCCCAGTAGACTTTGTTATAGCTACTTTCAAGAATGACATGTCAAACCCCAAACTCTCACTGGAAGTAGTGACACTCTCACAAAGAAATTAAAACCAATAAAAATAGTCACTCCAATGAATGGTAATTGAGAGAGAAAATAATAAAGAAGTGATATCACATACTCTCACCAAGATGAAATAAATATGCCCTCAGCTTAGAAATAATACGATCTCAAGTTAAACAAAAATGCTAGTCAACCCAATTTATTTATCTTTTTTTTCTTTTATTTATTTATTTATTTTTATTATGCACCACTACATTTGTTTAGCCCACATAACTAGCTTTTACTTCAGATTATAGTTCCCTAAAATCAAGAAGGACTTTTATTAGGATGTAACGTAGGCTAGGGACATGGTTAACAAAGAAGGGAAATAAGGAAAATAAAGTGTATGTTTGAGAAAAATGCAGAGGAATTTGTTTTTTTTTTTTAAAGTTGCAAGGTGGATTTCACCTATTATTGTTATTATTATTATTATTATTTTTTGAATTTTTTTTTTGCTTTTGCTTGGCACAACGTCACTAAATAAAATAATTATTTACATTTTTCTCAAACATAAATAGGTGATGGAACTTATAAGACATTGGGTAATACTCCAAATCAGAGTGGGTTAAGATGATAAGTTTGACAAAGAAAGGTTTTTTTTTTTTAAAGGCTCAAAAGGGTTAACTATGGATATTTGATAAAAGGGATGGCTAGAAAGGCTCAAACGGATCAAAGATGGCATTTCCATCGTCTTTTAGGGCTCTAAATAATCTTCCATATCTACTAGTTAGATGGGCCTCCAAATGTAGCAACACACTTTTTTTTTTAATTTTACAATTTTTTTTTTAGGGTTAACTCAAAAGAAATCAAGAGATCGTGTATACAATAATAAACTGTTAAGCTGTATAAAGAATGGGCAAAATGGTTACTCTCCAAGAAAAATGATAGGCTCAAAAACTCACTTGGTACTTATTATGACATGTTCATTCCTTCAAGCAACTCATATTTGTCTCCGACATCAACATGTAGAGTAGCAAACATAATGTAATATCACTTAAGACCAAAGATAATACAAATACTAAAATTTGAAATTAATCATGTCATCCAATGTTAAAACAAATCACACAATTTTTTTTTTAAACAACATTCTACCCCCCAACCTATTCTAAACATGAAAGGAAAATATGCATGCAGAAATGTGAAAATGATGCATAAAAACTAATTAGAAATGTTACACGTAAAATGATAGAAAACGAAAATGGTTTTTTTTTTTTAAGAAGATGCGTTTCTAGAGGCACTACACTCCATATTCAGCCATCTTCGACTCAAAAGTTGGAAAATGTATATTTATAGAGGAGAAATTAAAAAGAAGAAAAATAAACATAAAAACATAATAAAGAAAAAGAAAATGTCTGAATTTTTTTTTAAACGATGGAGATGCGTTTCTAGAGTCACTACACTCCATATTCAGCCATCTTCAACACAAAAAGTTAGCAACAGTTAGTTTCTACAATAAAAAATTAGTAAAACTTAACCAAAATTCCACAATTGTCGACTATTCCCTCCCCCCAACTAGAACAAAACATTGTCCTCAATGTTTGAAAGAAAAGAAGTAGAGTTTAGAAGACATCACCTGGGTGGTGCAACACAGAAAATAATATTTACAAGCGGAGAGTTAAATCTAATTTGTACTTCTTACTGCGGCTACTGTTACCATCATTATTTGGATGCTCCAACACAAAGGTCCAGGGGTCTGGCTCCGGTCTATAAGCTTGTAACATATCAAGTAGCTCATTAGCAGTGTACGCACAAATAAAGAGTTTTTTTGCATTAGAGGGAATGAAATAGTTTTTTATGGCATGGTTAAGAAATGCGATAAAGCCATCATAAAAGTTATTGACATTTAACAAACCGATGGGTTTCTGGTGGATGTGCAGATGGGCCCAAGATGCTAGTGTGATAAGTGCCTCTAGTGTTGCAAGATCTCCTGGAAGGAAAATAAAAGCATCAGCATGATTAAGCATTTCAGTTATTCTTTCTTACATACTTGAGACGACTAACTCTTCTCCAGTTGATGAGTCAGACGAACTGCCCAAAGGTTTTAGGGCTCTTGGGATGATGCTTAACACTTGGCTTCCTCTGACAAAAGCTGCTTCAGAGACCATTTTTGATAACCCTTGGTTACCTCCTCCATACACCAAGTGTAATTTTCTCTCTGCTATACTTCGACCAAGATCGATGGCTGCCTCAACGAACTCTTTATGTTTGCCATAGGTAAATCCAGAAAGCACACAAATGTTCTTGAATTGTCTATTTGGAGTAGCTGCCATTGTGATACTTCTCAAAAAACAATTTGTGAGTGCTTGACAAAAAAAATCACATTTAAGAGTCTTTGTGACAGTGGGTCACAGTTGTGTATGAGGTAACATGTCAGTGTCAAATAACGCGTAAAGCACGTGGCTCGCGAGTAAAAAAGGAAACAGTAAAAAGGAAAAAGTAAACAGTAATAAGGAAAAAGCAAACAGTAATAAAATTATTAAAGACAATAATGCACACAATAAAATAATAGTGAAATAAAATAACAGTAAAGTGAAAGGATATTTACAGGTAGTTGCGACTGTGGCTCACATTTTCCTCTGGCTTTACGTCCAAAAACGGCTTAAACGCCCTCTATGGGTCGAGGATAGGCTTCTTATCCAGTTTTCTTATAAACTGACAAACAGGGTCGTTTATAGTCAGATTCCTGAGACTATATCATGCATGCTCTTTTTGGAATAATGGCCATAACTGGAGAATCGCTCCTTGCACATATCCACTGGGATGCGTTTCAAGAGACAAAAGGATATCATCCAATGACTCCTTATTCAAGCCATCCCTAATGAATTGAATCTTATCTTCCCTGTTATCAGACACCATTCCTAAAGAGCATGGGTTTTTATTGCAACTCATTCTGGCACACTTATGACAAGCAATAGAAATTCTTCGAGCTCGTCGTTTTCTTGCATAATTTCCTTTACCACAACCAGGCATGTATGCAATAAATTTTGGAGGTAACTCACTTGCCGATCGTACTTTAGCCTCGATTAACCAACGGATGTCAGCAGGTATGTTATTCCTCATGAGTAATCGCATGCGTTCGGACCGAGCTTTATATATCGTAAGGAGGGCATTCTGAGGAAGTGAAGGGAATCGCTTGTGAAGCTTCGCTAGAATCTCGTTTCTGTCCATACTTTCACCTCAGAATATCAGTTATTATGGGAAACTGAAGTAACCGACTTGATTGTCACGGAGTACCGTTATCCGCCACTTGACCGGGGTAACAAACTAAAGCACACAAACAGAAAAACAAATTAAAACACACAAAGAAAATTAAAATCGCCCTTTTATTGAATTTACCTCAAGCTCCAACTGGATGTCGTAAACACTTCTCTCAATGTCTCTGAGTTGGCTTTCTAAACCCTCAACATAGGCTACTAACTCTGGTGGTTGTAGAGCCCAAATGCGATGTGTTTTACAAAATTGAATCTGCCTTTTGAGATGAGTTTTGACACGTTGAAGTGGTTTAAGAATGTTCAGGAGGAACGGTCTAAGTAAGGTACTCATGATTAAAAATGATAAAAGAAAACTTAATAGTTAAACAAACACACTTATGCAAAAATAATTTCAATTAGCAGAAGAATAATATAAAGAAAGAAAAAAAATCAAATCAACGAAAAGAAAAAAAAATCAATTCAAATCTGGTGGGTCACTCAAATTTATTTTGGTGTCTTCTCCATGTGGTTGGTACTCTAGATATGACTTTAATCTTTGACCATTAACTTTAAGCGTGACACCGTTCTTTGGGTCCTTAATTTCAATTGCCCCATGTGAAAAAATAATATGAACAATAAATGGGCCAGACTAACGAGAGCGTAACTTACCTGGGAATAGGTGCAAGCAAGAATTGAATAAAAGCACTTTCTGACCTGGAGTGAACGATTTTCTCATAATTTGCTTGTCATGGAAGACTTTCATATGTTGCTTGTAAATCTTGGTATTTTCGTATGCGTCATTGCGAATTTCTTCAAGTTCTGCCAGTTGTAATCTTCTTTCTGAGCTGGCTTGCTGCATGTCAAAGTTGAATTTCTTGATGGCCCAATATGCAAGATGCTCAAGTTCCACAGGTAGGTGGCAAGCTTTTCCATACACTAACTTGTAGGGTGACATCCCAATCGGGGTCTTGAAAGCCGTTCTATATGCTCATAATACATCATCAAGTCTTAATGACCAATCTTTTCTATCCGGCCTCACCGGCTTTTCTAATATGTGCTTTATTTCTCGATTGGAGATCTCAACTTGGCCACTGGTTTACGGATGATATGGGGTCGCCACTTTGTGAGTGATTGAATACTTTGTCAAAAGAGCTTTGAATGCTTTGTTACAAAAGTGGGCACCACCATCACTGATTATTGCTCGAGGGAATCCAAAGCGTGAAACAATGTTGCTTTTTAAAAATGCTATCACCACCTTGTGATCATTGATCCTACATGAAATTGCTTCTACCCATTTCGATACGTAGTCAACAACAACCAATATATATTGATGGCCAAAAGAAGGGGGAAAAGGTCCCATAAAGTAGATACCCCATACGTAAAAAATCTTAACCACTAAAATTGGATTTAGTGGCATCATGTTCCTTCGTGTAATGCTCCCCATTCGTTGACACCTATCACATGAAGAACAGAAAGTGTAAGCGTCTCGAAATATAAATGGCCAATAGAAACCACATTGTAAAACTTTAGTCGCTATTTTCTTAGCACTGAAATGGCCTCCATAAGCTTGTTCATGGCAGAATGAAAGAATATTATGAATTTCATTTTCTGGGACACATCATCTAACAATTTGATCTGCACAATACTTGAACAAATACGGGTCATCCCAAAAGAAATTCTTTATTTCTGCAAAGAATTTAGCCTTGTCTTGCTTGGTCCAATGCTCTGGAAGTTTACCTGTAACAAGATAATTAACTATATCAGCATACCAAGTTAATACTTCCACACTCATTAATTGTTCATCTGGAAATGACTCATTCAATATTAATGGTTCTGTGATTGTGTCAAAATGGAGACGAGAGAGGTGGTCCGCCACAACATTTTCTTTCCCTTTCTTATCTTTGAATTCCAAGTCAAATTCCTGCAAAAGTAACACCCAACGGATTAGTCTAGCTTTGCATATTTCTTTGTGAGAAGATATTTAAGAGCAGCATGATCTGTGAACACGATTATTTTACAACCAATGAGATAAGATCAAAATTTCTCTAATGCAAACACTACTGCTAGCATTTCTTTTTCAATAGTTGAATAGTTCAACTGTGCATCATTCAATGTCATACTAGCATAGTAAATAACATGGGGAATTCGATCAACTCTTTGTCCTAATACTGCTCCTCCTGCATAATCAGATGCATCACACATGAGCTCAAATGGTAAGCTCCAATTTGGGGGCTGAATGATGGGTGATGATGTCAACAACTGTTTTAACTTTTCAAATGCCACAAGATATGAATCATTAAATACAAAAGGTACATCCTTAGCAAGTAAATTGCATAAGGGTCCAGAAACTTTGCTAAAATCTTTAATGAAACGTCTATAGAAACCAGCATGCCCAAGGAAAGATCTTACTTCTCTGACTGTTTTGGGTGGAGGAAGATTAGAAATGAGATCCACCTTGGCTTTGTCAACCTTAATACCTTTGCTCGAAATGATGTGACCGAGAACAATACCTTGTTTTACTATAAAATGGCACTTCTCCCAATTTAAGACCAAATTCTTCTCGATACGTCTCTGCAGAACTAGTGTTAGATGATGTAAACATTGATCAAACGAGTCACCAAAGACAGAAAAATCATCCATAAAGACTTCAAGGAATTATTCAACTATATCAGAAAAAATGCTCAACATGCATCGTTGAAATGTAGTAAGTGCATTACATAATCCAAATGGCATTCTCCTATATGCAAATGTGCCAAAAGGGCAAGTGAAAGTAGTTTTCTCTTGATCTTTTGGTGCTATGGGAATTTGATTATATCCTGAGTAGCCATCTAGAAAGAAATAAAATTCATGGCCTACCAATTTGTCAAGCATTTGATCGATAAATGGTAAAGGAAAATGGTCTTTACGTGTGACAGAATTCAACTTTCTATAATCAATGCATACACGCCATCCTGTAGTCACTCTAGTGGGTATCAATTCATTATCAGCATTCGTAACTACTATGACTCCTGACTTTTTAGGGACAACTTGTACAGGACTGACCCATGAACTATCAGAAATTGGGTAAATGATACATGTGTCTAATAGCTTAAGGACTTCTGTTCTAACAACTTCTTTCATATTAAGATTTAACCGACGTTGCATTTCCCTAGTAGATTTAGTATTTTCATCAAGGTGAATGTAATGCATGCAGTCTACTAGATTTATACCTTTTATGTCTACTATGGTCCATCCTAATACTCCTTTGTGCTCTTTTAAAACATCCAACAACTTACCTTTTTGTTCGTCATTTAGGGATGATGAGATGATTACCAGTAGAGTACTTTCTTCTCCAAAAAATGCATATTCGAAAGTGTTGGGCAATGATTTGAGCTCGAGTTTTGGTGGTGATTCTGATGATGAGATGAGTTTCTTCTCTGATGGTGCTAGTTGTTCAACTCTTGACTTCCATTTATTAGTGTCCATAGATGGTGCTGAGTCAAGCAGGGCATTGACCTCATCAACTGATCTGTCAATATCAAAATCCAAACCAAAGTGAGTTAAGCATGTTTGTAAAGGATCATCACTAAAGTTTGAAAGAAAAGTGTCATCAACTAATGTTCAATTAAATCCACATCAACAATTTCATCATCTGCATTGTGAGGTTGTTTGGCAATGTTGAAGATGTTCAGCTCCATAGTCATGTTGCCGAAGGACAACTGCATATTTCCAGTCCTGTATTGAATGTGAGCATCCGCAGTTGCCAAGAAAGGTCGGCCTAGAATAATGGGGATGTACTTCCTTGAATCCTGTATTGGTTGAGTGTCAATTACAATAAAATCAACAGGAAAATAAAACTTGTCTACCTGGATAAGCACGTCCTCCACAATACCACGAGGTATTTTCGTGGACCGATCTGCAAGCTGTAACACTACTGGAGTTGGGTGTAATTCTCCTAGTCCAAGTTTCAAAAATACTGAGTAAGGCAACAGATTTACACTAGCTCCTAAATCCAACAAAGCATTCTCAATTGTGTGGTTCCCTATGCTACATGAGATAGTAGGGGAGCCTAGGTCTTTGCATTTTAGAGGAATTTTATGTTGGAGGATAGAACTAACGTTTTCTGTTAAAAATGTCTTCTTTTGAACATGCATATTTCTCTTTTTAGTACAAAGGTCTTTAAGAAACTTGGCATAAGATGGAACTTGTTTAATAGTATCAAGTAAAGGGATGGTAACACTTACCTGTTTGAAGATTTCAAGAATCTCACCTGTGGATTTTCCCTTCTTTCCTTTAGCTAACCTCTGAGGAAATGGAGCTTTCGGAACATATTCTCGTGGGTTGGTTTCTTCTTTTTCTTCCGATGGTGAGTCCTCAACATTCACAGGTACAATTTGATTTTCTTTTGTCACCAGCATCTCCACTTTGTTGTCGACTTCTTTTCCTTTTCGCAAGGTCATGACTGCTTTGACCTCTCCATGCTGTTGTGGTGAACTGGTACTTGCTTCATGTACTTTAGGATTAGGCACTGGTTGACTTGGAAACTTGCCTTTCTCAACAGTCATTGTCAAGGTCTGAACTGAAGAAGCAAGCTGTCCCACTATCTTCTCGAGGCTTGAAACTGATTGAGCTTGTGAGTTGAAGCCTGCTCTCAACTCATTTCGTAGTCCATCAATGGTGCGGTTCTGTTGCTCAATCGTAGAGTGAGTAAGATTTTTGAGATTCTGGAATGAATCCTCCCATGGTCTGGGTTGAGAGTAGTTCTGGTTCTGATTGTATGGTCTAAATGGGGGCTGAGAGGCTTGAGGATTTTGTGGAATTGGTGGAGCTGGAGCTGCTAGTCCATTCTGTTGGAATCCTTGAGACCATGAAAAATTGGGATGGTCTCTCCATCCAGGGTTATATGTGTTGGAGTATGGGTTGTAATTTGATGGCTTTCTCATTACACCTATGGCATTGGCTTGATCTGAGTATGAGTCATGGTCATATGGTTCTGTTGATTTAGCAGTCGATAACGATGCTATTTGTCGAGCAAGACCTTCAACCATCTCCTTGACTTCTTTAATTCCCGAAGTTGACTCGCCAATTTGAACCTCATTTACTCCCTTAATTCTTCTAGTATTCCGGAGTGATCGACTCCGTTGTTGGGAATTATCCGCTTGTCGCTGAAAGAATTCTCAAATCTCTGATGCACTTTTTGACATTAGCTCTCCTCCACTTGTTGCCATTAGCCATTCTTGCACATTTGGCAGTAATCCCTCCAAAAAGTATTGACATTGGTGCCATTTCTCGTACCCATGATGTGGACACTTCAAGAGTAGCCCATTGAATCACTCCCATGTTTCGAAAAATTGCTCGTCCTCTCTCTGTGTAAACTCTGAAATTTCCCTGCGAATAGCATTGATTTTATGCACTGGAAAATATTTATTCAAAAATTTTGTTACCATTTGATCCCATGATGAAATGCTATTAGCAGGTAATGTATTAAGCCTTGAGCGAGCTCTATCCTTTAAAGAAAATGGGAATAGTCTAAGTTTAATATCATTGTCTGAAAAATTCTCGTATTTAAAAGTTTGACAAATAGCATGAAAATCATTCAGATGATTATATGGGTTCTCATTTTCTAAGCCATAGAATGTGGGGAGACAATTTAGCACACTAGGTTTTAGTTCAAAGCTCCTAGCAGCTACATTTAGGTATCTTATGCATGATGTGCTCAAATTAGCTAAAGGACTGAAGTAGTCCTTAAATGGCCTCTCCTGTGGTTGCAAATCCATTTTATTTTTAATTTGTTTGTGTGTGCGAATTATTTTTTCTAGTTCAAGGTCTATAGGTTCAAGATTAGGAAATAATGACCAACGACCATGCATGCAAGGAACACAAAAATAAATGGGAACAAAACAAATAAAAATAAAGAAAAAGGAGAAATTACGATACTAACTTTATTGCGCTATTAAAACCTTTCTATAAAAATACACGAAAACAAATACGTAAAATAAATTAACTAAAAATTAAATTAATAAAATAAACAAAAATTACAAAGAAAAAATAAATTGAAAATTAAATTACATAATTTTAAAGAAGAGAAAAAGAAAGAAATACTAACCTTTATATGTAGATTCACTTTTTTTTTCTTTTTTTTTAATAATTAAAAAAATACAAGAAAACAAATAAAAGAAATTATTCACAAAAATTAATTCTATGAATTAAGATTACTTACCTCCCCGGCAATGGCGCCAAAAACTTGTTGTACAAATTTTAATGAACTCGCAAGCGCACGAATCTATTGTAGTATAGATCAATGGTGATGAGTGTCGATCCCACGAGGAGGTGGATTTTAATTATGTGTAGAATTAATTTTATAAATGGGTGATTGGATTTATGGTGGAAATGATTTGGAATATGCTAAAACTTAAATTAAAATGGCGAGAATAAATTCTAAAATTGGAAATGAAAAAGCGAGAATAAATTGAAGAGAATTCTATTGAAATGACGTACTTGGGTATCTGGATCCGTATCAACATGCATCATGGGCTAAGTAATCCTTATTAATACCAATTAAATCATGAGGGGGGAATCCACACCTCATGAACCACGCTCTAATCAATATGGTGCTAAGGGCTTATCGTGCCCAATAATAATAACCTTGTACTAGGGGGCTGGTGAAACCAAAATGGTACTAGACAAGATTAGTATTATTTGTCGACGAGAAGTCAAAACATCCACAAAAATTAGAGGGGAAGAGAAAGTAAATTTAACAAATAAAGTCCATGACACATGTTGAGACTTCACCTTCAACCCAAACTTGAAGGAAAATTAGCTACTCATAATTGAACTAGGGGCAAAATCAAAATTTATTAAAATACGTAGAAAATACAAGATGGAGAGAGAATTACAGAAAATGGAGTCCAAAAATGGATTCAGAGATATCAAATTAGGGGGGGAAGACCCCCTTTTTATAGATACATGGAGTAAATCATGGCCATCGAATTAAAAACAGTTTAGACGCTCAGGATTGCGCCACGTCATCAGTCAACAGTACGCAGTTTGACCACGCGGATGAACAGTAACACAGTTTGACCCGGGTTGAACAGTAACGCGGTTTGGTTGAAAATAATCCTGTGTGATGCATGTACCGTACGCGAGATTTTTCGTCCACTGATATGCTGCCACGTCACCATCAACAGTACATAAGAATTTTAGTCCAACAGGATCGTGACACCTCATCAGTCAATGCCACGTCATCGATCCGTCTATGTGAACAGTGTCGTGAACAGTAACGTAGACAGTACTGTACACGTGAATAGTACCGTACATGTGAATAGTGCCAATTTTCCTTTTATGCTCCTCCTAAGGTTTTCGACCGTCCTAAGTTCAAAAGTGATGTCCGTTTTGCCGTCTGATCTCTCCTTTATTGTGAAATGACTATAATACTCCTAAAATACATAAAATACTTAATTAAAATAAAACACATATAATTAAATCACAAGAAGTTTAAATACATAAAAGTAAGGGTTGTTAGTAAGACTTGAAATGTAAAATGACGGTTTTCTCCTTTATAAATATGTATTTTCTAACACTCAACACACGCTGGCTACTGCGCGCTGCTGTCGTTGCGTGCGCTTGCTGGCAGCATGTACTGCTGGCCGTGCGCTGCTTGCTGCTGATTGCCGCTGTCAAAATTTCCGGCCTCCGTCGCTTTGATCTTGAAAATCCAAGATTAATTTACAAATTTCCTATGCCAATTTTGGCTTACAAAAATTCTATAATAGTAAAATAAATCAAGAGGGAAACATTGTGATAAAAAAACACCCCTTTTATTATAGATCTAAAGAAAAAATACAACGAAAAATCTAACCATGAATTAAGACAAACCAAAACATGCTTTATTCATATATTAAACAAATAATATATATGTAAATAAATTGTGCCACTCTAATACATAAATTTTAAGAATGATTTCATACGAAATTCTTATATATTAATATGAGATGGCGCTAATACCAATTGTTGGGAAAAATCAGGTTTTTAATTTTTTTATAAAACCTTTTGAAGATCGCTCTCATATAATATATAAGAATTTGTATTCTAGAAATCGTATCTTGAAAATCCGAGTTGGCTTTTTCCGCTGAAGTGATTGAGGCTCCTAGATCACGATCCGCCACCACCACTCCTATTAGATCACGATCCGTCACCACTACGCTTGTTAGATCACGAACCGTCACCAATGATCTTCCAGGTTATGACTCAGGTTCGATCTGCACTTGACATGTGGGCGCCTTTATCACTACCAAAGCAACTAGCACGAGAAAATTTTTCTCTCAACAATAGAGAGAAAAATCTTATTCTCCGATCTGTATAAAGTGGCTGATCACTTTTCTTTAGAGAAAATAAGCCTTTTATATCACCCTTTAGTGAAAACCCTAGGCTCCAAATAATCAAAAAACAAAACCCACGTTATTTTCTTTTTCAATAGGGGACCCACCTTGTAAAATAACATAAGGCCCCCACAAAAGTTAATTAAATAGCTTCTCCCACTAAATGATATATTTAGGCTTTTGACCCAAATAGCTAGTTATCTTACTTATTAGTCCAGTAGTGGTGCAGTCAATTAAATGAGCTAACCCGGGGATCATTTGGGAACATACAATAGTGGCTACAATAATTAGGCCTGTAATTAAACTAGCCCAATTATTTAATTCCAAATCTACTCCACTAAAAGATTGGAACTGACTTCCATAATTATATGCTCGAATAATAATTCGTCCCAAGCCACATTGATTTCTTTACTGTACAATCCTTTGTACCACATCGTTAATTAAATTGATATCTCAACTGTCCAATTAATTTAATAACATCTTATTCCTTGATCCTTACTGGTTTTCTCTAATGATCATTTTCAACATACTAAATATGTTGACACACTCTGGCCAGAGAATTCTATGATCAAGTACCGAAAACCTATCAAGAGATGTGTTGTACAAATTCTATATTGTTAATCCATAACTCCAATACTCATAATTGCTCCCACCAAGATACCGGGTAATCTTGACCACAAGGATGTGTCGTGCCCATTGGTAACTCAAATGAAATAACAATTACAATCATGAAATCATAATTAACTCAAGATTAAGATTACAGTAAAATCAACCCCTATGAGATTTAATAAGTCTGACAGTTATTACAAAGTTAATTAAATCTCATATATGATCCTATTCAATGTAGTCGTACTACATCAATAAATTCACACATGATTAAGACAAATCATTCAATGAATTTATTACAGTCTATACCTAAATAAAGTGCCCAACTTTATTTATCAACTGCGAACTAAATTTATTTAATCATAAGATAACTTGTATTTATGTCTTCTGTGAATCCACATGGTGATCACATAAATACATATAATATGATTAAATGGACTTTAATACAAATATTAATGCAATTAAGATATTTGAATAAAATACCTCATTAATTTTATTAATCAGAAAAAATGTTTATTACAATTAAATAAACACATATGCTTTTAAAGAGCATATTTTCCCAACAGATGGGGGGAAGTTAGTTTTGTAGAACAAAAAAGAAATGACATTTAGAAAATTTGAGATATGTGTTAAGTGGCGTTGGTTTGAAGATACATGTGTGAAGAAAGTTTAGTTTCTCCAATTGTTGATGAGGCAAGCAGGTTCTAGAAACAATGCTCTAATGAAAAAGTAATAAAGACATTATTAATTTTGGCCTTTCATTTTTTTTTCTGAACACTTGCGCTACTAGAAAACTATTAATAGATAACCGACAGTTTGTGACGTATTTTAGGAAAATTGACTTATATCATTATAGTATGAACGAATTATGATAGAATAGTGATAGAAATTTTTTCTATCAAGTGAAAGAAATATAAATTTGATCATGTTTGACCAAAATTTTGATTTAATATTTTATTAAAAGAAAAAGAAAAAAAGTGTATTATAATTTAATTGATAATTTAAATTATATGAAAAAGTAAATGAAGGAATTGAATGGGGAGTTTTATCAAAATGCTACAAAATGTTATGAGTTAGAAAACCTCACTCAACACCTCTCCAAACCTAAGAAATTGAAACCTTAGAAGTGATATGACTTAAACGTGTTTGATTTACTCTCAAGTATAAGAGTGCCTAGTTATAATATATCTCGGTGAGTCCGAGGTCAATTCACAGAGAAAAGATTTAATTTGTTTATTTTATTTTATCTAAAATTTGAAAATAAAACTTAAATATAAACAACTTAATTTAAATAAAACTATGAAATTGAATTAGTTAGGGCTGTGGATTCACTCTTAGTAGTAAATAAAACTTAATAAATTCTTTTTGCCATTTTTTAGATTTATTGCTCAAAAGATTAATTATATAAATTATTATTATTTTCCCTTTAATTTTATGATGGATTAAGTATTCCTTGTGCCAAAATTTAATTTGTCTACAATAAGTCAAAATAGCATTTTACCATACCTTATATTTAGATAAAAAGAATTTATTGTGCCAAACTCCATTGTTTGTCTACAATAAATCAAAATCTCATAATATAAAATATGTATAAAATTAAATAGAAAATAATTTAATTTATAAAATTAAAAATAGAATTTCATTAAATCATATTTATTTCCTAAGAGTTTTACCTTCCCCTAACTATTAATATTTAGCTAAACATTTTTTTTATAAAGGAAATTACTAAAATTGAAAAACACATAATTAAAAATGGAATTTGAAAATTGAAATAAAACTAATTTTATTGATTGAAAATAAATTACAAAGAGAGATAAGAAGAAGAATTTAGGGGGAAAGAAGAGAAGAGAATGTGTGTAGAGGTGTGTTCACCCCCCCTCTATTTATACTAATACATGGTAAATCCACACTACACAAATAAAAAAAATCTAATTACATCTTAACCTTACATTTGTCCCACTAATAATCCCACTAATAAAACATAAACCTAACTTATCCACTCAAGCATATCCAACACATTCCACTGACAATTACCATACCTAATATGATAAAAACTTATAATTTTACAATTACCACATTTACCGTGGTAAAAACGTAAAAAAAATATGACAAAAGTCTTGGATCCTCCTCGATAATGACATAATTTCTCGGACTTCCGGAATCTAAATTTGACATCCATGCATTTGTTTGGAGCCTCAAATTGCATGAAATTATTATTTTTACCTAATAAACACACAAAATCAAATATTTAGAAAAATAATTAGAAATTCACAATATGTTACACAATTACAAATATAAATTACATTAATAAAACAAAATAACATTTTTATCCCTTAATAAACATACAATTTTTAACACTAATCACACCCTCCAACTAGCTTATTGCTAGCCCCTAGCAATTAAAGCGTTATATTAAATTAAGATTTACAAAATTCACATACAAGTTAATAGTTGTTCATCTATCCTCTAAACTACCAAATAATTAAACTCTCCAAATATTTTTTTTTTAACTCTTGGCCATCCACTCATTATCCAGAATATTATAAACCTTCTTTTGTGCTCAAGTAATTAACACAATACTTATGGGGTTTCATTAAAAGAAAACAACATTTTCATTCTAAAACTCATTAGAAATTCTATCTTCAGGCAGTAGATTATTCAAGCTCTTTTTTTTTTTTTACAAAAATATTGCATTTTTAACCCATGTAGCGAGCTTTAGATCAGTGACTCCCAGACCAATTGACCTTAGGGCACTAGGTGTTGAAACACCCCTACGGACTTAATTACTCGGGTTTTTAATAAATAAGCAAATAGTATATCTATAACGCATGTAGCGAGCTTTAGGCCAGTGACTCCCAGACCAGTTGACCTTAGGGCACTAGGTGTTGAAACACCCCTACGGACTTAATTACTCGAGTTCTAGATTTAATTGCACTCATTCAATTTTTTTTCTTCTTTTTTTTTGTTTTTTTGTTTTTTGGCAATATACACTTTCTACCACCTTAGATATTATTCCTAATAAATCAAAAGAACTAAATGCTGCAAAACTTTTAACTTACAACCCACTAGTATGTGTCATAGTGTGTGTGTGAAGAATGATTTAATAATACATGTTAAATGAGTAAACAACAAAATAACTTTATAACCAAATGGAGGAGAGTTCACAAATTTGAGTAATTCAAAGAAAAGGGAACAAAAACAACTTATTATGAATTATAAAATCAAAATATAATACAACAAGACTATTAGGATGCGTCTCAAAAGTTGTGACTCTTTACACAGCCATCCTAGACACACAAAAAATTATTGATTGTTTTGGTTTTTTTAAAAAAAAAATTAAACACACCTATTTACAATTTACGTCAATTATCCCTTCCCCCCAACCTAATTTAAACATTATATACATGCAGAAAGATGAAAAAAAGATAAAGAAAACATAAATAATAAAAGAAGAAATAGGAAAGATCACACATGAACAATCCGCTGAAGATGCGTTTCTAGAGTCCCTACACCCCATATTCTGCCATCTTCGACAAAAGCATTATTAGGATTTGCTATATTCTACATTTGTCAACTATTCCCTCCCCCCAACCTGAACAAGACATTGTCCTCAATGGCTTAAAGAAAAGAAGTAGAGTTTAGAAGACACAACCTCATAGCTCCAAGAAGATAGTTATCACTGAAGAGTTAAATCCAATTTGTACTTCTTACTAGGGCTAGGGTTACCATCATTAGTCAACCATTCTAAGGCTAAGGTCTTAGGATCTAGCTCTGGTTTGTAAGCTTGTAAAAGATCAAGTAACTCATTAGCAGTAGAAGCACAAACAAAAAGATTTTTTGCAGAGATTTGAATAAAATGATTCTTAATTGCATGGTTAATGAATGTGAGCAACCCATCAAAAAAATTATTAACATTTAGTAAACCGATGGGTTTTTTATGGATGTATAGATGGGCCCAAGATGCAAATGTAATCAATGCCTCTAAAGTTGCAAGATCTCCTGGCAAGAAAATAAAAACGTCAGCATGATTTAACATCTCAGTTATTCACTCTTGCATACTTGAGACAACTAACTCTTCTCCAATTGGTACATCAGACCTGCATCCTAGAGGTTTTAAGGCTTGTGGAATGATACCTAGTACCTGGTTTCCTCTAATAAAAACAACTTCTGAGATAAGTTTTGATAACCTGCGGTCACCTTCTCCATATACAAGGTGTAGTTTTCTCTCAGCTATGGCACGACCAAGATCTACAGCTGCTTGAACGAACTCTTTGTATTTTCCATAATGAAATCTAGAGAGCACACAAATATTTTTGAATTGTCTACTCGAAGATGCTGCCATTAGAATAATCTTCAAAAACAAGTTGTGAGTGGTTTGGAAAAAGAGCTATTATTTAAAGATCTGAGTGACAGACAAAATGAGAAACAACTGTAAATAGGTTGGTGTATTTGTCAGATGACGCGTAAAGCTCATGTCTCAATTATTCAAAAGCAAACAGTAAAAAGAAAAGCAAACACTGAAAAGAGAAAGTAAAAGAAAACAAATAATGATTAAATACAAAATCACACCATTAAATGCAATAATGCAAATGATAAAAGAGCAATAAAGTAAAAGGATATTTACTGGTAGTTGTGATTGTGGCTCACATCTTCCTCTGGTTTTACGTCCAGTAACGGCTTGAACGCCCTCTATGGGTCGACGATAGGCTTCCCATCCAGTTTTCTTATAAACTGGCAAACATGGTCTTTTTTAGTCAGATTCCCAAGACTAAACTGTGCACTTTCGTTTTGGAATAGTCTCCATAACCTGTGTATCTCATATTGCACATGTCCGCTTCGATGCGTCTCAAGAGATCGTAAGATATCATCCAACGATTCTTTACTCATGCCATCTTTGACGAATTTAATTTTATCTTCTCGACTATCAGAAACCATTCCTAAAGATTTACAAATTTCTAGTCTGCAACTAAGTCATACACAATTATGACATTTTGAGCCAAGTCTTCTAGCTCTTCGTTTTTTAGCAAATGTGCTTTTACCAAAACCAGGCATGTAAGAAATGAATGGATCAAGAAACTCACCAACAAATTAGACCTTTGCTTCAATTAACCAACGAATATCAGAAGGAATTTCGTTGATCATTAACAAACGCAATCTTTCACAATAAGCTTTGTAAATTTTTTTGAGTGCATTTTTAGGGAGAGAATGAAAACGCTTATGCAATTTATGTTGTATTTCTTCCATGCTTGATTTTGAGATTTCAGTTATTGTGGGAAACTGAGGATACTGACTTAACAAGTTACGAAGGACCGTTATCCGCCATTTATACGGGAAAATAAATCAAAACACACTAAAATCAAATCTGCAAAATCAAATCAAACATGAAAGCGAACAACAAAAAAGAAACACAATATGTACAAAGGAAAATGAATTTACATTCGTCCTTTCATTGAGTTAACCTCAAGCTCCAATTGAAATTCATATATGGCACGCTCTATTGCTCTGAGTTGTCTTTCTTGATCCTCAATGTAGGCCACTAATTCTGGTGGTTGTTGTTCCTAAATTGGATGTGATTTACAACTTTGTATCAATCTTCTCAAGTGAAATCTTATTCGCAAAAGTCTTTTAAGATGTGTAAACAGAATATTCCTTATTGAGGTACTCATGATGTATAATGATGAAGAAAACACAATTATTAAACACACTTAAGTAAGAAACATTACAACGCGTATCATTCAAGACAATCAAACAATTCAAACGGTAAAACAACAATGAAAAGTTAAAATACTCATTAAAAACTTAATCAAGATTTTGTGGGTCACTCAAATTTATTTTGCTGCTTGGTTCACGTGGTTGGCATTCCAGATAGGGCTTTATTCTTTGACCATTAACTTTAAATGTGACACTGTTTTTTGGATTCTTAATTTCTACAACCCTATGTGGATATACATTTTTTACAATAAATGGGCCACTCCACTTTGACTTTAACTTTCTTGGAAACAAATGAAGACGAGAATTATAAAGCAACACTCTTTGACCAATTTCAAATGTTTTTCGAAAAATTCTTTTATCATGAAAAATTTTTGTTCTTGCCTTAATAATTCTTGAATTTTCATATGCATCATTTCTTAATTCCTCAAGTTCATTCAATTGTAATTTCCGCACATTACCAACATCATCCAAATTTGAATTAAAAGCTTTAATAGCCCAAAATGATTTATGTTCAAGTTCAACAGGTAAGTGACAAGGTTTACCATAAACTAGCCGATAGGGTGACATTCCTAAAGACGTTTTAAATGTAGTACGGTATGCCCAAAGTGCATCAGTCAATTGAAGAGACCAATATTTGCTGTTTGGGTTAACTGTTTTTTCTAAAATTTGTTTTATCTCCCTATTTGCTAATTCAACTTGACCATTTGTTTGAGGATGATAAGGGGTAGCAACTTTATGTATAATTCTATATTTTTTCATTAAAGACTCAAATGACTTATTACAAAAATGCCTACCTCCATCACTAATAATGGCTCGAGGGATTCCAAATCGACTTAGAATGTTTTCTCTTAAAAATTTAACAACAGTTTTACTATCATTATTTCGACAAGACATTGCTTCAATCCATTTTGAGACATAATCAACTGCCACTAATATGTACACAAATCCAAAAGATGGTGGAAATGGACCCATGAAATCAATTCCCCAACAGTTAAATATTTCAATTTCAAGTATGGGATTTAAGGGCATCATGTTTCTTTTAGTAATTGATCCTAATTTTTGACAATTTTCACAAGTTTTGCAAAATTCATATGTGTCTTTAAATATGGTAGGCCAATAAAATCCACTTTGTAAAATTTTAGCCGTAGTTTTTCTTGAAGAAAAGTGCCCACCGCATGTTTCAGAATGACAAAAATTAATGACGCTACTTACCTCATTATCAGGAATGCATCGTCGAAAAATCTGATCAGAGCAATATTTGAATAAGTAAGGATCATCCCAATAAAATTTCTTTACTTCATCCAAAAATTTCTTCTTGTCTTGAGTATTCAATTGCGAAGGCATTTTACCTGTAACAAGGAAATTAACAATTTTAGCATACCATGGTATTGAAGTAGCAGATAATAAAAATTCATCAGGAAATGAATCATTGATGGGTGTTATATCAGTGCAGATTTCATATGTGAGTCTTGATAAAGATCAGTAATGACATTTTCGACACCCTTTTTATCTTTGATGGTGAGGTCAAATTCTTGAAGTAACAAAATCCAACGAATTAGTCTTGGTTTGACATCTTGTTTAGTCATCAAATATCTCACAGCAGCGTGATCAGTAAAAACAAGAGTTTTAGAACCAAGCAAATATGAGCGAAATTTGTTTAGTGCATATACCGCAACAAGTAATTCTTTTTCAGTTGTCGAATAATTCATTTGAGTACTATCCAAAGTCTTACTCGCATAATGAATCACAAACGACTTACGATCCTTTTTTTGTCCGAAAACAACACCAATAACAAAGTCACTTGCATCGCACATTAATTCAAAAGGCAAAGACCAATAAGGAGATTGCATAATAAGTGCAGATGTCAAAAGGCAAATTATTTTCTCAAAAGATTTTTGGCAATTATCAGTCCATTCAAATGGTTTATCTTTTAATAAAAGGTTACAAAGTGGTTTAGATATGATACTAAAGTTTTTTATAAACCTCCTATAAAATCCTGCATGCCCTAAAAAGGATCGCACATCTCTAACTGTTTTTAGTTGTGGCAATTTAGATATGACTTCAATTTTTGCTTTGTCAACTTCAATTCCTTTAATAGATATAACATGACCCAAAACAATTCCAGAAGTAACCATGTAATGGCATTTTTTCCAATTTAAAACGAGTTCTTTTTCAACACATCTTTTTAAAACGTTTTCCAAATTATCAAGGCAATCATCAAAAGAATTCCCAAACACTGTCAAATCATCCATAATGACCTCTAAATAATGTTCAATCATATCAGTGAAAATACTTAACATGCATCTTTGAAATGTTGCAGGAGCATTACAAAGTCCAAATGGCATTCTTTTAAATGCAAATGTTCCAAAGGGACATGTAAATGTGGTTTTTTCTTGGTCTTCAAGTGCTATAGGAATTTGATAATAACCTGAATACCCATCTAAAAAGCAGTAGTAGGGATGTCCAGCTACTTTTTCTAAGATTTGGTCAAGAAATGGTAAAGAAAAATGATCTTTTCTAGTGGCTTCATTTAATTTCCTATAATCAATACACATGCGCCAACTAGATGTAATTCGTGTTGGAATTAATTCACCTTTTTTATTTTTAACAACAGTGATTCCAGATTTTTTAGGCACTACTTGTGTAGGACTTACCCACTTACTATCAGAGATAGGGTAGATGATTCCTGCATCAAGTAACTTAAGAACTTCTGTTTTTACTACTTCTTTCATGTGTGGATTAATCTTCTTTGAGATTGTTGACATGTTTTAGCATTTTCTTCCAAATTGATTCTATGTGTGCAAATTAAAGGATTAATACCTTTATTGTCATTTAAAGTCCATCAAATTGCATTTTTATACTTTTTAAGAACAGATAGTAACTTACCTTCTTGGTCGCTTGATAAGGTCGAAGAAATCACAACAGGATAAGTTTGTTATTCTCCAAGATAAGCATACTTCAATCCCTCTGGCAAAGGTTTCAATTCCAATTTAGGTGCTTCTTGTTGTTCAGTCTTTTCAATAATTCCAAGCTCCTCAAATTTTGGTTTCCCATTATCAGTTTGCAAAGTCTGACAAGAATCAAACAACAAATTTATATTAGAAGTATCATGTTCAAGCTGTTTATTTGATTCAATTGAATTAACCAAACAAATATCACTAAGTTCAGAAAAAATCCCTTTTTGAATATTCTCCTCTATACAAGATTCAAGCAATTCCTTTTGTTCATCAATCTCATCTTCATTCTCATATTCCTCATTGGGTTGCCTACACATATTAAAAACATTCAATTCCAGAGTCATATTTTCAAATGACAAATTCATTAAACCATTCCTACAATTAATCAAAGCATTAGTAGTTGCTAAAAATGGTCAACCCAAAATTACAGGAATTGGTTTATAATTATTCACAACAGGTTTAGTTTCTAAAACAATAAAATCCACAAGGTATATGAATTTATCAACTTGTACTAAAACATCTTCCACTATTCCTTTTGGTATTTTAACTGATCTATCGGCAAGCAAAAGTGTAGTTGAAGTTGATTTTAACTCACCAAGATTAAGTTGAAGAAAAACTGAATGTGGAAGCAAATTAATACTAGCACCAAGGTCTAACAAAGCATGCTCAATTTTGTGAGCTCCAATAATACAAGAAATTGTAGGACAACTAAGATCTTTATATTTTAACTTATTATTAGCAGACAGAATGGTACTTACTTGTTCAGCCATGAAAGCACTCTTTTTTTACCTTCAATTTTCTCTTAACAGTGCATAAGTCCTTTAAAAATTTGGCATATAAAGGCACCTGCTTGATTGCATCTAACAGAGGAATGTTAACTTTCACTTGCTTAAAGATTTCATAAATTTCATTAGAGTGGTTTGATTTCCTTGGTTTATTCAATGCATGCGGAAATGGTGGTTCAGATGGAACAGTAGTTATTTCTTCACTAGGTGTAAGTTTATCTAGTTCTTCCTTACCCTTTGATTTTTCATTTTCACAAGGTTCAGGAATAGGCCGATCAATAACCTTACCACTACGAAGAGTTATAACTGACTTAACATGGTCCATGGGTGCATTTTGAATCTTCGGATTTGGTTGTGGTTGAGCTGGAAATTTTCCTTTTTCTTGAATTGTGAGTGCATAAGTAATTTTAGCAGGAGTATCTTTCAAATCAGAAAAAGTTTGTGCATTTTGATTGTTAATAGTATCTTGCTTCCTAATGAATGAATGCATTGTATCTTCCAAATTTTTCCATGGTGGTGGAACATATGGTACATAAGGATGAGTATTTTGAAAATTTTGTGGAGGTGGTGCTTGTGAAGATTGTGCATTATTATTATTCCTCCAACTGAAATTTGGATGATTTCTCCAACCAGGATTATAAGTCTGTGAATATGGGTTTGGTTTATTAAAAGTGTTGATGACATTAGCTTGATCATGCAAACATTCTTTGAGTGCAGGCAGAGTGGGACAATCTTGAGTGAAATGATCATTAAAACTACAAACATCACATGCAATTTCTTGAACAAATTTTACTTGATCATTTTTTTTTATTTTCCAAAGCTTCAACCTTCCTAACTAGGGATGCAAATTTTGCTTGTAAATCATGATCTTCCCTAAGGTTGTAGATTCCTCCACTAGATGGAGATGGTTGTGGTTTATTAGTCAATTCAAAAGTTCCAACAGTATCCCAATGTTGTGCATTTTCAACTAATTGGTCAAGGTAATCTAGTGCATCTTCAGGATTTTTATCTTTAAATTCACCATTACACATCATTTCTACAACTTGTCTAGTTTGTGGTATTAAGCCCTCGTAGAAATAAGTGACCAATTACCAAGTTTCAAAACCATGGTGTGGACATATGTTAAGCAATTCTTTAAACCTATCCCAACATTGGTATAATGTTTCTCCATTTTTTTGAGTGACAGAAGTGATTTGCCTTTTAAAAGAATTTGTTCTATGAGGTGGAAAGAATTTTTTCAAAAACTGTTCTTGCATGTTATTCCAAGTTCTTATTGATCTAGATCTAAGGTTTTGTAGCCAAGTTTTAGCTTTATCTTTTAATGAAAAAGGAAAAAGCTTTAATCTAATTATGTTCATGCTACAATTTTGGTCTGTGTATGTATTAGAAACTTCCTCGAAATCTCTTAGATGCAAATATGGATTTTCAAATTCTAAACCATGAAATGTTGGTAAAAGTTGGATAATACCTGGTTTGAAGTTAAATCGAGATGCTTCTGGAGGAAATACTATACACGACGGTGGTCCAGTTCTAGTTGGATTCATGTAGTCTCTCAAAGTTCTCGGTTGATTATATTGAGATTGGTTGTCTCTTTGATCAATTGGAGGATTAAGTTGGCCTAAATTGTTTTCGTCTTGGATCTCGTCCATGATTGGTGGTGGTGATTGAGATCTACGAATTAACCTGCCACTTGAAGTTCGAGACCAATGTCTCATACAATAATTATATCACAAAGATAACAAACAAATTAGTAACACAAAAACTAAATGAAAATTGCAAAAAGAAAAAAATGAAAAATGAAAAATGTAAATAATATAAGTGTACAAAAGAAAATTAATAACTTAAAATTAAATAACAATTTTGGTGGTTGAACCCACCAATTAAATTAACAAAAAAAAAGCATAAAATAAATGTGAAATAAAAAAAATAAAAAAACTGAAAATTAAATACTGAAATAAAAAGTTAGTAGTTACTTAGTTAAGTGTTAGTAGTTAGTTTTCTTGGTCCAAATTAAGTCCAAATAAATCCAAGTCTAATTATTGTGAGAAATTTCGTCTGGGGATCTTATTGAAAATTATTTATAATTTTATGGCCACACTGTAATTTGTAGAAGTTTAGAATTGAGCCATATGTGATGAAAGTGAAGATTCGGAAAGATTTTAGGGTCAGAACGTAATTATGAGAAGAATGAGTAAGAAACGAAAATTGTTGGGGTGAAACTAGAATTATGAAAGATGTGGGGGTAGAAGAGAATTTAAGAAAAGGAAAAGGGGGCACACGAAAATTTACACAAAAAGTAAAAAAATAAAAGGAAAAAAAAAATACCTCTCCCCGGCAACGGCGTCAAAAACTTGACACGGCTTAAAACTATTTGATTTACTTTCAAGTATAAGAGTGCCTAGTTATAATATATCTCGGTGAGTCTGAGGTCGATCCACAGAGAAAAGATTTAATTTGTTTTTTTTTTATTTTATCTAAAATTTGAAAATAAAACTTAAATATAAACAACTTAATTTAAATAAAACTATGAAATTGAATAAGTTAGGGTTGTGGATTCACTCTTAGTAGTAAATAAAACTTAATAAATTCTTTTTGCCATTTTTTAGATTTTTTACCCAAAAGATTAATTATATAAATTATTATTTTTTTCCCTTTAATTTTATAATGGATTAAGTATTCATTGTGCCAAAATTTAATTTGTCTACAATAAGTCAAAATACCATTTTACCATACCTTATATTTAGATAAAAAGAATTTATTGTGCCAAACTCCCTTGTTTGTCTATAATAAATCAAAATCTCATAATATAAAATATGTATAAAATTAAATAGAAAATAATTTAATTTATAAAATTAAAAATAGAATTTCATTAAATCATATTTATTTCCTAAGAGTTTCACCTTCCCCTAACTATTAATATTTAGCTAAACATTTTTTTTTATAAAGGAAATTACTAAAATTGAAAAACACATAATTAAAAATGGAATTTGAAAATTGAAATAAAACTAATTTTATTGATTGAAAATAAATTACAAAGAGAGATGAGAAGAAGAATTTGGCGGAAAAGAAGAGAAGAAAAGGTGTGTAGAGGTGTCTTCACCCCCCCCCCCCCCCCGCCTCTATTTATACTAATACATGGTAAATCCACACCACACAAAAAAAAAAAAATCTAATTACATCTTAACCTTACATTTGTCCCACTAATAAAACATAAACCTAACTTATCCACTCAAGCATATCCAACACATTCCACTAAAATTACCATACCTAATATGATAAAAACTTATAATTTTACAATTACAACATTTACCGTGGTAAAAACGTAAAAAAATATAACAAAAGTCTTGGATCCTCCTCGACAATGACATAATTTCTCGGACTTCCGGAATCCAAATTTGACATCCATGCATTTGTTCGGAGCCTCAAATTGCATGAAATTATTATTTTTACCGAATAAACACACAAAAATACACAAAATCAAATATTTAGAAAAATAATTAGAAATTCACAATATGTTACACAATTACAAATAAAAATTACATTAATAAAACAAAATAACATTTTTATCCCTTAATAAACATACAATTTTTAACACTAATCAAGAAGCTCAAACCCTCACTCACGATTAAATAAACTTCCTACATTCACAACCAATTAACCTGAGTAAAAGAGTTGACTTTCAAATCCCACCGATAGGCCATAGAGTCGACGTCCTGGTAGTGGTTCTCGTCAATTCACAAGAGTTTGATCGAAATTATGAAAGAGCTAGTGTTGATTCTTGGCTTCAATTCCAACGAAAGGTGAAGCGGCAGGAAGAGGGAGGAAAGCAGATAGATACAGGTAATGACAAGTAATGTGTTGTTGGTGGTGGCTTGTGAGGTTTGGATCAAGATTCTATCACATCCTTCTACCACAGTGATGTTACTTTCTAGAAATCATTAACTAAGGTAATTTAATTAATTAACTATATTTAAATTTGTTAACTCTCAATATAAGATTTACTTACAAAAATGAACTCAAATTTGTCTTTTCATTTGATCACATTATGACCATTATTTTTTTTTTAGCCACCTAAATTACGTTGCCCGTGATTTTCGGACACAAAGCCATTAGGTAATTCAATTGATCAACCTACTTGTTTTTTTTTCTTAAGTTCATTTGCTTAATTATTCACTTTATTGACTTAATTATCATTAGTGGCGTCCGTGAGATTCTGGAGATTGCAACTGTATACACATGCATGACCCAACAATCAAGTGATCAACATAATAAATAATAGTATGAATAATCATGAAATAGGTAGGAGTCAGTTACTGAGAAATAATGTGCCATAATATAAGAAACTTTGCATCTTATAACTTTTCCAGCCTTTTATGATGCAGAATTTTCTAAAAGTTGAATTGCAATTCAATGTTTGCTTTTCCGATTATTTATTGGACAAAAAGGAATTTAAAAATCAAATTTTAGTGATTTTAAAATAATTGAACATGCTACCAACTCTCTTGTTAGAAGTTGTAATTTCCTTGATAGATTCTAGGCTTCCATGGACTTGTGAAGTATTAAGTTATCTCTTGCAAAAAAAATGTATTCACTCTACTAAGGGAACTAATTATTATGGGAAAGGTAATGTTTCTAATTCTAGATAATTTCTTTTTCTTTAATGCAGATAGTTATTTTAGCCTACATTTCTTTGTTAGTTGGATAATTCACATATATGCAAATGAATTATTTATTTCATTTACATATCTTTGCCAAAAAAAAATAACAATAAAAGCAATTTAATAAACTGATGTAAATGCTATTATTATTACTAATTTGCAGGCTATTTGCTATGACTTCGACAATGGTGTCTATCATAGATAACATTATTTTCTTTTCTAATTCTTTTGAAAGTATCAATTGAGAATTTATGCAAACTTTAGCTATTTTGCTATAGATTTGTTGTCAAAATAGCTGCTGAAAGTTTATAGGGACCTTTTTTTTTTTGGCTTTTTTGCAGTAAAAACAACCCTTGGTAAATTGCAGGGGTTGTTTTCACTATAGAACGGCAACATGACAACCTTTGTAGATTTTTAAGGGTTTTTTGCTGTGTTCTAAAGTCAAAACAACTCCTAGCAATTTTTTGGATTATTTTGTTTTGAAATTTTTTTTGAAAATTGTTGACGAAAGATGGGAACAACAGTATTTTTTTAAGAGGCTTGATGATGAGTTTGATAATTTGGCAAGTGTTACTAGACTAAAGTGAAAAAAGTTTATGTTGAGGTTGAAAGTTTAGGTGAGCAAATGCACATTTTGGTTGCTCTCGGGGTAAAAACTAAGAAATTGGAAGGAGTTATACAGGATTCTGTACAATTCAAGCCTGAAGAACAAAAGCATGAAAGCGGGATGATTTTGTAAATTCTTGAATAGTATATATCTCAACTTGCTTTTATACTATATCTGTGGCATTATTTTTGAAGTTTGACAATATTAATCTTGCGATTAACACTTTAATGCAAAGAAGGAATATACTCAGGATGAACTTAATGAGGTTCTTTTGGAGTGGGCTAACCATTTTTTCCACATCCTTGTCGCATTTGCAAAATAGTTAGTATGAGTATGAAACTGTAGATGCACCTTGTTATTATTTGTTACAATTTGTTGAAATTAAAGTTTTAGTGTTAAACTATAATGGTTGTTGTTAAGGATTGCAGTATAGATGTTTTACATTTGATAATATTAGGTATTTTGATTGATTTTGGTGTAGATTGGGTTGTGGGTATAGGTCGGAGTGTTGCTCTGTATATCGCTAGAATTAGAGTGCTGTTGGAAGATGGTGGGTTGTTACGCATGATTTGGAGTATTAGTTGGAGTGTTGTTGGGTATGTGGCTGGAATTATGATCAAGATGCATGAGCCTTAAGTGAGTGAATTTGAGGTTGGATTTTAAAGTTCACTGAAGCACTCAACTACTTACAACTTCTAAATGCATATGAAGTAATTACTGCCACAATAATGGAGGTATTGTTCAAATTTTTATTCTGAGACAAAGTCATCTGGGTTTTAACTATAAATAAAATCTGCATTTGCATATAGTCTTAGTGTCTCTAATGTCTGATATTTAAAAACTATGTCTAGCTCAGCTTAGGTGTTGATGCATTGATCAATTAAATCAACGATAAATAGACTACTAGCAAGATTAACATTATGATATCCCAGAAAATAATCTTCTGATGATTATAAATCCATTAGAGGTTTCATTTCTACTGATAGAGACGTTTCCAAGGAAACTGAGTTCATCTTTTTTTTTTCCATCAAAATAAGTCCTTAAAAAGAACTTAGTACCTTCGCTTTAGAATTGACATTTGTGGATCAGGAATTGGCTTGGAACACAAGAGAGGGGTTTAGATAATTAGCACTTGCAAATAATACAACTTGTGTTATTGAAAAAAAAATAATAACTCGTATTCTGACTTTAATTGTTTACAAAGTGAATTTACAAAAGTTATGTATATAATGAAATAGCTAGCTATCAGAGATTTAATTACATAACTACAGAAATATAGTTGGACTACATAATCTGCTTTCCTAAACTACAAAATAGGTAATGAAATACTTCCTTTTTAAAGATACATGATATTGCAAAAACCTTGATAGTGAAATTCAATGATAGCGTTGACTTGTGCAAGCTATGTTGTATGTTTTAACCGTTGGTGAATTTTCTTCTGTTGACCATTTATAGCTTGCTTATTACTCCCCCTCAAGTTGGCAAGTGACATACGATCTGGATGCTAAGGTTTTGTTAGAAATTGCGAAACATGACTTTCGAGAGAGCTTTGGTGAATACATCGACAATTTCCAAGGAAGAAGGAACTATTTTTGTCACCATTGAAGGAACTAATTTTTTCACCATCTCACCTTCTGCAACCTTTTCTCAATGAAAGTGATAACCAACCTCTATATCCCTGGAGAAAGAATGTAAAACAGGATTAATAGTCATATATAAAGCACTTAAATTATCACTAAGCAATTGAGGAGGTTGAGCAAGAGAAATCCTTATTTCACGAAAGAGATATGTGACCCATGTTAGCTCAGTTGCTGTCAAAGCAAGTGCCTTATATTCAACCTCTGCATTGGGTCTAGATACTATAGGTTGCTTTTCGAAGGACCAAGAGATACATTTAAGGCTTCGGGGTAACTTACTTTCAATTCTCTCTCTATGGTGTTATCTCGTCACATGCAATTGGGAGATATTGGAATTAGTGCCCATGATGGGCTAGATAGGCCTAAGAAAAGAAACATCTAGAAGCTTATTTTATAGAGAGTTTAATATAATTATTGCATGTCTAATTAGGCTTTGAGTGTTATGACGTCTTTTGATTGACTTCAATCACTCTTATTAGCTCCCATATAAACATACCTATTGTACTAAAATAGAGGTGCATGATGCTTGATTTCTTCAAGCGATGCTTATATATATTTAAAAATTGAGAGCTGCTTGCTTACATTTGATGGCCGTTCGGTGGCTATATAAAATGCAAAAAAATTTAACAGTGCCTTCATTTACCAAATTTGAGAATCCAGAGCAAACAAAGGAAAATGGAAGAGAAATAAGAAAGTGGAAAAGAGAAAAGAGAAGAAAAAGAAAATAAGAAAAATAAGAAAGAAGTCAAATGTGGGGAAAAGAGAAAAAGAAAGGAAAATGAGAAAAAATATTAGGGGAAATAGAATTGGATAGTTAGATCTACATTAAGTGAGTTAGTGGGTAATAAACACTACTAGAAAAATGGTCTTTACTGACACTTGGTTTGTGACACTTTATTACAAAGTATCAGTATTTGTATACATATGGGCCATTTTCCGTGTTTAACACATAAGTATCACAAATTAATGATACTATGGTGTCTGAAATTTGGACATCAGAAATCGCTCACACTAAAGTATTAGTAATAAAAATAAAATAATCATAATCATGTAACGGATGGAATTCGAACCGGGGACCTCGAACATCGGAACATTTAAGTTTAAGGTATCAGTAAAAGAAAATAAAATTTGAATCTCGTTCCAAACTGATATTCGAACCTAGGACTTTTCAAAGCCAAAGCTTTTAAGTTTAAAATTGAAACCGTTCTGACTTTTTGTTAGTTATGCTATTGAATTAGTAGAATATTATGTTTCTACTATAAAGAACTTGAAATGTATTGAGTGCGCCTGAGTGAAAATTTTAGCAGGTTTTGGCTGAAATTTTACTAGTAAATAATATATTTTCAGTTAGAAACGGTATCGTTTCACTTAGAAAAAATAAAGATAAGTAAAACGCATCGTTTTATCCTAACCCTAAGACCAAAATTGAAGCTAATTTTTTTCTAAGTCATTCACTCATCATTATTTCACCACTCGGTTCTCCTTCTCTGTCAAAGCTAAGTAAACCAAACCCTAAAATCATATCCCCCACTGTAATCAAACTTCACGTTGATCCCAACCAAGCCTGAAGCAGAGGAATTCATTTCTATCACGATTTGGTTCTCTCTCTCTCTTCACTGCGATAAATTCGTTTCTGAAGGTGCCATTTATTCATTTTTATTTATTTTTAATTATTATGTTTCCAATTTACAGTGCCTATTTTCCTCATGCATGTTGTTTTGTTGCGGTTTAACTATAGAATGGGTTTTAAAATTCTTAGTTTTTTCTGTAATCTGGATTGTTTATAATTTGGGACCTGGGAAAACCTAACATAGAGGTAAAGGTAACTGAAGTTCAATTATTATACTAGAGTTTTTAACTAAGAGTAGTTTTATAAGTGCCTGATTCAAATCAGTTTTCTTTCCTCTCTTTCTTTAGTTGCCATGTCACTGGACTTTGAATTTCATGTACACTTTAACTTGAATTGATGGATACAATGTCAATGCAGATTTGGGTTTTTCTCCTTTTCCCCATTTCTCGAAATTGCATTTAAAATTTTGCATGATGCTTTTAATTTTGGGCCTAACTTGTTCCATTTAATTAGAGCCTGATAAAGATACATATTCAATTCGGGTCAATTCATCTATCTTTTCCCTGTAATGCACTTGCTAGACTTAGTATAAATGCAATATCTCACATGCAAACCCTTCAACAAGAGATCAATCTTCTTTGATTTAGAATATTGGGAACATTTGTTAGTTCGCCATCAACTAAATGTGATGCATATTGAGAAAAATGTATGCAAGAGCATCTATGGCACATTACTCCATCAACCGGGGAAAACAAAAGATGGAATTAATGCTAGAAAAGATCTTACATATCTAGAGCTTAGAGAAAAAATTAACAAAGCATTTATTGCATTAGCTCCTGATGAACAAAACAAAGTCTTGCCCCCTGCCCCATACACTTTAAGTAAGAAGGAAAAAAAATGTTCTGTGAAACCTTGCAAAGTGTCAAAGTTCCTGATGGCTATTGTTCTAATTTTTGAAATATTGTTTCAATGGATGATTGTCGTCTTCATAGGGTTAAGTCTCATGATTGTCATACCTTGATGCAACAACTACTACCATTAGCAATTTGAAATTGTTTACCTCAAAATGTCAGATCTGTCATAATCAGGTTGTGCCTCTTCTTTAATTCTTTGTGTTCTAAGGTAGTAGAGCCCAATTCTCTAGACCAATTGCAAAAAGAACTTACAATCACCTTATACAATTTAGAACAATCTTTCATACCTGCCTTCTTCGATATAATGGTCCATTTAACAGTCCATCTAGTTGAAGAAGTTAGATTATGTGGCCTGGTTTACCTTCGATGGATGTATCCATTTGAGAGAGAAATGAAACCTATAAAGGGTTATGTACGCAACCAATATCGTCCTGAAGGTTGCATTGCAGAGTGCTATATTGCTAAGGAAGCACTTGAATTTTGTACTGAATACCTTTCAAACTGTAATTCAATCGGACTATCTATTGGTTGTGTAATTGATTTTACAGTCAAAAGGCCACTCAGAGGTGCAAATATTAAGGTGGTTAATGGCCCTACATTGGCGCAAGCGCACCGATGTGTTTTGGTGAACACCCCCGAGATTCTACCATACATAGAGTATGTGACTGAAAATTTGAACCTCTTTTTTATTTATTTTTTTTTCAATTTTATTAATTCTGTTAGTATAATTTTAGGGAGCATTTGGCCTTATTGCAATCAACTCACCCTCATCAATTAAAAAAGTATTTATGGTTGCCAACCGAGAACTCCCGTACGTTTGCTGATTTGCTAAAACAAAAGGTTAGATTAACTTCATTAGATCTAATAAAAGTATCCAAGTAAAGGCACACAAACTTTTCTCTTTAAACTAATTATTGTGATTTTATTAATTAAACAATAGGTAATAACTGATAAAGCAAATAATGTAGCGATTGACGAAAAAGTATGGTGGCTGGCAAACAAACCCCACTCAAGCGTGGTTACATATGATGGCTACAGTATTAATGGTTTTAATTTTACTACGAGAGATCGGGACAACAACCATATAACACAAAACAGTGGGGTTTATGTGGTTGCTAATACTTTACAGATTTCAAGTTCGAAAGACAAAAATCTTCATTCTGGGGATATGCCTTTTTATGGGGTTGTTAGTGAAATTTGGCAGCTTGATTATCTGGGGGTTAAGAACTTACTTTTCAAGTGTGATTGGGTAGATGATAGAGGGGTTAATGTTGATGAGTTAGGGTTCACTGTAGTCAATTTAGATCGAATAGGCTACAAATCTGACTGTTTCATTGTAGCTAGTCATGCAAAGCAAGTGTTTTATGTGAAAGATCAGTTAGATAATAGTAAATCAGTTGTATGTTCAGTGAGCTCAAAATGTAATTATTCAAATGAGGTCTTGTGTGATGGCATCGATGAGTATGCACCATTATCCAATAATTTTCCAGAATGTAAGTTAGGTTTGAGTGATGAGGAGTTTGTGTAAGATTAGTTGTTGATGTTTTTCTTGTAAATATTGGTGCGGAAAATGAATAATCCAACTACTATGCCTGATTACCACTACTTCCCGTAAGTCACCAACTAATTTGTTTTTTTTATTATTTTATTATTATATTGGGATATTAGATTGGTATCTGGTGCACTCATCCACTTTTATGTATTTGTAGGTTTGTTGGAGACATGACAGAAAAAGAGGAGCCAACATATGATCCAGATCTAGAAGGAAGACCAAGACGAAACCTTACAAAGAAGAAAGACCTGCAGAGAGGAGCTAGTGACCAGACTGAGGTTATGTACAATTCCTACGAAGTTCTAGTTGGAAAAAAGAGAAACGATCTGAGGAACTACATTGGGGTGATTGTACAGGAAAGAGTTCTAATTATATATGATGATTGGAGGAAAGTGCCACTAGACATCAAAGAGATGTTATGGACTCATTTTCAGGAAACGTTTAAGTTGAGTCTTAAGGCAAAAACCCAAGTATTCAAGTGGATGAGAATTGCATTAAGGGGCTTTAGATGTAAGTTGGCCAATGAATATATTTTGCCCAATGCAAACAACTTGAGTTCACTGAAAAAGCCTCCTCTTGAGTATGAAGGCATTAAAAAAGAGGACTGGTAGAGCTTTGTTGATAAGATTTTATCCAAAAACGTTTAGGTATGTTTAAAATTTCTATTAGTTAGATAATATTATTGAGTTCCTGTAACCATTTTAATCAATATCCGCTTTGTGCAGGAAAAAAGTAAGGCAGCAAAGGAAAAAAGAGCAAATAATATGTACAATCATCACTTGGGCAGCGCAGGATATGATGGGATGTTGCATAAAAGAGTAAGTATAATAACCACTCTATACAAACTTATGACATTTTCAATACAAATAATAGGATGATTCATAGCAGTTTTCAATTCAATTTTTGTTGAATTATTACAGTAGTTGGACCTCTGAGTTACTGAGCGCGAGATTGATTGCAGTGAAGCCTGATTATTGGCTCACAGTAGAAAATATAGAACTTATACACCTGAAGTGCAGCAAGTGGCTGAGAGAATTGTAAGTTTCCACCACCACTGTCATTATTTAACTTATTTGTTTTTTTATTCCTAATTTTGATCAAATATTTTTGTATTTATTTTGTAGAGTGAGCTAAGAAGTCAAGTTGAGCAGGGAACGTTCCAATCCCAAGGACCGAATGATATCCTAGGTGAAGCACTTCAAAAGAAGCCTAATGGAAGTCGGGTGCAAGGATTGGGTCAATTCATAATCCCATCCATGTATTTCAATGTTCCTGACCCCATGGAGTTGGCGCGAGAACAGAGAATGTATCAAGAGAGTTTTCAGTTTATGCAAGCTCAATTAGATCAAATGAATGCAAGGATAAACGCCTGCAACAACACTGAAGTTGGCAGTTCCAACTTTCCTAACTCCAAAGGTGGTTGCAGTGTTAAGATGGAGATAGATCGTCGATGACCTAGCAAAGTTACTCCAAAGTCAGTGACCAACAACCCCAAAGCTACCCCCAAGTCGGTGACCAAAGTTACTCCAAAGTCAGTGACCAATGACCTCACTGTTTGTCCAAAACTTGACAAAAACATCAACACACCTCCCCTGCCATCCCCTGCACAGAATCCACCCCCAGTAGATTGTGAAGCCACTTCAAAAATCACCCCAAGAAGATCTCCAAGATTAACTCCTTCAAAGAGAAAAGTGGATGGATTAAAGTCTCCTACAAATGTCGCGGTATATCTGTATGAACATAAACGAACAACAAAAGAATATGTTGTTGTAAAACCAGTGACAGCAAGGAAACTACTTCTGAGAAAGAATACTCGTGGAGCTGTGAAAGCAAGAAAAGAGAACAAAAGTTCACAAATGAATATCTTTTATTTGATGATTGAGAGCTCCCTGTCACGGACGATTATGATTGCCCATGATTTGAAGACTTTTGGTGTCTACTGGGAGAGTAGATTGGACAAGCAGATTTACAATGAAGTCATTGAGTTTACAGAGCTCTCAAATTCTATTTTGGAGATATGGATCAAGTAAGAAATAAAAAACTTGATTTATGTTTTTACTATGTTTTCTGATTTTGCAAATTGTCATTAATTTATTTCTTATATTCATGTCATGAAAGTTTCTTTTTTTAATAGACACTTGTATGAAGAGATGGATAATGGCAGTGGTGTTATTCCAATTCAATTTGGATGCATAGTTAAGTTACAGTCAAGTCAAGCAAGCTACCCAAATAGGTGTTCCTATATTTCAAACCTTTTGGACAAGATTCAAATAGCCCAAATAATTGTCTTCCCATATAACCCAGGGTATGGTTTATTTATTGTCTATTTTATTTTTTAACATAAATGATTTAAATTTATCTTGTAATCTGTTTTTTTTTTTTTTACTTGTTTGTTTAGTGACCACTGGGTGCTAGTAGCAATTGATATGGTGAGGCGAAAAATTTATTATCTTGATCCATTAGGTGATAATCCTGATGATGAGTTGAAGCAAATGGTGAATGAGTAAGTTTAATTAGTTTACTTAATTCTTTGTTAATTTTTTTTGTTGTAGATTAATTTGTTAACCATCAGGCAATTTCAAATCTAACAATCTTTTGCAGAAGATTTGTGTTTTTACCCTTGATAATGTATGTGGTGTTGGTGGAAGAAAAGTACTCTTCTCACGCACATTTGGATGTAAATCTTTCCTTATTTTTAATTCCTTCAAATCCATACGAGAATGAAGGCCATCCTTTGATTTTCCCTTTATATTGAGCAGAGTCCCAACTATGCTATCACATACATTCTTCTCTATATGCATCACATCCAAATTATGACGCAACAAAAGATGCTGAAAAATCAAGAACAATAAGAGTATCATGAGGAATTTATTTAGGCATTATCAACATAATTACAAAAAATTTATTCAATAGAATCATACCTGCCAATATGGTAAGTCAAAAAATAATGACTTTTTTTTTTCACACCGAGTATTTTTTTATATTCCTTTTGTTCTTTCTTGAACTTTTTCCCCAATCATTTTTTATGTCTTTTACCTCATTTAAAATTTGTGTTCCAGACATTATTCTAGGTCTTTCCTCAAGTTCTTCATGACCATTAAACCATGACTTTTTGAATCGGAGGGAATGGCCAGAAGGAAGGAAGCATCTATGACCCATATATACAGTTTTTTATTGTATTTTAACCTTTTTGAGCATGTATTAGAACTGCATATAGGACATGCTGCCTTACCTTTTGTGGCATATCCTGCCAAGTTGCCATATGCAGGAAAATCGTTAACTGTCCACATCAAAATTGCTTTCAAGTTGAAAACTGTCCTAGTGAATGCATCATAAACCTCTACACCATTCTCCCATAGCTGTTGTCGATCATCTATTAGCGGTTGTAGATAAATATATACGTCATTACCAGGTTGTTTAGGCCTTGGAATCAACAATGTCAACATTATAAATTCTTTTCTCATTCACAACCATGGTGGGAGATTGTAAGTTACTAACATTATTGGCCAGCAACTATATGTTGAACTACGAATACCAAAAGGATTAAACCCATCCGCTGCTAGACCTAACCTTAGGTTTATAGGATCTTTGGAGAACGAAGGCCATTTTTTTATCAATTGTCTTCCAAGCTAAGGTATCCACTAGGTGCCCCATTTTATCATCATTACTTTTATGATCATAATGCCATCTCAATTGTTCTGCCATTTTTGGTGACTCAAACATCCTTCTAAACCTTGGTATTATGGGAAAATAAGTCAACACTTTTGTTGGACTTCCTTTATGAATCTTTTTATTTCGACCATCTAACTTCCATCTAGAAGATCCACATTTAGGACACGTTTCACTTTTCTCTAGGTCATTTCTAAACAAGCAACAGTCATTATCACAAGCATGTATCCTTATACAATCTAGTTGAAATGGTTTCAATAACATTTCAACTGAACGAGTAGAATTCGGAATAGTATTTAATTCGGGTAACATATCACACAAAATCTCCAAGAGGTTATCAAAACTCTTATTTGAGTATCCGTACATAGTCTTGTGCTTATTTAAGACAGCCGCTGCAGATAACCTAGTGTACTTTGAGCAACCTGGGTACAATGGGATTTCAACATCTTCTACAAAATTCATTGGGCAGTTATCTTGCTGCTCATCAACATTTTCATGAATACCTCTATAATGGTCATCTACATCTCTAGACATGCTATATGTATTAGTCATTTCCACATCAATACCTTTTTTCCCTAACTGTTCCCCATGCCATACCAAGTAGTGTAAGACATATCCATCTCGTCTTTCAACAAATGCAATACAATTGTTTCACCATTTTGATGACATAGGTTTTGACATTTTTTACAAGGACATCTCACTAAACTTTGGTTTTCTACATTTAATGTTGCATTTTCCACAAACTTTTTTACTCCTTCACGATATTCTTTTGTATTTCTACAAATAAACGTAAAATATCAATTAAAATTAATAACATTATAAGAAAATAGGAAATATATAATTGTTATTTGGCGAATTAAAAAACCTTTTAAGTTGAACCCAAGTTTTGTCCATCATCTTAAAGTCCTCACTTGACCTGAGACCATAGAGCCATGCAATATATCAAAAAGAAAGGATATTTTTATTATTTTTACACCTAAAAGGAAAAAAAATGCAAGTAATAGAAAGCTTAAAGCTTTGTATTATTTTTATTATTCCTTTTGACCTTTTAAAGCACGTAACAAGCTTAAAGCTTTGTACATACCTGAGGGATTGATTTGAGAAGATGAACTTTAACTCAGCTACTTTTGACCGGTTAGAAAAAGGGGAAAGAGAAAGTTTAGAGCTGCAAAGAGAAAAAGATGAAAGGGATTTGGGGAAAAAATAATAAAATGCTTTTGGGGTTTTTCTTGGGGTGGGAAGAATGGGCGCCAATGTAGAAAAGTTAGCGCCACTTTAGAGATTTTTTTATAATAAATTCTATAACACTTAATAAAAAGTTATAAAGTAACTTTTTAATATTTATTTTATAACTTCTTTACAATTACGCTATCCTAAGTGTACATTTATTTAGCACTTTTAAAAAATGTCATAGTAAAATGTTATAATATGGGCGCCAATCTAATGAAATTTGGTGCCTAAAAAAGCATTTTTTTAACGATTTTTTTTTATTTCTATAGCATTTTAAAAATTTTATAATTTTTTTTCCAATAGCTTTTACAAAAAATGTCATAAAAACTATTAAGTAACAATTTATTTTATAACTTTTTTTACAAAACGCTATGCTAACTAACGTTTTTATAACTTTTAAAAAATATGTCATAATAGTAATGTTATACATCTAACAAAATTTCAGTTTAATAGCAATTTTTATGAAAAATGCTATAAAATGTATGATTGTGATGATATTCGATATAAAACGCTATAAATTAGTGCTATAATAAATCATATTTGTTGTAGTGGAATAACATGTTACATACCATGCATATCACATAATATTTTAGTGTGTATTATTTTCTCTTTAATGATTAATTGTATTGTGGGCATTTAAAGATATAATATTGTAAAATTTAACTAAAGAGTTGGTGTAACAAAATATTTTGATAAGGATATCAAATGAAATTTCAAATAAATTTCATTTTCACCTTAAATTTCAAGCGACCTGAATATATGCACTATGATTTATTCAGAGCAATCCGAAACCGAAATAATATGAGCTTTCAGTTTGATTAAAAGTTTTTCCCAATACATTCAGATTTCAAAACGTTTCAAAAGAAAGCTGAAAAAATATACCAATAATTGAAATGAAAAAAAGTTGGAAGGAGGTATCTAAAAGTCAATTTCAACGCCAATGATGTGTAATTCCACATGAGCAAACTAGTTAATTGCCATGAGAAAACGAAAAGAAAAGAAAAGAAAAGAAAGGTGCATAAAATTTAATTTGACAATAACAGCCACGTTCTCCCACCCCCCCCCCCCCCCAAAGCATAAATTTCATTTGACAATGATATCCTGATATCCATGACCTCAACTTGGGAAAGGAAAAACAAAAAAAAACTCCATCATAAAGAAATTTCATTTGACATATTATCATTTATCTTGCTTCGCTTCGTATCATTTGTGTATTTTATTGTCTTTGAAGCATATGATTTTTTTTGTTTGGTACTATGTTGGTGTTGTTTTAATTTCTATATTAAGAAACGTGATTGTTATATGGAAGACATATTTTGCAGAAATAATGGGATTCATTCTAAACCTAGACAATGACTAGCTAGTCGTACACTACAAGAAAATGGGACATTTCCGAGGGCAAGTTCCCTTGGAAATAGACAAAGACTCTCGGAAAAACTCATTTTCAAGTGGGACATGCCGTCGATCATCGTCGTATTAAGTTTTATCGGAAATATTGAGTTTCAGATGAGTCGTTGGAGAAAAAAAAAAATTTCCGAGGATGTTGCCGTCGGATATGGAATTAAATGCCCTCCGAAATAAGATAAGATAAACCTAGTTATTTTTATATTCAACTACAACATGCCCTCAGAAATAAAAGATACACTGTCGGAAATAGACTTATTTCATTAATTTTTTTTTTATTGTTGAAATATCTATATTAGGGAAGTAATGTAACAAACATAATAATAATATACGAAATATACTAAATGTAACTTCATTAATTGCAAAAATTCATAAAATCACATTCGTCATTCAAAAATGCAACAAAAATATCAATTTTATACTATCTTTTACAGAAAAAAAAATATATATATACCCAAGTATATACAAAATGATATCACCATATCTTAGATATGTTCAATCATCCTCTAAAACAACTTCAGTTTCTGAATCATTTACCTCAACTTCATCATCCTCATAACCATCATCATCTTCTCCCGTCAAAACAATGTCTTAGGTGAAAGAAGGAATTTTAATCATTATTATTACCAAAACAAGAACTTGTATGAAATATATCAAGAAGCTGAGACTAATGAGAAAAATATTGTAATAAAAACAACTTTATATCGATGCATAGTCTTCATTTCAAAAAATCTAATAATTATTCCATCATTCACCTATATTAGAAGCTTGTCCATAATTACTTAAGTTCATCAACTAATAGAGCAATGACAAGTCACCAATCATTTTTCATGAGAACTCAAAATATAGAACACTTCATTCACTTAATCTATTAATAAAATGAAATAAACAACTTATACCTTCTGAGATGATTCTTGTGCAGACTTTCCAAGAACAAGTTTTATCATTCTTTTCAACTTCTTGATTTCTTTCTCTAAGTCTTTTACTTTTACTTCCAAATTACTACATTGATGCTTGTTACCTCCTTGACTTGGAGAACCATACACATCCTTGCCTTTGATGCCTGCTCCCTAACCAACAACACGACCATGTGCTGCTTCTCTTGTCACTTCTCGAGATATTTTCCATTCATACACTGGCAAGCCTTGATCTATAACAGTGGATCTCATTGATTCCATTGTTTCCTATAATAAATACAAACATTTGTGTTAGTGCATATAGTAATGAAATCATGCAAATAAATCAGGAATATTATGAAAATTTAATAGCAAATACACACATGCATTCCTTTGCCTTGTTACTTGCCCATGTCCCCTTACATGAAACTTCTTGAATAAATCAAGGGGACTAAGTTAAGTACTTATTTGTTACTGCAATAAAGAATTGAAATTCAATGAGATCATAATAAATAAACACACTTCTTTTATGATCAAAGTCAAACATGTTCTCTCCCCATTTCTTTTCTATGCTTGGCCATTGGGATGAACTTGTAGTATGAATAAGTTTGGACTTGGTTCAATTCCTCTTGCTCGTTGTGCTTGTTTTCTATATATAATTTTTAAAAAAAGCATAAAATCAACTTGGTTATTCTAAACTCATTGTTGAGTACTAGAGCATTCATATGTATAAAGGGTAAAATTATCATTTTATACTCCAAGTCTCACTAACATTTTCATTTTTATGGGTTTAAATCCTCTAAGCTTTTATTAGGTGTGTTTTATATAAATTTAAGTATATTTTATGTATTTGAGGGATATTTTGGTCATTTTATGACTAACGAGAAGTCAGACAACAAAACTAATGGCATTTTTGAACTCATAATGGTTGAAAACCTTAGGAGAAGCATAAATAGATATTCGGCATAGGGTATTGTTCACATATAAGGTAATATTTACAAGTACAACACTGTTTCACATATACGGTATGATAATGTGGCATTGACCGATGATGTGGCAGGATGTTATTGGACTAAAATACTGATGTGGCATTGACTGATGATGTGGCAGCATCTTATGGGACCGAAATGTTGATGTGGTGTTGACTAATAATGTGTACCAACCAATCAAAGCTTGCCATGTGGCGCAATCCTGAGCGTACGAATTTTTTTCATTTGATAGCCATGATTTACCTATTGTATCTATAAATAGAGGGCTCCTCCGCCTAATTTGACACCCTTGAATCCATTTTCGAGCTCCATTTTTTATAATTCTCTCTCCATCTTGTATTTTCTACATATTTTAATAAAATTATCATTTTACCCCTCGTTCAATTATAAGTGGCTAGTTTATTTCAAGCTTGGGTTGAAGGTGAAGGCTAAACATGATCCATGGACTTAGGTAAGTTTATTTTCTTTTTCTCTCTGATTTATGTGGTTATTTTGACTCATTGTTGATAAACAGTGTATCCTATCTAGATTTTGCACAGTATACCTGCTCCCTAGTGAAGGATCGTTATTGTTTGGCACAATGAGCACTTAGCATCATAGTAATTAGAGAGAAAATTTCCCTATAATATTTTGTGGTTCGTCTTGACTCAGTATTGACAGAGAGTGTATCTAAGCTATTTAGTGGATGGTTTTGCCATGTTGTTGATTATTATCATCTGGCACAGCGTGTTCTTGACACCACACTTAGTGGAAGATCATTACCCCTTGCACATTGAGCGCTTAATGCCATATTTATTAGAGTGAGGATTATGAGGAGTTGAAATACCCCCTTCATGAATTAATTGGAACTAAAAACATAAATATTAAGCCTATGGTGAAATGTTGAGTATGAATTTAGAGACTCAAGCTTTTCATTTGCATTATTTTCATCTTTAATTCATTCTCGCCATTTTTTTTAAATCTTAAGATAAAAAAATTCACTCCCAACCAACTCACATATACACCTAGAAAATTAACCCTATGCATAATTAAATCTACATTCTCGTGGGACCGAACACAAAATCTATTTATAATAGATTCGTGCCCTTGCGAGTACAATAAAATGTGCACAACACCCATAAGAACAACTCATGTATAAAGTACATAGACAATATTTATAAGTTTCTTATTCCTATAATGATTCTAGCAACTATAATTCACTGATGAATTAAAAGAATAGCGAAACTTAAGAAAGATAATGACAGAAAAGTATTATGCTAATAGTCATTATTAGTACCTTCCACCCCTCATCCATCCATTTGTCAACCATTTGTCTCCATATTATCAGAGGCACATTAACGCTCTCCAACATATGGATACTAAATGCCCTTCCTGAACTCTAACATCTAATCAGGAAAATAAATTTCCATATGAATTTCTACGACATCTTTAAGCTTCTGCTCTGTACATGTATAACAAAATTGTGCTTCCTTGAAACGAGCAAATAGTGTTTCAAATTCTTCCCTTTGATATTCAGAATATTTAATATATGGCCTACTGATGCTATTGTTGAAGATGACACCAATTTCACGTGCAGCTTTCGATGTTATAATTCTTGCAATTTTTGAGAAAACGTATTAAGTAAATTTCCAGCTATTAGAACAAAAAAAAAAATTAAATGTAAACAACATACAAAACCAAGACATGAAGTTGATTTTACCTACCATCATATATCTTTAAAGTCATAACATGCCCTTGAGCAACTGCTTTGGCCTTTCCTCGACCATTTTTTTCTTTTTGCTACTTGAAGCTGGTACAAAATCAAATGAGATACAAATTAGCCATTAATTAAAATTTAATTGTGCATTAAACATTAAGTTAATACCTTCATCTATTGTAGTAAAACATAAAGCTTCACCACCAATTATAGAGCTAATTCAGTATCCCTGTTATGTGTGCTAGCTTGAGACTTTCCTTTGCCAGCAGCTATGTCATTTGATCTTGTAATTTTCATTTGTCTTTTTCCCTTCGTTAGTAGCTAAAGACTTCTTTTTGTTTATAGTTGGAGACTTTCCATTTTTAACCATTCTATCAAACCTTATCTTGAAATTCTTGCAAGCATTTTAAAGAATAAAGCATCATTAGAAGCCAATTAAACATTCAACAAAACTATTTCAAACAAACACAAATGGTAGAAACGGTTAGATTAATAATAGTTACAAAACCTACATGATAAAAAAATAATGCAGCATGCACGGTACAGAGTCATAATAAGTTACCATTTTTAACTAGCAAAAGGAAAAAGGGAATATTTTTTCTAATTTGCAAAGTGTTAAGCTCATTTGTTTTTCAATGCCTAACCAAATCTTATTCTTTCAAAACCTTAGCACATGATTCTCTGAAAAAGGTGCTAACTTCTATAAAAGCATCACAAATTTCTTTAAGTAAAACCTCTCGTATTGTAAGAGACAATAATCTCTTTGAGAACACATGACAATCATGAGTCTTCATGCACGGAATTTTATGCTCGAGTATATTCAGACATCTTAACAAATTAGCTGAATATCCATCTGGAACTTGCACATTCATAAGCCACTCACACAATCTTTATCTCTTTTCATTTGTCAAACTACAAGAAGCAATGGGGAAAATAGGTTTTCAATCATCATATTTTGGGTGAAGCTCATGCATTATATTCAAGGATTCTATATCAAGGCGACATTTAGGTTATCTTTTGTTTTGCCATCAATATTAAAAAGTGTGCCAAGTATATTATCCCGCATATTTTTTTTTCAATGCGCATGACATCTAAATTATGACACAGCAAAGGCGTTTCCAGTATGGTAACTGAAAAAAAAAACTATGTTTTTTCTAATTCTTGTGCTTTTCAAACCCATGAATGACTTGCTTTTTCCCTGTTTTACCAAATATTATTGGCCTTAAACTTTCAAGTTCATTTATCCCTTGCTCACCAGATGGTCTTTTCGGTGTAGCTTTCTTTTCTATCATACCATCAAATTGGCTCTTTTGAAATCTCTACTTATGTCCCAATGGCAAAACTCGACGATGCCTCATATAATATATTTTTGAAATGTGATGTAATCTATGATGAGCAGTCTTCTTAGCACAACATGGGCATGCCAACTTTCCTTTTGTGCTTCAACCAGATGTAAGATCATATGCAGGAAAGTCATTAATTGTCCACATAACAACTGCTTTCAATTGAAAATTTAAATGTGTGGAAACATCATAAGTATTCACTCCATTTTCCCACAACTCATTCAACGCATCAATTAATGGCCTTAAGTACACATCAATATCATTACCTGGGCCTTTTAGGCCTGGGATAAAGAAAGACATGAACATATGCAACTCTTTCATACACATCCAATGTGGAAGATTGTATGGAAATAAAAGAACAGGCCAACAACTGTATCCAAAATTCATATTTTCAAAAGGATTGAAGCCATCAGTAGCTAAACCCAGTCGAACATTACGGGGATCGCTATAAAATGACTCATAAATGTGATCAAAACTCTTCCAAACCTCATAATCTACATAATGCCTCAACAGCCCATCTTTAACACACTTTTCAGAGTGTCATCTCATGTGTGCAGCTATTTTAGATGACATAAATAACCTTTGAAGTCTAGGAGTAATAGGAAAGTAACATATAACCTTCCAAGAACATTTTTGGCTTTCCCTTCACCACCTTACCTTTTGTCTTCCATCTCGAAAGCCCACAAGTTGGACATTGAGATGCATTTGCAAATTCTTTATAATAGATTATACAATCATTCATACATGCGTCAATTTTTTCATAATGCAAACCATTATCTTTAACTATCTTTTTTGCATCATAATTACACTTAGGTAATTTTTCACACGAAGAAAATGCATCCTTCAAAATCTCCAATAATGTGTCAAAGGATTTGTTACTCCAACCATTAATTCATTTGACATGCATTAATGTGACAAAAAAAGATAAGGTGGAATATCTCATACAATTTGAATACAATGGTTGTTGTGCCTCTTCTAATAATTTATAAAAACTTAATGCATCATTTTTAGGATCTTGGAAAAACTTTCTTTGACTTGGCCAAACATATCATTATATCCACCATCACGACCATCATCACTATAACAGTCAGCATCATCATTATCACCATCACTATCACTATCACTATTACTCTTTCTATTAGGGTGGATGATTGATACACCCTCAAAGTGTTATAATATTTTTGATAACAGAGCATCTATAAGGTATACGGATAATAATATCCCATAGTATCAAGTAGTGTAGTCCAATCTCATCCCTTTATATAAAAGATGTCTTTCCACCTCGCTCTGAACTAATCTATACCTATTGGTACACTTAACGCATGGATATAGGATTTTTTTATCCTCATATTTAATGTGCTTTTTTTATCCTCATATTTAATGTGCCTAAAAGCATAATCAAGAAAATTGTTCACTCCACTAACATATTCACTTGTTGACTTTTCTAATTACATCCATGATTTATCAACCGACAACATGTCTGAATCAAAAAAACTATATGAAAGGCAAAATCATTATGCAAGCAGCAGCCACAGTAGCACTCAAGAGATATACTACATCATTTAAAGAAACAAAACCCTTTGCAGACTTTAGAGAACAAATTCTAACCTACAGAATATAATTAGAGAAGCAGCCACCACAAAGCACAGAAGCTTCTTTGTATAGTGGTACAACAATCGAAACCTTAAACATGTCCATTAGTATTAAAATTGTTGACATCAAACAAAAATGAAACTGAATATCATTTTTGCTGAGCTCTAAATATGACTATCACTAATTTTATTTTATTTTATTTTTGCTAAGCACTAACACTCTTGGATTTCCTTTGAATGTTCCTAAATATCATCTTTAATAACTAATCAAAGTTGACTTTCTAAAATAGTGTTTTTTAATCCTATAAAACAAAGCAAATAAATGCAAACTCGATTAACCAAACAAGACATGGTTGTGCACCCTGTGCTCCTAAATTATGCAAACTCTGTAGTTAATTACACATTAACTACACCATCGAGAATTATCACAAAACATATTTATTACAAATTCATGTTAATGGATAAAGTAATTACCAATTAAGTTTTAAGGAACTTGGTGAAATTCAAGTCATTAAGGCCCAAAAAGTAAAACTTTAATAAGATTGAAATGCAAGAAACGAAAGTAAACAACTGAAATAAGAATAAAAATTACAAGTATCAAAACTATAGATCAAGTGATGCCTACAAAGAGTTGATGAGTTGACTCAGAGAGACACATAAGATGCACAAAGTTGTGAATCTACAACTCTAAAACCCTAGAAAATTTATGATATGAAAGAAAAATCATGAAGAGGGAGATGGATTGGAGAAACTGTAGGAAAAGCTAAAAAGAGTTAAAAATTTGCAAGCTAAAAATTCTAAGTAAATTTACTTTGAGGTGCTTCTACATGCAAACAAGATACAGAGAGTGAGAGAGCAGCAGATGCTAAGCTAAAAATAGTGTCCCCATTTGTTCGTTTGAATTTTCTTTTAATCAATTTGTATTAATTACAATGTCTTATTTTGTTTAGGGGCTTTATTTACTACCAAAGGGTTGGGCTTTATTTAATTGGCTTTGTTACTTTTGTATGAACTAATAATATCTTATTTTTGTTTTATTTATATATTTTTTTTATATTTATAGGAGTTATTTATGTTTTATCTTTTTTATAGGAGGTTCAAGATTTTATTTTAATTTAGTATTATATTTCCTACCACAAATTCATTATTATCAGGGGCAAATTACCCTCTGAAAACTTTATCATTTTTTTAATGATTTTCCAACAACTCCTTTATGTCCTTGTAAAAAGTGCTTATTATCAAGGGTAAACAATGCCATTGGAAATATTTGTTCGATAATACAGCTTTTTGTTGTAGTGTGTTGGAAATGTTATGAAGAAAATCTAGACTTGAATGATAGTTGGCTATCTTTGTTTGGTGAGTTTGCACGTTACAAGATTGTGTGAGATGATTCTATTGTAAGCCTTTGGCAAGAGCGATACAGATTGGCATATTTGTTTCCAAAGGTTTGTTACTTGCCATGTTGATGTTGGATTGTGTTGGTGTGTTGATCTTTTCCATGTTGGTACGTGATTCGTGTGGCTGCATATGGTTCATGCACTGTGACTATTTGAATTCCGTGAATTCCACATGTGGTGGGCAATGTATGTTAACAGCCCCCTTGAGATCAGTTGGGTTATAGAGTGAATGCCAAGCTTGTGCTGAAAGAGGAAGAAAAGATCTTTACCCAGTGGTTTGGTAAGCAGATCTATAGTTTGCAACAAGAAGGGAACATGCTTGGCTTCAAGAAGTCCTTGAATGACTTCTTCACGAACGAAATGGACATCGATTTCGACGTGTTTGCTATGAGCATGAAGAAGTGGATTATGTGTCATGTTGATGGCGCTCTTATTGTTGTTGAGGAGGTGAGGAACATGTAAAGTTGAGACCCCGATGTCCTAAAATAAAGTAAGAATCCAAGTTAATTAAGCCATTTTGGGAGACAAATTAAGCCCGATATTCTACTTGTACAATGGATCATGCAACAATTTTTTGTTTCTTGCTACACCATGAGATTAAATTTGTCCCAAGGTAAACACAAAAGCCTGTTGTGCAACATTCTATTTCAAGGTAGGGTTGCCAAAAAAGTCCAAGTCGAGCTGCATGGATTGGGCCTGGATATGGGCTGAAAAATATGAAGCCCGTAGAAAAAGCCCGGGCTTTTTAATTTATAACTAAAAAATATATCAAATTAAAATACTATATTAACATTTTTTATACTAGTATTTACAGGTGGGCATGTATTGGTTTTGATTGGGTTTTAAGTAAACCCAAATCAAACCATAAAAGTTTGGGTTCGATCCAAACCAACTCAAATAATTTCAACCCAACCCATTTGGATTTGGTTTGGGTTTGGTTTGAATTTTATTATCAAAATATTTTTTATTTTGATAAATTTAATTATATAAAAATTATAAAAATTATAAATTGTTATTAATTATTAAATTGATACTAAAAAATGAAAAAATATAGTGGATAAAAATTATAAATAATGAATTTTACAATAACTGAATCCTTAAATTAAAGAATACTAGAAAATTAAAATAAAGTTTAATCACAAAAATCATTAATTCTCAATAAATAAGAACATAAACACTAATAATAAACTTCCACAAACATGACATCAACAGGTAAATTCAAAGAAAGCAAATAAAAAAAATTATGTGAGTGCCATTTAGTTAAAATAATAAAATTTCTTTAAGTAAAAAAATGTATCCTTTGACTTATAATTATTGAGATGATAATTTTCTATCAAATGGTGTTTTTTGTTTTTCAATAGGTTGATTGCTCATTAATTTCAAGATGGAGGATCAATGTCAATAAATCCCATCAAAATAAAAAAACGGAGTATTATTTATGCTACAATATCAATATAGCACACAAAATGTTAATTTTATTTATAACAAGGATTTATAATTTCTGTCACAATAATATTTTATCAGTGGCGAAATATTATTTTTCATAATTATTAATTATTTCCTTCCAATGGGCTAGGTAACTATGCCCTCAAAAACCATCCTAACATTATTACTATAATTTTCCTTAATTTAAATACAAAAACAACAATATGGATTTGGTGTTTTTCTTATTACAGTTAGAAACATAAAAGCGGTAATTATGTAAGTATAATATGAGTTCATAAATTAAAAAAAAAATGATTTCATTTCATCAAACACTAATTTCATCTCATTTAATTATTTACAGTAGCATTTATTTAATTCAGATTTGTTTTTACATGTTGTTTTCTTTTTCTAACTGTTAACAATTGATCACGCCGTGAACAATTTAATAATAACCTTTCACTTATTTTTTTTTTCATTTATTTCATTTGACAAGTTTGAGTTTTGGGGTTTTGTTCATGACTCATGGGTAAACCATACCCAACTCATAATGAAATGGTTTTTTTTATATATAAAACCCACATTTAACCCATTTTCATAATTTACCCAACTCAAACCATTTAATTTGGTTTGGATTTGGTAAACCCATGAATTGTGGGTTTATGCCCACCCGTATTAGTATTTGTGATTTATTATGTTGTGTTACTAATATCAAGCCTGGACTTTTTAATTTATAAGTAAAAAAATATCAAATTAAAAACTCAAATATTATATTAATATATTTTTTTATTTAAGCATATATTATCTATTTTGTTGGGTTACTAATATTTTAAATATTTGACTATTATTCTATTATGTATAGAATAATTATCTTTAATTTAATTTTTTTTACTTCATTAAAAATTTATTTAAAAAATAATGAAGGCCCAAGCCTGCCCAGTCTAAGTTTGGATGGGCTTTTGAATGGCATGGGCTTATTCTCAACAAGTTGGGCCTTGGCCTAGGCTTTAAAAGGCTCAGTTCAAGCCTATAGAATGGCAGCAAGACAGCCTTTGTAGATTTTTAGGGGCTTTTTGCTGTGTTCTAAAGTCAAAACAGCTCCTAGCAAATTTTTGGACTATTTTGTTTTGAAAACATTTTTTAGGATTGTTGAGAAAAGAGGAGAATAACATTAGTATTTTTTTAGGAGGCTTGATGATGAGTTTGATAAATTTGGCAAGTTTTACTAGACTAAAGTGAAAAAAGTTTATGTTGAGGCTGAAAGTTTAAGTGTGCAAATGCACATTTTGGTTGCTCTCGGGATAAAAACCAAGAAATTGGAAGGAGTTCTGCAGGATTCTGTACAATTCAAGCCTGAAGAACAAAAGCATGAAAGCAGGATGATTTTGAAAATTCTTGAATAGTAAATATCTCAACTTGCTTTTATACTATATCTGTGGCATTATTTTTGAAGTTTAACAATATTAATCTTGCGATTAACACTTTAATGCAAACAACGAATACACTCAGGATGAACTTAATGAGGTTCTTTTGGAGTGGGCTAACCATTTTTTCCACATCCTTATCACATTTGCAAAATAGTTAGTATGAGTATGAAACTGTAGATGGACCTTGTTATTAGTTGTTACAATTTGTTGAAATTAAAGTTGTAGTGTTAAACTATAATGGTTGTTGTTAAGGATTGCGGTATAGATGTTATGCATTTGATAATATTAGGTATTTTGATTGATTTTGGTGTAGATTGGGTTGCTAGGTATAGGTCAGAGTGCTGTTGTGCATATCGCTAAAATTAGAACGCTGTTGGAAGATGGTGGGTTGTTACGTATGATTTGGAGTATTAGTTGGAGTGTTGCTGGGTATGCGGCTGGAATTATGATCAAGATGCATGAGCCTTAAGTGGGTGAATTTGAGGTTGGATTTTAAAGTTCACTGAAGCACTCAACTACTTACAACAACTCCTAAATGCAAATGAAGTAATTACTGCCATAATAATGGATGTATCGTTCAAATTTTTATTCTGGGACAAAGTCATCTGGGTTTCAACTATAAATAAAATCTGCATTTGCATATAGTCTCAATGTCTCCAATGGCTGATATTTAGAAACTATGTCCAGCTCAGTTTCGGTGTTGATGCATTGACCAATTAAATCAACGATAAATAGATTACTAGCAAGATTAACATTATGATAACCTTGAAAATAATCGTCTGATGATTATTAATCCATTAGAGGTATCATTTCTACTGATAGAGATGTTTCCAAGAAAACCAAGTTCAGTTTTTTTTGGTGAAAATAAGTCCTGAAAAATAACTTAGTACCTTCGCTTTAGAATTGACATTTGTGGATCAGGAATTGGCTTGGAACACAAGAGAAGGGTTTAGATAATTAGCACTCGCAAATAATACAACTCGTATTATTGAAAAAATAATAATAATAACTCGTATTCTGACTTTGATTGTTTACTAAGTGTGAATTTACAAAAGTTATGTACATAATGAAATAGCTAGCTATAAGAGATTTAATTACATAACTACAGAAATACAGCTGGAGTACATAATCTGCTTTCCTAAACTATAAAATAGGTAATGAAATACTTCATTTTTAATGATACATGATATTCTAAATTCTTGATACTGAAATTCAATGACAGCCTTGACTTGTGCAAGCTATGCTGTGTGTTTTAACCGTTGGCGAATTTTCTTTTATTGATCATTTACAGCTTGCTTATTAGTCCCCCTCAAGTTGGCAAGTGACATATGATCTGGATTCTACGGGTTTGTCAGAAATTGCGAAACATGACTTTCGAGAGAGCTTTGGTGAATACATCGACAATTTCCAAGGAAGAAGGAACTAGTTTTGTCACCATCGAAGGGACTAATTTTTTCACCATCAGACCTTCTGCAACCTTTCCTCGAAGAAAGTGATAATCAACCTCTATATGCTTAGAGCGAGAATGGAAGATAATATTAATAGTCATATATAAAGCACTTAAATTATCACTAAGCAATTGAGGAGCTTGAGCAAGAGAAATCCTTATTTCACGAAAGAGATATGTGATCCATGTTAGCTCAGTTGCTGTCAAAGCAAGTGCCTCTTATTCAACCTCTCCATTGGGTCTAGATACTGTAGGTTGCTTTTCAGAGGACCAAGAGATACATTTAAGACTTCGGGGTAACTTACTTTCAATTCTCTGTCTATGGTGTTATCCCATCACAATCAAGTGGGAGATATTGGAATTGGTGCCCATGATGGGCTAGATAGGCCCAAGAAAGGAAACATCTAGAAGCTTATTTTATATAGAGTTTAATATGACTATTGCAAGTCTAATTAGACTTTGAGAGTTATAAAGTCTTTTGATTGACTTCAATCACTCTTATTAGCTCCCATATAAACATACCTATTGTATCTAGAATAGATGTGTATGATTCCACACACATGCAATGTTTTAGAATGAGCCAACTATATGCTTGATTTCTTCAAGCTATGCTTATATATATTTAAAAATTGAGAGCTGCTTGCTTACATTCGATGGTCGTTCGGTGGCTATATAAAATGCAAAAAATTTTAACAGTTGCTTCATTTACCAAATTTGAGAACCGAGAGCAAACACAGGAAAATGGAACAGAAATAAGAAAGTGGAAAAGGGAAAAGAGAAGAAAAAGAAAATAAGAAAAATAAGAAAGAAGACGAATATGGGAAAAGAGAAAAAGAAAGGAAAAGGAGAAAAAATATTAGGGGAAATAGAATTAGATAGTTAGATCTACATTAAGTGAGTTAGTGGGTAATAGATTTATGAAATTTAAGTAGTTATGATTTAATTTGTCTTATACGTATAAGTTTTTATATTAGTTCTAATAGTTAATTTTGAATCATGTATTTTAGGAGAAATCCAAGAATCTAAGAACCCACAGCAGCCCCAACGAACCCGGAGTGAAACAAGCTCTGTAGGGATACTATTATTACTATTATGTATTCCATGAAGCATTTATGTTTAGTAGTATGATTTAATATAATGTTATGATTACACGTACAAATATTATATGTTTGATTAAGTTATAAAATGTGATTGCCAATCGCCATATATGTGCCCTTCCTTATAAACTTCGTGCATGCATATTCAGAGTTAGACTACTCTGCCCGTGCGATGTAGTTAAATTCCATTGGGTATTGAGAGGTTTTTGCCCGGCTCTACTCATGCGATGATGATCCCAGTAAGTATTGAGAGTTATTTCCTTGGGTATTATTTGGTGCAGTTTTGTCATGTATGTATTATTTCCTATGTTTACAGATGCATTACTTATTATTATTATTATTATTATTATTATATATATATATATATATGGTTGCAAGCTCATTATTTTCGTATTTATCCCTTTTCCGCCAGGATTTCGCAAGATTTCGTGCTAATCAATTCTAGTCAATTAAAGTTGGGCCACGAGACGTATTGCCTCATGACTTGCATTTTGAGCACGTTTATGTTACTTATGTTTTTATGTATATATATGTGTAGGGTAAGTATATATAGTGAGATATGAATTGTGTAAGTTTTTAATATATATTTTTGGATGAGGTATAGAGGTTGTTATGTGTTTATAGTGGAGACCATTTTTATATATTCATGAATTAAATTTGTGCCGCGAGTTATAGTTATTAGATCGTATGATTCACCTTGGATCTGACATATAGGTGAGGCAAGCTGAGTCATGTGATAAGGGTGTGACAGATATGAAAACATGAAGAAGATATTAGAAAACACAGGGATTGAAAACAAGAGAAAATGGCAGTGGGCTCTGGCAATGTGATACGAGGGGATTTTCTTTTATTATAATTATCCTCCAACTATAAACATACAGTAGCGTGATGGTTTTCTTTGAGATTATCCTTTGTCTCTAATCAACTTGACATGATATAACTTATTGTGATCTACTTCCGCATTCAAGGATCAAAATGTATGTTTTTGGATATCCTATTAACTGTATGTTGAATATGTACGAATATCAACACTTATCGTTTTGAAGCTATCAAAAGATAGACTATAGTTTGCAATAAGAACAATGTAGGTTGAGATTTGTCAGTAGAAAGAACTTAGACATAAATTTTAATGAAGATGCCTAACTTTGAAAATTTCATATACGTTTAGTGAACGAAAAAGTCTGCATGTATTTAAAATAGCACAAAATTTAATGAAAAAATTCTTCGTGTTCAGTATTAACTCCAATTGCAGAAATGCAGGGTTGAGCAATTACTAATATTCTGGTAGTTGCGACTTCTAGAGAAATATAAATGTGGCGTAAACAAATGCAAAGAAAATATGACACAATAATTTACGTGGTTTGGAGTAAGGCCTACGTCCATGAGCAAACACTGGAAGATAATTCTACTAATAATGAAAATTTACAAAAGTGGGAGAAACTCTCAACACCCAAAACTCCAATACACTCAAATGGAACCTCACTAGAACACTCAAGTGGAAGCTCTCTTAAATCTCTTAAATCGCTTCACTTGCAATTGCTCTCTACTTCTCTCAAATTGGGATGCTTACAATTGCAAAATACTTCTCTATTTATAGAGAGCATTTTGCAAAACGTTGAGTCGAAACTTGCATTGCATGTATTAAAGTTATGCATATTTGTCAACAATTGCACGTGTAATTTGTTGCCATCTTCAATTTTCAGCATCATTGTTGGTTGATTTATATAATCAATTACTATCAATGCCAATGTGCAAGTATACACAACAAGTAATAAAGTGATAAGTATTCAAGATCGTCTCCACAGGGATTGATGTTGTTCAAAATGCTTAAGCAATCGCAATAGTGCAAATCAACTAAAGATCGAAACAAGCAATTGTCAAATAATTCTATCGCAATTATTAATTTCGATAGATGGAAATAACACAATACTGTAATGAAATAAACTAAGTTAAATGTGTCTAAGGTTCAATTGAGAATATAGTAGTTGAATGATCAAACTATCCTAATGGGGTGACTGTTGATTACCGAATTAGTACCAGTTGTTACAATAAGTGCTACAGCACTGGACAGAATAAATTTGCATTCGCAACTATCGCATGTTAGAAATCTCGTACCTTTAAATCTACTAACAATGACCAGTTGCTCATATATTTAAGGTATGGCTTTATAATCCTTAATCTCGCTGCCCTACAAGGTGAACACCTATGTCTAGGATATCACAAATCTTAATTTCAAGTATTGCCCTTATGGGATTTAAGTTAACCTAATCCAGGAAACTTGATTTAAGAACAAGTAATACTCTAATAATGTTCTCTAAGACATGCCCTTTTGCTGCTCTATCTTAACTGAAACTATTAAATGAGTGGTCAACTGAAATAACAGTTATGCTCATAAAAACTATTAGAGTATAATGCTACAGCAATACCATAACAACCTATAAGAACAGTCAAGAACCCATTGGATTATTTGTCACTCAACTACATATAAATTTAGTTCATATTCTAAATGAGAAAAGTAAACTTAAATATACTGATCACAGGATACATCCAAACAATTTCAAAGAAGAAAGATAATATGAGTTGAGCACGGTGAAAGACTAGAGAATCTCCTCGGCTCTTCAATGATGTTGAACAGTCCTCCTCAATCTTGATCTTCTTCTTCTTCTTGCCTTTGTAATTATTTGGATGGTAATCTCTCTGCCACTTTCTATGTGGTCCATACCTCCTTTATATAGTGTAAATTAGGTTAAAACCAAAACCCATGAGCGTGCATGTGTTTAAATTAGGAAACATGCATATCGTGATTTCATTGCTGACCCGTGCTTAATTTTCTCCCGCATTGCTCCCAGATTGCTGCAGCACTGGTTGCTCTAACATCCGCAACAACACTGTATTATTCCCGATTGTACTTTTCTTCTTTTGTGGCCATCTTCTTTCCTCCTCTTTCTCATCTAATGTCTTCACATCCCCTCATGAATTTAAAACCTACAATTTAAAACCTGTTTTTAGCACAAATTACTATGATTCAAGCAAAACTTGTTAAAACTCAACTAAAATGAATGTTTATGCAAAAGGTCACCAAAATGTAATCAAAACACATTATTTGCTCTCTAAATGGCCTTTATTCAAGTCTAGAATTGATGTAATAACTCTCATTTCCTAGAGTTATCACACCTCCAAACTTAAACTATTGCTTGTCCTCAAGTAATGACACATACTAACATTTCCCACAAACAAACATGCACACAACTTTAGCCCATAGTAAATCGGTTATAGACTTAAGCTTCTTTCTGTCCATAGTGTGTGTGTGCTTCCTTTTTTATTGAATTCCAGATATGCTGTAACATCACTAAAGGACTGCAGAAATTTCAACAGTGATATACTTTATTCATAAAAGGGGTAGCATAAATTTCACATATTCAAATTGTGATTGCTTTAACATTGATAATCTGGGGGATAATCAACCTCCTCACTGTAACATTTATTTTTCATGTGAATGTCAATCACTTGTAATGATGATACCCAATTACTCAAGCCATGCCCATATCAGGGTTGCTGCAGCAATATCTGTGGTATAATCTTATCTCAAGGTATCTTTGACTCAAGGCTGAACATGGGGCTCATGAACAGACCTGGCTATTCAATGCCTTAAATATATGACTTTTTTTTTAATTATATGCTACCGGACTACTCATAACTCTCGCTACCTTTTACACATTTCTGCATATGAGGTGCATACTCAGATCTGGTTACTCAGCAACTTAAGCCATTGGAGCAGAGTTTTATTTCATGAATATCACAGTAAATCAACATGCTTCTCCCTTCAAACTTAAGATATTTTCTATTATTTTGGCTTTGCTCTAGCAGTCTTATACAACTCAATCAAAGGCTAAGTGTTGGGATAAAATTTCACTTCTATCTATAACTATCTCTACTTGGCATTCTCATAACTACTGTATAGCACTCAATTTATCTTCATTAGGTTTTGAAATCCATACACAAATAACAGATAAAAGAGCTTCACACAACACAAACATAAACACATACATAAAACACATGCATTCGGAAACAACCCCCCCAAACTTGAGAGATGTTGTGTCCTCACAAGCAAACAAAATAAAGGCACACAAATGGACAAAAATTTTTTTTTTAGAACAAGAAAGAAACTAGTGAGATAAGAGTACTCCCCTGTGGTGGGGACTGCAGCCCATGACGGGATGCTATCAGCGCTTTTTAGATGCACTGCGCAGCTTATCCTTTGGTGAAGCCTTTGGGGAGGTGGCTGGCAACGTCTTTGTCTTTTTCGCTGCAGGGCTGGTGAGAGGAGTTGTGGCTGGGGTTGCTGTAGCAGTTCCTGTAGACGTACTGCCTTTTCGTTTGCTGGGTTGTCTTGGACTGGTGCGGATAGGCTGGCTAGGAGTTTGCTGTGGAGGCTTTTGAGTCAATGCGTCAGCTGCTTGGCCCTCGGCTATGATGGCAGCAATTACCTCAAGTAGTTGTGTGGCTTGCTCAGATGTAGGCATAGCTCTGGCTGCTGCAGAAGCCAGCTCAACATCGACTTGATCCATCTCATCTTCAGAGGCTAGAGGTGTTGCCATTTTTGCTTTACCCTTGTCATTTCCTTTGCCTACAAAGACTGGAATAGAAGGTTCCACATCAAGGTCTTTATTCTCCTCTTCTTGAATAATGTGCTGCTTCCTAGTTTTGGACTGGGTTGGGATGGGTGGTTCCTCACGTTCTTGCTCCGAATTAGCCTCTGCCTCTGAGGGTGAGCTATCAGTCTCAGACTTGTCACCTTCTTCCTCAGGTGGATCAGATGGCTCAGCATCTTCTGAGTCAACTTCTGCTGGTGGTTCAGTGGCAGCTTGTTCTGCTGGTTCATTTGAAGCAATAGCTTCTTCACTGGTTTCTGCTGAAGCACCTGTAGTGCTGGTGTCAAAATTATACTGCTGGAGCAGGGAAACAGGGAAGTTTTGGTGAGTACATTTCATATACAAAGCAAATTGGTGTAGTTGGCCATCCAGGTGTTGTAGATAACTCCAAAACCGATCAGACTTGTCACATTCTTCCTCAGGTGGATCAGATGGCTCAGCATCTTCTGAGTCAACTTCTGCTGGTGGTTTAGTGGCAGCTTGTTCTGCTGGTTCATCTGAAGCAATAGCTTTTTCACTGGCTTCTGCTGAAGCACCTGTGGTGCTGGTGTCAAAATTATACTGCTGGAGCAGGGAAGCAGGGAAGTTCCGGTGAGTACATTTCATATACAAAGCAAATTGGTGTAGTTGACCATCCAGGTGTTGTAGATAACTTCAAAACCGATCATTTTCCCTCTACTGAGCTTCCACACATTGATTGATATTGGTGCTGAGTGACTGGATGGTCTGTTCTAAGCTAAGAGTTCGTCGTGCTCCTGTGACAGCAGCTGGTTCAGTGGTTGTTGCAACACTCTCGCCAGCAACTCTCTCAATTGTACGTGCCATAAAGGCATCCTCATTCTTGACATGATAATCGCTGGCTTCAAGACAAACACCTGAAACTACACAAATGCTGGTGACAAGGGAAGGAAATAATAAGACAGCAGTTCGGTGAGTTTTGACTGCACACTCTCGGATTTCTTTTAGAAATGATGCTACTCACATCTATGGAAAGCCCTATAACAAGGACATATAGCAAAACCAATCTTTCTTATGAAACCGTAGTAGTGTGAGTGGTGGGCATAAGCCTCGATTTCAAAAATTTCACCCACACCTTAGCAATAGGTTTCAAATCTATCCTATTAACTACACGCCCTTCCTCGTTAGCCCATGATGCCCTTCGATGGTAAGAGTTGTAAAAATGGTGGTCCACTTTTTCGGGGTTAACTTCTCACACAATTTAGCATACTCACAAGTAATTTCAGCAGGTAAATTATAAAAAGCATTGATAACACGAGAGTCTAATGGAACAAGTGTGTTTCTTACCCAGATGTTACACTGATCAGGTCTTACAGAATTGGCATAAAATTCTTTTACTACCGACAGTACAGGATTGCGAGGGTGTTTGCAAAACTCTAGCCATCCTCGCTTTGCTGCAGCATTATGAATTGTGTACACAATTCCCGTGAGTTGGTCTGGAAATTGAAACCCTTTTTCTTCTAGAATCCTACGCGGCTTTATGAATTCTTCGTATTTTTCTTCGGCGTGGTAACTCTGGAACCGTGATGGATCTTTGAGGCAGCTTGTTGTTTTCTTATATCTCGGCATTGCTATAGCAGTAACAAATTAAGGCTACTGTTCCTGAGAGTAAAAAGAGAAGAAGAGGTTAAGAATTAGGAGAGTTAGATTTGTGGAGGAGATGGTGAATAGTGGCGTAGAGCACTAAGCACAGTGACTCCTTTTTATAGTGGACTTGCAATTGAAGATAAATACGATAACTAAAGATAAATGAGGGAAGAAAATATTTTTAAATTGATGCACAAATCCCAAAAATATCGGCTAGTAAAATTTGGCATTAATTTCAAAAATTTATTAGTAATTGCTATCCATATCCAAGCGTCCATCTGTCACGATTTCATCTCCAACGGTAAGTGAAAGGCTCCAGCTTTTAATTTTTTGTAACGGTAAAATTAGTTGCTGCAGCACCCATTTGCTTATTCCAACAACGGATACAGACTCCATACCAAAGCGTCTGACACGTGGTTTTGCCTCTGAATTCTGCCACCATACACTTTCAATTGTCACAATGGAAGTCAATTGTCACACATACTTTCCATAAATTCAAATTAGTTCGAGCATCTAAAAACAAAGAAATCAAATAATAGCAAAAGTAAATAAAATGCAATAATTTGAAAAAAGATAATAAATAGCTAGAATGAAATAACAAAAATTTAAATAATATGGTAAAAAGGGAGAGCTGTCAACTAAACCAATGGAGGTCAAAATTGGTTTGAAATGGTTGTCTCCCCAAAGGGCTGCCTCCCATAGAGCGCTTGATTTAAGGTCTTTCAGCCTGACCTTCCTTCATTGTTTAATAGCTGGGTTCTTTAAGGAGTAACACCTCCTTTAAACCTTCTGCTGCTGGATGTATGTAATGCTTAACCCTGTGTCCATTAACCTTGAATTCGTGGCCTGTTTGTTCATCTACAAGATCAACAGCTCCATGAGGGTAAGATTTTAACAGTTTAAACGGGCCAGACCAATGTGACTTGAGCTTTCCCGAAAACAATCTTAGTCTTGTATTGTGGAGCTACACTAATTGACCAAGGGTGAATTTCCTGTGTTGAATATGCTTGTCGTGCCAGTGTTTTGTTCTCTCTTTGTAGATTCTTACATTTTCATTTGAAAATAGCCGTAATTCATCAAGCTCACAAAGTTGAAGCTTCTTTTGCTCTGCTGTAGCATGCTTGTCCTAATTTAGTTTCTACAGTGCCCATTGTGCTTTATGCTCTAGCTCTAGGGGCAAATGACAAGCCTTGCCATAAACAATTCGGTAAGGAGACATACCGAGTGGAGTTTTGTATGCTGTTCTGTAGGCCCATAAAGAGTCATGCAAATGTAAAGACCAATCCTTCCTTGTTGGGTTCACCACTTTTTCTAAGATCTTTTTAATTTCTTTGTCGGACACTTCAGCCTGACCATTGGATTGTGGGTGATATGTTGTTGCTATCTTGTGTCTGACTCCATATTTCATCATTGCTGCAGCAAAGATTTTGTTGCAAAACTATGTGCCTTCATCACTAATAATTGCTCTAGAAGTACCAAACCTGGAGAAAACATTTTTTTGAAGAAAAGTCACCACGATTTTAGCATCATTGGTAGGTAATGCTGTAGCTTCCACCCACTTGGAGACATAATCTACAGCAACAAGGATATATAAGTTCCCAAAGGATAGGGGAAAAGGTCCCATGAAATCTATTCCCCAAACATAAAAAACTTCAACTTCCAATATGTTGGTCAATGGCATCTCATGTCTGCTGGTTATGTTCCCTGTCCTTTGACACCTGTCACAACATTTAACAAATTCATCAGCATCTGTAAAAATAGTGGGCCAATAATAACCTGATTGCATAACTTTGGTAGCTGTTCTGTGACCACTAAAATGTCCTCCATATGCTGTAACATGACATGACTCCAGTATATGAGGTATTTCTTCTGCTGCAACACATCTTCTTATTACTTGATCTGAGCATAGCTTATGTAAATGTGGGTCATCCCACTGGTAGCTTCTAACATCATTAAGAAATTTATTTTTCTCTTGGAACTTCAGCTCAGGTGGTAGCAACCCACTTACTAGATAGTTAGCAAAGTCTGCATACCATGGAGATTCTGACTGCTGCAGCATCTATGCTTGCTGTACTACCAATAGTTGTTCATCAGGAAAAGTTTCAGTGATGTCCTTCCTTGTCAATGTACTAGTGTCTGCTTCCAACCGTGACAAGTGGTCTGCCACTTGATTTTCAATTCCCTTTCTATCTTTAATTTCCAGATCAAATTCTTGAAGCAATAAGATCCATCTGATTAATCTTGGTTTGGCATTCTTCTTTGAAATTAAATATTTAATGGCTACATGATATGTGTAAACAGTTACTTTAGTGCCCACCAGGTAAGCTCAGAATTTGTCAAAAGCAAAAACTACTGCCAGCAACTCTTTCTCTGTAGTGGTGTAATTGATCTGAGTTAGAGTGAAAGTTTTGCTTGCATAGTATATGGAATGAAAAACCTTATCCTTTCTTTGCCCTAATACTACTCCCACAGAATGATCACTAGCATCACACATCAATTCAAATGGTAAATTCCAATCTAGGGATATAACTACTGGAGCAGTGATCAAGGCTTTCTTTAATTCTCCAAATGCTTGAAGGCACTCTTTGTCAAAGTGAAATGGTTTGTCATGCTCTAGCAATGAACACAGAGGCTTGGCTACTTTGGAAAAACCTTAATGAATCTTCTGTAGAATCCAGCATGACCCAAAAAACTCCTAATACCCTTTACTGAAGTTGGGGGTGGCAGTTTATCTATTACCTCTATTTTGGCTTTGTCTACCTCAATACCATCCTTGGATATCTTGTGACCCAGTACTATGTCTTCTTGCACCATGAAATGGCACTTTTCCCAATTGAGTACTAAGTTGGTCATCTCACATCTTTTAAGAACTTCTTCCAAGTTGTGTAAACAATTACTGTATGTTTCTCCAAAAACTGAGAAATCATCCATGAAAACTTCCAAAGTCTGCTCTACCATATCAGAAAATATAGACATCATGCATCTTTGAAAAGTTGCTGGAGCATTGCATAACCCAAATGGCATTCTTCTGAAGGAAAATGTTCCATAAGGACAGGTAAATGTAGTATTCTCTTGATCCTCTTGTGCTATAGCAATTTGGTTGTAGCCTGAATACCCACCTAAAAAACATTAGTATTTTTTTCCAGCGAGTCTGTCCAACATCTGATCTATGAATGGAAGTGGGAAATGGTCTTTCCTTGTGGCTTTGTTGAGCTTCCTGTAATCCATACACACTCTCCATCCAGTCACTGTCCTTATAGGAATAAGTTCATTCTTCTCATTAGCCATTACTGTTATCCCTCCTTTTTTTGGAAGACACTGAACTGAGCTTACCCATGAACTGTCTGATATTGGGTATATGACTCCAGTATCTAACCATTTAATGATTTCCTTCTTCACCACTTCTTTCATAATAAGATTCAACCTTCTCTGGTGCTCCACCGAATTGCTGGAACAGTCTTCTAACAGGATTTTATGCATCTATATTGATGGGCTGATCCCCTTTATATCTGCCATGGTCCATCCAGTTGCTTTTTTGTATTTTCCCAGCAAATCTACTGGGCTTTGTTCTTGACCTGCATCCAAAGTAGAAGAAATGATTACAGGGAGTGTGTTGTTTTGACCAAGATAAGCATACTTAAAATGTGAAGGTAACAATTTTAATTCAAAACTAAGAGGTGATTCAATAGATGGTAAAGTTATTTTTACTTCCCTGTCTGAAAGATTCAGGTGTTCAATAACCCTGTTGTGCCTACTAAATTGCTGTTTGTCCATCCAATCTGTTTGAATTGCTGCAATATCTTCCTCTTCAACCTCTTCAAAGGTGGTGACTTTGTTAAGTACATTACTGCAGCATCTGTCTATTCTTTCTGCTACAACAAGATCCACTACACTTAGGAAATTGCAATCTTCTATTTCATCAGGGTTTCTTATAGCCTCTAGTACATTAAATGTGACTTACTGATCATTCACTCGCATGGTCAGCTCTCATTTCTGCACATCTATCAAAGTCTTCCCAGTTGCTAGAAAAGGTCTGTCAAGTATAATGGGTACCTCTTTGTTAGCTTCAAAGTCCAGCACAATGAAATCCACTGGAAAAATGAATTTGTCAATCTTCACCAGTACATCCTCTATCTTTCCCTCACGATATGCATGAGATCTGTCAGCTAATTGCAGAGTGACAGTTGTTGGTCTGCACTCCTCTACTCCAAGCTACTTAAATATAGATAATAGTATCAAGTTAATACTAGCTCCCAAATCACAAAGCGCTCTGCCAGCATACCTAGTCCCTATAGAGTAGGGTATTGTAAAACTCCCTGGATCTTTCAATTTTTAGGGAATTTTATTATGGAGCATATGGCTGCTTTCCTGTATTAAAGCAACACTTTTAAACTCTCCCAGCCTTTTTTTTCGTGCCAATATATCTTTTAGAAATTTCACATAATTTGGCATTTGCTCCAAAGCTTCACCAGTACATCCTCTATCTTTCCCTCAGGATATGCATGAGATCTGTTAGCTAATTGCAGAGTGACAGTTGTTGGTCTGCACTCCCCTACTCCAAGCTGCTTAAATACAGATAATGGCATCAAGTTAATACTAGCTCCCAAATCACAAAGTGCTCTGCCAGCATACCTAGTCCCTATAGAGCAGGATATTGTAAGACTCCCTAGATCTTTCAATTTTGTGGGAATTTTACTCTAGAGCATATGGCTGCTTTCCTATGTTAAAGCAACAGTTTCAAACTCTCCCAGCATTCTTTTTCGTGCCAATATATCTTTTAGAAATTTCATATAATTTGGCATTTGCTCCAAAGCTTCCACAAAAAGTATGTTTATGTGCAGTTGCTTCAGCACTTCCAGGAATTTACTGAACTGCTTGTCTTGTTTTTGCTTCTGGAACCTTTGAGGGAAGGGTGGTGGATGTCTAAACTACTGGTTAGATTCAGTAGGTATCAACTCTGTTTGTTTAAATTGGTGCAGGTTGTGGCTACTGGTGTTGCAACTTCTTTTTCAGCAGGATCTGGTTGAATTTATTTTACAGTTGCTGTAGCTTGGTCCCTTACATCAGTGTCTTGATGGGGAGTCTGCTATAACATGCTTCCATTTTGAGTTGGTTTTTGAGCTGAATTGCATTCCATCCCATTTTTTGTCACCTCAATTGGGATATCAACATTCTTTCCAGATCTCAAACTGATTACTTTGCAGTGTTCTTTGCTCTCTCTCCTAGGGTCTTCTGTATTGCTAGGTAAGCTTCCTTGAGTTCTGCTGCTCATTGCTGTAGCTAATTGTCCCATTTGGTTCTCAAGGTTTCTTAAGGACACAGCTTGACTCTGCACAATTGCTTTATTCTTTGCAATGTACTCCTTGATTAGTACTTCTAATGAAGTGATTGGATCCTGACTGACATGCTTTTGCCCTTGACTTTGTTGATGAAAACCAGGTGGTTGCGGTTGTGTGCTTCTACTTAGTCCATTCAATGCTGGAGTATTTCGATTCTGATTGCTCCATGAGAAATTTGGGTGTTGTTTCTAGCCTGGGTTGTAAGTATTTGAATATGGGTTGTTATGAGGTTGTCGATTGAAGTTACCCACATAATTTACTGAGCCTGGATTTCCAAGACAATTATCAAAATCATGTTCTTCACCATAGTAGACATAAGAAAGTTCAGCAACTTGCTTTACTGTTGCTGGAGCAGATATCATGGCTTTTACCATGTTAGTCAATGAGGTTACTTGAGCTGATAAGGCTGTAATTGCATCAATGCTATGTACCCCTGCGGATCCTTTTGCTATTGGTTGCCTGGCTGAAGGCCACTGGTAATTATTATTGGCAATTCTTTCCAAAATTTCATAAGCTTCAGTGTAGGATTTGGATAACAGAGCTCTATTTGCTGAAGTATCCACCATTAACCTTGTACTCGGATTCAACCCATTGTAGAAAGTTTCCAATTGAATGCAACAAGGAATACCATGATGAGGATACCTTCTGAGCAAGTCCTTGAACCTTTCCTAAGCCTCGTACAAACTCTCATGTTCAAGTTGATGGAATGAGGTAATCTCATTTCGTAATTTTGCATTCTTTGTCGGTGGAAAATATTTCATTAGGAATTTATCAGCCAATTCATTTCATGTAGTGATGGAATCAGATGGTAATGAATTTAACCATGCCCTTACTCGATCTATTAAAGAATAAGAAAATAGCATTAGTCTTAAGGCATCTTGTGTTGCTCCAGCAATCTTTAAAGCATCACTTACTTCCAAGAACAATTTAAGATGGAGATGAGGATCTTCATTAGGCAGTCCATTGAACTGTCCCACTGTTCGTAACATTTGAAACATCATTGGTTTTAACTCAAAATTTACAGCGTCTACTTCAGGTCTGATGATGCTAGGTTGTACCACTTGTGAAGTTAGCACAACACTAATGCACCGGATCCCATCAGAACTCCACAGTTAAGCGTGCTTGGGCGAGAGCGGTACTCAGATGGGTGACCACTTGGGAAGTCCCCATGTTGCACCCCTCATTTTGCTTTTCGGTTGGTTAATTATCTTTTCGCGGCCGACTCCTTCACTTTTGCGTGCGTTCGCGGGTTTCGATCGCCGGCACGGGGTCTCCGGGGCACCTCCGACCCGCCGGAGAGCGTGAAAAGTGCCCCGGATGGGTGAATCGTGCGGCCGCGTCAGGGCAGGCGAGGGGGGTACGGGTTCAGTAGATTTTCAGTGCACATGCTAATGGGTGCAACCATACTAGCACTAATGCACCAAATCCCATCAGAACTTCGCAGTCAGGCGTGCTTAGGCGAGAGCAGCACTAAGATCGGTGACCTCTTGGGAAGTAAACGTATTGCACCCCTCATTTTGTCTTTTCGGCTGGTTAATCCTCTTTTCGCGGCCGACTCCTTCACTTTTGCGTGCGGTCGCGGGTTTCGATCGTTGACGCAGGGTCTCCAGGGCACCTCCGACCCGCCAGGGAGCGCGAAAAGGCCCCCGGAGGGGTGCATCGTGCGACGGCCGAGTCAAAGCAGGCGAGGGGGGCATGGGTTAAGTAGATTTGTAGTGCACATGTTGATGGGTGCGACCACTAGCACTAATGCACCGAATCCCATCAGAACTTCGCTGTGAAACGTGCTCGGGCGAGAGCAGGACTAAGATGGGTGACCTCTTGGGAAGTAAACGTGCTGCACCCCTCATTTTGTCTTTTCAGCCGGTTAATCCTCTTTTCGCGGCCGACTCTTTCACTTTTGCGTGCGGTCGCGGGTTTCTATCGCCGGTGCGAGGTCTCCGTTGCACCTCCGACCCGCCGGGGAGCGTAAAAAGTGCCCCAGAGGGGTGAATCTTGCGGCAGCCAAGTCGGGGTAGGTGAGGGGGGCACGAGTTAAGTAGATTTGCCGTGCACATCCTGATGGGTGTGACCACTAGCACTAATGCAATGAATCCCATCAGAACGTCGCTGTCAAGCATGCTTGTGCGAGAGCAGTACTAAGATGGGTGACCTCTTGGGAAGTAAACGTGTTGCACCCCTCATTTTGTATTTTCGGCCGGTTAATCCTCTTTCGCGGCCGACTTCTTCAATTTTGCATGCAGTCGCGGGTTTCAATCTTCGGTGCGGGGTCTCCAGAGCACCTCTTAATGCCGGGGAGCGTAAAAATCACCTCGGAGGGGTAAATAGTGCAGCGGCCGAGTCGGGGCAGGCGAGGGGGGCACGGGTTAAGTAGATATGCAGTGCACATGCTGATGGTTGCTACCACTAGCACTAATGCACCGAATCCCATCAAAACTCCGCAGTCAAGCGTGCTCGGGCGAGCGCAATACGAACATGGGTGACCTCTTGGGATGTCCTCGTGTTGCACCCCTCATTTTGTCTTTTCGACCCGTTAATCCTCTTTTTGCGGCCGACTCCTTCACTTTTGCGTGCAATCGCGGGTTTCTATCGCCGGTGCGAGATCTCTGTTGCACCTCCGACCCGCCGGGGAGCGTAAAAAGTGCCCCTGAGGGGTGAATCGTGCGGCGTCCGAGTGGGGCCAGGCGAGGGGGGCACGGGTTAAGTTAATTTGTAGTGCACATGCTGATGGGTGCAACCACTAGCACTAATGCACTGAATCCCATCAGAACTTCGCTGTCAAGCGTGCTCGGGCGAGATCAGTACTAAGATGGGTGACCTCTTGGGAAGTAAACGTGTTGCACCCCTCATTTTGTCTTTTCAGCCGGTTAATCCTCTTTTCGCGGCCGACTCCTTCACTTTTGCGTGCGGTCGCGGGTTTCTATCGCCGGTGCGAGGTCTCTGTTGCACCTCTAACCCGCCGGGGAGCGTAAAAAGTGCCCCGGAGGGGTGAATCTTGCGGCAGCCAAGTCGGGGTAGGTGAGGGGGGCACGAGTTAAGTAGATTTACCGTGCACATTCTGATGGGTGCGACCACTAGCACTAATGCAATGAATCCCATCAGAACTTCGCTGTCAAGCGTGCTTGTGCGAGAGCAATACTAAGATGGGTGACCTCTTGGGCAGTAAACGTGTTGCACCCCTCATTTTGTCTTTTCGATCGGTTAATCCTCTTTTCGCTGCCGGCTACTTCAATTTTGCATGCAGTCGCGGGTTTCGATCGTCGATGCGGGGTCTCCAGGGCACCTCTTAATGCCGGGGAGCGTAAAAATAGCCCCGGAGGGGTACATAGTGCAGCGGCCCAGTCGGGGCAGGCGAGGGGGGCACGGGTTAAGCAGATTTGCAGTGCACATGCTGATGGTTGCTACCACTAGCACTAATGCACCGAATCCCATCAAAACTCCGCAGTCAAGCGTGCTCGGGCGAGCGCAATACGAACATGGGTGACCTCTTGGGATGTCCTCGTGTTGCACCCCTCATTTTGTCTTTTCGACCCGTTAATCCTCTTTTTGCGGCCGACTCCTTCACTTTTGCGTGCAATCGCGGGTTTCTATCGCCGGTGCGAGATCTCTGTTGCACCTCCGACCCGCCGGGGAGCGTAAAAAGTGCCCCTGAGGGGTGAATCGTGCGGCGTCCGAGTGGGGCCAGGCGAGGGGGGCACGGGTTAAGTTAATTTGTAGTGCACATGCTGATGGGTGCAACCACTAGCACTAATGCACTGAATCCCATCAGAACTTCGCTGTCAAGCGTGCTCGGGCGAGAGCAGTACTAAGATGGGTGACCTCTTGGGAGGTAAACGTGTTGCACCCCTCATTTTGTCTTTTCGGTCGGTTAATCGTCTTTTCGCAGCCGACTCCTTCACTTTTGCGTGCGGTCGTGGGTTTTCATTGTTAGCGCGGGGGGCAACTCTGACCCGCCGGGGAGTGAGAAAACCGCCCCGGAGGGAGGAATCGTGCGGCGGCCGAGTCGGGGGAAACGAGGGGGGCACGGGTTAAGAAGATTTGCAGTTCACATGCTGATGGGTGCGACCATACCAGCACTAATGCACCGAATCCCATCAGAACTCCGCAGTCAAGCGTGCTCGGGCGAGAGCAGTACTAACATGGGTGAACTCTTGGGATGTCCTCGTGTTGCACCCCTTATTTTGTCTTTTCGGCCAGTTAATCATCTTTTCGCGGCCAACTCCTTTAGTTTTGCGTGCATTCGCGGGTTTCGATCACCGGCGCGGGGTCTTCGTGGCACCTCTGACTCGCCGGGGAGAGCGAAAAGCGCTCCGGACAGGTGAATCGTGCGGCAGCCGGGACAGGGCAGGCGACGAGGGCACATATTAAGTAGATTTGTAGTGCACATGTTGATGGGTGCGACTATACCAGCACTAATGCACCAAATCCCATCAGAACTTCACAGTCAGGCGTGCTTAGGCGAGAGCAGTACTAAGATCGGTGACCTCTTGGGAAGTAAACGTATTGCACCCCTTATTTTGTCTTTTCAGCCGGTTAATCCTCTTTTCACGGCCGACTCCTTCACTTTAGAGTGCGGTCGCGGGTTTCGATCGCCGGTGCGAGGTCCTTGTTGCACCTCCGACCCGCCGGGGAGCGTAAAAAGTGCCCCGGAGGGGTGAATCTTGCGGCAGCCAAGTCGGGGTAGGTGAGGGGGGCACGAGTTAAGTAGATTTGCAGTGCACATCCTGATGGGTGCGACCACTAGCACTAATGCAATGAATCCCATCAGAACTTCGCTGTCAAGCGTGCTTGTGCAAGAGCAGTACTAAGATGGGTGACCTCTTGGGAAGTAAACGTGTTGCACCCCTCATTTTGTCTTTTCGGCCGGTTAATCCTCTTTTCGCGGCCGACTCCTTCACTTTTACGTGCGGTCGCGGGTTTCGATTGTCGGCGCGGGGGGCACCTCTGACCCGCCGGGGAGTGAGAAAACCGCCCCGGAGGGATGAATCGTGCGGCGGCCGAGTCGAGGGAAACGAGGGGGGCACGGGTTAAGAAGATTTGCAGTTCACATGCTGATGGGTGCGACCATACCATCACTAATGCACCGAATCCCATCAGAACTCCGCAGTCAAGTGTGCTCGGGCGAGAGCAGTTGTAACACCCCAAATCTAACACGTGCGGAGCACGTGAAGAAGGAGGTTACTCACAAATCATAATCTTTACTCATAAGTTTCAAACTGAAATTCCTCCAATTCTTATTCAAATAAATCCATAAATCCAAACGTCAAATACTAAATAATCTCTCTCGAGGACATATAAAAATAATAACAAAAGTCTCAAACTCCAAATTACACGTTCATAATAAAAGTAACTAAATAGAAACACAAGTTTATTCCTCCTTTTATTCAATAGCAAACGGAAACTGGAAATCACTAACTTCAAAGCTCAGTGCACCTCTCAAAAGAAACTTAATCTGCAAAAAGTAATGACGAGGGGTGAGCCGTCAACTCGGTAAGTAAAACCATTCATAACACACTAGGCCTATCGATACCATAAATATTGCAAGCCTTCTTTTGTTTAAAGCATATATCATAATCCATAATTTTCATAAAACGATATATCACAATAACATAAGATAATTTCTTAATAATTCAGAATATTCAAAAGCATATTTACTTACGAATCAAATCATGTAATACGTATACAGAAAACAAACAGGTTAGCTCATGTCACATAGTGTCACCTATAGTCCCGGTGACCCGGCCAGAAACATAATCAGAATATCGTGTGCACACTCAGAACAGAAACCCAGTACTGGTCCAGACGGATATATCGTATATTACGATCAGAATCAGAATCAGACTAACTATGGACAATGAGCCAAAGCAATAAGAATCTCATACAATCATCAATAATTGAAATCAAACATAGGTACAAAACATTCGTATCAGTTTCATAAAAGTTCATATCAATAATATAGGCTTGCATAACATTTTAAAGATAACATCCTAAAAGGTTGTCATGTCATAAAAATAACTTACATATTCAAAAGCATTTATAAAATACTTTGTTAAAAAGAATGGTTTGAAAACATTTACATAAAGCTAATTTTGTTATCAAAATTAGTAATCCTTTAAGTAGTATCAAAACATTTATACTTATAATAATAATATCAAAATACTTATACATATCTAGTACATTAGGAATGAAGTTACTTACCTCGACAAATGAACTTGGATTAACACAGCTCTAAGCTTAGGCCACCCATAATTCTCAATGAAAGCCCAATTTCCATAATTTAATATGTATGGGAATTTGTGGCGTTACAATTTCTCCCCTCCTAACAAAAATTTCGTCCTCGAAATTAAAAGGTTACCTTATGCATGGAAGAGTTGAGGATACTTCTCCAACATTTCTGCTTCTCTCTCCCAAGTGGCTTCCTCAATAGAATGATTCATCCATCGTACCTTCACTAGGGGAATAACTCTATTCCTTAATACTTGTTCGTCTCGATCGACAATCTCAATAGGCTGTTCCTCATACGACATGTCTTCATTTATCTGAATCGGTTGATAGTCTAGCACATGTAAAGGGTCTGCAATGTACTTTCTTAACACAGACACATGAAATACATTGTGAAGCCTAGACAGACTTGGTGGTAAAGCTATGCGATAGGCCACCGGACCAATTCTCTCTAAAATCTCAAATGGTCCAATAAATCTAGGGCTAAGCTTTCCTGTCTTCCCGAACCGAAACACCCCTTTCCATGGCGATACTTTCAAGAAAACAAAATCTCCTTTTTCGAATTCCAACTCATGTCTACGACGAACTGCATAACTCTTCTGTCTGCTCTGAGCTGTTTGAAGACGTCCTCTAATCAACTTGATTTTATCAACAGTAATCTGTATTAATTCTGGACCCAAAAGTTTTCTTTCACCAACTTCATCCCAGCAGATTGGGGACCTACACTTTCTTCCATATAATGCCTCAAATGGTGCCATGCCAATACTCGAATGGAAGCTATTGTTATAAGCAAATTCGATCAACATTAGGTGCTCTTCCCAACCACCACTCAAGTCTAGGACGCAAGCTCGAAGCATATCCTCAAGGGTTTGAATAGTCCTTTCGGATTGCCCATCTGTCTGTGGATGAAAAGCAGTGCTAAATCTCAATTTCGTCCCCAACTCTTTATGTAAGCTAGCCCAAAATCTTGCAGTGAACAGTGGATCTCTATCAGACACTATTGACACTGGAACCCCATGAAGCCTCACTATCTCCTTAATGAACAACTTAGCTAGTTGCCCTACATTGTCTGTACTCTTCCTTGCCAAGAAATGAGCTGATTTCGTCAATCGATCAACAATTACCCAAATGCAATCACATCCCCTCCTAGAACGAGGTAATCCAGAAACGAAATCCATTGTTATGTGTTCCCATTTCCACTGAGGAGTAGGAAGCGTTTGTAAAGTTCCTGCTGGTCTTTGATGCTCAATCTTTACTTGTTGGCAGACTAAACACCGAGACACAAAAGCAGCAATATCTCTCTTCATATTCCTCCACCAAAAACTTTGCTTTAGATCACGATACATCTTAGTACTACCAGGATGCATACTGTAAGATGATTCATGAGCTTCTCTTAAGATCTCTGCCTTCAACTCTTCGTCTGCTGGCACGCATAACCTTTGTCCCAACCATAATCCATCCCCATTATCAAGTCTAAATCCGGGCTTATGTCCTTTGCTCACATCTTCACGGATTTTATTGAGTTCTATGTCGTTCTTCTGAGCTACCTTAACTCTATCAATTAGAGTGGGTTGGACTGTCAAATGTGCTAACACGTCTGCTTGCCCATGAGTAACTACCTCAATCCCACATCTCCTCAAGTCTTTTACCACATGAGATTGCATGGTGATAAGATGAGCCATGCACCCAGATGATTTCCTACTCAAGGCATCTGCTACCACGTTTGCCTTACCTGGATGGTAATTAATAGAACAATCAAAATCCTTTACCAACTCCAACCATCTTCTTTGCCTCAAATTCAATTCCTTTTGAGTAAACAAGTACTTCAAACTCTTATGATCGGTGAAGATCTCACAAGTCTCCCCATACAAATAGTGTCTCCAGATTTTTAGAGCAAACACTATAGCAGCCAATTCCAAATCGTGTGTTGGGTAGTTTTGTTCATGATTCTTTAGCTGCCTAGAAGCATATGCTATAACCTTACCATGTTGCATTAAAACGCAACCCAAACCTTTTCTGGAAGCATCACTGTAAATCACAAAACCTCCACCTTCAGAAGGGAGAGTTAAAACAGGGGCAGTCACCAAATAACTCTTGAGCTCTTGAAAGCTCTTTTCACATGCCTCATCCCAATTGAACTTCACATTCTTCTTAGTCAAATTAGTCAATGGTGCTGCTATGCTAGAAAATCCTTTGACAAAGCGCCTATAATAACCTGCCAATCCTAAGAAACTCCTTACTTCAGTCACACTAGCAGGCCTTTCCCAATTCACAATTACCTCCACTTTGGCTGGATCTGCTGAAATACCATCCTTCGTCACTATATGTCCCAAAAACATCACACGATCAAGCCAAAACTCACATTTCTTAAATTTTCCATACAACTTCTTCTCCCGCAATGTTTCTAATACAATCCTCAGGTGCGTCTCATGCTCCTTCTTACTCTTAGAGTAAATTAATACGTCATCAATAAAGACGATGACAAACTGGTCAAGATAAGGTTGGAAGATCCTATTCATCAAATCCATGAACGCTGCAGGAGCATTAGTTAATCCAAAAGGCATAACTAAGAACTCATAGTGTCCATAACGAGTTCGAAAAGCTGTCTTCGATACATCCTCACTTCTTATTTTCAATTGATGGTAGCCAGATCGTAAATCAATTTTAGAGAATACCGCTGCACCTCGTAATTGATCAAAGAGGTCATCAATTCGGGGAAGAGGGTATTTATTCTTGACGGTAACCACATTCAACTGCCGGTAGTCTATACACAACCTCATTGAACCATCTTTCTTCTTTACGAACAAAACGGGAGCACCCCAAGGTGACACACTAGGACGAATGAAACCCTTATCTAGTAATTCTTGTAGCTGGATCTTTAGTTCTTTTAATTCAATGGGTGCCATCCGATATGGTGCCTTGGATATAGGTGTAGTACCAGGAACTAATTCTATAGTAAACTCAACCTCTCGATCTGGGGGTAGTCCCGGAAGATCTTCAGGAAATACATCAATAAACTCCCTTACAATAGGTATGTCTTCAAGGCACGCCCCATCGGGATGGTCAGCAACTATATACGCTAAAAATCCTTCACACCCATTCTTTAGCATTTTCATTGCCTTAACCATAGAAATCAAAGCTTTATGACTCTTATGATTCCCTTGAAAATGAAATTCTTCCTCGCCAGGTAGGCGAAAAATAATTTCCTTAGCAAAACAATCTATTGAAACATGGTAAGGTCCTAACCAATCCATCCCCAAAATAAAATCAAAATCGTGCATCTATAAAGGTAGGAGATCCACAAGGAATTCTCTATCACACAATCTGATCACACATGACTTATAGACATGATCTATAAACTGGCAATCCCCCACAGGGGTACTAATTGTCACGTGAACATCCAGTGGTGTGATAGGCACATTAGCATAACGGGCAAACACACAAGATACAAATGAATGTGTAGCACCAGGATCAAAAAGAACTTTGGCTTATCTAGAGAATAAGGACAATGTACCTGATACTACATCATTGGACACCTCAGCATCTTTTTCTGTTAGTGCAAAAACACGCCCTTGCACCCTCGGTTTCTTCCTCTGCCCTTCGTTAGTCGGAGTATTTGTAGTCTCGCTACGTCTCTTTGGGCAATCCATAATCCTATGCCCAGATTCTCCACAAGCAAAACAAGCTCCAGTTTTCCAATGGCATTCACCAGGGTGCCTCCTTTCACAATGTCGACAAATGGGGTAGTTCCTCCGAGTGGTGTCACCAGTAACACCCTTGTTATCCCATTTGTTACCTCCACCATTATACTTCTGGGAGTGAGTGCCCTGCCTAAAGGAACTTCCATTTCGCGGTCCACCTTATTGATTCTTCTTATTTCTCTGATCCCTTGTAACTTGGGCTTCAAGAATATCCTTCTCCGCAAGAATTGCTCGGTCCACCAAATCGGCATAATTGTTAATCTTAAGGATGGTCAATCGCCCTTTAATGTTAGGACGTAACCCTTCCAGAAACTTCCTACACTTACTACCTTCATTAGCAACCAAGGTATGAGCAAAACGAGAGAGGGCAGTAAATTGTTCCTCATACTCCGCAACAGACTTTGTTCCTTGAGTCAACCTCAAGAAATCAGCCTCCATCTGATGTCGAGCTCGTTCAGGAAAATACTTTTCATGAAAAGCCTCCAAAAATAACTCCCAAGTAATGGGTGCATCTTGCAAGCCAGCCCTTATGAGACGAGATTTGGCATCCCACCAGTGGTCTGCCTCACCCTGAAGGACAAATGAGGCTAATATTACCCTTTGATCATCATTACAACCCATAGCCACAAATATCTTCTCCATCTGTTTTAGCCATGCCTCTGCAACCATGGGATCGGCAGTCCCCTGAAAGGTAGGTGGTCCCAATTTCTTAAATCGTTCTAAGTTCACCATAGCCCTATGATCTCTTGCGCCACCTTGCCTTTCAACTGGCACATTCTCTTGTGCCCCAACTCTGCCTCTAGCCATATCTTGAATTAACTTACTTTGTTGTTCCATCAATCTAAACATTGCGCGCATCATAGGATTTCCTTCGTTAGCCATCTCGTGCAAGGTTGGGTCAGCATCGTCAGCGATACCTAAAACATCTCTCGAGCTAGAGGCATGCCTAGCACCTCCCCTACGTGACATCTCTTGACTATAACACGGAGAATAAATAAATAATTAAAAAGGGTAAATAATTCATAGCTAAAGGTCGTGCAAGCGCGCAGAGTACTGAATAAGTAGTGTAACTAAGAAAATTTGATATTGTAAACAAGAGCAATAAATATTTCATTCTACGTTAATACCAAAGATCATATAACAAGAGTTATTACAAAGTCGCAAGCAACATAGAAAGCCAAAAAGACCAAAATAGAATTACTAGTCATAAATGATTACTCCTTGCCTTAAAATATTTAATCACTCTATTAACCTCAATAAAGTCTACAGAGTTTCATGTCCTACAGCCACAAAGTTCATAGGTGTACTCAACCGGATAGGAAAAGGATCTATTTTTACTTTCCTTTCCTTAGTCGTGACTCCATCTGTCTCGATTTCCTTAGGAATTCTATAAGGTAGTTTATTTAGACCTGGAGATACCCATCCTTTGCTATAGTAAGGCTTAAATCGAGGTCCTGTCCAAAATAGGCGACGTATTACAAGCTTATTCTTGTTAGCTCCCTTGCCATAAACACGTAGTCCACGTATAGCCTCATTGAGCTTCTTTCTTGAAGCTCCAGGTCCTGGAGGAGTATCGATGTAGACCTCTATAGTCCGTCTTAGTCTATCATCCATTCGCTGCTTATGAAGTCTCCTAAGATCTTTGACAAGAACTCCTCCTAAGATAAATTGTTCGGTCCTATCAATTTCTGTCCATCCCTTATTCTTGACACTTTTCATACCCATATTGTCCTTCTTCATGTCTACAAAACAAATGTAATCGATTTAATTAGACAATCTAATTAAACCGTAAAAGAAAGTCTACAGAATCCTAACCTAGTTGCTCTGATACCACAATTGTAACACCCTAAATTTAACACGTGCGGAGCACGTGAAGAAGGAGGTTACTCACAAATCATAATCTTTACTCATAAGTTTCAAACTGAAATTCCTCCAATTCTTATTCAAATAAATCCATAAATCCAAACGTCAAATACTAAATAATCTCTCTCGAGGACATATAAAAATAATAACAAAAGTCTCAAACTCCAAATTACACGTTCATAATAAAAGTAACTAAATAGAAACACAAGTTTATTCCTCCTCTTATTCAATAGCAAACGGAAACTGGAAATCACTAACTCCAAAGCTCAGTGCACCTCTCAAAAGAAACTTAATCTGCAAAAAGTAATGACGAGGGGTGAGCCGTCAACTCGGTAAGTAAAACCATTCCTAACACACTAGGCCTATCGATACCATAAATATTGTAAGCCTTCTTTTGTTTAAAGCATATATCATAATCCATAATTTTCATAAAACGATATATCACAATAACATAAGATAATTTCTTAATAATTCAGAATATTCAAAAGCATATTTACTTACGAATCAAATCATGTAATACGTATACAGAAAACAAACAGGTTAGCTCATGTCACATAGTGTCACCTATAGTCCCGGTGACCCGGCCAGAAACATAATCAGAATATCGTGTGCACACTCAGAACAGAAACCCAGTACTGGTCCAAACGGATATATCGTATATTACGATCAGAATCAGAATCAGACTAACTATGGACAATGAGCCAAAGCATTAAGAATCTCATACAATCATCAATAATTGAAATCAAACATAGGTACAAAACATTCGTATCAGTTTCATAAAAGTTCATATCAATAATATAGGCTTGCATAACATTTTAAAGATAACATCCTAAAAGGTTGTCATGTCATAAAAATAACTTACATATTCAAAAGCATTTATAAAATACTTTGTTAAAAAGAATGGTTTGAAAACATTTACATAAAGCTAATTTTGTTATCAAAATTAGTAATCCTTTAAGTAGTATCAAAACATTTATACTTATAATAATAATATCAAAATACTTATACATATCTAGTACATTAGGAATGAAGTTACTTACCTCGACAAATGAACTTGGATTAACACAGCTCTAAGCTTAGGCCACCCATAATTCTCAATGAAAGCCCAATTTCCATAATTTAATATGTATGGGAATTTGTGGCGTTACAGCAGTACTAACATGGGTGAACTCTTGGGATGTCCTCGTGTTGCACCCCTCATTTTGTCTTTTCGGCCGGTTAATCCTCTTTTCGCGGCCGACTCCTTTGCTTTCGCGGGTTTCGATCGCCGACGCGGGGTCTCCGGGGCACCTCCGACTCGCCAGGGAGAGCGAAAAGCGCTTCAGAGGGGTGAATCATGCGGCGGCCAAGTCGGGGCAGGCGACGGGGGCACAGATTACGTAGATTTGTAGTGCACATGCTGATGGCTGCGACGATACCAGCACTGATGCACCGAATCCCATCTGAACTCCGCAGTCAAGTGTGCTCGGGCGGGAGTAGTACTAACATGGGTGACCTCGTGGGATGTCCTCGTGTTGCACCCCTTATTTTGTCTTTCGGCCAGTTAATCCTCTTTTCGCGGCTGAATCCTTCACTTTGCTAGCGTTCGCGGGTTTCGATCGCCGGCGAGGGGTCTCCGGGGCACCTCCGACTCGCCGGGGAGAGTGAAAAGCGCTCCGGAGGGGTGAATCGTGCGGGGGCCGAGTCGGGGCAGGCGAGGGGGCACAGATTAAGTAGATTTGTAGTGCACATGCTGATGGGTGCGACCATACCGGCACTAAGGCACCGAATCCCATCAGAACTCCGCAGTCAAGCGTGCTCGGGCGGGAGTAGTACTAATATGGGTGACCTCGTGGGATGTCCTCGTGTTGCACCCCTCATTTTGTCTTTTTGGCCGGGTAATCCTCTTTTCGCGGCCGACTCCTTCACTTTTACGTGCGTTCGCGGGGTTCGATTGTCGGCGCGGGGCCTCCGGGGCACCTCCGACCCGCCGGGGAGCGTGAAAAGCGCTCCGGAGGGGTGAATCGTGCAGGGGCCGAGTCGGGGAAGGCGAGGGAGGCACGGATTAAGTAGATTTGTAGTGCACATGTTGATGGGTGCGACTATACCAGCACTATTGCACTGAATCCCATCAGAACTCCGCAGTGAAACGTGCTCGGGCGGGAGCAATACTAACATGGGTGACCTCTTGGGAAGTCCTCGTGTTGTACCCTTCATTTTGTCTTTTCGGCCGGTTAATACTATTTTAGCGGCCGACTCCTTCACTTTTGCGTGCATTCGCAGGTTTTGATCGCCGGCGCGGTCTTTGGGGCACGGGTTAAGTAGATTTGCAGTGCACATGCTAAAAGGTGCGACCATACCAGTAGTAATGCATCGGATTCTATCAGAACTCTGCAGTTAAGCGTGCTTGGGCGAGAGCAGTAATAAGATGGGTGACCTCTTGGGACGTCCTCGTGATGCAACCCTCCTTTTGTCTTTTCGGCCGGTTAATCCTCTTTTCGCGCCCGACTCCTTCACTGTTACGTTTGTTCGAGGGTTTCGATCGCCGGCGCGGGGTCTTTGGGGCACCTCCGATCCGCCGGGGAGCGTGAAAAGCGCCCCGGAGGGGTGAATCGTGCGGTTCCCGAGTCGGTGCAGGCGAGGGGGGCACGAGTTAAGTAGATTTATAGTGCACATGTTGGTGGATGCGACCATACCAGAACTAATGCACCGGATCCCATCAGAACTCTGCAGTCAAGCGTGCTTGGGCAAGAGCAGTACTAAGATGGGTGACCTCCTGGGAGGTCCTCGTGTTGCACCCCTCCTTTTGTCTTTTGGGCCGGTTAATCCTATTTTCGCGGCCAACTCCTTCACTTTTGCATGCGTTCGCGGGTTCGATCGCCGGCGCGGGGTCTCTGGTGCACCTCCGACCTACCGGGGAGCGTGAAAAGCCCCCCGGAGGGGTGAATCGTGCGGCGGCCGAGTCGAGGCCGGTGAGGGGGGCACGAGTTAAGTAAATTTGCAGTGCACATGCTGATGGGTACGACCATACTAGCACTAATGCACCGGATCCCATCAGAACTCCGCAGTTAAGCGTACTTGGGCGAGAGCAATACTAAGATAGGTGATCTCTTGGAAAGTGCTCGTGTTGCTATTAATTTCTTATCTTTTCTTATCTTTTTGAAGTTGTGAAAAGATAAACTATAGTTTGCAATAAGAACAGTGTTGGCTAAGTGTTGACGGTAGAAAGAATTTAGAGATAATTTTTAATAAAGATGGTTAATTTGGAAATTTTATATGCGTTTAGTGAATGAATAGTGTTGCATGTATTTAAAATAGCACAAAATTTAATACAAAAGTATAAAAAATTCAAAAAAAATCTTGTGCTGTGGTGGATTCTTTTCTTGTAATGAAACGTTTTATTTATTTTTAGTGATGGCATACTATTTTTTATATTATTTTTTTTTCTTATATATTGGTATTGTCAGCCAACAGATGAATAAATGGTAAACTATTGATGTGAAAAATCTCTGCCACCTTTTCGATTTTTTTTTTAAAAGATAGAGAGATAAATGATTTCAAATTAATCTTTTAACTCTCTTAACTTTTGTCAAATTTAAATTTGAATAGCCAACAAAATAAAATTAATTGAAAACTCTACCTCCGTACTCCGAGTGCAATTATTTTGACTCAAATGAATGTCTTAAAAATTTGAAAAAACAGACCAGCACATTGAATATATAAAATGTGCCTGTATATATATCACACCCTGCCAATCACGGTGTTATAATAATGGAATCATTGATCAGTAAATATATCTTACTGTCCTTTTCTCATGCGCATGCGTCATTACGAAATCAAAGTTAACAGTGTTATAACTAATCACATTTGAAAATATTCATATGAGGAGTCAAAGATGCTTGCAAACAGTTAGTCCACATTTGCGAGCAAGCGTGATTATATATAATGTGCTTCTCTATTATAGTGTGTGATCAATCAGGCAAGCTTAATTTAGCTGATCATCAGTATCTATGGATGCGAATCAAGATCAAGGAGCAAAAGAGTTGTTCCAAGGCCAAGCTCAACTGTATAAGCTCATGTTTAGTCATTTAAGCTCGATGTCACTCAAGTGCGCGATTGAGCTAGCTAGGCATAGCGGATATAATTCACAGCCACGGACGGGCCATCACTCTTTCTGTGTTGGTCTCGGCACTTGATATTCAGCCTACAAAAACGACTGGCCTATTCAGGCCATGCGCTTGTTAGTTCACTCGGGCTGCTTTAAAAAAACCAAAGTCAATGGGCAAGAAGAAGCATACGGGCTCACAGCTGCTTCTACTCTGCTCATAAAAGATAAGCCCTACTGTTTGTCACCAACTGTTTCAGTATTTGTTGACCCATTTTTTGTCGCTCCATATCAGTCTTTAAGTAGTTGGTTCAAAGGGGCTGAGCTCACGTTGTGGGAAACTGTTCATGGAATCAAGTTCTGGGAATTTATGAATCAAAACCCTGGAATAAACCAGCGGTTCAATGAAGCAATGGCCAGTGACACTGAAATAATGACAAGCTTTGTTGTCAAAGCCGAGTGCAAGCAAATCTTTGAAGGGTTGGGCACATTGGTTGACGTAGGAGGTGGCAACGGATCGTTTTCCAGAATCATCTCTGAAGCATTCCCTGGAATCAAATGCACTGTACTCGACCTTCCGCATGTTGTTGCTAACCTGCCTGAGGCCGACAACTTGAAATACATAGCAGGTGACATGTTTCAGTTTATCCCTCCGGCAGATGCCTTTCTCTTCAAGGTAACATCCAATTTTAAAAATTTAAAACGACTTCTTAACCGTTTTCGTGAATACCAGATGATTTATTTCAATTGTTCTGTGCGCAGCACATATATCCGGACGTTTGAATCTTACAAAATCAGGATTTGAATGATTCAAATCAGATTTAAAGCAACTGCAAAATGCTATACAACTCTAAATTTAATTAACATTTGGATTTTACAGAATCTAGAAGTTTAGGCTTGAGCATGACCATTTACGTAGTCATTCTCTAGTGCGCTTACCCGCATTTTTTCAAGTGTATATAACTATTCATTTCACATATGACAATTCATGATAATTTGTATTCTGAAAGAGTGTATATAATATAATATATTTTTGTAAACGAAGGAAACAGCAGCTTTGTGGCATTGGATTTATACGGTCCCCCGGTAATTAAACAAAAACAATTAACTTTTTATGCAATTATTGTTACCGAACACATTTTTAAATAATATATCCAACAGTGCATAGCAGTAGGTCTTTCGAAAACTCACTAAATTTAACATTAAAATATCAATATATTAATAAAAAAAGTTTATTCTTTTATCACATACTGAGTTGGTGGAATAATCCCAAGCAATTTTTTTCGGCCTGTACGTCAGTTTAGTTGCAAACAAATTTTAAAATTACAATAAAATAAAGAAATTGTGAGAATGGAACAGCTCCCCCTGAAGCTTACATTTAATTTAATTACAAAGCCCCACGAGCAGGCAGATGTTTATTTCAAAACCAAAAATGGACGAGGAAAAGGTTACCCAATTGAGAATCAGAGCATGCATCAGACGAGCTCAATATCATCAGACAATTTTTTTTTCTTTTTCTGCATATAAATTAATTATGTATAACATTGAAACTTATTTTTCCATAACTTATATGTATATGTACAAATGTGTGTGTTTATAGGCAGAGTAATAAAACGCTTTATCTACAACACTATAAAATTATTTTACAATATTTAAAACAACGAATCTGCATTCTAAAAAGTGTGATTTCTGTATGCATATAGATAGATCAAGGGGTGGGCAAAATCGGGTTCGGATCAACCCAATCGGATTTCGGATTGATCGGGTTGGAGAGAAATTCATCCGAACTCAACCCGAATTTCAGATCGGATCGGATCGGATCGGGTTGTATTCGGTTCGGGTCGGATCAAATCTAAAATTCGGATCAATTTCCGGTCAATTCGGGTTAAGGACAAAAAAGAGTTATTTTGTTAATTTTGGGGTTGTTTAATAATTATTTAATAATTACAATATCACTTTTATACAATTAGTTCATTTTAGTCCATTTCCACTTTCGACTTTCCAATGATTGTCATAAAAAAAATATATAAACTAAAATAGAAATGAAAAAGTTGTGAGCTTGAGGACTTGGTGCCGTGAATCTCGGTCTCGGTCTCGGTCTCGTTGGAAGAACAACCATGGATCACTTCGCGCGGGTCAAGCAGCAGCCGATGGATCAAGCGGTAATGGGTTTCATCGATGGCTCATGGCTTCACGGGTTTCGTCGGTGGCTACCGGAAAAGCAAATCCGATTGAAGTGAAGTGAAGCAACCGTCGATGCAGCAGCAAGCAGATCCTGTCGTCAATGCAGCAGATCTGGTCAAGTGGTGTGCTGCCTCTAGCCTGCTGCTGTGCTAACCGTTTGTGGTTATGTTGTTGCTTGTAGTTGTTTGAGTGAGTTGTGAGGAAAAAGAGGAAGAAGATAAAGAAGATAAAGAAGAGATTGAAGAGAAAGAACATGGAGAGTGTTGGTGTGAGGCTGTGAGGCTGTGAGCCATGGTGTTCGTATCTGCTGTGTAGCCATTTAGATTTTGTTGGTTTTTTTTTTTGTTTAAGCAACCCGATCGGGTTTTCGGATCGGATCGGGTCAAAGATACAACTCGATCGGGTTTCAAAGATTTAATCCGATCGGGTTTTATTCACGACCCGATCCGATCCGAACCTAAAAATTTTCGGATCAGATCGGGTCGGATCGGGTATTTTGCCCACCCCGACGCACAAACTGTTGGGATTTTATTAAAAAGAAAAAGTATTCTATATTTTAACTAAAATGTTAGATCAAACAACTGAACTGCACTATAAGTAGTGGATAGTAATTAAATGAGTGATTGGCATGGTTGCAGTTGGTTTTTCATGGATTAGGTGATGAGGATGGGTTGAAGATACTGAAGAAACGCAGAGCAGCAATTGCAAGCAATGGTGAGAGAGGAAAGGTAATAATAATAGATATTGTTATCAATGCAGAGGAAGAGGAACACGAATTAACCGAAACAAAGTTCTTGTTTGACATTGTGATGAGCGTTAACGCCACTGGAAAAGAGAGAACTGAAAGTGAATGGGCAAAGCTATTCTTCGATGCTTGTTTCAGTCACTACAAAATAACACCTATATTTGGCATGAGGTTCCTCATTGAAATCTATCCATAAAGAATTGAGCAACCGTATTCCCGCAAGTCTCATGTACAGCTTGATGGAATAGCAAAATATCGTTCAAGATTTAAGTGTACGTGGTAGTTGAAATGTCTCGAAATGACTAGAAAATGAGGTGACACGCGGGTTTAAATAGAGGATGAGTCACTCAAAACAAGTAACTGCAAAATAATTTATATTGGTACTTTGGATATTTACAATTAGGTTGTACATTAATGACAAATGATTCAAAATTTATCTTTGCAATGTCAGTAAAAAAAATAATTAGTAAAAAATTAAAAAAGTAAAAATAACCTATTCATATTAATGAGTAATATTACTATTAAAAATTAATATTTCAAAAGTATAACATCCCCACGATTCTTCTAAGCCAATCAGAAACATCATCAGCTAAGATTGTTTGATGTAAGACAAAATTGAAGTTTACTTATTTTATTTAGTATTTTAATTTTTTCAAGCTGAATTTATAATTGGACTTATATTTGGGGGTGCATGGATTCTCTTTTCCGGTTTACTATTAGAAAGATTATGTCACGGGTTTAATAATTTTTTATCATTAAAATCCTTATTTTATGCGAGGGTTTAATCTATCTTGATCACATTTCCACTGTGTTATTAAGAAAATCTTCAATTAACATGCAGTATAATATCCAAGTCAACTCAATCAAGAGGCTAATTAAAACTGAGGATCAAAAAGCACAATCAACCTTACATAACAAGCAAGAATAATGAAAGCCTTGAATTAATCACTAGCCGTTAGTCCTCTATCCGTTTCTTTTAATTTAACTAGGTGGAAGCCAAGAATCTTGAGCAAAACGCTATGCCCCATATTGTATATGTATCCAACAATTCGTCAATGAAACTTTTTTTTATGGTATCACAGCCAATCTTGAGAATCACAGACATGCATGGTTATTATGTTTCAATGAAAAAAAGTTTGCCACTAGTGAACCTCTTAAGAAAGTTGGCTTGCTTGATTGTAGATCAGTATACAAAAGAAATTCAAATCTATTTGTGATTATTTGGCTGCCATCAAGAAACCAGTGGAAGATGTTGATAAACAGTGGCAATTGGCACGTGGACTTGGACCAGACCTGAGACCTCTCAAGGTAGCGATGCTGGGAAATCCTCCATACCGTCAATTTGGTCCTTTTATATTACAAGGTTCAAAAAGTTGAATTAATTTTCTATTAATGCAAGCTAGTATCCAAGGTGGTCAATGGATCTAGAGATGGGGGAAAGAAAAAAAACACTTAAAGAAAGATGTAATTGATTGATTATGTTAAATGCTAGCTCATTTGTAAATTTGAAGGATAACAAAGACTTTATTAAAAGTGCAGTGTGATTATACAAAGAGTAGTGTTAGGCATCTTGAGATTTTATCTCAAATGATACGATATACATTAAGTGAATGATGGCATAGTTTAATTAACTCACGTAATATTTATGAAAAATTGTGAATCACTTCATGAAAAACATGTTACATACCATGCATATCACATAATATTTTAGTGTGTATTATCTTTTCTTTAATGATAAATTGTATTGTGGGCATTTAAATATATAATATTGTAAAATTTAACTAAAGAGTTGGTGTAACAAAATATTTTGATAAGGATATCTGATGAAATTTCAAATAAATTTCATTTTCACCTTAAATTTCAAGCGACCTGAATATATGCACTATGATTTATTCAGAGCAATCCGAAACCGAAATAATATGAGCTTTCAGATTGATTAAATGTTTTTCCCAATACATTCAGATTTCAGAAAGTTTCAAAAGAAAGCTGAAAAAATATATCAATAATTAAAATGAAAAAAGTTGGAAGGAGGTATCTAAAAGTCAATTTCAACGCCAATGATGTGTAATTCCACATGAGCAAACTAGTTGATTGCCATGAGAAAACGAAAAGAAAAGAGAGGTGCATAAAATTTAATTTGACAATAACAGCCACGTTCTCCCCCCCCCCCCCCCCCCAAAAAAAAGCAAAAAAAAGCATAAATTTCATTTGACAATGATATCCTGATATCCATGAACTCAACTTGGGAAAGGAAAAACAAAAAAAAAAACCTCCATCATATAGAAATTTCATTTGACATATTATCATTTATCTTGCTTCGCTTCGTATCATTTGTGTATTTTATTGTCTTTGAAGCATATGATTTTTTTTGTTTGGTACTATGTTGGTGTTGTTTTAATTTTCTATATAAGAAACGTGATTGTTATATGGAAGACATATTTTGCAGAAATAATGGGATTCATTCTAAACTTAGACATTGACAAGCTAGCCGAACACTACAAGAAAATGGAACATTTCTAAGGGCAACTACCCTTGGAAATAGACGAAGACTCTCAGAAAAACTCATTTTCAAGTAAGACATGCCGTCGATCGTCGTCGTATTAAGTCTTATCGGAAATGTAAAATTTCTGATGAGTCGTTGGAGAAAAAAAAAATTTCCGAGGATGTTGCCGTCGGATATGGAATTAAATGCCCTCCGAAATAAGATAAGATAAACCTAGTTATTTCAGCTGCAACATGCCCTCAAAAATAAAAGATACACTGTCGGAAATAGACTTATTTCATTAATTTTTTATTGTTGAAATATCCATATTAGGGAAGTAATGTAACAAACATAATAATAATATACGAAATATACTAAATGTAACTTCATTAATTTCAAAAATTCATAAAATCACATTCATCATGCAAAAATGCAACAAAAATATCAATTTTATACTATCTTTTACAGAAAAAAAAATATACCCAAGTATAGACAAAATGATATCACCATATCTTAAATATGTTCAATCATCCTCTAAAACAACTTCAGTTTCTGAATCATTTACCTCAACTTCATCATCCTCATACCCATCATCATCTTCTCCCGTCAAAACAATGTCCTAGGTGAAAGAAGGAATTTTAATCATTAGTATTACCAAAACAAGAACTTGTATGAAATATAATCAAGAAACTGAGACTAATGAGAAAAATATTGTAATAAAAACAACTTTATATCGATGCATAGTCTCCATTTCAAAAAATCTAATAATTATTCCATCATTCACCTATATTAGAAGCTTGTCCATAATTACTTAAGTTCATCAACTAATAGAGCAATGACAAGTCACCAATCATTTTTCATGAGAACTCAAAATATAGAACACTTCATTCACTTAATCTATTAATAAAATGAAATAAACAACTTATAGCTTCTGAGATGATTCTTGTGCAGACTTTCCAAGAACAAGTTTTATCATTCTTTTCAACTTCTTGATTTCTTTCTCTAAGTCTTTTACTTTTACTTCCAAATTACTACATTGATGCTTGTTACCTCCTTAAATTGGCGAACCATACACATCCTTGCCTTTGATGCCTGCTCCCTAACCAACAACACGACCATGTGCTGCTTCTCTTGTCACTTCTCGAGATATTTTCCATTCATCCACTGGCAAGCCTTGATCTATAACAGTGGATCTCATTGATTCCATTGTTTCCTATAATAAATACAAACATTTGTGTTAGTGCATATAGTAATGAAATCATGCAAATAAATCAGGAATATTATGAAAATTTAATATCAAATACACACATGCATTTCCTTTGCCTTGTTACTTGCCCATGTCCCCTTACATGAAACATCTTGAATAAATCAAGTGGACTAAGTTAAGTACCTATTTGTTACTGCAATAAAGAATTGAAATTCAATAAGATCATAATAAATAAACACACTTCTTTTATGATCAAAGTCAAACATGTTCTCTTCCCATTTATGCTCTATGCTTGGCCATTGGGACGAACTTGTAGTATGAATAAGTTTGGACTTGGTTCAATTCCTCTTGATCGTTCTGCCTGTTTTCTATATATAATTTTAAAAAAAGCATAAAATCAATTTGGTTATTCTGAACCCATTGTTGAGTACTAGAGAATTCATATTTATAGAGGGTAAAATTATCATTTTATGCTTCAAGTCTCACTAACATTTTCACTTTTACATGTTTAAATCCTCTAAGCTTTTATTATGTGTGTTTTATTATAATTTAAGTATTTTATATATTTCAGAGATATTTTGGCCATTTTATGACTAACGAGAAGTCAGACAGCAAAACTAATGGCATTTTTGAACTCATAATGGTTGAAAATCTTAGGAGGAGCATAAATGGATATTTGGCATATGGTATTGTTCACATATTAGGTAATATTCACAAGTACAACACTGTTTCACATATACAGTATGATGAAGTGGCATTGACCGATGATGTGGCAGGATGTTATTGGACCAAAATACTGATGTGGCATTTACTGATGATGTGGCAGCATCTTATGGGACCGAAATGTTGATGTGGTGTTGACTAATAATGTGTACCAACCAATCAAAGCTTGCCATGTGGCGCAATCCTGAGCGTACGAATTATTTTCATCTGATGGCCATGATTTATCTATTGTATTTATAAATAGAGGGCTCCTCCACCTAATTTGACACCTTTGAATCCATTTTCGAGCTCCATTTTCTATAATTCTCTCTCCATCTTGTATTTTCTACATATTTTATAAAATTATCATTTTACTCATTGTTCAATTATAAGTGGCTAGTTTATTTCAAGCTTGGGTTGAAGGTGAAGGCTAAACATGATCCATGGGCTTAGGTAAGTTTATTTTCTTTTTCTCTCGACAAACAATGTATCCTATCTAGATGTTGCACAGTATACCTGCTCCCTAGTGAAGGATCGTTACTGTCTGGCACAATGAGCACTTAACATCAGATTAATTAGAGAGAAAATTTCCCTATAGTATTTTGTGGGTTGTCTTGACTCAGTATTGACAGAGAGTATATATAAGCTATTTAGTGGATGGTCTTGCCATGTTGTTGATTATTATCATCTGGCACAGCATGTTCTCGACACCACACTTAGTGGAAGATCATTACCCCTTGCACACTGAGCGCTTGATGTCATATTTATTAGAGTGAGAATTATGAGGAGTTGAAATACCCCCTTCATGAATTAATTGGAACTAAAAAAGAAATATTAAGCCTATGGTGAAATGTTGAGTATGAATTTAGAGACTCAAGCTTTTCATTTGCATTATTTTCATCTTTAATTCATTCCCGTCATTTTATTTTAAATCTTAAGATAAAAAAATTCACTCCCAGCCAACTCACATATACACCTAGAAAATTAACCCTATGCATAATTAAATCTACATTCTCGTGGGACCGAACACAAAATCTATTTACAATAGAATCGTGCCCTTGCGAGTACAATAAAATGTGGACAACACCCATCAAGAACAACTCAGGTATAAAGTACATTGGCAATATTTATAACTTTCTTATTCCTATAATGATTCTAGCAACTATAATTCACTGATGAATTAAAAGAAAAACGAAGCTTAAGAAAGAAAATGGCAGAAAAGTATTATGCTAATAGTCATTATTAGTACTTTCCACCCCTCATCCATCCATTTGTCAACCATTTTACCTACCAGCAGCCACAGTAGCACTCAAGAGATATACTACATCATTTAAAGAAACAAAACCCTTTGCAGACTTTAGAGAACAAATTCTAACCTACAGAATATAATTAGAAAAGCAGCCACCACAAAGCATAGAAGCTTCTTTGTATAGTGGTACAATAATCAAAACCTGAAACATGTCCATTAGTATTAAAATTGTTGACATCAAACAAAAATGAAACTAAATATCATTTTTGCTAAGCTCTAAATATGACTATCACTACTTTAATTTTATTTTATTTTTGCTGAGCACTAACACTCTTGGATTTCCTTTGAATGTTCCTAAATCTCATCTTTAATAACTAATCAAAGTTGACTTTCTAAAATAGTGTTTTTCAATCCTATAAAACAAAGCAAATAAATGCAAACTCGATTAACCAAACAAGAAATGGTTGTGCACTTTGTGCTCCTAAATTATGCAAACTATGTAGTTAATTACACATTAACTACACCATCGAGAATTATCACAAAACAACTTTATTACAAATTCATGTTAATGGATCAAGAAATTGCCAATTAAGTTTTAAGGAACTTGGTGAAATTCAAGTCACTAAGACCTAGAAAGTAAAACTTTAATAAGATTGAAAAGCAAGAAATGAAAATAAACAACTGAAAGAAGAATAAAAATTACAAGTATCAAAACTAGATCAAGAGATGCCTACAAAGAGTTGATGAGTTGACTCGGAGAGACACAGAAGATGCACAAAGTTGTGAATCTACAACTCTAAAACCCTAGAAAATTTATGATATTAAAGAAATATCATGAAGAGGGATACGGATTGGAGAAACTGTAGGAAAAGCTAAAAAGAGTTAAAAATTACAAACTAAAAAATTTTAAGTAAATTTACTTGGAGGTGCTTCTACATGCGAACAAGATACAAAGAGTGAGAGAGTAGCAGATGGTAAGATGAAAATAGTGTCTCCATTTGTTCGTTTGAATTTTCTTTTAATCAATGTCTTATTTTGTTGAAGGGCTTTATTTACTACCAAAGGGTTGGACTTTATTTAATTGGCTTTGTTACTTTTGTATGAACTGATAATATCTTATTTTTGTTTTATTTATATATTTTTTTATATTTATAGGGTTTATTTCTGTTTTATCTTTTTTATAGGAGGTTCAGAGATTTAATTTTAATTTAGTATTATATTTCCTACCACAAATTCATTATTAGCAAGGGCAAATTACCCTCTGAAAACTTTATCACTTTTTTAATGATTTTCCAACAACTCCTTTATGTCCTTGTAAAAAGTGCTTATTATCGAGGGTAAACAATGCCCTTGGAAATATTTGTTCGTTAATATAGCTTTTTTTTGTAGTGCGTTGGCAATGTTATGAAGAAAATCTAGACTTGAATGATAGTTGGCTATCTTTGTTTGGTGAGTTTGCACGTTACAGGATTGTGTGAGATGATTCTATTGTAAACACCATGAGATTATATTTGTCCCAAGGTAAACACAAAAGCATGTTGTGCAACATTCTATTTCAAGGTAGGGTTGCCAAAAAAGTCCAAGCCGAGCTGCATGGATTGGGCCTGGATATGGGCTGAAAAATATGAAGCCCGCATAGACTGGGCCTAAATAAGGGCCTAGAAAATGCCCGAGCATTTTAATTTATAAATAAAAAAAATATCAAATTAAAAAATTAAAATACTATATTAACTTTTTTTTATATTAGTATTTACGGGTGGGTATGTGTTGGTTTGGTTTGGGTTTACTTTAAACCCAAACCAAACCAACCCAAATAATTTCAACCCAACCCAAACCAACCCATTTGGATTTGGTTTGGGTTTGGTTTGAATTTTATTATCAAAATTTTTTTGATAAATTTAATTATATACAAATTATAATAATTATTAATTGTTATTAATTATTAAATTGATACTCAAATATGAAAAAATTATAGTGAATAAAAATAAAAATAATAAATTTTACAATAACTTAATCCTTAAATTAAAGAATACTAGAAAATTAAAATAAAGTTTAATAACAAAAATCATTAATTCTCAATAAAAAAGAACGTAAACTCTAATAATAAACTTTCACAAACATGACATCAACAGGTAAATTCAAAGAAAGCAAATAAAAAAAATTATGTGAGTGCCATTTAGTTAAAATAATAAAATTTCTTTAACTAAAAAAATGTATCCTTTGACTTATAATTATTGAGATGATAATTTTCTATCAAATGGTGTTTTTTTTTTTCAATAGGTTGATTGCTCATGAATTTCAAGATGGAGGATCAATGCCAATAAATCCCATCAAAAAAAAAAAAACGGAGTATTATTTATGCTACAATATCAATATAGCAAACAAATGTTAATTTTATTTATAATAAGGATTTATAATTTCTGTCACAATAATATTTTATCAGTGGCGAAAGATTATTTGTCATAATTATTAATTATTTCCTTCCAATGGGCTAGGTAACTATGCCCTCAAAAACCATCTCAACATTATTACTATAATTTTCCTTAATTTAAATACGAAAACAACAATATAGATTTGGTGTTTTTCTTATTATTGTTAGAAACATTAAAGCGGTAAATTTCAAAAAAATGATTTCATTTCATCAGACACTAATTTCATCTCATTTAATTATTTACAGTAACTCATGAGGCATTTGCATCTTAATAATCCTTTGTGGCATTTTATCTATGAGATATGCGATTGTTGAAACAACCTCGATCAAATGCTCAAATGGTAATAAAGATTCAGATAACATTGTAAAGGTAGTCTTTATTATATGTCTATGCTTCCTTTCAGCAGCTCTATTTTGTTAAGGAGTATAAAGACATGAAGTATGTTTGATGATTCCAGATTATTAAAGGTCTTGTTGGAAAATGATAGAGATTCTCTTTATTTTCTACAACAAAGTCAAAAGAGTGAAATTCCACTGAACAATTTATATCATCTATAAGTTTGTTAACTAACAAGAGGTTCTCTTTAAGTTTGAAAGCAAGCAAAAAAAATTTTGAAGTTTGATTTCCTATGCGTGGTATCACCAATATGAGAACTAGGTAAGTTTTGGACATTCCCTACAAAAATCTTATCAAAACATTTGCAAGGAATAAATTTCCTAAACCTACTAGTGTTATTTATCATGTGGGTAGTAGCTCCTAAATCAGGATAAAGTTGTGGGTCGTTCTCATCATGCAGATTCATGGCCACAAGGGCTTGTGGTACTGCCTTTTAAAGAGTAAAGTAGTAGTACCTTTGTTTATAAGCAGTAGCATTATGGTTAGTCTTGCCATAAATTTTATGTATTATACCTAATTTAGAATTATGTTTCCACTTATTGGTGTCTGTGTTGTAATGTTTTGGTGTAGGTGGCAGATTGGACCATTATTGTTGAACTTTAGCTACAGCAAAGAGTTGTTAGAGGGTAATTGATTCATGTTGAAAGATTGATTCATGTTGTTATGCCCACTGTTAAAGGGAAAATTTCCTCTTCCACGAAGGTTGTTGTTGAAGCATCCTTTTTGTCCTTGTCCTAAAAAACATTTCCCATGTCCACGTTGGCCAAAGAAAGCTTGCTGTGGATCCGCTTCTTTGCCATCATTTTACTGAGCGATCACAGTATGCTCATGGCTTTTTAAGGATGATAGGAATAATTTTAAACTTGGATAAGATGGCTTGGTCAACACAACCATTTTTAAGTCAACAGACTCGATTCTCAGTGCTCATGTTGTTGAAAAGACTTTGTCATCATCAGTCAATGGCTTTCCAATGGCAGCTAGATTTTCGTACAGGCCTTTGAATTTTTTAAGAAGTCGTCAAGCTTCAGGAAGCTTTCCTTAGGGAGAATAGATTATCTTTAAGCCAAGACTCATGCTCCTTCGTAGCGGGGGCTTGTACTCTTAAATGAAGAGATAAACTTCTCTTGTTGTTTGTCATCCAACTATTGGTATAAGGATGTCTTCCATCATCATTCCATGTAACCAAGTAAAATAGCCTATAATTGTCTGCTAAAATTGAAAAGGTAGGGTTAGTGACAAACTATCCATTATTTGGAAATTGTTTAGGGTAGTGCATCATTAGAGATGTGATTGGCGAGTCCTAGGTTGCTGATCAAGAGAAGGATTTAGGACCTCCATAAGAGATAATTGTTGCTAGAGAGTCTGACAGAGATTAGGTTGGCACATTGATGGACAATTTACCGAGAGAGTTTGGCCTCAATTTGAGTGTTACATAAAGAAGCATAAGCTCAGATACTATGGTAACTTTCAAGAGTATTGTATGTTGGATCCATCTCATTTTGGTGGTCCAAGCCGAAAGCTTCCATTAGATTGGGTGTTTAAGTAATTAAAGAAAGATTGGTAGGCTAAGTGAAATTAGCGTATATAATTTATAAAGGCAAATAAATGAAAGCAGTAGTAACATGAGAAGAACACAAAAATGTGAGAGAGAGAGATGAAAAAAAATGCAATGGCCCACTATATCAATTTGTGTTCAAGGGTTTCAATATTTGATTAGGCGATCAGAAGCAGAATTTAACTCCATTTTCTCCTGAAATACCTACTTGTTAGAGAGACATATATTAGAGTGTTGTTGTAAGTCAAGATTATTAAGATTCTTGATGTTGTTAATCTCAAGTGTTATCTAGAGAAGAATTTGTGTTCTTGTCCCATTATTTATATAGTGGAAGGTTATATCAGACCGCAATCCTATAATATTTCCCGATTTGGGTTTTCTTTGTAAAAATATGTGTCTTGTGGTTGATTTATTGCATTAAATTGTGTTGGTTTTTTTTTGTGTATTAATTCGTAGTACACATCAACTTTTAATCACACAAAGAGGAAAATAGTTTGTTTTTACTTTATTTGCAACTATTTGTGTGGGTCCCTTTCCTAACATTATGAATGACTGAATGCTTTTGATGTATTTTCTTAATGTACAAGAAGGATTATGTATTTATACAGGAGTTGAGGAATTATATATGGAAGAAATATATTACAGAAATAATGAGATTCATTCTGAACTTAGACATTAACTAGCCGTTGGTTATGTTATGAAGAAAATCTAGACTTGAATGGTAGTTGGCTATCCATTTTTTGGTAAGTCTGCATGTCACGAGATTATGTGAGATGATTCCATTGCAAGCCTTTGGTAAGAGCAATACAAATTGCCATATTTGTTTCCAAAGGTTTGTTACTTTCCTTGTTGATGTTAGATTGAGTTGATGTGTTGATCTTTTCCATGTTGGTACATTACGCGCGTGTCTGCATATAGTTCATGTGTTGTGATTGTTTGAAATCCATGAATTCCACATTTGGTGGGCAAATTTTCCCACCACATAAGAAGAGGATAGATGACTGACAATTTGTGACGTATTTTGGGCAAATTGACTTATATCATTATAGTATGAACGAATCGTGATAGAATTTTGGTCTGTCATAAATCGATGATGGTTTTGTTATAGAATTATTGTCTATAAAGAATTTATGATAGAATAGTGATAGAAATTTTTTCTATCAAGAAATTGTGATAGAAATATAAATTTGACCATGTTTGACCAAAATTTTGATTTAATATTTTATTAAAAGAAAAAGAAAAAAAGGTGTATTATAATTTCATTGATAATTTAAATTATATGAAAAAGTAAATGAAGGAATTGAACGGTGAGTTTTATCAAAATGCTACAAAAAGTACACCTCTCCAAACCTAAGAAATTGAAACCTAGAAGCTCAAACCCTCACTCACGATTAAATAATCTTCCTACATTCACAGCCTATTAACCTAAGTAAAAAAGTTGACTTTCAAATCCCACCAAGAGGCCACACAGTAGATGTCTTCCTAGCGGTTCTCTTCAATTCACGAGAGTTTGATCGAAAATTATGAAAGAGCTGGTGTTGATTCTTGGCTTCAATTCCAACAAAAGTGAAGCGGCGAGAAGAGAGAGGTAAGCAGATAGATACAGGTAATGACAAGTAATATGTTGTTGGTGGTGGCTTGTGAGGTTTGGATCAAGATTCTATCACATCCTTCTACCACAGTGATGTTACTTTCTAGAAATCATTAACTAAGGTAATTTAACTAATTAACTAAATTTAAATCTGTTAACTCTCAATATAAGGTTTACTTACAAAAATGAACTCTAACTTGTCTTTTCATTTGATCACATTATGGCCATTATGTTTTTTTAGCCACCTAAATTACGTTTGCCTGTGATTTTCGGACACGAAGCCATTAGGTAATTCAATTGATCAACCTACTCTTTTTTTTCTTAAGTTCATTTGCTTAATTATTCACTCTATTGACTTAATTATCACTAGTGGCTTCCCTAAGATTCTAGAGATTGCAACTGTATACACATGGATGACCCAACAATCAAGTGATCAACACAATAAATAATAATATGAATAATCATGAAATAGGTAGGAGTTAGCTACTGAGAAATATTGTGCCATAATATAAGAAACTTTGCATCTTATAACTTTTCCAGCCTTTTATGATGCAGATTTTTCTGAAAGTTGAATTGCAATTCAATGTTGCTTATCCGATTATTTATTGGACAAAAAGGAATTTAAAAATCAACTTTTAGTGATTTAAAAAGAATCGAACATGCTACCAAGTCTCTTGTTAGAAGTTGTAATTTCATTGATAGATTCTAGGCTTCCATGGACCTGTTAAGTATTAAGTTATCTCTTGCAAAAAAAAAAAAAAAAATGTATTCACTCTGCTAAGGGAACTAATTATTATGGGAAAGGTAACGTTTCTAATTCTGGATAATTTCTTTTTCTTTAATGCATATAGCTATTTTAGCCTACATTTCTTTGTTAGTTAGATAATTCACATATATGCAAATGAATTATTTATTTTATTTACTTATCTTTGAAAAAAATAAAAATAAAAGCAATTTAATAAACTGATGTAAATGCTATTATTATTACTAATTTGTTGGCTATTTGCTATGACTTCGACAATGATGTCTATCATAGATAACATTATTTTCTTTTCTAATTCTTCTAAAAGTATCAATTGAGAATTTAGTGCAAACTTTAGCAATTTCGCTATAGATTTATTGTCAAAATAGCTGATGAAAGTTTATAGGGGCTTTTTTTTTTTTTTTTTTTGCTTTTCTACAGTAAAAACAGCCCTTGCTAAATGCAGGGGCTGTTTTCACTATAGAACGACAGCAAGACAGCCTTTGTAGATTTTTGAGGGGC
>NW_006261964.1:16613544-16660062 GCF_000493195.1 Citrus x clementina
TGGCATTATTTTTGAAGTTTGACAATATTAATCTTGTGATTAACACTTAATGCAAAGAAAGGAATACACTGAGGGTGAACTTAGTGAGGTTCTTTTGGAATGGGCTAACCATTTTTTCCACATCCTTATCGCATTTGCAAAATAGTTAGTATGAGTATGAAACTGTAGATGGACCTTGTTATTAGTTGTTACAATTTGTTGAAATTAAAGCTGTAGTGTTAAACTATAATGGTTGTTGTTAAGGATTGCAGTATAGATGTTATGCATTTGATAATATTAGGTATTTTGATTGATTTTGGTGTAGATTGGGTTGTTGGGTATAGGTCAGAGTGTTGTTGTGTATATCGCTGGATTTAGAGCGCTGTTGGAAGATGGTGGGTTGTTACGTATGATTTGGAATGTTGTTGGGTATGCGGCTGGAATTATGATCAAGATGCATGAGCCTTAAGTGGGTGAATTTGAGGTTGGATTTTAAAGTTCACTGAAGCACTCAACTACTTACAACAACTCCTAAATGCATATGAAGTAATTACTGCCACAATAATGGAGGTATCGTTCAAATTTGTATTCTGAGACAAAGTCATCTGGGTTTCAACCATAAATAAAATATGCATTTGCATATAGTCTCAGTGTCTCCGATGGCTGATATTTAGAAACTATGACCAGCTCAGCTTAGGTGTTGATGCATTGACCAATTAAATCAACGATAAATAAATTACTAGCAAGATTAACATTATGATATCCCTGAAAAGTATCGTCTGATGATTATTAATCCATTAGAGGTATCATTTCTACTGATAGAGATGTTTCCAAGAAAACCGAGTTCAGGTTTTTTTGGTGAAAATAAGTCCTGAAAAAGAACTTAGTACCTTCGCTTTAGAATTGACATTTGTGGATCAGGAATTGGCTTGGAACACAAGGGAAGGGTTTAGATAATTAGCACTCGCAAATAATACAACTCGTATTATTGAAAAAATAATAATAATAACTCATATTCTTACTTTGATTGTTTACAAAGTGTGAATTTACAAAAGTTATGTACATAATGAAATAGCTAGCTATAAGAGATTTAATTACATAACTACCTAAACTACAAAATATGTAATGAAATACTTCCTTTTTAAAGATACATGATATTCTAAATTCTTGGTAGTGAAATTCAATGATAGCCTTGACTTGTGCAAGCTCTGCTGTGTGTTTTAACCGTTGGTGAATTTTCTTTTGTTGACCATTTACAGCTTGCTTATTAGTCCCCCTCAAGTTGGCAAGTGACATACGATCTAGATTCTACGGTTTTGTCAAAAATTGCCAAACATGACTTTCGAGAGAGCGGTGAATACATCGACAATTTCCATGGAAGAAGGAACTAGTTTTGTCACCATCGAAGGGACTGATTTTTTTGCCATCAGACCTTCTGCATCCTTTTCTCGAAGAAAGTGATAATCAACCTCTATATGCTTGAAGCGAGAATGGAAGACAAGATTAATAGTCATGTATAAAGCACTTAAATTATCACTAAGCAATTGAGGACGTTGAGCGAGAGAAATCCTTATTTCAGGAAAGAGATATGTGATCCATGTTAGCTCAGTTGCTGTCAAAGCAAGTGCCTTATATTCAACCTCTTCATTGGGTCTAGATACTGTAGGTTGCTTTTCGGAGGACCAAGAGATACATTTAAGGCTTCGCGGTAACTTACTTTCAATTCTCTGTCTATGGTGTTATCCCATCACATGCAAGTGGGAGATATTGGAATTGGTGCCCATAATGGGCTAGATAGGCCCAAGAAAAGAAACATGTAAAAGCTTATTTTATACAGAGTTTAATATGACTATTGCAAGTCTAATTAGCTTTGAGAGTTATGAAGTCTTTTGATTGACTTCAATCACTCTTATTAGCTCCCATATAAACATACCTAATTACCTATTGTATCTAAAATAGATGACTATGATTCTGTACACGTGCAATGATTCCGAAGCAGCCAGCTATATGCTTGATTTCTTCAAGCTATGCTTATATATATTTAAAAATTGAGAGCTACTTGCTTACATTCGGTGGCTATACAAAATGAATTTTTTTTTTTTTTACAGTTGCTTCATTTACCAAATTTGAGAAATGAGAGCAAACAAAGGAAAATGGAAGAGAAATAAGAAAGTGGAAAAGAGAAAAGAGAAGAAAAGGAAAATAAGAAAAATAAGAAAGAAGCTGAATGTGGGAAAAAAGAAAAAGAAAGGAAAAGGAGAAAAAATATTAGGGGAAATAGAATTAGATAGTTAGATCTACATTAAGTGAGTTAGTGGGTAATAGATTTATGAAATTTAAGTAGTTGTGATTTAATTTGCCTTATACGTACAAGTTTTTATATTAGTTCTAGCAATTAATTTTTAATCCTATATTTTAGGAGAAATCCAAAAATCTAAGAACCCACACGAGCCCCCAACGAATTCGGAGTGAAACAACCTCTGTGGGGATACTATTATTACTATTATGTATTCCATGAAACATTTATGTTTAGTAGTATGATTTAATATAATGTTATGATTACATGTACAAATATTATATATTTGATTAAGTCATAAAATATGACTTGCTTTTATAAACTATGTGCATGCATATTGAGAGTTATTTCCTTGGGTATTATTAGGTGCAGTTTTGTCATGTATGTATTATTTCCCATGTTTACAGATGCATTACTTTATTATTATTATTATTATTATATATAGTCGTTCTCTCATACGGACACCCGCAACTTAAAAAAAATGCGGGTGCTCACATTTCGGCCGTTGGATCCCATCAACGGTTGGATTAAATTGTGAAAGTAAAAGCAACTTCGACATTTTCTCTTGTGTGGGCATGTCTTCAAAACTTTGGAAAAAAAAATTATTTCTTTTATTTAATGGGGATCAGGCTACGGTGCAACTGTGGTACCGTGCCACAGTTGCATTCAGCCGTTGATGCACTTGAATTGCTGGGGTCCACTGACATTCAATGGTTGGATGCAACTGTGATATGGTACCACAGTTGCACCACAGGTTTCCCATTTAATTGGACCATGATATACTAGTTTTTAATTTCTCTCTCTTCTCCCAACTCCATCTTCCCACACCAAAGAGCAATCCGCAATTAATACCTATAGCAATTAGTTGTCTGCTAATGAGAAGCGAAATATCAACGATCTAGACCTGTTTGCTCCGAAACCATGAACCAGAACTAGAGCAGGACCACCGCTTCTCGAATAATATCCTCAGTGCTGTTAACTTAAAATTTAGATACTGCCCATAGAAGCTGAGTTTATGACCCCACTGGTGAAGTTTGATTGGTAACTTAATTTTTTTTTGTTTTTCTCTTCTCCTATCTCCATCTAATGAGATTTGGCAGTACTCTCACTCACGCACATATGAAAATTGAATGTAGATTTTTTTAATTCCTTTCCTTTTTTTCTCCCCCAAAACTAAAACTTGTTGATTTTAATTTTTTAATTTTCAAAGATAAATATACAGTTATCATCATCACCATTTTTGCTTCTCCATCTTTCCATCATCAAAATTATCCTTCCGATCGAAGAAGATGAAGCAAAAGAAGAAAAACACACTTCAGTAAGTTACCCAAAAAAAAAAAAATTAACGACCCATCTAAATAATCAAGCTGAAAGGTATCTATAACAGAAGATTTTCTCAAAAAAAAAATTACGGAAATTGAAGAAGAAAAAACACAGGCCAGGACATTCTTAAGAAATTTGAAAGTTCATGAAAGAAGAGCAAAATGAGGCATTTAAGCCACATCTAAGGAATATTAGAAGAGTAACATGTTGGACATGTCATCTCCAGCCACGTCGCTGTTGATGATGAAGATGATCCAACGATTTGGCTTCTTGGGTGTGGGAAGATAGAGTTGGGAGAAGAGAGAGAATCAGAGAAATTAAAAACTAGTTATCATCGTCCCCATTAAATAAAAGAAATAATTTTTTTTCCAAAGTTTGAAGACAGGCCCACACAAGAGAAAATGTCGGAGTTGCTTTTACTTTCACAATTTAATCCAGCCGTTGATGGGATCCAATGGCCGAAACGTGAGCACCCGCATTTTTTTGAAGTTGCGGGTGTCCGCGTGAGAGAACGACTGTACATATATACATATAAAGTAGTTTTTTGGTCAGGGATTTTAAAGTACGGAAAAGTCCGGAAAAGTTTTAAAACCACATGGCTTTAAAGACCTACAGTTTTACGCTTTTAAAACCATGCGTACTTTCCCGCACTTTAAAATTCATGACTGAAACATTTCTATATATATATATATATGACCGCAAGCTCATTATTTTCCTATTTATCCCTTTTCAGCCAGGATTTCGCAAGATTTCGTGCTGATCAATTCTAGTCAATTAAAGTTGGGCCACGAGACGTATTGCCGCATGACTTGCATTTTGAACACGTTTATGTTACTTATGTTTTTATGTATATATATTTGTAGGGTAAGTATATATAGTGAGATATGAACTGTGTACGTTTTGAATATATATTTTCGGATGAGGTATAGAGGTTGTTATGTGTTTATAGTGGAGACCATTTTTATATATTCATGAATTAAATTTGTGCCGTGAGTTTTAGTTATTAGATCGTATGATTCGCCTCGGATTTGACATATAGGTCAGGGCAAGCCGTGTCATGTGATAAGGGTGTGACAGAATGAAAAATATGAAGAAGATATTAGAAAACACAGGGATTGAAAACAAGAGAAAATGGCAGTGGGCTCTGGCAATGTGATACGAGGGGATTTTCTTTTATTATAATTATCCTCCGACCATAGACATACAGTAGCATGATGGTTTTCTTTGAAATTATCCTTTGTCTCTAATCAACTTGACAGTGATATAACTTATTGTGATCTGCTTCCGCATTCAAGTATCAAAATGTATGTTTTTGGATATCCTATTAACTGTATGTTGAATATGTACGGATATCAACACTTATCATTTTGAAGCTATCAAAAGATAGACTATAGTTTGCAATAAGAACAATGTAGGTTGAGTTTTGTTGGTAGAAAGAACTTAGACATAAATTTTAATGAAAATGCCTAATTTGGAAAATTTGATATACGTTTAGTGAATGAAAAAGGCTGCATGTATTTAAAATAGCACAAAATTTAATGAAAAAATTCTACGTGTTCAGTATTAACTCATGTTACGGAAATGTGGGGTTGAGCAATTACTAATATTCTAGTAGCTGCGACTTCTGGAGAAATATAAATGTAGCGTAAACAAATGCAAAGAAAATAGGACACAATAATTTACATGGTTCGGCGTAAAGCCTATGTCCATGGGCAAACACTGGAAAATAATTCTACTAATAATAGGAATTTATAAAAGTGGGAGAAACTCTCAACACCCCAAACCCCAATACACTCAAATGGAACCTCACTGGAACACTCAAGTTGAAGTTCTCTCAAATCGCTTCACTTGCAATTGCTCTCTACCACTACTACAAAAATGACATTTACTGACACTTCGTAAAAAGTGTCAGTAATGGTATACATTTGGATCATTTTTTCCATTTAACAAATATGTATTATAAATCACTGGTACTAAGGTGTCAGTAGCATAAAACTCAATAATTACTGATACTTTAGTATCAGTGATAAAAACAAATATAATTCTAATTATGTTTTTACTTGGACTCGAACTCAATATCTCCGAAGTTAAAATTTTAATTTCAAACTACAAACCACTTGTGTGCATATTTTCTTTGTTTGGTTAAACCGTATATAATTAACTACAAACCCTTTGCTATAATTTAACACAAAATTTTTGATCTCCCTCCACCAAAATTTGTTCCCTCTCAAACAAACTAAAATCCAAATCCCTAAAATTCCAAGTGCCTAAATCCCTAACTCTCCCTAAGCGCTAACCAGCGGCAGCCCCTCTTTAAGGCCTTACCAGCACGCACGATGACAACGGCACACGCAACCCGCGCGGCGGCAGCCCAGCAGGTCTCACCACACACTACAGTAGCTCGCTCGCTTTCACTCTCTCTCTAAAGGCACACACAGCAGTGTCAACCCCTCTCTTTCACGCTCGTTTAGTCGCTCTCACTTTCTCCGTCTCTGGTCACCATCTCACCCTCCAGTCTAAATTATTGCCGTTCCAGCCGCGTTCAGCCGTAGCTATCGCGCCAGGTGCCTGAGACAGTGAGTTGAGATTCCACTTTTTAATTTTTCATTAATTTTTTGTCTGAATTAGATTAGTCAAATACTTAAATTAATTGAGTTGTGAGTAATACTGTAATAATATAATTTGCCCCGCATCCCCTGAAGAAGGTAAGCAACTCCATTTTTAGGGTTCGTGTAGTAGTTGTCTTGCCTGAATCACCTTAGTAATCATAAGGTCGATTTTCTCAAGAAGGGTAACTTCGATCTTTTGGCATTTTCAGTGCTTCTTCCGAATCTCTCTTCACTGTAGCTTGCTTCTGCATGTGATTTGAGGGCCAAGAATTTATCTTAAGGGTGAATCATATTATGTTTCAATTCTATGTTTGACCCTTTTAACTTTTGAATTTCAACATTATGTGTTTAGTGTTCCGTCAGTTGTTTTATCAAATACATAGGCCTCTGGGCTTTAGACACTAGTGTTCAAAATTGCCATCTAGTTTTTATGGTATCTTTGAGCAGGGGTTCCGTTTCATTTGCTTGAATATATAAAATATCAGTTTTCATTGTCATGGATAAAAAAAAAAACAAGGCTTTGGCCAATGGTACCTCAGGAGGTCAAAGCCAAGGCTTCCAAAGACAATGTTCCCACGATCGATGTGACTCAATTTGGCTACTTTAAGGTTTTGGGTAAGGGCCTTTTGCTTGAGAACCAACTCGTTGTGGTGAAGCGTTTCCAAAACAGCCAAGAAGAAAATTAAAAAAGCTGGTGGGTCTGTTGTGTTTACTGCTTAGGTTTATTGTTATTGCTTTTATAATTTTTTTTCTGATATTTTGGTTTCAGCTTTTGAGTATTTGACTATATAGTTTTGGATATTATCATCGGAAACTTTTTGCTTTATATTAAGACCTGTTATTGATTAATAATAATAATAATAATAAAAATAAAAATAATATGTTACAGAAAATGTTTTAATTTCTTTCTTCCATTCAGCACTCGTAGTATTTATTTGATTCGATTTCTGTCATGGTGTGTTGATTATGCGGATGATAAGATACTACCTTGCTCATTTACTTATGCTTGATTCCTTATACTAGAAACATACCTCTAGTAGAGTTGCCATTTATCTACTTTATTGTTGTAAAATCTGTTATAAAATGTATAAGCAATCATTCATTTGAACTCTCTTTATACGCTTAAAATCTGAATTCATGTATGAGGTGTTAGTGTCAATGTTGTTGATCATTTCAGTAAGTAGTGCCAATTTATAATGACCTTGGTGCATTTCTATTCAGTTAGTAAACTTTTGTCATTTAAGTTGTTTATTTGTTTAACAAATGTATAACTAGTTTCTACAAATTTACTTTGTGTATAATAGATGATTCAAAATCTTGGCATAGAGGAAAGTGAAGTTTCTGAGGTAAATAGGGTACTTTACAAAAACTATACCACATTAATGGCTGGTCTAAGATACATTATATATGTAAGTTTAAATGCACTATTATTTATATACATATCCTTGCAAAAAAAAAACCAATAAAAGCAGTTTCATAAACTGATGTAAATGCTGTTATTATTGTTAATTTACAGGCTATCTGCTATGACTTCAACAATGATGACTATCATAGGTAACATTATTTTCCTTTCTAATTCATCTGAAAGTGTTAATTTGCAAGGGCTGTTTCTACTATAGAACAGCAACAAGAGAGCCCCTGTAAATTTCTAGTGGCTGTTTTCACTGCACAACAGCCCCTACAGATTTCCCGGGGCTGTTGTTGCTATTCTAAAGTCAAAACAACTCCTATAATTTTTTTGGGCTATTTTGCAATGAAAATACTTTTGAGGATTGTTGAGGAAGGAGGGGAATGAGAGCGGTAGTTTTTTAGAAGGCTTGATGAGAGTTTCATAAATTTGACAAGTTTTATGAGATTAAAGTCAAAGAAGTTTATATTAAGGCTGAAAGTTTGAGTGGGCAAATGGATGTTTTGATTGCAGATTTCTGTTGTTTGATTATAAAAAATAGGAAGTTTTTAATTAGATTGACTTAGATGTTTTGTTTTCTGTGACTTGTAGCAGGTTATCCAACATGGCTTCTTCAGACAACTTAAGCTAAGGTTCTTTATTTCTATAACTTTCAGTATTATTGTAATCTTATTTCTTATTGTTTTATTAGTTGTTGAAACATCCTTCAATTGCTTTGTTTAACTACTCACAATCAATTTGTTTTCCATAATCTATTTCCATACTAATTGATTTTATGTTGTTGTAGGTGGGAAAAAAATGAAGCTGCAGATGGATGTTGAGTGATGTTCTTGTGCTTCTTTTTGGTGGAAACTAAATTAGTACTTTGTGGTTGTTGAAAACTTAATTTAGTACTTATATTTTTCTTTTCCAGATATTGGTGTAGTTGAATCATGTGAATTTGAGTGATGTATTTGGGATGTTTATTATGTGAATTATATTGCGACATTTTATATATTTAATATATTTTGAGCTTTCTTTTGGTTGTAAAACATTCAGGAAAAATATAATTAGAATAAAAAAAATTTATTAAGCAATCCTGCATAACATTATTAAATACTGACACTAAATATTTAAATTGACATGAATAATTTTTTATATTATCGAGCTAGCTTGTTATTGATACTATAGTCACATAAATCACTGACATATAAATAGTATCATCAAATATTAACACTATCGTATCATTATTTTGGTGATACTATAGTGACATGAATTACTAATACAAAAATCACTGACACTAAAAATTAGTGTCAGTGTGTTATGGCTTGAGCATTACTGACACAATTAACAAGTGTCAGGAAAAGTACTTACTGACACTAATTTAGTGTCAGGTCAGTAAAGCCCATTTTTGTAGTAGTGTACTTCTCTCAAATTGGGATGTTTACAATTGCAAAATGCTTCTATATTTATAGAGAGCATTTTGCACTAAGTTGGGTTCAATTGGCCAAAACATTGAGCTGGAACTTGCATTGCATGCGTTAAAGTCATGCATATTTGTCAACAATTGCATGTGTAATTTGTTGCCATCTTCAATTTTCAACATCACCCTTCAATTTTCAACATCACCGAATTGCATGAACAAAATTTTCAAAACCTTTTTCATGCTTTCAAAACCTAACTTTGTCTTTTCTACTCAAGTCAAAATTTCAACAACTCCATGGACTAAGAGATTTTGGAGGGCACAAGCTATAAATTTCTTATCTTTTCTTATCTTTTTGAAGCTGTCAAAAGATACGCTATAGTTTGCAATAAGAACAGTGCTGGCTAAGTGTTGGCGGTAGAAAGAATTTAAAGATAAATTTTAATAAAGAAGGTTAATTTGGAAATTTTATATGCGTTTAGTGAATGAATAATGCTGCATGTATTTAAAATAGCACAAAATTTAATACAAAAGCATAAAAAATTAAAAAATTCTTGTGCTGTGGTGAATTCTTTTCTTGTAACGAAACTTTTTATTTTTTTTAGTGATGGCATACTATTTTTTACTATCTTTTTTTCTTATACATTGGTATTGTCAGCCAACGGATGAATAAATGGTAAAATATTGATGTGAAAAATCTCTGCTACCTTTTCGAATTTTATTTTTTAAAAGATAGAGATAAATGATTTCAAATTAATCTTTTAACTCTCTAACTTTTGTCAAATTTAAATTTGAATAGCCAACAAAATAAAATTAATTGAAAACTCTACCTCCGTGCTCTGAGTGCAATTATTTTGACTCAAATTAATGTCTTAAAATTTTGAAAAACTGACCAGCACATTGAATACATACAATGTGCCTGTATATAGATCACACCCTGCCAATCATGGTGTTATAATTATTGAATCATTGATTAGTAAATGTATCTTACTGTCCTTTTCTCATGCACATGCGTCATTACGAAATCATTACAAAATCAAAGTTAATGTATGTACCATAATTTAAAGGCACAAAAATTACCCCAAGTGTCCAAATAAAAAAGAAAGAAAGAAACTATCTCGAAAAATTAAATAAGTAAATAAATTATATCCAATCTATTCCGGATAAAGTAACACGGGAACAAAATTCTCCTAGCACTTACGATAATAAGTAAGAGTAAAAAATCATTCTAATTTTGGGATTCCGGGGTCTGAGGGAACCACGACTAATTCCGAGATTTCGGGGTCTGAGGGAACCACGCCCAAGATCATAGGAGTAGGGAAGCACATGGGCGGGTCCGGGATAAATATATTTATTTCCCTAGGAACAAGTTCACGTCCACGTGTGCAATAATAGTTGGTGGTACGTGTCATCAAGGAGAGAGACCAAGGCAAAACCCTAGACCCATGTCATCCATCAACTATAAATAGGGACCATCTCACCAAGAAAAGTGGATCTCTCCCAAGCCAAAAAAACCCTAATCTTGTTTATTGTTCTTGCTTCCATTAGACCTTAAAATCGAACACTGACTTGGGCGTCGGAGTGCCTTTTTCAGGTACCCACCACACCAGATTCGAGTTCAACACGTGTCACAAGTTCTCCACAAATCAAAAGTACGTGTGAAGGTAAATTCTTACTCCTTCAATTAACAATGTTGTTAGATTGTAACTTGTTAGATTATATCTAATCGCATTTGCAAATATTCATATGAGGAGTTAAAGATGCTTGCATACAGTTAGGTAGCATTTGTTTTTTTATCTGAAATCTAAATGGGTCTAAATTTTTCTAAAGTCTGAATGAGTTTGATTATGAAAAAATGAATGACATGTTTTTTTCCGTTTTTAAATATATAAATATAAGTGGTATCTTATTTATTTTCACAATAAAAAACATCTTAAATTTAGTTATTTGACATTTATGTCCTTGTAAATTAAAACAAAAAAAAAGGATTAGATTTTGTAGTTTAAAAAATAAATTATTTTACAGAGATATTTTTAGAATATAATATTTACTTGTCATTCATACCTTTTTTCATTTAGATAAAAGTTACAAAAGTTTACTTTTTCTATTCAGATGTAAATATCTAAAAATCAGACATAAGTTTAAAAAAAAAACAAGTATATTTTAGAAAAAGTCTGAAATTAATAAAATTTCAGACTTCAAATATTTAACAAACAACTTCTTAGTCCACATTTGCGAGCAAGCGTGATTATATATAATGTGCTTCTCCATTATAGTGTGTGATCAATCAGGCAAGCTTAATTTAAATGATCATCAGTATCTATGGATGCGAATCAAGATCAAGGAGCAAAAGAGTTGTTTCAAGGCCAAGCTCAACTGTATAAGCTCATGTTTAGTCATTTAAGCTCGACGTCACTCAAGTGCGCGATTGAGCTGGGCATAGCGGATATAATTCACAGCCACGGACGGGCCATCACTCTTTCTGAGTTGGTCTCGGCACTTGATATTCAGCCTACAAAAACGACTAGCCTATTCAGGCTCATGCGCTTGTTAGTGCACTCAGGCTGCTTTAACAAAACCAAAGTCAATGGACAAGAAGAAGTATACGGACTCACAGCTGCTTCTACTCTGCTCATCAAAGACAAGCCCTACAGCATGTCACCAACTGTTTCAGCATTTGTTGACCCACTTTTTGTCGCTCCATTTCAGTCTTTAAGTAGTTGGTTCAAAGGGACTGAGCTCACGTTGTGGGAAACTGTTCATGGAATCAAGTTCTGGGAATTTATGAATCAAAACCCTGGAATAAACCAGCGGTTCAATGAAGCAATGGCCGGTGACACTGAAATAATGACAAGCTTTGTTGTCAAAGTCGAGTGTAAGCAAATCTTTGAAGGGTTGGGCACATTGGTTGACGTAGGAGGTGGCAACGGATCTTTTTCCAGAATCATCTCTGAAGCATTCCCTGGCATCAAATGCACTGTACTCGACCTCCCGCATGTTGTTGCTAACTTGCCTGAGGCCGACAACTTTAAATACATAGCAGGTGACATGTTTCAGTTTATCCCTCCGGCAGATGCCTTTCTCTTCAAGGTAAGATCCAATTTTAAAAATTTAAAACAACTTCTTAACCGTTTTCGTGAATACCAGAAGATTTATTTCAATTGTTCTGTGCGCAGCACATATATCCGGACGTTCGATCTTACAAAATCAGGATTTGAATGATTCAAATCAGATTTAAAGTAACTGCAAAATGCTATACAACTCTAAATTTAATTAACATTTGGATTTTACAGAATCTAGAAGTTTAGGCTTGAGCATGACCATTTACGTAGTCATTTTATAGTGCGGTTGCCCGCATTTTTTCAAGTGTAGATTCGAAGTTTACAATATTGGTAAAGGCTTGTATAACATTGAAACTTATTTTTTCATAACTTATATGTATATGTATATATGTGTGTGTGTTTATAGGCGGAGTAATAAAACGTTTTATCTACAACACTATAAAATTATTTTACAATATTTAAAACAACGAATCTCCATTCTAAAAAGTGTGATTTGTGTATGTATATAGATAGATGGATAGATAGACACACGCACGAACTGTTGGGATTTTATTAAAAAGAAAAAGTATCCTATATTTTAACTAAAATGTTAGATCAAACAACGGAACTGGAACTGCACTATAAGTGGTGGGTATTGATTAAATGAGTGATTGGCATGCTTGCAGTTGGTTTTTCATGGATTAGGTGATGAGGATGGGTTGAAGATACTGAAGAAACGCAGAGAAGCAATTGCAAGCAATGGTGAGAGAGGAAAGGTAATAATAATAGATATCGTTATCAATGCAGAGGAAGAGGAACACGAATTAACCGAAACAAAGTTCTTGTTTGACATTGTGCTGAGCGTTAACTCTACTGGAAAAGAGAGAACTGAAAGTGAATGGGCAAAGCTATTCTTCGATGCTGGTTTCAGTCACTACAAAATAACACCTATATTTGGCATGAGGTCCCTCATTGAAGTCTATCCATAAAGAATTGAGCAACCGTATTCCCGCAAGTCTCTTGTACTGCTTGATGGAATAGCAAAATATCGTTCAAGATTTAAGTGTACGTAGTAGTTGAAATGTCCCGAAATGACTAGAAAATGAGGTGACACACGGGTTTAAATATAGGATGAGTCACTCAATTAAAATGCTATAGTCTTTTGGGATGGAAACTTAAATATCCTAGACCACCCTTTAATATATTAAGAATAAAGGATTTGTGTGTACTATGTTATATTGCATTTTGTTATTGTTTCCAGCATCTGCTCTTATGTTTTATCTTTACTAATAAAGTTACGATCTTGCTTAAGTTATTGTGTTCTCAAAACAACTGCAAAATAATTTATATTGGTACTTTGGATATTTACAATTAGGTTGTACATTAATGACAAATGATTCAAAATTTATCTTTGCAATGTAAGTAAAAAAAAATAATTAGTAAAAAATTAAAAAAGTAAAAATAACCTATTCATATTAATGAGTAATATTACTATTAAAAATTAATATTTCAAAAGTATAACATCCCCACGATTCTTCTAAGCCAATCAGAAACATCATCAGCTAAGATTGTTTGATGGAAGACAAAATTGAAGTTTACTTATTTTATTTAGTATTTTAATTTTTTCAAGCAGTATTTATAATTGGACTTTTATTTGGGGGTGCATGGATTCTCCTTTCCAGTTTACTATTAGAAAGATTATGTCACGGGTTTAATAATTTTTTATCATTAAAATCCTTATTTTATGCGAGGGTTTTATCTATCTTGATCACATTTCCACTATGTTATTAAGAAAATCTTCAAAAAACATGCAGTATAATATCCAAGTCAACTCAATCAAGGGAGGCTAATTAAAACTGAGGATCAAATAGCACAATCAACCTTACATAACAAGCAGGAATAATGAAAGCCTTGAATTAATCACTAGCCGTTAGTCCTCTATCCGTTTCGTTTAATTTAACTAGGTGGAAGCCAAGAATCTTGAGCAAAACTCTATGCCCCATATTGTATATGTATCCAACAATTCGTCAATGAAACTTTTTTTTATGGTATCACAGCCAATCTTGAGAATCACAGACATGCATAGTTATTATGTTTCAATGAAAAAAAGTTTGCCACTAGTGAACCTCTTAAGAAAGTTGGCTTGCTTGACTGTAGATCAGTATACAAAAGAAATTCAAATCTATTTGTGATTATTTGATTGATTAAATGTTTTTCCCAATACATTCAGATTTCAGAAAGTTTCAAAAGAAAGCTGAAAAAATATATCAATAATTGAAATGAAAAAAAGTTAGAAATTTCATTTGACATATTATCATTTATCTTGCTTCGCTTCGTATCATTTGTGTATTTTATTGTCTTTGAAGCATATGATTTTTTTTGTTTGGTACTATGTTGGTGTTGTTTTAATTTCTATATTAAGAAACGTGATTGTTATATGGAAGACATATTTTGCAGAAATAATGGGATTCATTCTAAACCTAGACATTGACTAGCTAGCCGTACACTACAAGAAAATGGAACATTTCCGAGGGCAAGTACCCTTGGAAATAGACAAAGACTCTCGAAAAAACTCATTTTCAAGCAGGACATGCCGTCGATCGTCGTCGTATTAAGTCTTATCGAAAATGTTGAGTTTCTGATGAGTCGTTGGAGAAAAAAAAAATTTCCGAGGATGTTGCCGTCGGATATGGAATTAAATGCCCCACGAAATAAGATAAGATAAACCTAGTTATTTTTATATTCAACTGCAACATGCTCTCATAAATAAAAGATACACTGTCGGAAATAGACTTATTTCATTAATTTTTTTATTTTTATTGTTGAAATATCTATATTAGGGAAGTAATGTAACAAACATAATAATAATATACGAAATATACTAAATGTAACTTCATTAATTTCAAAAATTCATAAAATCACATTCATCATTCAAAAATACAACAAAAATATCAATTTTATACTATCTTTTACAGAAAAAAAATATACCCAAGTATATGCAAAATGATATCACCATATCTTAAATATGTTCAATCATCCTCTAAAATAACTTCAGTTTCTGAATCATTTACCTCAACTTCATCATCCTCATACCCATCATCATCTTCTCCCGTCAAAACAATGTCCTAGGTGAAAGAAGGAATTTTAATCATTATTATTACCAAAACAAGAACTTGTATGAAATATAATCAAGAAACTGAGACTAATGAGAAAAATATTGTAATAAAAACAACTTTATATCGATGCATAGTCTCCATTTCAAAAAATCTAATAATTATTCCATCATTCACCTATATTAGAAGCTTGTCCATAATTACTTAAGTTCATCAACTAATAGAGCAATGACAAGTCACCAATCATTTTTCATGAGAACTCAAAATATAGAACACTTCATTCACTTAATCTATTAATAAAATGAAATAAACAACTTATAGCTTCTGAGATGATTCTTGTGCAGACTTTCCAAGAACAAGTTTTATCATTCTTTTCAACTTCTTGATTTCTTTCTCTAAGTCTTTTACTTTTACTTCCAAATTACTACATTGATTCTTGTTACCTCCTTAAATTGGCGAACCATACACATCCTTGCCTTTGATGCCTGCTCCCTAACCAACAACACGACCATGTGCTGCTTCTCTTGTCACTTCACGAGATATTTTCCATTCATCCACTGGCAAGCCTTGATCTATAACAGTGAATCTCCTTGATTCCATTGTTTCCTATAATAAATACAAACATTTGTGTTAGTGCATATAGTAATGAAATCATGCAAATAAATCCAGAATATTATGAAAATTTAATATCAAATACACACATGCATTTCCTTTGCCTTGTTACTTGCCCATGTCCCCTTACATGAAACATCTTGAATAAATCAAGTGGACTAAGTTAAGTACCTATTTGTTACTGCAATAAAGAATTGAAATTCAATAAGATCATAATAAATAAACACACTTCTTTTATGATCAAAGTCAAACATGTTCTCTTCCCATTTTCTGTTCTATGCTTGGCCATTGGGACGAATTTGTAGTATGAATAAGTTTGGACTTGGTTCAATTCCTCTTGGTCGTTGTGCCTGTTTTCTATATATAATTTTTAAAAAAGCATAAAATCAACTTGGTTACTCTGAACCCATTGTTGAGTGCTAGAGAATTCATATTTATAGAGGGTAAAATTATCATTTTATGCTCCAAGTCTCACTAACATTTTCACTTTTACATGTTTAAATCCTCTAAGCTTTTATTATGTGTGTTTTATTATAATTTAAGTATTTTATATATTTCAGAGATATTTTGGCCATTTTATGACTAACGAGAAGTCAGACAACAAAACTGATGGTATTTTTGAACTCATAATGGTCAAAAACCTTAGGAAGAGCATAAATGGATATTCGGCATACGGTACTGTTCACATATTAGGTAATATTCACAAGTACAACACTGTTTCACATATACGGTATGATGATGTGGCATTGACCGATGATGTGACATTGACCAATGATGTGACATTGACCGATGATGTGACATTGACCGATGATGTGGCAGGATGTTATTGGACTAAAATACTGATGTGGCATTGACTGATGATGTGGCAGCATCTTATGGGACCGAAATGTTGATGTGGTGTTGACTAATAATGTGTGCCAACCAATCAAAGCTTGTCATGTGGTGCAATCATGAGCGTATGAATTATTTTCATTTGATGGCCATGATTTACCTATTGTATTTATAAATAGAGGGCTCCTCCACCTAATTTGACACCCTTGAATCTATTTTCGAGCTCCATTTTCTATAATTATGTCTCCATCTTGTATTTTCTACATATTTTAATAAAATTATCATTTTACTCCTTGTTCAATTATAAGTGGCTAGTTTATTTCAAACTTGGGTTGAAGGTGAAGGCTAAACATAATCTGTGGGCTTAGGTAAGTTTTTTTTTTCTCTCTGATTTATGTGGTTGTTTTGACTCATTGTCGACAGACAGTGTATCCTATCTAGATTTTGCACAGTATACCTGCTCCCTACTGAAGGATCGTTGTTGTCTGGCACAATGAACACTTAACATCATATTGATTAGAGAGAAAATTTCCCTATGGTATTTTGTGGGTCGTCTTGACTCAGTATTGACAGAGAGTGTATCTAAGCTATTTAGTGGATGGTCTTGCCATGTTGTTGATTATTATCATCTGGCACAGTGTGTTCTTAACACCACACTTAGTGGAAGATCATTACCCCTTGCACACTGAGCGCTTGATGTCATATTTATTAAAGTGAGAATTATGAGGAGTTGAAATACCCCCTTCATGAATTAATTGGAACTAAAAACATAAATATTAAGCCTATGGTGAAATGTTGAGTATGAATTTAGAGACTCAAGCTTTTCATTTGCATTATTTTCATCTTTAATTCATTCCCGCCATTTTTTTAAATCTTAAGATAAAAAAATTCACTCCCAACCAACTCACATATACACCTAGAAAATTAACCCTATGCAGAATTAAATCTACATTCTCGTGGGACCGAACACAAAATCTATTTACAATAGATTCGTGCCCTTGCGTGTACAATAAAATGTGGGCAACACCCATCAAGAACAACTCATGTATAAAGTACATAGACAGTATTTATAAGTTTCTTGTTCCTATAATGATTCTAGCAACTATAATTCACTGATGAATTAAAAAGAATAGTGAAGCTTAAGAAAGAAAATGACAGAAAAGTATTTTGCTAATAGTCATTATTAGTACTTTCCACCCCTCATCCATCCATTTGTCAACCATTTTACCTACCATCATATATCTCTAAAGTTATAACATGCCCTTGAGCAACTGCTTTGGCCTTTCCTCGACCATTTTTTTTCTTTTTGCTACTTGAAGCTGGTACAAAATCAAATAAGATACAAATTAGCCATTAATTTAAATTTAATTGTGCATTAAACATTAAGTTAATACCTTCATCTATTGTAGTAAAACATAAAGCTTCACCACCAATTATAGAGCTAATTCAGTATCCTTGTTATGTGTGCTAGCTTGAGACTTTCCTTTGCTAGCAACTATGTCATTTGATCTTGTAATTTTCATTTGTCTTTTTCCCTTTGTTAGTAGCTAGAGACTTCTTTTTGTTTATAGTTCGAAACTTTCCATTTTTAACCATTAGAAGCCAATTAATCATTCAACAAAAATATTTCAAACAAACACAAATGGTAGAAACGGTTAGATTAATCATAGTTACAAAACCTACATGATAAAAAAATAATGCAGCATGCACTGTACAGAGTCATAATAAGTTACCATTTTTAACTTGCAAAAGGAAAAAGGGAATATTTTTTCTAATTTGCAAAGTGTTAAGCTCATTTGTTTTCCAAGCCTAACCAAATCTTATTCTTTCAAAACCTTAGCACATGATTATGTGAAAAATGTGCTAACTTCTATCAAAGCATCACAAATTTCTTTTAGTAAAAACTCTCGCATTGTAAGAGACAATAATCTCTCTAAGAACACATGATAGTCATGAGTCTTCATGCACGGAATTTTATGCTCGAGTATATTTAAACATCTTAGTAAATTAGTTGAATATCCATCTGGAACTTGCACATTCATAAGCCACTCACACAATCTTTATCTCTTTTCATTTGTCAAACTACAAGAAGAAATGGGAAAAATAGCTTTTCCATCATTATATTTTGGGTGAAGCTCATGCTTTATATTCAACGATTCGATATCAAGGCGAGCATTTAGGTTATCTTTTGTTTTGCCATCAATATTAAAAAGTGTACCAAGTATATTATCCCGCATTTTTTTTTTCAATTTCCATGACATCTAAATTGTGATACAACAAAAACGTTTTCAGTATGGTAACTGAAAAAAAAAACTATGTTTTTTCTAATTTTTGTGCTTTTCAAACCCATGAATGACCTGCTTTTTCCCTGTTTTACCAAATATTATTGGCCTTAAACTTTCAAGTTCATTTATCCCTTGCTCACTAGATGGTCTTTTCGGTGTAGCTTTCTTTTCTATCATACCATCAAATTGGCTCTTTTGAAATCTCCACTTATGTCCCAGTGGCAAAAATCGACGATGCCTCATATAAAATATTTTTGAATTGTGATGTAATCTACGATGAGCAGTCTTCTTAGCACAACATGGGCAAACCAACTTTCCTTTTGTGCTTAAACCAGATGTAAGATCATATGCAGGAAAGTCATTAATTGTCTACATAACAACCGCTTTCAATTGAAAATTTAAACGTGTGGAAACATCATAAGTATTCACTCCATTTTCCCACAACTCATTCAACTCATCAATTAATGGCCTCAAGTACACATCAATATCATTACCTGGGCCTTTTGGGCCTGGGATAAGGAAAGACATGAACATATACGACTCTTTCATACACATCCAATGTGGAAGATTGTATGGAAATAAAAGAACAGGCCAACAACTGTATCCAAAATTCATATTTTCAAAAGGATTGAAGCCATCAGCAGCTAAACCCAGTCGAACATTACGGGGATCGCTATAAAATGACTCATAAATGTGATCAAAACTCTTCCAAGCCTCATAATCTATAGAATGCCTTAGCAACCCATCTTTAACACGCTTTTCTGAGTGTCATCTCATGTGTGCAACTACTTTAGATGACATAAATAACCTTTGAAGTCTATGTGTAATAGGAAAGTAACATATAACCTTCCAAGAACATTTTTGGCTTTTCCTTCACCACCTTACCTTTTGTCTTCCATCTCGAAAGCCCACAAGTTGGACATTGAGATGCATTTGCAAATTCTTTATAATAGATTATACAATCATTCACACATGCGTCAATTTTTTCATAATGCAAACCATTATCTTTAACTATCTTTTTTTATCATAATTACACGTAGGCAATTTTTCACACGAAGAAAATGCATCCTTCAAAATCTCCAATAATGCGTCAAAGGATTTGTTACTCCAACCATTAATGCATTCGGCATGCATTAATGTGACAAAAAAAGATAAGTTGGAATATCTCGTACAATTTGAATACAATGGTTGTTGTGCCTCTCCTAATAATTTATAAAAACTTAATGCATCATTTTTAGGATCTTGGAAAAACTTTCTTTAACTTGGCCAAACATATCATTATATCCACCATCACAACCATCATCACTATAACAGTCAACATCATCATTATCACCATCACTATCACTATCACTATCACTATTACTCTTTCTATTTTCCTAAGGGAAATTATCATTCGTATATCCTATGGATGCTCTGTTATCAAAAATACTACAAGACTTTGAGAGTGTATCAATCATCCACCCTAAATTGGCAAAATGTATTTGCTATTAACCAAACTGTTACTTACCGTTTAAATAAGATGACACCAGAGGGGTAATTTGGTCTTTTCATATGATACAAGTAATAATTAAAGGGTATACAAGTGATAATAAAAGAATTTAAGGGTATACAAGTGATAATTTTCAAGGGTAACATCGTCAATTCGCTATAATTCTGTTAACTTTCAAACGGCAGCTAACGGTTTGGTGGTTGGCATATAACTTTTGTTAATTTAGGGTGGACGATTGATACACCCTCAAAGTATTGTAGTATTTTTTATAACAGAGCATGTATAGGGTATTCGAATGATAATATCCCATAGTATCAAGTAGTGTAGTCCAATCTCATCCCTTTATATAAAAGATGTCTTTCCACCTCGCTCTGAACTAATCTATACCTATTGGTACACTTAACGCATGGATATAGGATTTTTTTTATCCTCATATTTAATGTGTCTAAAAGCAGAATCAAGAAAATTTTTCACTCCACTAACATATTTACTTGTTGACTTTTCTAATTACATCCATGATTTATCAACTGACAACATGTCTGAATAAAAAAAAAATTATATGAAAGGCAAAATCATTATGCAAGCAGTAGCCACAGTAGCACTCAAGAGATATACTACATCATTAAATAAACAAAACACTTTGCAGACTTTAAAGAACAAATTCTAACCTACAGAATATAATTAGAAAAGCAGCCACCACAAAGCACATAAGCTTTTTTGTATAGTGGTACAACAATCAAAACCTGAAACATGTCCATTAGTATTAAAATTTTGACATCAAACAAAAATGAAACTGAATATCATTTTTGCTGAGCTTTAAATATGACTATCACTAATTTTATTTTATTTTATTTTTGTTGAGACTAACACTCTTGGATTTCCTTTGAATGTTCCTAATTATCATTTTTAATAACTCATCAAAGTTGACTTTCTAAAATAGTGTTTTTCAATCCTATAAAACAAAGCAAATAAATGCAAACTCGATTAACCAAACAAGAAATGGTTGTGCACTCTGTGCTTCTAAATTATGCAAACTCTGTAGTTAATTACATATTAACTACACCATCGAGAATTATCACAAAACATTTTTATTACAAATTCATGTTAATGGATCAAGAAATTACCAATTAAGTTTTAAGGAACTTGGTGAAATTCAAGTCATTAAGGCCCAGAAAGTAAAACTTTAATAAGATTGAAATGCAAGAAACAAAAGTAAATAACTGAAAGAAGAATAAAAATTACAAGTATCAAAACTACAGACCAAGAGATGCGTACAAAGAGTTGATGAGTTGACTCGGAGAGACATAAAAGATGCACAAAGTTGTGAATCTACAACTCTAAAACCCTAGAAAATTTATGATATTAAAGAAAAATTATTAAGAGGGAGATGGATTGGAGAAACTGTAGGAAAAGCTAAAAAGAGTTAAAAATTTGCAAGCTAAAAATTCTAAGTAAATTTACTTTGAGGTGCTTCTACATGCAAACAAGATACAGAGAGTGAGAGAGCAGCAGATGCTAAGATGAAAATAGTGTCACCATTTGTTCGTTTGAATTTTCTTTTAATCAAATTGTATTAATTACAATGTCTTATTTTGTTTAGGGGTTTTATTTACTACCAAAGGGTTGGGCTTTATTTAATTGGCTATGTTACTTTTGTATGAACTGATAATATCTTATTTTTGTTTTATTTATATATTTTTTATATTTATAGGATTTATTTCTTTTTTATCTTTTTTATAGGAGGTTCAAAGATTTTATTTTAATTTAGTATTATATTTCCTACCACAAATTCATTATTATCAGGGGCAAATTACCCTCTGAAAACTTTATCATTTTTTTAATGATTTTCCAACAACTCATTTATGTCCTTGTAAAAAGTGCTTATTATAGAGGGTAAACAATGCCATTGGAAATATTTCTTCGATAATACAGCTTTTGTTGTAGTGCGTTGGCAATGTTATGAAGAAAATCTAGACTTGAATGATAGTTGGCTATCTTTGTTTGGTGAGTTTGCACGTTACAAGATTGTGTGAGATGATTCTATTGTAAGCCTTTGGCAAGAGCGATACAAATTGGCATATTTGTTTCCAAAGGTTTGTTACTTGCCATGTTGATGCTGGATTGAGTTGGTGTGTTGATCTTTTCCATGTTGGTACGTGATTCGTGTGGCTGCATATGGTTCATGCGCTGTGACTATTTGAATTCCGTGAATTCCTCATGTGGTGGGCAATGTATCTTAACAGCCCTCTTGAGATCAGTTGGGTTATAGAGTGAATGCCAAGCTTGTGCTGAAAGAGGAAGAAAAGATCTTTACCCAGTGGTTTGGTAAGCAGATATATAGTTTGCAACAATAAGGGAATATGCTTGGCTTCAAGAAGTCCTTGAATGACTTCTTCACGAACGAAATGGACATCGATTTCGATGTGTTTGCTATGAGCATGAAGAAGTGGATTATGTGTCATGTTGATGGCGCTCTTGTTGTTGTTGAGGAGGTGAGGAACATGTAAAGTTGAGACCCCGATGTCCTAAAATAAAGTAAGAATCCAAGTTAATTAAGCCATTTTGGGAGACAAATTAAGCCCGATATTGTACTTGTACAATGGATCATGCAACAATTTTTTGTTTCTTGCTACACCATGTGATTAAATTTGTCCCAAGGTAAATACAAAAGCATGTTGTGCAACATTCTATTTCAAGGTAGGGTTGCCAAAAAAGTCCAAGCCGAGCTGCATGGATTAGGCTTGGATATAGGCTGAAAAATATGAAGCCCGCATAGATTGGGCCTAGAAAAAGTCAGGGCTTTTTAATTTATAAATAAAAAATATACCAAATTAAAAAATTAAAATACTATATTAACATTTTTTATATTAGTATTTACGGGTGGGCATGTGTTGGTTTTGATTGGGTTTTAAGTAAACCCAAATCAAACCATAAAAGTTTGGGTTCGATCCAAACCAACCCAAATAATTTCAACCCAACCCAAACCAACCCATTTGGATTCGGTTTGGGTTTGCTTTGAATTTTATTATCAAAATATTTTTTATTTTGATACATTTAATTATATAATAATTATAATAATTATTAATTGTTATTAATTATTAAATTGATACTAAAATATAAACAAACTAGTGTATAAAAATTATAAATAATAAATGTTATAATAACTTAATCCTTAAATTTAAGAATACTAGAAAATTAAAATAAAGTTTAATCACAAAAATCATTAATTCTCAATAAATAAGAACGTAAACTCTAATAATAAACTTCCATAAACATGACATCAACAGGTAAATTCAAAGAAAGCAAATAAAAAAAATTATGTGAGTGCCATTTAGTTAAAATAATAAAATTTCTTTAACAAAAAAAATGTATCCTTTGACTTATAATTATTGAGATGATAATTTTTTATCAAATGGTGTTTTTTTTTCAATAGGTTGATTGCTCATGAATTTCAAGATGGAGGATCAATGTCAATAAATCCCATCAAAATAAAAAACGGAGTATTATTTATGCTACAATATCAATATAGCACACAAAATGTTAATTTTATTTATAATAAGGATTTATAATTTCTGTCACAATAATATTTTATCAGTGGTGAAATATTATTTCTCATAATTATTAATTATTTTCTTCCAATGGGCTAGGTAACTATGCCCTCAAAAACCATCTCAACATTATTACTATAATTTTCCTTAATTTAAATACGAAAATAACAATATAGATTTGATGTTTTTCTTATTACTGTTAGAAATATAAAAGCGGTAATTACGTAAGTATAATATGAGTTTATAAATTAAAAAAAATGATTTCATTTCATCAAACACTAATTTCATATCATTTAATTATTTACAATAGCATTTATTTAATTCAGATTTGTTTTTACACGTTGTTTTCCTTTTCTAACTGTTAACAATTGATCACGCCATGAACAATTTAATAATAACCTTTCACTTTTTTTTTTCATTTATTTCATTTGATAAGTTTGAGTGTTGGGGTTTTGTTCATGACCCATGGGTAAACCATACCCAACCCATAATGAATTTTTTTTTTTTATATAAAACCCACATTTAACCCATTTTCATAATTTACCCAACTCAAACCATTTAATTTGGTTTGGATTTGGTAAACCCATGAATTGTGGGTTTATGCCCACTCGTATTTGTATTTGTGATTTATTATGTTGTGTTACTAATATCAAGCCCGGACTTTTTAATTTATAAATAAAAAATATCAAATTAAAAACTCAAATCTTATATTAATATATTTTTTATTTAAGCATTTATTATCTATTTTGTTGTGCTACTAATATTTTAAATATTTGACTATTATTCTATTATGTATAGAATAATTATCTTTAATTTAAATTTTTTTACTTTATTAAAAATTTATTTAAAAAATAATGAAGGCCCAAGCCTACCCAGTCTAATGTTTGGATAGACTTTTGAATGGCATGGGCTTATTCTCAACAAGTTGGGCCTGGGCCTAGGCTTTGAAAGGCTTAGTTCAAGCCTGGCCCAGACCCTTAATTTGCCAACTTTATTTCAAGGCAACCAATGCAATTAGAGATCGAAAAGGTTTTGATTGATTGGAGCTTTGCTTAAAGAAATCAAAGTCTGAAGTTGAGAGTGCCTTTGAGATAGCGTAGGATTCTTGTAACAACTTTGAGGTCTTGTTTAGTAGGGCTTTGGAAGTGTTAACAAGCTTTCTTGACAACATGAATAATATCTAGCCTAGTGAATATGAGATATTGTAGGCTGCTGTTGGTGATTTATTATAATCAAATGCTATTGATGCCAATGTGTAAGTGTACACAATAAGTAATAAAGTGGTGAATATTCAAGATCATCTCCACAGGGATTGATGTCACTAGAAATGCTATAACAATCACAATAGTGCAATCTACCTTAAGTCCAAGTTAACAAATGTAAAGTAGGTTCTATTGAAATTAATAATTGTGAGAGACTAAAATAAAACAATGCAGTAATGAATTAACTTAAATTAAATACGTCTAAGAATCAATTGAGAATAAGGTAGTTGAATGATCAAACTCTCTTTAAGGGCTGACTGCTTTTTCTCAAGTTAACACCAGTTGTTACATCAATTGCTACAGCACTGGGCAGGATTAGTCTACATCCTCAGTTGTCGCGTGTTGGAACTCTCTCACCCTTAAGTATATTAGCAATGACTAGTTGCTATTCTACCTATGACATGGCCTTATGAACCTTTATTCTCTCCACCCTACGAGGTGAGTACCTATTTCTAGTTTGTCACAAATCTTAACTTCAAGTATAGCCCTTATGGGATTCAAGATAAACTTAATCCAGGAAACTCAAATTAAGATCAAGTATTACTCTAATAATAGCCACTAAGAGATGCCCTTTTGCGGCTCTATCTTAACTTGAACTATTAAATGGGTGGTCAACCGAAAGAACAGTTATAATAATTGCTACTAGAGTAAAATGCTACAGCAATGACATAACAACTCATAAGAACAGTCAAGAACCCATTAGATTATTTGTCACTCAACTACAAGTAAATTTAGTTCATATTCTGAAAGAGAAAAACAAACATCAAAATATTGGTCATGAAATACATCGGTTCAATCAACGAGTAAGGAAAAGAACAAGTAGAGAACGATGAAGATTAAATCTAAATAACTCTGCTGGATTCTTTACTGATGCCGAATTGGTTCCCTTGAATTCAGATTGTTTTCTTTTCTTCCTCTCGATTTTCCAATGTTAATTCTTTGCCGCTGTTTTAAGTGGTGCACGCCTCCTTTTATAACTAACAACTAGGGTAAACAAAAGCCTCGGGTGTGCATGAGTTAAATTAGAAAACTGCATATCGCAATTCTGCAGCTGACCCGCGCTAAGTTTTCTCCCTCAGTGCTCCAGGATTGCTATAGCAATGGTTGCTCTAACAACGGCTATAACATTGCACTGTTCCCGGTTGTGCTTCACTTCTTTTATGGCCATATTCTTTCCTCCTCTTGCTAGTCTAATATCTCAGCATCCCTTCGTGAATTATAAACTTATGAAAACCTACAATTATGCACATGTTTTGAGCACAAATTACTTTAATTCAAGCAAAACTTATTAAGGCTAATAAAAACACCTCATTTACTCTCTAAGTGATCTTAATTTAAGTCTAAAATTGCTGTAATAACTCTCATTTCATAGAGTTATCACACCCCCCAAACTTAAACCGTTACTTGTCCTTAAGTAATGACAACATACTAACACTTCACGCACACAATCATGCAACACACAACTTAACTCTTTTATCAAATTTGCACGGATTTTTCCACTTTCATATCACAATCCCAATCGTGGAAAATGACCATAGTAAATCAGTTCTAGACTTAAACTTCCTTCTGTCCACTTTGTGTGTGTGTTACTTTGATTGAATTTCAGAGATGCTACAACATTACCAAGAGATTGCATGTAATTCAGTAGTAGTACAATTTTATTCATATATGGGGTAGCATAAATCTCACATACTCAAATTGTGTTGTGTTGTCTTTAAGATTGAAAACTTGAGAGTATTCGACCTCCTCACTACAACATTTATTTTTCATGTGAATGCCAATCAATTGTAATGATGACACCCAATTACTCAAACCATGCACAGATCAGAGTTGCTGTAGCAATATCTGTAACATAATATTATCTAGAGATATCTTTTACTCAAGGTTGAACATGGGGCTCATGAACAGACCTGACTACTCAATATCCTAGATAGAGGACTTCCTCGTATTATTGTCTCACTTTTTTTTTATTACTGCTACAACACTGCTCATAACTCTTGTTGTCTTTGGAGGCAAATTTGCATATGGGGTAAATACTCAGCTCTGGTTACTTAGCAACTTGAGCCATCGGAGCAGAATTTATCTCATAGCAAGCACAGTCAATCAAACCTTTTCCCCCAAACTTAAGATCTTTTCTATTCTTTTGGCTCTGCCACAACAATCTCATAAAACTCCACCAAAGTTTAAGTGTCAGGACAGAATTTCACTCTCCATCTATAATTATCTCTACTCGGCATTCTTATGATCACTAATTAGCATTAAATTTCTCTTCATTAGGTTTTTAAATCCATACACAAATATTAGATAACAGAGCTTCACACAACACATACATAAACACATATTCAAAACACCCAGAGATACATCCCCCCCAAACTGTAAATGGTGTTGTGTCCTCACAAGTACACAGCAACAAAGTCACACAAATTGATAAAGACATGGAGGAGGACATTAGAAAATAAACCACACAAATTGAAAACATAATGAAAGACAAGTTTTTCAGAATTAAATAAATTGACTAGCAAGAATGAGATACTCCCCTGTTGTTTGGGTGTTGCTGCAATATGGTGGGATGACATCAGTATTTCTTGGATGCACTGCGCAACTTATGCTTTGGGGAAGCTGGTGGGGAGGTAGCTGGCAACGTCTTTGTTTTTTTCTTCAATGGGCTGGTGGGAGGAGTTGCGGCTGGGGCAGTTTGCTTGGTGGACACCGATTTGATCCTTTTTGGTTCAGTCGAGGCTGTTGTAGCAGTGCCTCCAGAAGTATTGCCTTTTGTTTTGCTGGATCCTCTAGGACTAGCACGAACAAGTTTGCTAGGAATTTGCTATGGAGGAGCTGGGGTTGGTGCATCAGCTGCCTATCCCTCAGTTGTGATGGCGGCAATTATGTCAAATAACTGCTTGGGTTCGGTGGGTGTACGCATGACTCTGGTTGCTGCAGCTTCCAACTCTGCATCGACTTGCTCAACTTCATCTTCAGAGGTAGAATGGGTTGCTATTTTTTCCTTACCCTTGCTCGAAATGGCTGGAATATAGGGTTCCTCTTTAGTTTCACTCTCTTCCTCTTCTTGGATGATGTGCTTTGTCTTGATTTTGGAAGAGGTCCTGACTGGGGTTCCTCAAGTTCTTTCTCAGAACTTCATCTGCCTCTGTGGGTGAGCTGTCAGTCGCAGACTTGTCACCTTCTTTCTCAAGTTGATCAGATGGTTCAGCATTTTTTGAGTCAGCCTCTGCTCGTGGGTCTGCTGCAGCTGCTGCTTCTGGTTCATCTATGTCAGTGGCTTCTTCACTGGCTTCTGTTGGAGCATCTGTGGTGTTGATGTCAAAATTATACCGCTGGAGTAATGAATTAGGGAAATCCCGATGGGTGTTTTTTATGTAAAGAGCCAATTGATGTAGGTGGCTATCTAGGTGCTGTAAATAGCTCCAAAATCGATCGTTTTCCCTCTGCTGGCTTTAGCACATTGAGTGATACTGGTACTCAGCGCCTGGATTGTCTATTCTAAACCAATAGCTCATCTCGCCCTTGTGACAGCAACTGGTTCCGTTGTTGCTCCAGCACTTTCACCAACAATTCTCTCAATGGTGCGTGCAGTAAGGGCACCATCATTCTTGACATGTTCATCATTTGCATCAAGACGAACATCGGATACTACACATATGCTGGTTATAAGTGAAGGAAATAGCAAGACGGCAACTTTGTGTTTTTTGATGGCATAATCTCTAATTTCTTTTTCGATAATGCTTCCCACATCTGTGGGAAGCCCTCGAACAATAGCATATAACAAAACCAACCTTTCTTGTGAAATAGTAGTAGTGTGGGTGGTTGGCATCAGCCTGGATTGCAGAAATTTCACCCACACCTTAGCAATAGGTTTTAAATCTATCCTATTAATTACACGCCCTTCCTCATTCGCCTACGATGCCCTCTCTACTGTAAGAGTTGTGAAGATGGTGTTCCATCTTTTTGGGGTCAATTTGTCAAGCAACTTGGCATACTCACAATTAATTTCAGCAGGTAAATTATAAAAAGCATTTATAACTCGAGAGTCTAATGGAACAAGTGTATTTCTTACCCAAATATTGTACTGATCAGGGCTTACCAAATTGGCATAAAATTCTTTGACTACTACAGCATTGTGTACTGTTTGCACAATTCCTGTGGATTGCGATGGAAATTGAAACCCTTTTTCTTCCAGAATCTTGCGCCGTTCAATTAATTCTTCATATTTTTCTTACGCGTTGTAACTTTGGAAGCGTGAAGGATCTTTGAGTCGGCTAGCTGTTCTCTTATACCTTGGCATTGCTATAGCAGTAACAATTCGAAGGTAATAGGCCTGTGAGTAAAATGAGAAAATGGTGGTAAGAATTATTGGAGTCGTGCTTGCGAGGGAGAGGGGAAATAGTGTCGTGGGTCACTACGCACATAATTTCCTCTTATAGTGGAATTTAATTGAAGATAAATTCGGTAAAGAAAGATAAACTGTATAGATAATGGGCAAAAGGATTACTCTCCAAGAAAATGATAGGCTCAACAACTCACTTGGCACTTATTTATGACATGTTCATTCCTTCAAGCAACTCATATTTGTCTCCGACATCAACATGTAAAGTCGCAAACATAGCGTAACATCACTTAAGACCAAAGATAATACAAATACTAAAATTTGAAATTAATCATGTCATCCAATGTTAAAACAAATCACACAATTTTTTTAAACAACATTCTACCCCCCCAACCTATTCTAAACATGAAATGAAAATATGCATGCAGAAATGTGAAAATGCTGCATAAAAACTAATTAGAAAAGTTACACGTAAAATGATAGAAAACGAAAATGATTTTTTTTTTATGAAGATGCGTTTCTAGAGGCACTACACTCCATATTCAGCCATCTTCGACTCAAAAGTTGGAAAATGTATATTTATAAGGAGAAATTAAAAAAAAAAGAAAAATGAACATCAAAACATAGTAAAGAAAAAGAAAATGTCTGAATTTTTTTTATTTTCTTTAGTTTTTTTTTTTTAACAATGAAGATGTGTTTCTAGAGTCACTATACTCCATATTCAGCCATCTTCAACACAAAAAGTTAGCAACAGTTAGTTTCTACAACAAAAAATTAGTAAAAACTTAACCAAAATTCTAGAATTGTCGACTATTCCCTCCCCCCAACCAAAACGAAACATTGTCCTCAATGTTTGAAAGAAAAGAATTAGAGTTTAGAAGACATCACCTGGGTGGTGCAACACAGAAGAAAATATTTACAAGCGGAGAGTTAAATCTAATTTGTATTTCTTACTGGGGCTACTGTTACCATCATTATTTGGGCGCTCCAACACAAAGCTTGTATTTCTTATAAGCTTGTAACAGATCAAGTAGCTCATTAGCAGTGTGAGCACAAATAAAAAGTTTTTTCACATTAGAAGGAATGAAATAGTTTTTTATTGCATGGTTAAGAAATGCGATAAAGCCATCATAAAAGTTATTGACATTTAACAAACCGATGGGTTTCTGGTGGATGTGCAGTTGGGCCCAAGATGCTAGTGTGATAAGTGCCTCTAGTGTTGCAAGATCTCCTGGAAGAAAAATAAAAGCATCAGCATGATTAAGCATTTCAGTTATTATTTCTTGCATACTTGAGACGACTAACTTTTCTCCAGTTGATGAGTCAGACGAACTGCCCAATGGTTTTAGGACTCTTGGGATGATGCCTAACACTTGACTTCCTCGGATAAAAGCTGCTTCTGAGACCATTTTTGATAACCCTCGGTTACCTCCTCCATACACCAAGTGTAATTTTCTCTCTGCTATACTTCGACCAAGATCGATGGCTGCCTCAACGAACTCTTTATGTTTGCCATAGGTAAATCCAGAAAGCACACAAATGTTCTTGAATTGTCTATTTGGAGTAGCTGCCATTGGGATACTTCTCAAAAAATAATTTGTGAGTGCTTGACAAATAAAATCACATTTAAGAGTTTTGGTGACAGTGGATCACAGTTGTGTATGAGGTAACATGTCAGTGTCAAATAATGCGTAAAGCACGTGGCTCGCGAGTCAAAAAGGAAACAGTAAAAAGGAAAAAGCAAACAGTAATAAAATTATTAAAGACAATAATACACACAATAAAACAATAGTGAAATAAAAAAGAAATAGTAAAGTGAAAGGATATTTACAGGTAGTTGCGACTGTGGCTCACATCTTCCTCTAGTTTTACGTCCAGAAACGGCTTGAACGCCCTCTATGGGTCGAGGATGGGCTTCCTATCCAGATTTTTTATAAACTGGCAAACAAGGTCGTTTATAGTTAGATTCCCAAGACTATATCGTGCATGCTCTTTCTGGAATAATGGCCATAACTGGAGAATCGCTCCTTGCACATATCCACTGGGATGCGTTTCAAGAGACAGAAGGATATCATCCAATGACTCCTTATTCAAGCCATCCCTAATGAATTGAATCTTATCTTCCATATTATCAGACACCATTCCTAAAGAACATGGGTTTTTATTGCAACTCATTCTAGCACACTTATGACAAGCAACAGAAATTCTTCGAGCTCGTCGTTTTCTTGCATAATTTCCTTTACCACAACCAGGCATGTATACAATAAATTTTGGAGGTAACTCACCTGCCGATCGTACTTTAGCCTCGATTAACCAACGGATGTCAGCAGGTATGTTATTCCTCATGAGTAATCGCATGCGTTCGGACCGAGCTTTATAGATCGTAAGGAGGGCATTCTGAGGAAGTGAAGGGAATCGCTTGTGAAGCTTCGCTAGAGTCTCGTTTATGTACATACCTTCGCCTCAAAATATCAGTTATTATGGGAAACTGAAGTAACCGACTTGATTGTCACGAAGTACCGTTATCCGCCACTTCACTGGGGTAACAAACTAAAGCACACAAACAGATTAAAACACACAAAGAAAATTAAATTGTCCTCTTATTGAATTTACCTCAAGCTCCAACTGGATGTCGTAAACACTTCTCTCAATGTCTTTGAGTTGGCTTTCTAAACCCTCAACATAGGCTACTAACTCTGGTGGTTGTAGAGCCCAAATGCGATGTGTTTTACAAAATTGAATCTGCCTTTTGAGATGAGTTTGACACGTTGAAGTGGTTTAAGAATGTTCAGGAGGAACGGTCTAAGTAAGGTACTCATGATTAAAAATGATAAAAGAAAACTTAATAGTTAAACAAACACACTTATGCAAAAATAATTTCAATTAGTAGAAGAATAATATAAAGAAAAAAAAAATCAAATCAACGAAAAGAAAAAAAAATCAATTCAAATCTGGTGGGTCACTCAAATTTATTTCGGTGTCTTCTCCATGTGGTTAGTACTCTAGATATGACTTTAATCTTTGACCATTAACTTTAAACGTGACACCGTTCTTTGGATCCTTAATTTCAATTGCCCCATGTGGAAAAACAGCATGTACAATAAATGGGCCAGACCAACGAGAGCGTAACTTACCTGGGAATAGGTGCAAGCGATAATTGAATAAAAGCACTTTCTGACCTGGAGTGAAAGATTTTCTCATAATTTGCTTGTCATGGAAGACTTTCATTGCGAATTTCTTCAAGTTCTGCCAGCTGTAATCTTCTTTCTGAGCTGGCTTGCTGCATGTCAAAATTGAATTTCTTGATGGCCCAATATGCACGATGCTCGAGTTCCACAGGTAGGTGGCAAGCTTTTCCGTACACTAGCCTGTAGGATGACATCCCAATCAGGGTCTTGAAAGCTGTTCTATATGCCCATAATGCATCATCAAGTCTTAATGACCAATCTTTCCTGTCTGCCCTCACCGTTTTTTCTAATATGTGCTTTATTTCTCGATTGGATATCTCAACTTGGCCACTGGTTTGCGGATGATATGGGGTTGCCACTTTGTGTGTGATTGAATACTTTGTCAAAAGAGCTTTGAATTCTTTGTTACAAAAGTGGGCACCACCATCACTGATTATCACTTGAGGGAATCCAAAGCGTGAAACAATGTTGCTTTTCAAAAATGCTATCACCACTTTGTGATCATTGGTCCTACATGGAATTGCTTCTACCTATTTCGATACGTAGTCAACAGCAACCAATATGTATTGATGGCCAAAAGACGGGGGAAAGGGTCCCATGAAGTCGATACCCCATACATAAAAAATCTCAACCACTAAAATTGGATTTAGTGGCATCATATTCCTTCGCGTAATGCTCCCCATTCGTTGACACCTATCACATGAAGAACAGAAAGTGTAAGCGTCTCGAAATATAGTTGGCCAATAAAATCCACATTGTAAAATTTTAGTTGCTGTTTTCTTAGCACTGAAATGGCCTCCACAAGCTTGTTCATGGCAGAATGAAAGGATATTTTGAATTTCACTTTCTGGGACACATCGTCTAACAATTTGATCTGTGGTAATCTTTTCATAATTGTGTCAAAATAGAGACGAGAGAGATGGTCCGCCACGACATTTTCTGTGCCTTTCTTATCTTTGAATTCCAAGTCGAACTCCTGTAAAAGTAACACCCAACGAATTAGTCTGGCTTTTGCATCTTTCTTTGTGAGAAGATATTTAAGAGCAGCATAATCTGTGAATATAATTATTTTACAACCAATGAGATAAGATCGAAATTTTTCCAATGCAAACACTACTGCTAGCATTTCTTTTTCAGTAGTTGAATAGTTCAACTGTGCATCATTCAATGTCATACTAGCATAGTAAATAACGTGGAGAATTCGATCAACTCTTTGTCCTAATACTGCTCCTACTGCATAATCAGATGCATCACACATGAGCTCAAATGGTAAGCTCCAATTTGGGGGCAGAATGACGGGTGATGATGTCAACAACTGTTTTAACTTTTCAAATGCCACAAGACATAAATCATTACAGACAAAAGGTACATCCTTAGCAAGTAAATTGCATAAGGGTCTAGAAACTTTGCTAAAATCTTTAATGAAACGTCTATAGAAACCAGCATGCCCAAGGAAAGATCTTACTTCTCTGACTGTTTTGGGTGGAGGAAGATTAGAAATGAGACCCACCTTGGCTTTGTCAACCTCAATACCTTTGCTCGAAATGATGTGACCGAGAACAATACCTTGTTTTACCATAAAATGGTATTTCTCCCAATTTAAGACCAAGTTCTTCTCGATACATCTCTGCAGAACTAGTGGTAGATGATGTAAACATTGATCAAACGAGTCACCAAAGACAGAAAAATCATCCATAAAGACTTCAAGGAATCGTTCAACCATATCAGAAAAAATGCTCAACATGCATCGTTGAAATGTAGCAGGTGCATTACATAATCCAAATGACATTCTCCTATATGCAAATGTGCCAAAAGGGTAAGTGAAAGTAGTCAAAACATCCACAAAAACTAGAGGGGAAGAGAAAATAAATTTACCAAATTAAGCCCATGACACATGTTGAGACTTCATCTTCAACCCAAGCTTGAAAGAAAATTAGCCACTCATAATTGAACTAGGGGCAAAATGGAAATTTATTAAAATACGAAGAAAATACAAGATGGAGAAGGAATTACAGAAAATGGATCCCAAAAATAGATTTAGAGATATCAAATTAGGGGGGAGAGGCCCTTTTTTTATAGATACATGGAGTAAATCATGGCCATTGGATTAAAAACAGTTTGGACGCTCAGGATTGCGCCACGTCATCAGTCAACAGTACGCGGTTTGACCACGCGGATAAACAGTAACACGGTTTGACCTGGATGAACAGTAACGCAGTTTGGTTAAAAATAATCCTGTGTGATGCATGTACCGTACGCGAGATTTTTCGTCCACTGATATGCTGCCACGTCACCATCAACAGTACATAAGAATTTTAGTCCAACAGGATCGTGACACCTCATCAGTCAATGCCACATCATCGGTCAATGCCACGTCATCGTCCGTCTATGTGAACAGTGTCGTGAACAGTACCGTACACGTGAATAGTACCATACATGTGAACAGTGTTATTTTTCCTTTTATGCTCCTCCTAAGGTTTTCGACCGTCCTGAGTTTAAAAGTGATGTCCGTTTTGCCATCTGATCTCTCGTTTATTATGAAATGACTATGATGCCCCTAAAATACATAAAATACTTAATTAAAATAAAACAAACGGAATTAAATCAAAAGAAGGTTAAATTCATAAAAGTAAAGGAATTAGTAAGACTTGAAATGTAAAATGACGGTTTTCTTCTTTATAAATATGCATTTTCTAACACTCAACAACAATCATTATATGTCTCTTTAAAAACTGAAAAGTCATCCATGAAGACTTCTAAAGTTTGTTCTACCATATCAGAAAGAATAGACATCATACATCTCTGACAATTCCAAGTCCAATTAGACTTTGAGAGTCATGAAGTCTTTTGATTGACGTCAATCACTCTTATTAGCTCCCATATAAACATACCTATTGTATCTAAAATAGATGTGTATGATTCCGCACACGTGTAATGATTCGAAAGCAGCCAGCTATATGCTTGATTTCTTCAAGCTATGCTTATATATATTTAAAAATTGAGAGCATTTGATGGTCGTTCGGTGGCTATATAAAATGCAAAAAAATTTAACAGTTGCTTTATATACCAAATTTGAGAACCGAGAGCAAACAAAGGAAAATGGAAGAGAAATAAGAAATGGAAAAGAGAAAAGAGAAGAAAAAGAAAATAAGAAAAATAAGAAAGAAGCCGAATGTGGGAAAAGAGAAAAAGAAAGGAAAAGGAGAAAAAATATTAGGGGAAATAGAATTAGATAGTTAGATCTACATTAAATAAGTTAGTGGGTAATAGATTTATGAAATTTAAGTAGTTATGATTTAATTTGCCTTATACGTATAAGTTTTTATATTAGTTCTAACAATTAATTTCGAATCATGTATTTTAGGAGAAATTCAAGAATCTAAGAGCCCACAGGAGCCCCAACGAACCCTTAGTGAAACAAGCTTTGTAGGGATACTATTATTACAATTATGTATTCCATGAAGCATTTATGTTTGGTAGTATGATTTAATATAATGTTATGATTACATGTACAAATATTATATGTTTGATTAAGTCATAAAATGTGATTGCCAATCACCATATATGCGTCCTTCCCTATAAACTATGTGCATGCATATTGAGAGTTAGGCTACTCTACCCATACGATGTAGTTAAATTCCATCGGCTATTGAGAGGTTTTTGCCCGGCTCTACTCATGCGATGATGATCCCAGTAAGTATTGAGAGTTATTTCCTTGGGTATTATTTGGTGCAGTTTTGTCATGTATGTATTATTTCCCATGTTTACAAATGCATTACTTTATTATTATTATTATTATTATTATTATTATCATTATTATTACTATTATTATATATGGCTACAAGCTCATTATTTTCCTATTTATCCCTTTTTTGCCAGGATTTCGCAAGATTTTGTGCTGATCAATTCTAGTCAATTAAAGTTGGGTCACGAGACGTATTGCCTCATGACTTGCATTTTGAGCATGTTTATATTACTTATGTTTTTATGTATATATATTTGTAGGGTAAGTATATATAGTGAGATATGAACTGTGCAAGTTTTGAATATATATTTTTGGATGAGGTATAGAGGTTGTTATGTGTTTATAGTGGAGACCATTTTTATATATTCATGAATTAAATTTGTGCCACGAGTTTTAGTTATTAGATCGTATGATTCGCCTCGGATCTGACATATAAGTCGGGGCAAGCCGTGTCATGTGATAAGGGTGTGACAAATATGAAAAATATGAAGAAGATATTAGAAAACACAAGGATTGAAAACGAGAGAAAATGGCAGTGGGCTCTGGCAATGTGATATGAGGGGATTTTCTTTTATTATAATTATCCTCCGACATAAACATACAGTAGCGTGATGGTTTTCTTTGAGAGTATCCTTGTCTCTAATCAACTTGACAGTGATATAACTTATTATGATATGCTTCCGCATTCAAGGATCAAAATGTATGCTTTTGGATATGGAAACGACCCGCCCCGAATCCCCCCGAGGGAGTCAATCTAACCTCATCCAAACTGGATTGATAATAATCTAATTAGTGAGGATTTTGTCAAAAAATCAGCAGAGTTTCCTTTATATATATAACACTCCCAATCTACAAATATGTAAGACAAGCACTCCCAATATAATTCAATATACAACAAACTCCAGTGATCAATATCCTCAACCAAAATGCTGAGTTTTATATCTCTAGGGTCTCAAAAGATAATATTATAACTAATATTAATATCTTAGTTTATTCTTAATCCCAAAAGAATAATATAACAAAATTATACAATCCCAACAGGACGAGATAACCAAAATGTCCTAACAAAAATATCTATATATTCTAACACCATCACGTGGCTAAGACTCAAAATATATTTACAATCGATGGGTTGGTCTGGTGTACCTGCAACCTCCTGGTGGGGGGGGGGGAATATAATAAAAACGGGGTGAGTTTAAAACTCAATGAGATCAGTAAGTGGATAGTAGTTTTTGAAAATTAATTCTTACTTTAAAAAAAATAATCATATTATTTCCTAACACGATTTCATCAAACCATATGCAAGAAACCAGTAGTAAATCATTTAACATTTAAACCAGATTACTAACCATGAAAAGCATATATATTATCGTACTAAATAACCATGGAAATCATATCACAATATCATATAGAATTTACAAATTTGAAAATCATCACCAAACAAGTACCCAGGGAAATAATCTCGTCATATCCGGACCTCAACGAACGGGCAATGACGTACTATTTGGGTACCGTCACGCCCTAGAGCTACACGGATAGACATGGAAATACCATCTCATATCTAATCATATCTCATCATATATGTGCATGCATAATCTAGTCCCCAAAAGACAAAAGCGCCCAAGCACACGGCCCAAAGTCTCTGTGTGTACTCAGATAGGCCCCAAAGACTTGTATCTCATCTGTATCATTTGTATCTCAATATTTGTCTGTGTCTCATAGCTGTATCTCTGTAATCATTATACCGCATGCATATGCCCCTAAAATGCAAGAGCGCCCAAACACACGGCCCAAAGCCTCTATGTTGTTTAGACAGGCCCCAAAGTCCTCTCATCTCATCTCATCTCATCTGTATCACTGTATCTGGAGGGAAGGATATTGTCTAATAATTTAAAAAAAATCTCTATACTCATATTCACATACCTTTTAACCATATTTTAAATCATACCACAATTGAATCCACTTTTCTTATCTTTAAATTATGATCATGCTTATTCAAAGTTGATACGCAAAATCAGTAACCAAATATTTTAATAAAATACCAATGCGTGAATAAAATCTATTTCGAGGAAATTATTAAATCAGAACATTTAAACTACTTATTTTGCAAACATGCTTTACTATTATAATTAGCTATGAAAATAAGTTTTGTATATTCTACTCACAGTGACGGTGTTCACGCTGGATTATCGTCCACATCCGCGAACCGGTTCTTACTCGCGGATCCTCTTAAATCAAGAAAAAGACAAAATTAATTATTTTCTGTAAATCGGAGTTATGACTAAATTTATGCAATAAACTCGAAACAAACATCTATCCATAATTTACAACTCCCGTGTCGATAAAATTACTAAAATGCCCTCGAGTCCGTAAATCATTAAAATATTCCAAATTCGTAAATCACCGAATTACCCTTAGAATCATAATTACACCCAATCCTCAATTCTAGGAATTACTAAAATATCTACAGGCTCAGAAATTACAAAATTGCCCTCGGAGTGTGAAATTACCGAAATGCCCTTGCCAGTCAACGGTCAACGGTCACCGGAATTTGGTCAACACTGGCCGGGAAGCATGGGTTAGATACTTTTGGCCAAGCTGAGTTCAATGACACAGGTGGTGAGCTCCAACGCGCGGCAACAATGCCGGAATCTAGCCTAACACCCGTGAATTTCCAACAATTGGTCGACGGTGAAACAATGACTCCCAGTGACTGTGGATGGTCGGAAATGGAAGAGGGAGTCGTGGGGAACAAAATCTAACCAGTGGTGTCATCCAAAATCGGCGAAAGTCCCGGCAGAGCAAAGTGGAAAAGTCACAGGTTTTCAAGCTTTGGTCCCCGGCATTCTGGTTGTTTTTCGGCGACGTGGACGGCATGGGTATGATGGACGGTCTTCAAGCTTCAGATTGGTACCAAACTTGACCGGAACGGTGTCTGGAAATGGAAGTTACGATCGGGTCAAGGTCGCGGGTTTCGGGTCGGGTTTTCAGGTCTGTAGTTGGGTCAGTTTGGCAGCTTCCCTTCACTCTCTCACACTTGCATGTGTTTACCCTGTTTCCAGCTCTTTCCTTTTACTTATAAAATCCTTAACCGCCTCATTTTTATTTTAAATTTCTACATATGTTACAGATATCCTATTAACTGTATGTTGAATATGTACGTATATCAACACTTATCTTTTTGAAGCTATCAAAAGATAGACTATAGTTTGCAACAAGAACAATGTAGGTTGAGTTTTGTCGGTAGAAAGAACTTAGACATAAATTTTAATGAAGATGCCTAATTTGGAAATTTTCATATACGTTTAGTGAACGAAAAAGGCTGCATGTATTTAAAATAGCACAAAATTTAATGAAAAATTCTTCGTGTTCAGTATTAACTCCTGCTGCGGAAATGCGAGGTTGAGCAATTACTAATATTCTGGTAGCTGCAACTTCTGGAGAAATATAAATGTGACGTAAACAAATATAAAGAAAATAGGACACAATAATTTATGTGGTTCGGCGTCGTAAGGCCTACGTCTATGGGCAAACACTGGAAGATAATTCTACTAATGATGAAAATTTACAAAAGTGGGAGAAACTCTCAACACCCCAAACCCCAATACACTCAAATGGAACCTCACTAGAACACTCAAGTGGAAACTCTCTCAAATCTCTAAAATCACTTCACTTGCAATTGTTCTCTACTTCTCTTAAATTGGGATGCTTACAATTGCAAAATGCTTCTCTATTTATAGAGAACATTTTGCACCAAATTGGGTTCAATTGGCCAAAACGTTGGGCTGGAACTTGCATTGCATACATTAAAGTCATGCATATTTGTCAACAATTGCATGTGTAATTTGTTGACATCTTCAATTTTCAGCATCACGAATTGCATGAACAAGATTTTTAAACCTTTTCCTGCTTTCAAAACCTAACTTTATCTTTTCTATTCAAGTCAAAATTTCAACAACTCCATGGAATAAGAGATTTTGGTGGGCACAAGCTATAAATTTCTTATCTTTTCTTATCTTTTTGAAGCTGTCAAAAGATAAACTATAGTTTGCAATAAGAACAGTGCTGGCTAAGTGTTGGCGGTAGAAAGAATTTGGAGATAATTTTTAATAAAGATGGTTAATTTGGAAATTTTATATGCGTTTAGTGAATGAATAACGCTGCATGTATTTAAAATAGCACAAAATTTAATGCAAAAGCATAAAAAAATTAAAAAATTCTTGTGTAGTGGTGAATTCTTTTCTTGTAATGAAATTTTTTATTTTTTTTAGTGATGGCATACTATTTTTTATACCATCTTTTTTTTTTCTTATACATTGGTATTGTCAGCCAACCGATGAATAAATGATAAAATATTGATGTGAAAAATCTCTGCCACCTTTTCGAATTTTATTTTTTAAAAGATAGAGAGATAAATGATTTCAAATTAATCTTTTAGCTCTCTAACTTTTGTCAAATTTAAATTTGAATAGCCAACAAAATAAAATTAATTGAAAGCTCTACCTCCGTACTCCGGGTGCAATTATTTTGACTCAAATGAATGTCTTAAAAATTTGAAAAACAGACCAGCACATTGAATATATAAAATGTGCCTGAATATGTATCACACCCTGCCAATCACGGTGTTATAATAATTGAATCATTGATCAGTAAATATATCTTACTATCCTTTTCTCATGCGCATGCGTCATTACGAAATCAAAGTTAACAATGTTGTTAGATTGTAACTTGTTAGATTATAACTAATCGCATTTGCAACTATTCATATGAGGAGTCAAAATGCTTGCATACAGTTAGTCCACATTTGCGCGCAAGCGTGATTTTATATAATGTGCTTCTCTATTATAGTGTGTGATCAATCAGGCAAGCTTAATTTAGTTGATCATCAGTATCAATGGATGCGAATCAAGATCAAGGAGCAAAAGAGTTGTTTCAAGGCCAAGCTCAACTTTATAAGCTCATGTTTAATCATTGAAGCTCGACGTCACTAAAGTGCGCGATTGAGCTGGGCGTAGCGGATATAATTCACAGCCACGGACGGGCCATCACTCTTTCTGAGTTGGTCTCGGCACTTGATATTCAGCCTACAAAAACGACTGGTTTATTCAGGCTCATGCGCTTGTTAGTTCACTCGGGCTGCTTTAAAAAAACCAAAGTCAATGGGCAAGAAGAAGCATACGGGCTCACAGCTGCTTCTACTCTGCTCATAAAAGATAAGCCCTACTGTTTGTCACCAACTGTTTCAGTATTTGTTGACCCATTTTTTGTCGCTCCATTTCAGTCTTTAAGTAGTTGGTTCAAAGGGACTGAGCTCACGTTGTGGGAAACTGTTCATGGAATCAAGTTTTGGGAATTTATGAATCAAAACCCTGCAATAAACCAGCGGTTCAATGAAGCAATGGCCAGTGATTCTGAAATAATGACAAGCTTTGTTGTCAAATCTGAGTGTAAGCAAATCTTTGAAGGGTTGGGCTCATTGGTTGACGTAGGAGGTGGCAACGTATCGTTTTCCAGAATCATCTCCGAAGCATTCCCCGGCATCAAATGCACTGTACTCGACCTCCCGCATGCTGTTGCTAACCTGCCTGAGGCCGACAACTTGAAATACATAGCAGGTGACATGCTTCGGTTTATCCCTCCGGCAAATGCCTTTCTCTTCAAGGTAAGATCCAATTTTAAAAATTTAAAACAACTTGTTAACCGTTTTCGTGAATACCAGATGATTTATTTCAATTGTTCTGTTCGCAGCTCATTTATCCGGACGTTTGAATCTTACAAACTCAGGATTTGAATAATTCAAATCGGATTTAAAGTAACTGCAAAATGCTATACAACTTTAAATTTAATTAACATTTGGATTTTAGAAAATCTAGAAGTTTAGGCTTGAGCATGACCATTTACGTAGTCATTCTCTAGTGCGCTTACCCGCATTTTTTCAAGTGTATATAACTATTCATTTCACATATTCTTTAGTGCTGTTGCCCGTATTTTTTCAAGTGTAGATTTGAAGTTTTACCATATTGGTAAAGGCTTGTATAACATTAAAACGTTTTTTTTAGAACTTATATGTATAGTTATATATATGTGTGTGTGTAGGCGGAGTAGTAAAACATTTTCTCTACGACACTATAAAATTATTTTACAATATTTAAAACAACGAATCTGCATTCTAAAAAGTGTGGTTTGTGTAAAAAGTGTGGTTTGTGTATGTATGTGTGTATAGATAGATACTAAAGAAACGCAGAGAAGCAATTGCAAGCAATGGTGAGAGAGGAAAGGTAATAATAATAGATATTGTTATCAATGCGGAGGAAGAGGAACACGAATTAACCGAAACAAAGTTCTTGTTTGACATTGTGATGAGCGTTAACGCTACTGGAAAAGAGAGAACTGAAAGCGAATGGGCAAAGCTATTCTTCGATGCTGTTTTCAGTCATTACAAAATAACACCTATATTTGGCATGAAGTCCCTCATTGAAGTCTATCCATAAAGAATTGAGCAACCGTATTCCCCCAAATCTCTTGTACTGCTTGATGGAAAAGCAAAATATCGTTCAAGATTTAAGTGTAGTAGTTGAAATGTCTCGAAATGACTAGAAAATGAGGTGACACACGGGTTTGAATATAGGATGAGTCACTCAATTAAAATGCTATAGTCTTTTGGGATGGAAACTTAAATATCCTGGACCACCCTTTAATATATTAAGAATAAGAGATTTGTGTGTACTATTTTATATTGCATTTTGTTATTGTTTCGAGCATCTGCTCTTATGTTTTATCTTTACTAATAAAATTACGATCTTTCTTAAGTTATTGTGTTCTCAAAACAAGTAGCTGCAGAATAATTTATATTGTTACTTTGGATATTTACAATTAGGCTGCACATTAATGATAAATTTATCTTTGCAATGCAAGTAAAAAAAAAAAAAAGTAAAAAAGTAAAAATAACCTATTCAAATTAATGAGTAATATTACTATTAAAAATTAATATTTCAAAAGTATAACATCCCCACGATTCTTCTAAGCCAATCAGAAACATCATCAGCTAAGATTATTTGATGTAAGACAAAATTGAAGTTTGATTATTTTATTTAGTATTTTAATTTTTTCAAGCAGAATTTATAATTGGACTTATATTTGGGGTGCATGGATTCTCTTTGCCGGTTTACTATTAGAAAGATTATGTCATGTGCTTAATAATTTTTTATCATTAAAATCCTTATTTTATGTGAGGGTTTTATCTATCTTAATCACATTTCCACTATGTTATTAAGAAAATCTTCAATTAACATGCAGTATAATATCCAAGTCAACTCAATCAAGTGAAGCTAATTAAAACTGAGGATCAAATAGCACAATCAACCTTACATAACAAGCAAGAATTATGAAAGCCTTGAATTAATCACTAGCCGTTAGACCTCTATTCGTTTCTTTTAATTTAACTAGGTGGAAGCCAAGAATCTTGGGCAACACACTATGCCCCATATTGCATATGTATCCAACAATTCGTCAATGAAACTTGTTTTTAGGGTAAAAGCTCGTTTAGTCCTTATATTTTGAAGTTAGTATCCGTTTAGTCCTTATATTTTTAAAAATACCTCAAACCATCCCTACCATTAAATTATTGACACTTTTGCCATTATCTTTTGTTCCTTTTAACTTATTTTTATAATATTGTCCTATTATAATAATTTTTTAGACATTATTAAAAAGAAAAAAAATAACCCTATTATAATAATTTTTTTAGACATTATTAAAAAGAAATAAATTACCAGTTTAACACCAAAAAATAAAATAAAATAAAAAATATATATTAATTTTTGTGGAACACACTCTTGAGTTAAAATATTAATTTTTCTAAAAAAATTGATAATGTAATTTTTTACGATATTAATTTTTTAGACATACGTGAGCTTCCACAAAAATTAAAATATACCTTTTTTGTTTTTATTTTATTTTTGAGTTTAATTTGATAATTTAATTTTTTATTAATATCCAAAAAAGAAACATTATTGTGAAAATATAATATTGTAAAAAAAAGTTAAAAATAATAAAAAATAATGGCATAAGTGTCAATATTTAGTAGCAGGGACGTTTTGAGGTGTTTTTAAAAATACAGGGACTAAATGGACACTAACCTCATAATATAGGGACTAAACAAGCTTTTACCCCTTGTTTTTATGGTATCACAGCTAATCTTGAGAATCACAGACATGCATGGTTATTATGTTTCAATGAAAAAGTTTGCCACTAGTGAACCTCTTAAGAAAGTTGGCTTGCTTGATTGTAGATCAGTATACAAAAGAAATTCAAATCTGTTTGTGATTGTTTGGCTGCCATCAAGAAACCAGTGGAAGATGTTGATAAACAGTGGCAATTGGCACGTGGACTTGGACCAGACTTGAGGCCTCTCAAGATAGCGATGCTGGGAAAACCTCCATACCGTCAATTTAGTCCTTTTATGTTACAAGGTTCAAAAAGTTGAATTAATTTTCTATTAATGCAAGCTAGTATCCAAGGTGGTCAATGGATCTAGAGACGGGGGAAAGAAAAAAATTCTTAAAGAAAGATGTAATTGATTGATTATGTTAACTGCTAGCTCATTTGTAAATTTGAAGGATAACAAAGACTATTGTAATTCACCCTATTAAAAGTGCAGCGTGATTATACAAAGAGTAGTGTTAGGCATTTTAAAATTTTATCTCAAATGATACAATATTTATCAAGTGAATGATGACAGTTTAATTAACTCACGAAATATTTGTGAAAAATTATTAATCACTTCATGAATAACATGTTACATAACATGCATATCACATAATATTTTAGTGTGAATATTATTTTCTCTTTAATGATAAATTGTATTGTGGGCATTTAAATAATATAATATTGTAAAATTTAACTAAAGAGTTGGTGTAACAAAATATTTTGATAAGGATATCTAATGAAATTTCAAATAAATTTCATTTTCACCTTAATTTCAAGCGACCTGTATATGTACACTATGATTTATTCAGAGCAATCCGAAAACGAAATAATATGAGCCTTCAGTTTGATTAAATGTTTTTCCCAATACATTCAGATTTCAGAAAGTTTCAAAAGAAAGCGGACAAAATATATCAATAATTGAAATGAAAAAAGTTGGAAGGAGGTATCTAAAAGTCAATTTCAACGCCAATGATGTGTAATTCCACATGAGCAAACTAGTTAATTGCCATGAGAAAACGAAAAGAAAAGAAAAGAAAAGAAAGGTGCATAAAATGATATCCTGATATCCATGACCTGAACTTGGGAAAGAAAAAAAATAAAAAAAGAACTCCATCATAAAGAAATTTCATTTGACATATTATCATTTATTTTGCTTCGCTTGGTATCATTTGTGTATTTTATTGTCTTTGAAGCATATGATTTTTTTTTTTTTTGTTCGGTACTATGTTGGTGTTGTTTTAATTTATATATTAAGAAAAGTGATTGTTATGTGGAAGAAATATTTTGTAGAAAGAATGGGATTCATTCTAAACCTAGACAATGACTAGCTAGACATCACTACAAGAAAATGGTTCATTTCCGAGGGCAAGTACCCTTGGAAATAGACAAAGACCGTCGGAAAAACTCATTTTCGAGCGGGACATGCCGTCAATCGTCATAGTATTAAGTTTGATCGGAAATGCTGAGTTTCCGATGAGTCGTCGGAGAAAAAAAATATTTCCGAGGACGTTGCCGTCAGAAATGGAATTAAATGCCCTCCGAAATAAGATAAGATAAACCTAGTTATTTTTATTTTCAATGGCAACTTGCCCTTAGAAATAAAAGATACACGGTCGGAAATAGACTTATTTTGTTGTTCAATGACCCCCTTTATTTTATTTAATAATATTATTTAATTAATTTTTTATTTTTATTGTTGAAATATCTATATTAGGGAAGTAAAGTAACAAACATAATAATAATATACGAAATATACTAAATGTAACTTCATAAATAAGAAATTCATAAAATCACATTCATCGACCTTGGCCACTAAGATTTCTGCTTCACGACA
>NW_006261964.1:16660162-16666458 GCF_000493195.1 Citrus x clementina
CATTTAGTCCCTGTATTTTTAAGATTAGTATCCATTTAGTCCCCTATAATTTTAAAAATGTCTCGAAACATCCATGCTGTTAAAGTATTGATACCCCTACCGTTACTTTTTATTTCTTTTGGCTTACTTGTATAATATTACCCTTTTATAATAATTTTTTTGTTTGGACATTAATAAAAAAATAATTAAATTACCAATTAGCCCTAAAAAATTATATTAATTTTTAATTGTCAAAAATTGTATGCAAACTACCAAGTGTGCAAATGGTGCTTGCAAAAAAATTAATATAATTTTTTATTTTTTAGGGTTTAATTGGTAATTTATTTATTATTTTTTATTAATGTCTAGACAAAAAAATTATTATAAAAGGGTAATATTGTAAAAGTAAACCAAAAGAAATAAAAAGTAACGGTAGGGGTATCAATACTTTAACGGCATGGATGTTTCGAGACATTTTTAAAAATATAGGGATTAAATGGACACTAATCTTAAAATACAGGGACTAAATAGGTTTTTAACCAAAAAAATATATCAAAGTATATACAAAATGATATCACCATATCTTAATATATGTTCAATCATCCTCTAAAACAACTTCAGTTTCTGAATCGTTTGCCTCAACTTCATCATCCTCATACCCGTCATCATCTTCTCCCGTCAAAACAATATCCTAGGTGAAAGGAGGAATTTTAATCATTATTATTACCAAAACAAGAACTTGTATAAAAAATAATCAAGAAGCTGAGACAAATGAGAAGAATAGTGTAATAAAAAAAACAACTCTATATAGATGCATAGTCTCCATTCAAAAAATCTAATAATTATTTAATCATTCACCTATATTAGAAGCTTGTCCATAATTACTTAACTTCATCAACTAACAGAGCAATGACAAGTCACCAATCATTTTTCGTGAGAACTCAAAGCATAGAACAATTCACTCACTTAATCTATTAATAAAATGAAATAAACAACCTATACCTTCTGAGATGATTCTTGTATAGACTTCCCAAGAACAAGTTTTATCATTCTTTTCAACTTCTTGACTTCTTTCTCTAAGTCTTTTACTTTTACTTCCAAATTACTACATTGATGCTTGTTACCTCCTTAACTTGGAGAACCATACACATCCTTGCCTTTGATGCCTGCTCCCTAACCAACAACACGACGATGTGCTAGTTCTCTTGTCACTTCTCGAAATATTTTCGATTCATCCACTGGCTAGCCTTGATGTATAACAGTGGATCTCATTGATTCAATTGTTTCCTATAATAAATACATACATTTGAGTGAGTGCATATAGTAATGAAATCATCCAAATAAAACAGGAATATTCTGAAAATTTAATATTAAATACACACATGCATTTCCTTTGCCTTGTTACTTGCCCATGTCCCCTTACATGAAACATCTTCAATAAATCAAGTGGACTAAGTTCAGTACCTATTTGTTACTACAATAAAGAATTTAAATTCAATAAGCTCATAATAAATAAACACTACAATAAAGAATTTAAATTCAATAAGCTCATAATAAATAAACACACTTTTTTATGATCAAAGTCAAACATTTTATCTTCCCATTTCTTTTCTATGCTTAGCCATTAGGACGAACTTGTAGTATGAATAAGTTTGGACTTGGTTCAATTCCTCTTCTTCATTGTGCTTGTTTTCTATATATAAGTTTTTAAAAAAGCATAAAATCAACTTGGTTATTCTGAACCCATTGTTGAGTACTAGAGAATGCATATTTATAGAGGGTAAAATTGTCATTTTATGCTCCAAGTCTCACTAACATTTTCACTTTTACGTGTTTTAATCCTTTAAGATTTTATTATGAGTATTTTATAATAATTTAAGTATTTTATGTATTTCAGGGATATTTTAGCCATTTCATAACTAATAAGAAGTCGGACAGCAAAACAGATGGCATTTATGAACTCAAAATGGTTAAAAACCTTAGAAGGAGCATAAAAGGGTATTCGGCATATGATATTGTTCGCATATACAGTAATATTCACAAGTACAGCATTGTTTCACATATACGGTATGATGATGTGGCATTGACTGATGACGTGACATTGACCGATAACCCAGCAGCATCTTATGAGATCGAAATGCTGATGTGGTGTTGACTAATGATGTGTACCAACCAATCAAAGCTTGCCATGTAGCGCAATCCCAAGCATCTGAATTGCTATCCAATGTATCTATAAATAGAGGGCTCCCTAGCCTAATTTGACACCCTTGAATCTATTTTGAGCCCCATTTTCTGTAATTCCCTCTCCATCTTGTATTTTTTTACATATTTTAATAAAATTATCATTTTACCCCTTGTTCAATTATGAGTGGCTAGTTTAGTTTCAATCTTGGGTTGAAGGTGAAGCCTCAACATGATCCATACGCTTAATTAGGTAAGTTTAATTTCTTTTTCTCTCTTATTTATGTAGTTGTTATGACTCATTGTTGACAGACAGTGTATCCTATCTAGATTTTGCACAGTATACCTGCTCCCTAGTGAAGGATCGTTACAGTCTAGCACAATGACCACTTAGCACCATATTAATTAGAGAGGAAATTCCTCTATAGTATTTTGTGGGTCATCTTGACTCAGTGTTGACAGAGAGTGTATCTAAGTTATTTATTAGATGGTCTTGTCATATTGTTGATTATTATCGTCTGGCACAACGTGCTCTCGACACCACACTTAGTGAAAGATCATTACCCCTAGCACACCGAGCGCTTGATGTCATATTTGTTAGAGTGAAGATTATGAGGAGTGGAAATATCCCCTTCGTGAATTAATTGGAACTAAAAAAGGAAATATTAAGCCCATGGTGAAATGTTGAGCATGAATTCAGAGACTCAAGCATTTCATTTGCATTGTTTTCATCTTCAATTCATTATCGCCATTTTATTTTATATCTTAAGATAAAAAAATTCACTTCCAACCGACTTACATATACACCTAGAAAATTAACCCTATGCATAATTAAAGCTACCTTCTCGTGGAATCGACTACAAAATCTATTTACAATAGATTTGTGCGTTTACAAGTATGATAAAATTTGCACAACACCCACGAAGAACAACTCATATATAAAGCACATAGACAAGATTTATAAGTTCCTTATTCCTATAATGATTCTAGCAACTATAATTCACTGATGAATTAAAAGAATAGCAAAGCTTAGGAAAGAAAATGACAGAAAAGTATTACGCTAATAGTCATTATTAGTACCTTCCACCCCTCATCCATCCATTTGTCAACCATTTGTCTCCATATTATCGGAGGTACATTCTCAGGAGCATGTGCATAACGCTCTCCAATAGATGGATACTTCTTAAAAATGCCCCTGCTTAGCTCTGACATCCAATCTGGAAAATGAATTTCCACATGAATTTCTACCACATCTTTAAGCTTCTATTCTGTACATGTATAAGAAAATTGTGCTTCCTTGAAAGAGCAAATAGTGTTTAAATTCTTCGCTTGGATATTCAAAATATTTAATACATGGCCTATTGATGCTGCTGTTGAAGATGACACCAATTTCATGTATAGCTTTCGGTGTTATGATCCTTGCAATTTTTGAGAAAACGTATTAAGTAAATTTCAAGCCATTAGAACCAAAAAAAAAAATGTAAACTACATATAAAACCAAAACATGAAGTTGATTTTACCTACTATCATATATCTCTAAAGTCAGACCATGCCCTTGAGCAACTGCTTTGGCCTTTCCTCGACCAATTTTTTTTCTTTTTACTACTTGAAACTAGTACAAAATCAAATACGATGCAAATTAGCCATTAATTTGAATTTAATTGTGCATTAAACATTAAGTTATTACCTTCATCTATTGTAGTAAAACATAAAGCTTCACCACCAAATATAGAAGCTAATTAAGTATCCTTGTTATGTGTGTTGGCTTGAGACTTTCCTTTGCCAACACTTATGGCATTTGATCTTGTAATTTCAATTGTCTTTTTCCCTTTGTTAGTAGCTAGAGACTTCCCATTGCTAATGGTTTATGAAGACTTCCTTTTGTTTACAGCTAGAGACTTCCCTTTGTATATCGCTAGACACTTCTTTTTGTTTATAGTTAGAGACTTTCCATTTTTCACCATTCTATCAAACCTTATTCTAAAATTCTTGCAAGAATTTTAAAGAATAAAGCATCATTAGAAGCCATTAAATATTCAACAACAATATTTCAAACAAACACAAATGGCAAAAACAGTTATATCAATAATAGTTACAAAACCTACATGATAAAAAAATAATGCAGCATGCACTGTACAGAGTCATAATAAATTGTCATTTTTAACTTGCAAAAGGAAAAAAGGGAATATTTTTTTTCTAATTTGCAAAGTGTTAAGCTCATTTGTTTTTCAAGCCTAACCAAATCTTCTCCTTTCAAAACCTTGGCACATGATTCTTTGAAAAATGTGCTAACTTCTATCAAAGCATCACAATTTTGTTTAGGTAAAACCTCTCGCATTGTAAGAGACAATAATCTCTCTAAGAACACGTGACAATCATGAGTCTTCCTACCTGAAATTTTATGCTCGAGTATCTTCAGACATCTTGACAAATTAGCTGAATATCCATTTGGAACTTGCACATTCACATGCCACCCACACAATCTTTATCTCTTTTCATTTGTCAAACTATAAGAAGTAGTGGGCAAAATAGGTTTTCTATCATCATATTTTGGGTGAAGCTCATGTCTTATATTCAAGGATTCCATATCAAGGTGAGCATTTAGGTTATCATTTGTTTTGCCATCAATATTAAAAAGTGTGCCAATTATATTATCGCATACATTTTTTTTCAATGTGCACGACATCCAATTAATGACCCAACAACAGCGTTTCCAGTATGGTAACTGAAAAAAATACTATGTTTTTTTTTTAATTCTTGTGCTTTTCAAACTCAGGAATGACTTGCTTTTTCCTTATTTTACCAAATATTATTGGCCTTAAACTTTCAAGTTTATTTAGCACTTGCTCAGCCGATGGTCTTTTCGGTGTAGCTTTCTTTTCTATCATACCATCAAATTGGCTCTTTTGAAATCTCCACTTATGCCCAGTGGAAAACATCGACAATGCCTCATATAATATATTTTTGAACTTTGAGGTAATCTACGATGAGTAGTCTTCTTAGCACAACATGGGCAAGACAACTTTCCTTTTGTACTCCAACTAGATGTAAGATCATATGCAGGAAAGTCATTAATTGTCCCCATAACAGCTGCTTTTAATTGAAAATTTATACGTGTGGAAACATCATAAGTATTCACTCCATTTTCCCACAACGTATTCAACTCATCAATTAATGGCCTCAAGTACACAACAATATCATTACGTGAGCCTTTTGGGCCTGGGATAAGGAAAGACATGAACATATACGACTCTTTTATACACATCCAAAGTGGAAGATTGTATGGAAATAAAAGAAAAGGCCAACAGTTGTATCCAACATTCAGATTTCAAAAAGGATTGAAGCCATCAGTAGCGAAACCCAGTCGAACATTACGGGGATTGCTATAAAATGACTCATAAATGTGATCAAAACTCTTCAAGGCCTCAAAATCTATAAAATGCCTTAGCAGCCCATCTTTAACATGCTTTTCAGAGTGTCATCTCATGTGTGCAACTATTTTAGATGACATAAATAACCTTTGAAGTCTATGTGTAATTGGAAGTAACATATAACCTTCCAAGGAACCTTTTTGGCTTTCCTTTCACCACCATGCCTTTTGTCTTCCATCTCGAAAGCCCACAAGTTGGACATTGAGATGCATTCGCATATTCTTTATAATAGATTATACAATCATTCATAGATGCATCAATTTTTTCATAATGCAAACTAAGATCTTTAACTATCCTTTTTGCATCATAATTAGACGTAGGCAATTTTTCACACAAGGGAAATGCATCCTTCAAAATCTCCAATAATGTGTCAAAGGATTTGTTACTCCAACCATTAATGTATTTGACATGCATTAACTTGACAGTAATAGATAAGTTGGAATATCTTGTACAATTTTAATACAATGGTTGTTGAGAGCCTCTTCTAATAATTTATAAAAACTTAATGCATCATTGCTAGGATCTTAGGAAAAAACTTTCTTCAACTTGGCAAACATATCATCATATCCACCACCACCACCACCACCACTATAACAGTTACCATCATCATTATCACTATCACTATTACTTTTTCTATTTTCCTAATGACAATATCAAGTAGTGTAGTCCAATCTCATCCTTTTATATAAAATGTCTTCCACCTAA
>NW_006261964.1:16666558-16676963 GCF_000493195.1 Citrus x clementina
AAACTATATGAAAGGAAAAAGCTATGCAAGCTGCAGCCACAGTAACACTCAAGAGATATACTACATCATTTAAAGAAATAAAACCCTTTGCAAACTTTAGAGAACAAATTCTAACCTACAGAATATAATTAGAAAAGCAGACACCACAAAGCATAGAAGCTTCTTTGTATAGTGGTACAACAATCAAAACTTGAAACATGTACATAGTATTAAAATTGTTGACATCAAACAAAAATGAAACTAAATATCATTTTTGCTGAACTCTAAATATGACTATCACTATTTTAATTTTATTTTATTTTTGCTGAGCACTAATACTCCTGGATTTCCTTTGAATGTTCCTAAATATCATCTTCAATAACTAATGAAAACTTGACATTCTAAAATAGTGTTTTTCAATCCTATAAAATAAAGGAAATAAATGCAAACTTGATTAACCAAACAAGAAATGGTTATGCACTATGTGCTCCTAAATTAAAAAAAAATGTTGATGCTATTATATTAGCCTAATTAAGAAAACAATCTTTATAAAACTTAAAGATTTTAATCTGAACTTGCTAAGTACACACATTAATTTAAATTAATTACACATTAACTGCACCATCAAGAATTATCACAAACACAACTTTATTACAAATTCATGTTAATGAATCAAGTAATTACCAATTAAGTTTTAAGGAACTTGGTGAAATTCAAGTCATTAAGGCCCATAAAGTAAAATTTTAATAAGGTTGAAATGCAAGAAATGAAAGTAAACAACCGAAAGAAGAACAAAAATTACAAGTATCAAAACTAGATCAAGAGATGCCTACAGAGAGTTCATGAGTTGACTCGGAGAAACACAAAAGATGCACAAAGTTGTGAATCTACAACTCTAAAACCCTAGAAAATTTATGAAATTAAAGCGAAATCATGAAGAGGGAGATGGATTGGAGAAACTGTAGGAAAAGCTAAAAAGAGTTAAAATTTGCAAGCTAAAAATTCTAAGTAAATTTACTTTGAGGTACTTCTAACATGCAAATAAGATACAGAAAGTGAGAGAGAGAGCAGCAGATGCTAAGATGAAAATAGCGTCTCCATTTGTTCGTTTGAATTTTCTTTTAATCAATTTGTATTGATTACAATGTCTTATTTTTTTAGGGGCTTTATTTACTACGAAAGGGTTGGGCTTTATTTAATTGGTTTTGTTTCTTTTGTATGAACTGATAATAACTTAATTTTGTTTTTTTTTTATTTTTTTATATTTATAGGATTTATTTTTGTTTTATCTTTTTTATAGGAGGTTCAAAGATTTTATTTTAATTTAGTATTATATTTCCTACCACAAATTCATTATTATCAAGGGCAAATTACCCTCTGAAAACTTTATCATTTTTTTAATGATTTTCCAACAACTACTTTATATCCTTGTAAAAAGTGCTTATCATCGAGGGTAAACAATGCCCTTGGAAATATTTGGCCGGTAATACAACTTTTTGTTGTAGTGCATTGGCTATGTTATGAAGAAAATCTAGGCTTGAATGATAGTTGGCTATCTTTCGTTGGTGAGTTTGCATGTCACAGGATTGTGTGAGATAATTTTGTTGTAAGCCTTTTGCAAGAGCGATACAGATTGGCATATTTGTTTCCAAAGGTTTGTTACTTGCCATGTTAATGCTGGATTGAGTTGGTGTGTTGATCTTTTCCATGTTGGTACGTGACTCGTGTGGCTGCATATGGTTCATTAGCTGTGACTATTTGAATTCCGCGAATTCCATATGTGGTGGGCAGTGTATCTTAACAACCCCCTTGAGATTAGTAGGGTCATAAAGTGAATGCCAAGCGTGTGCTGAAAGAGGAAGAAAAGATCTTTACCTAGTGGTTTGGTAAGTATATCTATAGTTTGCAACAAGAAGGGAACCTGCTTGGCTTTAAAGAGTCCTTGAATGACTTCTTCACGAATGAAATGGACATCGATTTCGATGTGTTTGCTGTGAGAACGAAGAACTAGATTATCTATCATGTTGATGGCGCTCTTGTTGTCGTAGACGAGGTGAAGAACATGTGAAGTTGAGACCCCAATGTCCTACAATAAAGAAAGAATCCAAGTTAATGATACCATTTTGGAAGACAAATTAAGCCCAATATTCTACTTCAACAATGGATCGTGCAACAATTTTTTGTTTCTTGCTACACCATGAGATTAAATTTGTCCCAAGGTAAACACAAAAGCCTGTTGTGTAACATTCTGTTTCAAGGTAGGGTTGGCAAAAAAGTTCGAGCCAACCTGCATGGATTGGGTCTGAATACGGGCTGAAACATATGAAGCCCGCATAGATTGGGCCTAGAAAAAAGCCCGGGCTTTTTATTTATAAATAAAAAATATATCAAATTAAAAAAATAAAATTGATGCATAAATTAGAAAGCGTACTAGGCGGCACAAGTAGTATAATGAAAAGTAGAGTATCGTTCCACAGAGATTGTATATCCTATTAGCCACCGAAATTATTCTAACCCTAATTTATTTGAACAATCGATAGGCGAATTTAAATTAAAAAATAAAATAAAATAAAATAACTAAAAATTAAATGAATATGCAAGCAGTAATAAAAATCACCAAGAGATTAAAACACTAGAACATCCGATTTCACCATAACCAATCCAATTTATTCCTCCATCTATGCTATTAAAGTTTATTACCCATGTTGACAGTGAATTTCCCTATTCTATTCAAAATCCTCTCTGGAGTAATATCAAAAATACCTTCACATATTAACCCATTATATTTTTATGTGAATTTAAATATGCAAAGATTCATTAAGCTCTGTGGAAATTCTTAGAAAAACTGCATGAATCATGTTGGCACATCTTTATCTTTCGTTCAATTCATGGCATCCATTACACAGAGTAAAAATACACAAATCTCCTCTTGGTCTCATTATGTATCCTCAAATCATTCAAATATTGGCCAGATATTTAAAAGCATTAAACACAATAATGGACACTCAACCATGGAACAATAAACTAAAAATAACAAAAATTTATAAAATTAAAATTTCATATTTAGGCTATATCGTAGCTCTGGCAAAATAAACTAGTTCATAGGAATATAAGAAAATCCATGAATTTAATTGAAAACATTCAAGTAAGATAATAGAGAAGAGAGAAAGAAAAACTCAAGAATGCGTCTTCTTCCTCCTCCAAATTGCTCCTACTGCTCTCGGTTTATTTTCCTTCTAATTGGTGCACTGCTTTTTTTTTTTTTCAATTTCGGTCCTCTGTTGCGTCCGCTTGGCACTTCCCTTTTATGATACTTTCAATTTTTGTGCCCTAAATCCGTGCATGGAAAGAATTAAATCTAAAGCTCAGCCGCCTCTTTCATGCATGCACATAACTTTTACCATTAATTGGCCACTGAATATTGTTACAGCCAAAGCACATAACTTTTACAATTAATTGGCCACTGAATATTGTTACAGCCAAAGCATCACGTGGTTGCCATATTTTCTTGTAAATTAATTCTTCAATGCTTTCCCATGTGATTGCATGCATGATGATTAATTAAATTAAATCTTTCTTGATTTGTTCAATTAAAGTTCTTTATTGCTTTCCCATTTTTATTCCTTCAAGTAAATTTTTTCCTGAATGTTCTGATTTAATTCATCTTTAATCTTATATTATACCTAAAATAACAAAATATAAAAATTAAGATAAAATTAATATAATAAAATATAATTTAACCTAAAATTAAGTTAAAGAAGTATTAAAATAATAGATAAATTATGAGCACATCAAATACCCTCAAACTTAACATTTTGCTAGTCCTCGAGCAAAAACTAAAATAAAACTACAAAAAGAAAATCCTAAGCAAACCATTTTCGCAGGTGATCGCGATTGCATTTAGCGTATGCATCAAGCTTTTAAACCCCTAGGCGGCCCTATTGGATGAGTTATAGTCTCATGAGGGTTTCCAGCGATGATACCCACAAACATCATAAAAAATACCTCAAAGATTGCATAAAGTATATAGCTCAAAGAAAATTAAAAATATTGGCAAAGTTATAACTTTAATTCAATGGTCAACCTCATCTCATATTGGATTCTTGTGTTGTGTGTGAATCAATTCAATCAAAACTCATTCTCAAAATTTTCAACATCAATAGCCCTTGTATTGAATAATAAACAAAGTAGGACAAACTAACCTCATCATCTTGATATTTTTTTTTTCAAAATTTCCATAGTCAGGAGCTTTCACTTTGCCCCTTAAGACAGTCTTATTCTCATGGTAGATTATGCTCTACATATTGGTGGTACATAGGCCCAAATTACTCAAGGATAACTTCAATCTTCAGGGTTATAGGTAGCTATTTCTGACTATGGTGCCTGGGTAAACTTAAGTAACGTAGAATCAAGGTAAACAGTCATTTACTCAATCTAAAATTCTCAACTCAGGCTGTATCAATCTCAAATCTCAAGTCAAAATTATGAAAAAATCAATATAAGTGTGCAAGATATTTAAAGAATCACAATCAAGACGAAACTAACACAAGAATCAAGTATAAACTAAGACAATATTCATCCCTTTCTAAGAACCATATTCATTTTCAATAATATACTCATCATAAACATCAAATTTTTTTATTTTTTGTTTTAGAAAAAATGAAAGCAAATATTCCCCACCCCGAACTTAAAATAAACATTATCCTCAATGTAAAGAAAAGGAAAAGGAAAAGAGAAACTCCCCCGGTTTTGCACTTGAAGATGTAAACTTGTAGCTGAGTTCTTAAAAGGCATGTGAAAAGTTAATGTTCATCAACCCCTAAACTTGTGCAAAAACCTAGATAAAACAAAATAAATAAGTAAAGGAAAAGACAAAAGAAATAAGGAAAAATAAAAATGACAATAATAAAGTTTAGAAAGCTTAGGTTGCCTCCCAAGAAGCGCTTAATTTATAGTCATTAGCCTGACTGTCTTTGAAGATATCGTTCAAGGAGGCTTGTGGATGCAAGGAGATGATCTGGATGGACCTACCCAAGTTTCTTGCAATTAGGCCTCTTCCCACGAAATTTAGGTGATGGATCTTCATTAATACTCTGCTTATGTATTGTATAAATGTTATGAGGGTCAGATAGATACTCATCCTTAATTGGTTTGGCCATTTTTCTATCCATTGTGTCTTCTTGGAAACATTCTTTGAGTTCAATTGGATACTTGATAGGTGTGTACGCGTTAAAAATGGCTTGCTCATTTTGAACACTTCAAATCAATTTTCCTTCCTGAACATCAATCAAAGCTCTTCCTGTAGCTAAGAATGGTCGGCCTAGAATAAAAGGTAACTATATATCTTCAGCCATATCCAAGACAATAAAATTTACAAGGAATATAAGCTTGTCAACCTTCGCAAGCACGTCCTCAATTATGCCCCTTAGATACTTTATAGATCTATCTAACAATTGGAGGGTAATAGTTGTTGCCTTAGGTTCACCCAAACCTAATTTCTTGAAAACAGAAAAAGGCATCAAATTAATGCTTGCACCTAAATCATACATAGCTTTATCAAAATAAGCATTTCCAATAGTGCATGGAATATTAAAACTCCTTGGATCTTTCAGCTTTGGTGGCAATTTATTTTGTACAATGGCGGTGCAGTCCTCAGTCAGCATTACAGTTTCATGTTCTTCAAATTTCCTCTTGTTGGACAATATTTCTTTAATAAATTTAGCTTAAAGTGACATTTGTTCTAAAGCATCTGCAAAAGGAATATTAATATGAAATTTCTTAAACACATCAAGAAATTTTAAAAATTGCTTGTCCATGTTATTTTTCCGGAGATGCTAAGGAAAAAGGATTGGAGGAATATAGGCCTTGACTGGTGCTGTTAATTTAAGTTGTGGTATTTCTAAATTTGCTGCCTTTGAAACCTTAGTGGTGTCTTCACCTTGTTCGTCATCAACTTTCTTTGCTTCTTTTTGCTGCTCATCAAGTTGTTTACCACTTCGAAGTATAATTGCATTAACAGAGAGCCTTGTTGTCTACTGGATAGCAAGTTTACAATCTGATCTACTTGTACCTCGAGATTCTGAATTGATGCAGCTTGATTCTGAAAAGTTGTCTCTATTTTGGTCATGAATTGAGACATATTTGTTGTAAGCTGGGTAAGAGCATCTTCTAAGTTTGACTTCTTTTCTTGTGGTTGGAACCCTGGAGGTGGTGGCAATGCATTTTGGGTGTTGTTCCATGATAGATTTGGATGGTTTCTTCAACTTGGATTGTAGGTATTGGAATATGGGTTATTTTGTTACCCCTGGAAGTTTGACACATAATGAGCTTGTTCAGTAGATGATGGTGCAAAAAGACTTCCAACTTGGCAATTGATGCTAGTATGATTCCCTCCACATAATTCACACACTTGTGGTTGAGTTTGAATAATTAGATTGTCCAACTTGTTACGAATAGCTGTTATCTGTGCGTATAAAGTAGTGACCACATAACATTAGGGACTCATGTAGCTCTCCTTGATATTGATCGCTCTGAAGACCACTGGTAATTATTAGAGGTCATCTCCTCTAATAATTAATAGCCTGCTTCCAGTGTTTTTCCATTAACATTCCTCCTGCAGCAGCATCAATCATTGTTATGATATTGGATCCCAAACCATTGTAAAATGTCTGCACTTGAAGCCAAACTAGTAGACCATGATGTGGGCATTATCTTAGTAGGTCTTTGTATCTCTCCCATGCTTCATATAATGATTCCATCTCGAACTGAGCAAAGGTTGTGAGGTCATTCCTCAACTTGGCTGTTTTTGTTGAAGGAAAGTATTTTGCTAAAACCGTTTGCGCTAAACCATCCTATGTAGTGATTGTTCCAGCAAAGAGTGAATTCAACCACTCTTTTGCTTTATCCCTCAATGAGAACGGAAAAAGCCTTAGCCTGATAGCATTATCTAAACCACCATTTTGCTTAAATGTGTCACAAATTTCTAAGAAATTTACAAAATGAGCATTTGGATCATCATTCGACATCCCAGCAAATTGTACAGACATCTGAATCATCTGGATTATGGCTGGCTTAATTTCAAAATTATTGGCTTGAACGGCAGGGCGTGCAATGCTTGAGCGAGCACCATTAATTGTAGGCACAACATAATCTTTTAAAGGTCTCGCATCCTCATTTTCGTGTAATGCTTCGTCAGCCATGATTAGTTGTTGCTCCTGTAAAGCTTCTCTCTTTTCTCTATTAATCCTTCTACAAGTGCGTTCAATCTTTGGATCAAAAGGCAATAAATCAAAACTTCTTGAACGTCTCATAAAATTAAACAAGAAAACGAAAATAAAAATAAAAATAATAAAATTCAAATTAAACTAAGGTTAGTTGGTATCAATACTAATCCAAACAATTCTCGACAACGACGCCAAAAACTTGATGCATAAATTAGCAAGTGTACTAGTCGGCACAAGTAATATAATGAAAAATAGAGTATCGTCACACAGAGATTGTATATCCTATTAGCTACTGAAATTATTCTAACCCTAATTTATTTGAACAATCAAATAGGAGAATTGAAATTAAAAATTAAAATAAAATAAAATAACTAAAAATTAAATAAATATGCAGCCAGTAATAAAAATCACCAAGAGATTAAAACACTAGGACATCCGATTTCACCCTAACCAATCCAATTTAATCCTCCATCTATGCTATTAAAGTTTATTACCCATGTTGACAGTGAATTTTCCTGTTCTATTCAATATCCTCTCTGGAGTAATATTAAAAATACCCTCACGTATTAACCCATTATATCTCTATGTGAATTTAAATATGCAAAGATTCATTAAGCTCTGTGAAAATTCTCAGAAAAACTGCATGAATCACGTTGGCACATCTCTGTCTTTCGTTCAATTAATGGCATCCATTACACATAGTAAAAATACATAAATCTCCTCTTGGTCTCATTATGCATCCTCAAATCATTCAAATATTGGCCAGATATTTGTCTCTATGGGTGTACGAGTAATCTTGGTTGCTGCAGCTTCCAGCTCTGCATCAATGTTCTCGGCTTCATTGTCGGATGCAGGAGGGGTAATTACTTTCTCTTTGCCCTTTCGAGAGAGGACTGGAATGGGAGGTTCCTCTGCAGGTTCATTTTCTTCCTCTTGTATGATGTGCTTTTTCCTGGACTTGGAAGAAGTCTTGGCTGGGGGCTCCTCGAGTTCTTTCTCAGGCTCTTCCTCCACCTCTGTTAAGGAACTTTCAGTTGTAGACTTAACACCCTCTTCTTCAGGCTGGTCTGACTGTTCATCAGCATCTGTACCGGCCTCTATTTGTGGTTCTGCTGCAGCTTCTTCCTCTGGCTCATCTGTGTCAGTAGCATCTTCACTAACTGCTGCTGGAGCATCTATAGTGGAGGTACCAAAATTGAACTGCTGCAGCAATGAATTAGGAAAATTTCGATGGGTACATTTCATATATACAGCAAATTGGTGTAGGTGGTCCTCCAAGTGCTGCAAATAGCTCCAAAACCGATTGTTTTCCCTCTACCGAGCTTCAGCACATTGAGTGATGCTGGTGCTCAGTGCTTGGATTCTTTGTTCCAACCTAACAACTTTTCTTGCCCCTACTATAGCAGTTGGTTCGGGTGGGGCTCCAGCAACTTCACCAGTAATTCGTTCGATGGTGCGTGTAGTGAGAGCACCATCATTCTTAACATGTTCATCTTTTGTATCAAGGTGGACTCTCAATACCACACAGATGCTGGTGATTAGTGAAGGAAATAGCAAGGCAGCTGTTTTGTGTTTTTTCATAGCACAGTCCTGAATTTCTTTTTCTATAATACTTCCCATATCTATGGGTAACCCTCTAACAATGACATACAAAAGTACTAACCTGTCTTGTGAAACAGTGGTGGTGTGTGTGGTTGGCATCAATATGAATTTTAAAAATTTCACCCACACCTTAGCAATGGGTTTCAAATCTATCCTATTAATCACACGCCTTTTTTCATTAGCCCAAGATGCACCCTCTATGGTAAGTGTTGTGAAAATCATGTTCCATGGTAAGTGTTGTGAAAATCTTGTTCCATTTTTGTTGGGTTAAGTTGCCAAGCAATTTGGCATACTCGCAATTAACTTCAGAGTGTAAATTATAAAAAGCATTAATAACTCGAGAATCTAATGGTACAAGAGAGTTTCTTACCCAAATATTATACTGGCCAGGGCTTAATAAGTTGGCGTAAAATTCTTTCACCAATGGCAACTCAGGGTCTTGGAGGTGGTTACAAAACTCCAGCCACCCGCACTTTGTTGCAGCAGCGTATAGTGATTGCACAATTCCCGAGGGTTGAGGTGGGAACTGAAACCTTTTTTCTTCTAAAATTTTACGTGGTTCAATAAATTCTTCATACTTCTCTTCCGCATGGTAACTTTGAAATTGTGAGGGATCTTTTAGTCGACTGGCTGTCCTTTTATACCTTGGCATTGCTACAGCAGTAGGATGACTGTGGTAATATGTCCAAGAGTGAAACAAGAAGAAAAGGTTATGAGGTAGTGGGTTTGTGACTGCAAAGGAAAAAGAAAATAGTGTTAGAGGTCAATATGCACAGTGAAACCCTTATATAGGTGGAAATAAAGTAAACAATTTGTGTGCTCTAGCAATCTACACTACAATCTCCTCAGACGGTTGTTGTCAAGTAGCTTGTCCTTGTAATTTGTTAACAAATTACAGCACCAATTGTCAGTATTAAATCCAACTCCAAGAATTGCTTGACTTAGTGTGTTTCGTTTTTTTTTTCAAAATATAAAAGGATAAAAATTAAACATTCCTAAAAAAGAAAAATGAAAATAAAAAAATTATAACAAAAACATGGAGGATCCATTTCATTCGAAATGATTGCCTCAGCATTGGGTTGCCTCCTATTGAGCGCTTGATTTAAGGTCTTTTAGCCTGACCTTCCTTGAGTGCTCACATTGCCGGTTCACTAAGGCGTAAGACCTCCTTTGAGCAATCTGTGCCCATTAACTTTAAATTCCTAGCCTGACTTTTCATCTAAAAGATCAATAGCCCCATGAGGATAAATTCTGATCAGCTTGAAAGGTCCAGACCATCTAGATTTCAGCTTTCCTGGAAATAGTCTTAACCTGGTATTATGGAGCAGAACTAGTTGACCAGGAATTAATTTTCTTTGTTGGATGTGTTTGTCATGCCATTGTTTTGTCCTCTCCTTATACATTCTTGCATTTTCATATCAGAATAACCGTAATTCATCAAGTTCACATAGTTGAAGTTTCCTCTACTCTACTGCAGCATGTATATCCCAGTTTAATTGTTTCAATGCCCAATATGCTTTGTGTTCTAGCTCGAGTGGCAAGTGGCAAGCGGCAAGCTTTCCCATACACAATTCAGTAGGGAGAAACGTCAAGTGGTGTCT
>NW_006261964.1:16677063-16871279 GCF_000493195.1 Citrus x clementina
TACTTTTTCTAGAATCTTATTAATCTCCCTATTAGACACTTATGTTTGGCCATTGGATTGTGGGTAATATGTTGTCGCAATTTTACGCTTGACTCCATATTTAGCCATTACTGCAGTAAATACTTTGTTGTAGAAGTGAGTACCCTCATCACTAATAATTGCTCGTGGAGTGCCAAACTTGGAATAGATATTTTTTTTAAGAAAGTTCACCACTGCTCTAGCATCATTGATGGGCAATGCTGCAGCTTATACCCACTTGGAAACATAATCCATAGCAACTAAGATAAATAAATTCCCAAAGGATGGTGAAAAGGGGCCCATGAAGTCTATTCCCTATACATCAAAAATCTTCACTTCCAGAATGTTTGTCAACGACATTTCATGTCTTTGAGTTATGTTTCCTGTCCTTTTGCATTTGTCACAATATTTAGCAAACTCATGAGCATCCTTAAAAACAGAAGGCCAGTAATACCTTGATTGCAGAACTTTAGCAGTTATTCTTTAACCACTAAAATGTCCTCCATATGCTGCAGCATGGCAAGATTGTAGTATATGTGAAATTTCTTCCTCTGAAACACATCTTTAAATTACCTGATTTGAGCATAACTTATACAAGTATGGGCAATCCCACTAGTAGCTTCTAGCATCATGAAGAAATTTCTTTTTCTACTGAAAATTCAACTTAGGTGGTAGCAATCCACTAAGTAGGTAATTAGCAAAATCTGCATACCATGGAGATCCTAATTGCTGTAACATTTATGCATGCTATAACACTAACAGTTGTTCATCAGAAAATGTTTCGGTGATGTCTTGTTTAGTCAATGTGCTCATATCTGCTTCTAACTTAGACAGATCTGCTACTTGATTTACAGTCCCCTTTCTATCTTTAATCTCCAAATCAAACTCCTGAAGCAATAAGATCCATCTTATTAATCTCTGTTTGGCATCTTTCTTTAAGATTATGTGCTTGATGGCTCATGATCTGTGAAAACTGTCACTTTAGTACCCACCAAGTAAGCTCTAAATTTATCGAAAGCAAATACCACTGCTAGCAGCTCTTTCTCTGTAGTGGTGTAATTAATCTGAGCATGAGTAAGAGTTTTGCTAGCATAGTAAGTAGAGTGGAAGACCTTATTCTTTCTTTGCCCCAACACTGCCCCAATAGAATGGTCATTGGCATCACACATCAGCTCAAAAGGTAGAGTTCAATCTGGCACTATAACCACTGGTGCAGTGATCAAAGCTTTCTTCAATTCCCTAAAAGCTTGAAGACAATCTTTATCAAAATGAAAAGGCTTGTCATGTTCCAGCAGTGAGCATAATGGTTTAGTTACTTTGGAGAAGTCTTTTATGAATCTTTTGTAGAATCCAACATGTCCCAAAAAACTTCTAATACCCTTGACTGAAGTGGGAGGTGGTAGTTTATCTATCACCTCTATCTTTACCTTATCTACCTCTATGCCATTTTTGGATACCGTATGACCGAACAATATGCCTTCTTACACCATGAAATGGCATTTTTCTCAATTGAGTACTAAGTTGGTCATCTCACATCTTTTAAGAACTTCTTCCAAGTTGTGTAAACAATCAGTGTATGTTTCTCCAAAGACTGAGAAATCATCCATGAAGACTTCCAATGTTTGCTCCACCATATCTGAGAAAATAGACATTATACATCTCTGAAAAGTTGCTGAAGTATTGCACAGACCAAAGGGCATTCTTCTAAAAGAAAAAGTTTCGTAAGGGCAGGTAAATGTAGTTTTTTCCTGATCCTCTAGGGCTATAGTAATTTGGTTGTAACCTGAATACCCATCGAGGAAATAATAGTATTGTTTTTCAGCAAGTCTGTCCAACATTTGATCTATAAATAGAAGTGGAAAGTGATCCTTCCATGTGGCTTTGTTGAGCTTACTGTAATCCATACACACCCTCCATCCAATCACTGTTCTTATAGGAATAAGTTCATTCTTTTCATTTGCTATCACTGTTATTCCTCCTTTCTTTAGAACATATTGTACTGGACTCACCCATGAACTATCTGATATCAGGTATATGATCTCAGCATCCAGCCATTTGATGATTTCTTTCTTCACAACTTCCTACATAATAGGGTTTAGCCTTCTTTATTGCTCTACTGAATTGTTGTAGCAGTCATCTAACAGAATTATATGCATGTATATGAATAGGTTGATCCCTTTAATGTCTACTATAGTCCATCCAATTATTTTTTTGTATTTCCCAAGCACATCCACCAGACTCCTTTCTTGATATGCATTCAAAAAAGATGAAATGATTACATGAAGTGTATTCTTCTAACTAAGATAAGTATATTTCAAATGTGAAGGTAACCGTTTTAATTCAAAAGTAGGAGGTGATTCAATAGATAGCAAAGTTGTCTTTACTTCACTGTCTGAAAGGTTTAGAGGTTCAATAACTCTGTTATGTCTGTCAGCTTGCATTTCTCCTATCCAATTTATTTGGTTTGCTATAACATCCTCTTCTTCGAAGCTTTCAAAGGTGATAGCTTTGATAACTTCTTTACTGCAGCATCTATTTATTCTTTTTGTTACAGCAAAATCCACCATACTCATAAAATTGCAATCTTCTGCCTCATCAGGATTCTTCATAGCTTTTAGTACATCGAAGGTGACTTGTTGGTCATTCGCCCTCATGGTTAGCTCTCATTTCTGCACATCTAGCGGAGTCTTCCCTGTTGCTAGGAAAAGTCTTCCAAGTATAATTAGTACCTCTTTATCAGCCTCAAAGTCTAGTACAATGAAATCCACTGGAAGATGAATTTATCTACCTTCACTAATACATCTTCAATCTTTCCTTCAGGATATGCATGAGATCTGTCAGCCAATTGCAGAGTAACTGTTGTTGGTCTGTACTCTCCTACTCCCAATTGCTTAAATACAGATAATGGCATCAGATTAATTATGGCTCCCAAGTCACAGAGTGCTCTACCATTATACCTAGTCCCAATTGAACATGGTATTGTGAAGCTTCCTGGATCCTTCAATTTTGGTAGAATCTTACTCTGAAGCATGTGACTGCATTGCTATGTTAAAGCAACAGTTTCAAATTCTCCCAACCTTCTTTTTCTTGCCAAGATATCTTTTAGAAATTTAACATAATTAGGCATTTGTTCCAAGGCTTGCACAAAAGGTATGTTGATGTGCAACTGCTTCAGCACTTCTAAAATTTTGTTGAACTGTTTGTCTTATTTTTGTTTCTGGAATCTCTGTGGGAAAGGAGGTGGATGCCTAAACTACTATACAGTTTCAGGAGGTACAAATTTCTACTCCTATGATTTATTAAGAGTTGTTACCACTGGTGTTGCAACATCTTCTTCAACATGTATTGAGTGATTTACTTCCAAGGTTGTTATAGTTTGACTACTAGCACCAGTATCTTGACAACTGGGTTGCTGTAACATCCTTTCAACTTCAGGTTGTTCTTGTGAAGAATTAAGTTCCAACCTCTTTTTAGCCACATCAACAGGAACATCAACATTCTTTCCAGATCTTAAGTTGATCACTTTACAATGTTCTTGACCCTCTCTTCTTGGATCTTCTATATTGTTGGGTAAACTTTCTTGAGATCTGCCACTCATTGTCGTGGCAAGCTATCCAATTTGGTTTTCTAGGTTTCTCAGAGATACAGCTTGACTTTGCACAATTGCTTCGTTCTTCACGATATATTTCTTAATAAGTGTTTCCAATGAACTAAATTGTTCATGGCTAGTGTGTTTTTGTCCTTGGTTCTGCTGATAAAAATCAGGTGGCTGAGCATGTCTGTTCTATTCACTGGGTGCTGGAGCATGCTGATTTTGATTGCTCCATTAGAAATTTGGGTGTTGCTTCCATCCAGGGTTGTAAGTACTTGAATATAGGTTGTTCTGGGCCTGTCAGTTGAAGTTACCCACATAGGTTACTGATGCTGGATTTCCTGGATAATTGTCAAATACATGCTTCTCTCCACAATACATATAAGATAGTTCAGCAACTTGCTTTACTGCTGCAGGAGCAATAATCATGACTTTCACCATATTAGTCAATGATGTCACTTCAGCTGACAGTGCTGTAATTGCATCTATGTTATGTTCCCCTACTGCTCCTCTTGCTACAGTTTGTCTAGTTGATGACCACTTATAGTTATTGTTAGCAATTCTCGCTAAACTTTCATAGGTTTTAGTGTAAGATTTGGATAATAGGGCTCTAGTTGCTGAAGCATCGACCATCAATCTCACACTTGGATTCAACATGTTGTAAAAGGTTTCTAGCTGTATGTAACAGGGAATGCCATGATGAGGACATCTTTTGAGCAACTCTTTAAATCTTTCCCAAGCCTTATACAAGCTCTCATCTTCAAGTTGGTGAAAAGAGGTGATCTCATTCTACAATTTTCCATTCTTAGTTGGTGGAAAATATTTCATTAAGAATTTGTCAACCAAGTCATTTTATGTAGTGATGGAATCAGATGGTAAAGAATTCAACCATGCTCTTGCTCAATATCTTAAGGAATAAGAAAAAAGCCTCAGTCTTAAAGCATCTTGTGTTGCTCCAGCAATTTTAAAAGCATCACTCACTTCCAAAAACAACTTAAGATGGAGATAAGGATCTTCATATGGCAGTCCACTAAATTGACCTACTGTTTGCAGCATTTGAAACATCACTGGTTTAAGTTCAAAGTTGGCAGCTTCCACTTCAAGTCTGACTATTCCAGGATGTACAACTTGAGAAGTTAACACAACATAATCTCTTATAGCCCTGTCTTTATCATCTACCATGTAAATGATATTGTTGTTGCTAGTTGTCTTTGATTAATGTGCCCATTTTTCCCTTCTTGAAGATTGACAGGTTGTAGTGGCCCGTGAGGATCTAAGTTTCCCACATCTTGCAAATTATCCATTTCTGAAGCAGTTTTTGAATTTCTTTGCTCTCTTCGTAATCTCCTTACAGTCCTTTCAATTTCAAGATCAAATTGAAATTTAACAAATCTGTCTTTGCACATGCAAGTTTTGATCTATCAATAAATAGAATGAATTAAATCAAGTTGGCATTGTCAAGATTAGCTTTACAATTCAAAAAATTTGTTGGTTATTTTAACTCAATTCCTATTGATGTCAATGTGCACGTGTACACAATAAGTAATAAAGTGACGAATATTCAAGATTGTATTCACAGGGACTGTTGTTATTAGAAATGCTATAGCAATCACGATAGTGCAAACTTCCTTCTAACTAAAAGAAAATATAAATGAAGTTAATTGACTAATGAAATTAACAACGTAATAAAATAACTGCATTAATGAAGTAAATTGGTCGGTTTACGCCAAAAAGAATTCAATAAGAATAAGAATAAGGTAGTTGAATGATCAAACTCTCTTCATGAGCTGACTGTTTTGTTCAAACTAACATTAGTTGCTGCAACAACTCCTATAGCACCGGGCAGAATTAATTTACATCCTCAGCTGTCGCTTGTTGGACTTCTCATACCCTTACGCAACCTAACAATGACCAGTTGTTATATCACATAAGATATGGCATTACGAACATACACTCTCTCTACCCTACAACGTAATTCCTTATATCTAGTTTATCACAAATCTTAACTTAAGTGTGGCCCTTTTGGGACTCAAGTTAAACACAATCCAGGAAACTTAAATTAAGATCAAGTATTGCTCTAATAATTTCCACTAAGACATGCCCTTTTATGGCTCTCTCTTAACTTAAACCATTAAAGGGGAGGTCAACCGAAATAATGATTGTAATATAAGCTATTAAAGCAAAATGCTACAGCAATTTTGCAGCAACTCATAAGAATAGTCAAGAACTCATTTAGATTATTTGTCACTCGACTACAATCAAATTTAATTTATAACTTGTAAAAGAAAGACTAACAGTAAAATATCAGCCATGAAATACATTGTGATGGTTGTCGAGGCCAGCAAAAATAAATACCTACTCTAAATAAATTGTGTATAGTAATTGAGAAGGGTCGTGTCCACAAAGATCGGTAATTACTTAAATCCTTTTAAAATGTAAAATGCAAAATGGGGAAATTGTTGACAATAATAAAAATCAAATTAAAATAACAAAAATGCAAATTAAATTTGTAATTCAAATTGGAGAAAGCTCTGGTTGAAGGAATTAACTCAACTTGATTCGACTACTGATCATTGATTCAAATAAATATTATTACTACTTATGAATAGACCGGTTATAGCTACTGAGACCCTCTAATAGTCAATCTCTCCTTAACTAGTCGATAATCAAGGTACGATCGTTGGTTATTTCCCTAATTAATAAACAACCCTAGATACGATCATAAGATTTAATCAAATGACAACCTGAAACACCAGAGAGACTCAAATCCTAATCAACAAACACATACGATGGTTCATTTAAATTAAATTGTTTATTCTCACAACACAACTCTCTGCTATGTTATTTGTCACAAATATTAAAATCTTCATATGATGAATCCTTTAATTGACAATAGATTAAGTTGGTAATTAAATAGTGGCCAATTATCTAATTAACAAAAATAATCATGATAATAATTCAGAGAATAAACAAATACCCAAAAAGTAATAAAACAATTAAAGTATAAGAAAGATCTCACAGTAGTGATGAATCAAAGCTTCATTAACCTTCAACTAGAATAATAGGTTTAGTTCTTCAGAGAGAAAAGAGAAAAATTTAGATCTAGGGTTTCTCTCTTTTCCCAAAAGTCTCTTTTTTCACAATAGATTCCTCCCTTAAATACTCTCTCTCTCTTCTCCTCTAGAATTCTATTTAAAATAAAATACTAATATATGAAATGTTAAATTCGTAATTACAAAAATAACTAAAAATACAAAACACGTTAAACTAAAAACTGCAGATCCGTAGCTGACAGCACGCACCCACGCCTTATCAACAAAGTTCTTCTGACGCTCATAATTTCTCCAAGAGAACAATCATCCTTAAACATCATCTTGTAGCTCAATTTTATCACCAATCAATAGAATTGCACCTACAAAAGTAAAACACAAGTAAATCACTATTATTAAGTGCAAAACATTGATATTAAGGGAAGTAAACAATGCAAAACTAGTGCATAAATTGCACTCTAACAAATTCCCCCACAGCAAGATGATGCTTGTCCTCAAGCATATAACTCAAGACTAATCCCAGATCTCCACTCAATTCTCATCTTAACTCATCCAAAAACAATCTTAAGCAAGCATACCTCAAGAATTTAAGTCGATCAACAGTCGAGAGACAAGGATTTTAAAGCATAGAATCTCGTAAGCTAAAATAAAAACATTCAACCACCAAGAAGATCATTCAAAATTCAAGTGCAACAAGATTTAATAGCCCTCTCATTGACTTCACTCCATGCACTCAAAGTGTTTAGGGTGTCATTTATGCACTCAAATCAAATCAAAGAATGCTATTACCATAAGCTTGCTTATATATCACATCTCAATCCACAAAACATGAATTAAATGCAAAAATCTAAGGGTCTTAAAAAGGTTGTAACGGGGTTAAATTGGTTAAATGAAAAAGAAAGGTTTCTGAAAGACAAAAAAGATCAAAATGAGAAGAATGAACTCATTGAATGAACCTTATGATATCGAAACGTTTATTTCTACTCAAGTCACCAAGAATGTAAACATTTTTTTCTTCTTTTTTTTTCTTTTTTTTCGATTTTTTTTTCTTTTTTTTCTTTTCTTTTCTTTTTTTTTTTTTTGAATCAAACAAAAGAAATGAACCTTGCACAATTTAATTCAAGCATAATGCTTGTTGATCTAATTGAGAAACTTTAATACAAGGTAGAAAAAGCAACAAAATATATACAAAATATATCCACACAATGAGTCCAAAAATGTCCTTAACTTGAGGCTCAAAAAGAAGAAAAATGGTTAAGTAGACGGAGAGAATTAGATGGGTAATGGTTAAGGCTCAAACAAAGATAGCAAATAAAGGTCTTCGGGTAGAGAAAAAAAAAAAAGAAAAATGCGACAATAGAAAAATAGAAAATGGTTTGCCCTTATCATTTTAATGCATAAAATCCCGTAATGTGGCTTCAACATGCATAACAAAGCAAGTTCTAGAATAAACAAACTAAGATTGATATTCACATAACAAAAATATTAGAGCAAAGTGGTTGCTCATAGGCTCAAATCCTCACAAAGTTGGTAAATTTTCCATCAAATCATGTACACTCTTCAAATGAATCAACCATCAATAGTGGTGTAGAATGAGAAGAAGGTATGAGTGATATATAAAAGGAAAGGTAAAAATGATAAGAAGTGAGAAAGATGTATGTAGTAATATGAAAAGTGAAAGATAAAATGTGAGTAATGAAAGAGTATGATAGAATAAAAATAGATGTAAATAATTTGAGATAGATGGGAAAAGAGTAGTGGGAAAGAAAAGAAAAGAAAAATAATAATATATGAAGCATACTAACTCCAAAATCATTTAAGGATGAGTAGAGTGAAAATAGATGAGTAGAGTGAAAATAATGCTTCAAGACATCAATAATGCAAAAATCCCTCCCCCACACCAAGAACTTACATTGTCCCCAATGTAAGATAATCAAAGCTCACATAAAAATTAAAGCGTAAGGATAAAAGATTAAAGGCAAAAACTTCCCTGAATTGTGAGCTTTGATCCTCATAACGTCTATGGGCTTGGCAGAAATGGTGGGATAAATCCCACACTCTCGAAGTATGCAACCAAATTCTGCTCCATCTTATTTAGCTTGTGCTCCATTTTCTCTAACTGAATGCTCAAAGGTGGTGCGGATGTAAAAGGAATAGTTGGTGGGGCAGCAGTGTCGTCGTCAAGCTCGTCATCAAAGGTAGCACCACTCCTAGCATAAAGCTTCTTTGGAGGTTGAGTTGGTCCTGGTTCAGTAAACTGAAATCTCCCCTCCTTGAATTCGACCACACCTTTCTTTCTCTTGTTGAGTCGTGAATGCGAGGCACCCTCTGAGATTGGATTCCGCAAGTGGCAAAACACTCATGCCTTTTCCATGTTTCGATCTTTGTCTCACGGCTTGGCGTGAATCTGAAAATGTGTTCCATGGAACCGTAGTGGGAGCGGCAATCTTGGATTTCTTTGCGACGGGTGTCTTTTTAGATGACTTGAAAGTTGATGCTTTCCTCTTCGGCATTGTTACAATAATTTCACTCACGGATTTCGATTCACGCGGCTGGAATGCAGGGTGTAGGCTGGTTGCGGATGATTGCTGCTCGGCTGGAGCATGCAGGTGCACGACTGCTGGTTCAGGTTGCTCACGGATGGTTGTGCTGCGCGGGTTGGTGCTGGTTGCATTATGCGCGGGTTGCTCGGTGAAGGCTGGAGAAGAAAACCAATTCTATGAATTAGGGATTTTGTGAACAGTAAATTAATTTTTTTTTCGTTTTTTATTTTTTTATTTTTTTTCAAATAAAAAAATTGTATATATAAAAGAAAAAAAAGAAAGGAAAAAAAGAAATTTTTTTTTCGTTTTTTTAAATAAATAAATAAATTTTTTTTTTCATTTTTTTTTAGTGATGAATCACTTTGAGACACTAAAAAAATTTCAAAATTACTTTTCGAATAAGCACATGGGCACGCCTTAAAACCATTTTACTTTAAAAATCACAGAAGTACTTATTAGTTAAAACGTGGGCATGCCTAATCAAAAATTTTCTTCTGGCCAAAATAAGCAAACACATTATTTAAAAAAAAATCTAAATCAAAATTAAAAGAAGATGTAACAAAAACCAAAATAAATAAATCATTTAGGTTGCTTCCCAAAAAGCGCCTTTGTTTTATGTCTTTGGCTAAACACATTTATGCATCAATCTCTATAATTGGGACTCTCGAGAGCCACATCCTCCACAATATTCACCGAAAAATCTTCATAAAAAGGTTTTAAGCGATGACCATTAACCTTAAAAACTTTGTCAGAGGTCGAACTCCGAATCTCAACTACACCATGAGGAAAAACAATAGTAACAATAAAAGGTCCAACCCAGCAAGAACTTAATTTACCCGGAAAAAGTTTGAGCTTAGAATGAAAAAGAAGAACTCTTTGACCAACAGAGAACTCATTTCTCAAAATCATTCTATCATGAAATGTCTTCGTTTTTTCCTTGTAAAAAACTTCCTGCACTATAGGGTTAATAACATCCACAGAAAATACCGAATGTTCCTCACTAGGATATTTAATGGCATCATTCATATTGAATTCTATAACCTCTCCATCAAACTCTATAGTGAGAGTCCCTTTATGTACATCCATTTTAGTCCTAGCAGTCTTAAGAAAAGGTCTTCCTAGCAAAATTAGGACAGAATTAGAGGAGATATCATCTTCCATATCAAGTACATAAAAATCAACAGGAAAAACCAACTCATTAACTTATACTAAGACATCTTCTAATACCCCATTAGGATATGCATTAGACCTATCAGCTAGTTGAATTATCACGCCAGTTTCTTTTAATGGACCAACATTCAAAGATGAATAAATGGAACGAGGCATGACATTAATAGAAGCTCCTAGATCTAACATAGCCTTTTCAACTCTAACACTACCAATTTTACAAGGGATAACAAACATACCTGGATCCTTGCACTTAGGAGGTAGTTTTTTTTAGAGAACTGCTGAAACATTCTCCCCCATGTGAACTTTTTCATCTCCTCTTAATTTTCTCTTAAAGGTGCACAGTTCCTTAAGGACTTTAGCATATCGAGGTATTTGTTTTATAGCATCTAATAAAGGAATATTTACCTCAACCTTGCGAAATGTCTTAAGGATATCTTTCTTTTGTTCCTCCTTCTTGGATTTTGCAAACCGGCTTGGAAAAGGAGGAGGTATCACAATAGGTAGGGGTTTTGCTCTTGTGGGTTGTGCATCTTAAGATTTTGGCATCAATTCATTCTTCTCAAGCTCATCTTCTACATGCTTTGTCACTTTCTTACTAGGCTCTTGCAACTCCCTCCCACTTCTAAGGATGACAGCACTAACGTTTTGCTTTGGATTCACCTCAGATTGTGAAGGCAACCTCCCTAATACTTGAGACTCCAGACGGCTCACTGTAGTCGCCAATTGACTCATTTGGTTCTCCAAATTCTAAGTGCTTGCTATAGTTGCCTGCTGAAATTGATGAGTGTTAGTCGCAAGTGATTTAACAATTTCTTCAAGAGATATACCTGACTTGGAGTTTGACTGTGGAGGTGCTGGTTTTCTTGGTGGATACTGTTGTGGGAATCCTAACGGCCTAACTCCATAGCTGAAGTTGGGATGATCCTTCCATCCCGGATTGTATGTTTGTGCATAAAGATCATACCTCCTCTGAGGTATGTCTGAAAATCCTCCAACTGCATTGGCTTGTTCAACGGGTTCTTCTTGAAGTGTAGGACACATATCAGTTGAATGACCCATATTGGAACAAATGCCACAAGTCTTTACCTGTTGCACATTACCTACAACAAACTTTTCCACAAGAGAAGTAAGTTTATCTAAACGTTGTTCAACAAAAGAAATATTTACCTCATTCACCGTTCTTGAAGTGGCATCTTGCCTGCTGCCAAATTGTTGTGCATTGACAGTCATATTTGATATCAACTCCCTTGCTTGAGTAGGAGTCTTGTTCACCAACACACCTCCACTAGCAGCATCTATCATACTCCTATCCATTAATGATAGTCCTTCGTAAAAATATTGAATAAGAAGTTGATCAGAAATCTGATGCTAAGGACAGCTGGCACACAATTGTTTAGATCGCTCCCAATACTCATACAAAGTCTCCCCAGGAAGTTGTCTGATCCCACAAATATCTTTTCTGATGTTGGCAGTTCTTGAAGCATGAAAGTACTTCTCCAGGAACTGCTTCTTCAAACCATTCCACGTTGTAATCAATCTAGGAGGCAAGTAGTACAACCAGCCTTTAGCTAGTCCATCTAAAGAGAAAGGAAAAGCATGCAGCTTAATCTGCTCTTCAGTCACGCCTTGTGGTCTCATACTTGAACATACAACATGAAACTCCTTGAGATGTTTATGAGGATCTTCACCTGCAAAACCATAAAACTTGGGTAATAAATGAATAAGACCAGACTTTAATTCAAAATTTACCTCCAAGTCTACATATTGAATGCAGAGTGGTTGCTGATTCAAATCTAATTCAGCTAACTCTCTAAGAGTTCTTTCTACAAGTGCAGCTCTATCCATCACTTGCTCTTCTGAATCACTAGATGATTCAACCAAATCAGGCACCGTATCTATTTCAGAAAGCAAAGGCGACGAGGATCGTTGCTTAGCTCGCTTCGATTGCTGTCTCAGCCGGTGAGCCGTCTTCTCAATTTAAGGATCAAACGAAACTGTACCTGTACGAGAAGAACAAACCATACACCAAGTAAAACATAAAAAGGATTAAATAAATGACAGTAATCCCCGACAACGACGCCAAAATTTGATGGTTGTCGAAGCCAGCAAAAATAAATACCTACTCTAAATAAATTGTGTATAGTAATTGAGCAGGGTCGTGTCCACATAGATCGGTAATTATTTAAATCCTTTTAAAATGTAAAATGTAAAATGGGGGAATTATTGACAATAATAAAAATCAAATTAAAATAACAAGAATGCAAATTAAAGTTGTAATCCAAATTGGAGAAAGCTCTGGTTGAAGGAATTAACTCAGCTTGATTCGACTACTGATCATTGATTCAAATAAATATTATTACTACTTATGAATAGACCGGTTATAGCTACTGAGACCCTCTAATAGCCAATCTCTCCTTAACTAGTCGATAACCAAGGTACGATCGTTGGTTATTTCCCTAATCAATAAACAACCCTAGATACGATCATAAGATTTAATCAATTGACAGCCTGAAACACCAGAGAGACTCAAATCCTAATCAACAAACACATACGATGGTTCATTTAAATTAGATTGTTTATTCTCACAATACAACTCTCTGCTATGTTATTTGTCACAAACATTAAAATCTTCATACGATGAATCCTTTAATTGACAATAGATTAAGTTGGTAATTAAATAGTGGCCAATTATCTAATTAACAAAAATAATCATGATAATAATTCAGATAATAAATAAATACCCAAAAAGTAATAAAACAATTAAAGGATAAGAAAGATCTCACAGTAGTGATGAATCAAAGCTTCATTAACCTTCAACCAGAATAATAGGTTTAGTTCTTCATAGAGAGAAGAGAAAAATTTAGATCTAGGGTTTCTCTCTTATCCCAAAAGTCTCTTTTTTCACAATAGATTCCTCCCTTAAATACTCTCTCTCTCTTCTCCTCTAGAATTCTATTGAAAATAAAATACTAATATCTGAAATATTAAATTCGTAATTACAAAAATAACCAAAAATACAAAACAAGTGAAACTAAAAACTGCAGGTCCGTAGTTGACAGCACGCGCCCACGCCTTATCAACAAAGTTCTTCTGACGCTCATAATTTCTCCAAGAGAACAATCATCCTTAAACATCATCTTGTAGCTCAATTTTATCACCAATCAATAGAATTGCACTTACAAAAGTAAAACACAAGTAAATCACTATTACTAAGTGCAAAATATCGATATTAAGGGAAGTAAACAATGCAAAACTAGTGCATAAATTGCACTCTAACACATTGTCTTAATCAGAGAATAAGTAAGGAAATAAGTCAAGAATGATGAAAATTGACTCCAAATAGTTCTGCAGATTTCTTCAATGGTGCAGACTTGTTTTCTCTTGAATTATGCTTCTTCCTTCTTTTTTTTCTTGATTTCTTTGATGTTAATTCACCGCCTCCCTTTCCATATGATGTGTGCTCCTTTTATAATTGAAAATTAGGGTAAACATAGGCCTAAGGCGCGCATAAGTCATATTAGAAAACTGCAGATCGCGATTCTGCAAGTATCCCGCGTGAAATTTTCTTTGTCGTTGTTCCAGGATTGCTACAGTAATGGTTGCTACAGCAACAACTACAACACTACATTGTTCCAGATTTGTTACAATTCTTTTGTAGCCATGTTCTTTCCTCATTTTTGCAAGCATATTGCATCAATATTCCTTCCTTGAAACTTAGAGCTTCCGAACACCTACAATTATGCACACAATCTAAGCACGAATTATTCTAAATCAAACAAAATTTATTACGAATAAACTAAATGAATGCTTATGCAAAATGAAACAAAAATGCAATAGAAACACATCATTTACTCTCTAAATAATATCGATTTAAGTCTAAAAGTGTCCTGATAACTCTCATTTTATAGTATCACTTCTAAATATACATAGTTTAAACTTTTGAAATTAATCAAATTCAACATAGTATGAAAGCCATTTCAGCAACATACCATAAAGAGTATAGTAAATGTGGTGAGAAAACAAAAATCATTTGCAGCTTTTCCATATGCATGCTGCTCTGCGGCATATATTTGTAGAGTTTGAAGTAGGATTTTGTTTAAACTAGATTATGATAAAAACAAGAAGTTTCCACCTTCACAGACAACTCATGGTAACATTCATCTATCACCTCTTTTCTTTGGCATTATATCACCTTTTTACCTTATGGTAATTTATATCACTTCTTTAGAAGTTAATTTGTCTCGTTTGAATTGGATAGAGAGAGCACAAACAAGAGAGTATAGAAAGTGTGGTAAAAAAACAAAAACAAAAAAAAAGAAATCATTTTCAACTTTTCCATATACTTGCAGCCATCCATCATAGTCATAAGTTATAGTTTTAGCATACATGCTTCCCTATATTATACATATTTGTAGAGTTTGTATGAGAAAAATAAGAAGTTTCTACATTCACACTTAGCTTATGATGATATTCATCTGGCATCTCTTTTATTTGGCATTATATCACCACTTTAGTTTAGGGTAATTTACATCACTTTTTTAAAAGTTAATTTATGGCTTGAATTGTGTAGAGAGAGTACAAACAGGAGAGTGTAGCAAGTATGGTGAAAACAAGAAATCATTTGTAGCCTTTCCATATACCTGCTGCGCTGTAACATAGTCATAATTTGTAGAGTTTGAACTAAGATTTTTGATGTGCTGATAATTTATTTATCATTTTAATAATTCCCTAAATTAAATTTATGTCTTTTATTATTTTATTAATTTATCTTTTTTTTTTATTATTGTAGATATATTTTGAGAATAAAAAGAAAATCAATTGCAGTTTAAGGAATAAATCGGCACAAGATTAATGACTTAGGAAAATAAATCTTGAGATACTAATGTAACTAGCAAGTGGAAGACAAAAGGAAATATATTATTTGAATTAAATCGATTGAATTTGGTAGGCATCGCGTCATCTACTTAAAGTTCTCGGCTTGACTTTGTTTTAATCCTTTGGAGTTAAGGATTTTAGGGAGAAGCATCTATATATATATATATATATAAAGCTGGGACTATAAGAGGTGATGTGGCATCACCATTTCTTATCTTTGTATATTCTCTATTATCTAATAAATAGAGAAATTTTCTTTCAGATTTGTCTTTTCATCTTCTCATAATTAATTTGACTGTTATTACACAATCAATATGTAACAGTTTATCAAAAGACTCACTATCTTCTCTAATTGAAACCTTCTTGATCATAAATTAAACAATAATTTATAAATATTTTTAATCACTCTTCTCCTCTGCCTCACCTTAATTTATAAATAGTAACAAAAAATATGATATCCCACGTAAACATAAACACAACATAAAAGAACAAAAAATAGCAATGGCTCTAAAACATGTGTTTTTCATTTTGGCCCTCACTTGCCTGATCATGGCAAATATTGCAAATGCAACCAGTAGGAATGATCGCCTCAACAACAATATGAAACCATGCTACGATCTTGCAACAAGACTTGAAGCTAGCGAAGGCCTAATGGAGTGCTGGAACACGTTAATGGAGCTGAAATCATGCTCAAATGAGATTGTTAAATTCTTCCTTAATAGCTAGGCTGATATTGGCCCTGACTGTTGCCGCACTATTGATATTATCTCCCGTAATTGCTGGCCTGCAATGCTCACCTCTCTCGGATTCATTGCCGAAGAAGGGAACATACTGAGAGGTTACTGTGATGCATTTTCTACTCCTTCTCCAGGTGGCCTCGCGGTGATATATCAGCCTCAGATTTCCAAGGTTTTGGCTTAGACAAGGTGCATCTATGGCGCTTCTATTTCCGTCGTATTAATTTAGCTGATGCAATTTTAAATAATTAAAAAAGTCTTTTTGGTTTTAGCTTTACTTTATTTTTTTCATGTTTTTTTTGGAAGTCTTGCCTCTTAATCGAATAGAATAAATCATTAAAAGTAGAATAAGGAAAAAAGGATAATACTAAATTCTTTTTTCAAAGCTATGCAAAACGCAGTTCTATTTCCTAGTTATTATATAAGGACGAGAAACCGAGAGAAAAGAGGCTGTGGAAGAGCAGCAACCACGAGTTTGAGAAGAGGCAACCGAAACATACAAAAGATAAATTTTAATTGGACTTAATTTTTATATTTATAAATAGACATAAATAGTGATAGATTGATTTCGAGTTGTCACTTCAAAATTGAAACGATCCATAACTAGATAATTGTTAAGCTTTCTATGCAAATCAAGATCGAGAAAAGGAAGTTGAACTGTGGTGGATTATGAAATCTTGGCAGCCTCAACCTCTTGAATTCTTGTATTAATTTACTTACCTTTAATTACAGGTAGAGTTACAATTACCTTAGAATATTATATTTGGCTTTCTTAAAAATTGATGGTCCCTGCGAGTTTGACCTCATTATTCTTAATCTATACTCCAATGAACTCGTGTGCTTGCGAGCACATTAAGATTCTTCCAACAATTTTGTTTAAACTAGAGTATGAGAAAAACAAGGAGTTTCTACCTTCGCACTTAGCTTATGGTGATATTTATCTAACGTCTTTTTTCATTGGCATTATATCAATTTTTAGCTTATTGTAATTTAGATCACTTTTTAGAAGCTAATTTATCTCACTTGAAAATGGATAGAGAGAGTACAAGCAAGAGAATAGATATAGAGTGTACTGAAAAAACAGAAATCATTTGTTGCGTTTCCATATACCGGCTACCCCGCAACATAGTTATAATTTACAATTTTAACATACATGCATGCCTATATTATACCTATATTTAGAGTTTAAACCAGGATTTTGTTAAACTTAGAATACGAGAAAAACAACAAGTTTCTACCTTCGCACTTAGCCTATGGTAAAATTCATCTAACATCTCTTTTCTTTGGCATTATACCACTTTTCTATCTCATAATAAGTTATATCACTTTTTTAGAAGTTAATTTATCTCACTTGAACTGGATGGAAAGGGTACAAATAATGGAGTATGGCAAGTGTGTGAAAAAACAGAAATCATTTACAACCTTTTCCATATTCCTGCTGCCCTGCAACCTAGTCATAATTTAATGTTTTCGCATACTTCCATGCGTATATTATACCTATTTGTAGAATTTGAACAAAGAGTTTTGTTTAAATTAGAGGATGAGAAAAACAAGAAGCTTTTATTTTCGCACCTAACATATGGTAATTATATTCATCTAGCATCTCTTTTCTTTCGCATTATGTTACTTTTTTAGCTTATAATAATTTATATCAGTTTTTTAAAAGTTAATTTATCTCACTTGAACTGGATAGAGAGAGTACAAACAAGAGAGTTTATCAAGTTTGGTTAAGGAAAGAAATCATTTGTAGCCCTTTCATATACCCGCTATCTTGTAACATAGTCATAATTTATAATTTTAGCATCATGCAAGCCCATATTAAACCTGTTTGTAGAGTTTGAACCAGGGTTTTGTTTAAATTAGAGTATAACAAACAAGAAGTTTCTACCTTTGCACTTAGCTTATAATAATATTCATCTAGCATCTCTTTTCTTTAACATTATATCACCATTGTAGCTTATCGTAATTTATCATAGTCCTAATTTATAATATATATATATATATATATATTTTCACTACACTCACTATACTTTCTTGTTAGTACTTTTTCTATCCAACTTAAGCGAGATAAATTAACTTCTACAAATAGGCATAACATAGGGATGCATGCATGCATGCTAAAACTATAAATTATTAGGGCAACATGTATATGAAATGACTGCAAATAATTTCTGTTTTTCGCCAAGCTTGTTATACTCTCTTGTTTATATTCTCTCCATCTGCATCAAGTGAAATAAATTAACTTCTAAAAAATTTTATGGTATGAGAAAAATAAAAAGTTTCTACCTTCGCACTTTGGTGAGAGAAAGCTAAAGTGGTGTACGATGTGGACAATTCAGTTGGCCAAACACACGCCACCTTTTGAAGAATAAAGGCAATTGCTCCGTCTTTATGTACATTAGTAAAGGCAATTTCATCTGCGCCCTATGTAAATTAGTACTATCTCAATCAATTATCTTTCTTGCCTCATCATCAAAGTGTTCTTGCGATCAAACTGTCTAAAAATTTCTCTTGGGCTAGGGCAAGCAAATTTTGCACAGAATTAGGTACAATCGAATAAGCTTGGTTAAGAAATTCATATGCTGCATCCGCATTCCACCAATCAGAAGCTTGCATGCAACTATAATCCACAAGTCCTTCTAGAGCTTAGCTGAGCTACCATTTTGGTTGACCTCATTTGTGATTCTTTCCAAAGATTCAAATCACTCGCGGAGACCACTCAATTCAATCATTAAAGATATCTCAATCAGTTTTGTCAACGAATTCGGAGAAAAAGGGAGAATCCACACTGGATTTGAAGAAGGAAATTAGAAGAAAGACAGAAAACAGGGAGGGCTGAGCGTAAGCAAGCAATGCTAACGGAAGAAAGACTGAAGTAGGCACCGCAGAAAAGAATAATATAAATTCAACAACAACAACAACAAAATATTAAAAAAAGAAAAAGAAAAAGAAAAACTGTAGACAAGAAAGTAATAAAAGTACATTACCTAAACACAGAGAGATTAAGTAATAAAGATATTGAAAAACAGGGAGATTTTGATCGTTTTTTCATGCTTATAATGAGATTTAGTTTATGTAATTAGTTCAACTAGGAAAATCAGTTTGTTTATTTTTCCATTTAAGATGTTAATTAAGTGTTAACCGTCTCAAATAGAATAAATGAATGGGCGGATTTTGGTCTTATTTTATGCATGTATATTGTATTATTGAATCAGTCAAAAACTTTCAACAACTCCTAATTATTAATTAATTGCATATATAAACAAATGTTGTCACGGTGATATTATCATCTTTAAATTTATTTATCCGGAGTCAAAATCATCTTGGTTTAAATAAATAGATCTTTCAGATTAGCTTTGTATCAATGCAATGACCAATTCAATTCAATCCAATTAACTACGTACAGGTTGCTTAGCTTATTATTGTAATATAAAATCAAGGCTTGTAAAGCACGCTTGCTGAAAAAATCAAGTGACATGAGCCTTTAAAAATCAATGTCAGAAGCGGTTTCATTATCCAGATTTACACAAAATCAAGCCCAAAAGCCATGGCCAAACTTCCCCAAGACATAGTTGCTGATATACTATCAAGGCTACCTGTGAAGTCTCTTTTACGGTTCAAGTGTGTATCCAAGCCATGGTTTTCATTAATCTCTGATTCTCAATTTGCCAAGACCCAACTCAAACAAGCAAAATCCGACTGCAGTGGTAACATTCGTAGAGTCTTACTCACGACGTCTCCACTTCAATCCATTGATTATGAAGCATTTGGATTTGGTGAAGGTAGTGACACTAATATCACAGCGCAGCTTGGTTATCCTGGGGAGAAAGTTCCTGAAGATGATGCTGATATTATAGGATCCTGTAATGGCTTGGTTTGTATAGATTTTGATTCCACCAACATGGTTCTGTGGAACCCGAGTACTCGTGTTTCCAGGGAATTGACAAGGCCTGCTCCTTTTCCTGAACAAGGTACTTTTTTTTATGGGTTAGGTTATGATACCTCTGGTGATGATTACAAAGTCATTAGAGGTTTCATTTCAACTATTGGAAATGGAAATGTTTCCAGGGAAACTAAAGTTCAGGTTTTTTCCCTGAAAAACAATTCCTGGAAAGAAATTCAGTACTTTCATGCAAGGATTGATATTTACGGATTAGGGGTTCTGTCAAATGGCAAGCTGCATTGGCTTGGAATACTGGAAAATGGTTCGAATAAGAATTATGCGATCGTATCATTCGATCTGACGGAAGAAAGATTCACAGAGGTTGCTTCCTTACTAGAGCATATCGACCAAACTACCTCGGTTGTAAATTTGCGGAATTGGGGAGACCGCATTGTTGTATTTAATGATCAAAGGGACGGTTCTTTTGAGGCATGGGAGATGAAAGAATCATCATGGACTAGATTGTTTAGCATCTCAAGAGACAAATTTCCAGAATACGAATATTATCCAACTCTAATAGGCTTCACAAAAGATGGCAAATTTTTGCTGGGTAGTGATGGAAGGGAATTAGTCTTTTACAGCACAAAAGAAGACACATTTAGATATTTTGAGATATATGATGAGTGACCTTGGTTTGGAGGTGTCATATATGAAGAAAGCTTAGTTTCACCAATTGTTGATGAAGCAAGCAAGTTCAAATAAGCAGATTCATGTGATTCTAATGTAATATGTTGCAGCTTCAATAATCAATTTCTTGTTTCTGATAAAATTATTTGTTTAAGAAGTGAATGAATTTGAATGTGGATTTTAAAATTCATTGAATCATTCAACTTGCAACACCTACTAACTACACAATTGCATATAAATAACCGCTGCCGCAGTGATGGGCATCTTTCCAATTTTTTACCCTGAGCCAAGTCATCTCAGTTTCAATAAATAAATCAGCATGTGCGAACTGCCTCTAATGGCTGACTTTTAAAACTTCAGTCCAGCTCAGTTTACGTGGCGATGCACTGACCAATTAATTAACTAAAAACAGATTACTAGTAGGTTTAACATTATAATATCAGAGAAAGCAATGCCATCTCATAAACCAAAATTCTTGAAAAGTGGTTTCACAGACTCACAGTGTCTATTTTCACACAGAAATAGCAATGAATGCTTAAAGAATCAAGCTGTAAAGCCAGAACCAAACTTCCACAACACATTTTTACTGATATAATAAAGAATCAAGCTGAAAGGCCAGAGCTAAACATCGACAACATATTGTTACTGATATACTATCGAGGCTACCAGTCAAATCTCTAATTCAGTTCAAGTGTGTATAAAAGGCATGGTTTTCCTTAATCTTCCATCCTCATTTTTTTCCAAAATCCAACTCAAATTAGCAAAAAAGGGCACAACCTGTGTCGATAATGATTTTAAAAGATATGCATAATGCAGCTCACAAGTAGTTCATGCAGATGTACCAAATAAGTTAAAGAGGCAAGTTCATTGTTTTATCCAAGAGTGAAGTAAGCATAAATACATCGTCACTGTAAGACTAAACGTTCTTAAATCAAATCTGGAGCAAGTGTGAGCTCATAAGGTGCAAGATACCAACCATACTGCTTGTTTAATCTTTTCATCATTTCTTTGAACCGCTACCATGTTCCATGGCACTTCAACAGGTAGCTGCATAACTACAATTGTGCCATTAGTTTGTACCTAGGAAAGTTGCATAAATGATTGAAATCCATGGAACACAAATTCCATTTAACTATACAGTAAATCAACTAAACGGACCTCGTGCTCAACTAGAATGTAATTTCCAGTAATATTGGCAAGCCTGCTCTCTTATAACCCCTATAATTGCTTTAAGATGGCAATCCAAACTGCAAGATCACCTATTCACATTTCAAACCTTGAAAAATGAGTTAGTTATGGGTCACCATATCGTCAAAACGAAGGTACTGCTATTATCAGAAAGAAGTAGACAAAATATAAATAAAATAAGATAATTAGATAAAATCTAAAACCTTCTTCTCTTATGCCGCCATTGCACTTGAAAGTTTTTCTCAACATTCTGAAAACAGGACACCTCAAGCAAAAGTCAACGAAAATGTAGAAATTAGGACCATGATGATGAATTACACCATCTTGACAAGGTGATGGACAGAACATCAATGCATTTTGATGGGGCAAAAGAGTACAAATATCTATGCACACACACAAGCAAACACACATATTTACAGAGAAAGAGAAAGAGAGAGAGAGAGAGAGAGAGAGAGTAAAGGAACCAAACTTGGGTTCTAATCAAGTAATATTGCTGCACCAGGGCTTTCCTGTTTATAATTTGCAAATTTGCAAATTTAACATTCACATCAAAATAACTGATAGTCAAGCTGACACTGGAAATTAAAATACATCAATTGTTCTTCACAGTGTCAAATCCTTCATCAAATTCGAATTCACTGTGTATGCCTGCATGTTGAGTACTTAAACTTGCTTTTCTCTTTGCTATATCTTGCCATGAAAGAGCCTCATCCACAGAAATATCCAGTATCAATCAATCTCAATTTTTACAACTAAGTTTTTTTCTCCCTTTGACTTAATAGGGTTAGAAGAAAGAGAAGCGAAAAGAGACATTTTAGAATTCCTATTATTTGAGACATTTTTGACTATTGGATTTCTATCCAAGCTTACCTTTTAATTATTGACCTTCTCTCTTCCCCACTTTCCCAAATTTCTCCTTAACATACGAAATTTAAAATCTTACTTTTGACAATGTAAAAATACCACAATAATTTCTCTATTATCTCTCTTTAAAATCCGAACTAGCAAAGAGAGGACCAAGTTTCAGTTTTCATTACTTTTCTTCATGTCTCTCTCTTTAGTTTATTCTCCTTCCTAGTCACAGTTTAACAACAGGTCAGAGACACCTTGAACAACCAAATGTAGCAACCAAGTGAGTAACAAGAATCTTAAAAATGAAAAATAGAATATAGAAAGGCAGGAAGAGGAGGATAAAGAGAGAACTGATTTCAATACTATAAATTTTGGGTTCCACATTTTCCCATCAGGGTTTTACATTGGATGTACAGCTAACACACATTATCCTCCATTCAAAAATCAGCAAAACTACAAAATTGTAATGCCAGAATAATAAAATAAATTACCTGCCAACAAGGGTGACTTTGGTTGTCCCATAGAAGTCATTCCAAGTCGTGTAGCACATGACATGAACCATCACTTTGACTGAAAGGCCAATTTTTATTTGACTTTTCTTGCTAGCCCCATGAAGCCACCATATCTCATGGTATAACTCTTCTTCCCTTATTTCCAGGAAATAAGGAATTGCTTTGCACAAATTTGTTTCTTATGAATTACAGTAACAGTTTTCTTGTCCCATATAGATTAGTCTCAATTTAAAAAAAAAAATCACGAACTTAAATGTCATCACTGGGAAAGATCAGTTGAAGCCTTCAATTACATTTTCAATATTTTTCTTGATGATGAAAACTTCCCTAACGGATGGTCCAAATCTGTGAGTAACCAATGTTTAGGCATGTGTTTATAAAAATAGTAGTACAATAAGTTAAAAACATTTCACAAAATCACACTCATGAAAATCAAACCCTTCCTTTCCTTCATTCTCATTAGGAAATACATGGAGGGTCCTCTTCTGCTTGCAGATTAAGGCTTCAGAAGCAGTTGTGCTTTCTTAACACTTATTCACTTGTGAACAACAAACTATAGACACAAATCTCTTAATTCATACCCTGAAACCCCCGGAAAGATAATTCTTTAGGCCATCCAGTCTACCAAACTTTTTTTTTTGAAAGGCTACCAAGCTTAATATAAGACTAAACCACTGGTTTTCTTCTTGTAAATATACCAATCAAACCAATTGTGTTTCGGCTTCTTTCTAAAGAAAATCAAAATCAAAAATCAAAAAGTCAAGCCAACTATGTTCTCAAATATTTTGCTAAGAAGTCCCCAACCATCAACAGAGTATGACAAAGATCAAAAACAACACTTACAAAAACCAAGGAGATGATTATCATACATAACTGGCAGAAATCAATATGGGGGGAGTGTAGTTATCTCAGCCCATTGGAGTAAAGTTGCAGGAAAGTTCAAACAATTTGAAGGAGAAAAATCAGAAGATCAAAAATGAGGGAAAATTTTATAATGTCTTAGCAATTACTATTGAAAAAGAAAACTATAGATGTATCAAAAACACAAAAGAGAGATGATAGTATGGCCGAAAAGTATGCACTCAGAGGAGATGTGTTCCAATGCACTACCCTAAATTTCCCCAAAAAGATAAAACTGCTATGGATTTTAAAGTAATCTCTTACTATTTATAGGTGAAAAAGGAAACAGACTTATATCATCTTCATAAAAAGGTACTGTGTAGCTGAAGTTTAACTTGGAAAAGTTAGCAGCGCTAACCTCAAACTCAGCAAACATCAAATGCAATAAGCTAAGCTAAAAGCTAACGGAAATTCAGTAGTTGAATAAAGAATTAAAATCATGTGGTCCATCAACATTTTACTGTTCTCCCTTTTGCCAGCCATGATTTGAACTTATGAAACCAACTGAGCAGCACAGGACATTTTTGTTACACTAGACACAAGAGCAAGCAATGGTGAATATGAGGCTAGTATGCCAATGCTGTCCTATTAAAGTGTAAGTGAGCCTTCAACGATATGGGGTAAGTCCTATTCATTTTGTCAGTATCTACAGAACAGTAAGACCATGCTGAAGATAATTGCTTTATATGAATGATAATAGGCAAATTTAGATGAATCCAGAAAGCTACTTAGATTATGGTTCTCAACTTCATTTCTCTTTAACTTGTTTCCTTGCTTCATGAATGTTGGTCGTAGACTATCTTGCATTTTCGGCAAACTGACATAAATTGACGAGGTAGTGGAGAAAAGAAATAAAATAAAAAAAGAGAATAAAAATACAAAGAAATACATAGATCGTACCACAACATTGTTGAAATGGGGCTTAATTTATATTCAATAAATATAGTTACAACAAATTTTGAAATAAAGAAATCTATAGATCCCTTATTGACACTATTTGAACTAGACATGTCAATGTACAAACATATCTAATTTAAAGTACAATAAGAAGGTTGAAAAATTGTCTGACCTTTACACTTCTCCAAACCACTGTTAACACTCCTGCACAACTGTTCATTATTATAGCTGATCAAGCAGATGAAAGCATCACAAGAACAAGGTCATCCATCAACAATGAATTGATCATCTTGATTATCTCCCTCAACCCTAGTATCTCCATGAACCATTCCATTCACATGGTGTAAATTCTGCATCATTTGCGAAAGATAATGGGTACTAGCACCAGTATGGTCAGAGAGCCCAGTAGGATGACCAGTCCACTGGGAAACAATCCCAAGCAACTGGCTGGTAAGGTTTTGCTGCTCATGAAGAATACGGGCCTGCATCTGACCCATTTCTGTCCTGTGCTGACTCAATATTCCATCAATCCTCTTATTCCATTCTGACCTCCGCCTATTAATCCTTTCCTCCCACTCCCTCTCCTGAATCAACTCTTCATCTCTTCTTCTTCTTTCCCTCTCTTCGCTCTCCTTCTCCATAGATTCCCATTCCTGTATCCTCTGCCTCCTTAAATGCTCCTTAGCTTTATCCCTCTCTTCCCTCTCCTTCTCCCTCTCTTCCAACTTCCTTTGCCATTCCTGCTCAAGTTTTATCCGAAAATTTTCCCTCCTCTGCCTCTCCCTTTCTCTCTCCGCTTCACGTTGCTCAAAGCGAGCCTCCATTTCCTTCAACTGTCCCAACTGATTTGCAAGAAATCCCAATGTCTTCTTCTCCAACCCCTTCAACAACTTCCTCTTCTTCTTCAAGTTAGACCCATTATGCTCTCCTTCATCATATGTGAACCCATTATCCCCATCCTCCCTAACCCTTTCATGATGACCATTAAAATTATCCTCCCCCTCATCACCATCATAGTCAAAACCCAAACCCATCATCCCATTCTCTCCACCATCAATTGTGGTAAAATCCCCATCTCCTGAATGACCCATTTGCCCAAAATCCGCAATCTCCATCCCCGTACCCACCCCCACAAACCCACCACCATTTTCCCTATCCTCATTAACAACTGCCATTAAATCACTGCCATTACTAATATTACTATTATAAGATGCCGGTACATCTCCAAAAACCTCCTTATACCTTAAAAAGTTAGACCAATGAGTAAGGCCCTCAGCCCAATCGAACTCATCCCCGTTACACTCCCCACCAACTGAATTGTCCACAGACAATTCAGGTTTCTTGATCTTCTGTTTAACTAACAAATACTGGTGCCTCATATTCTGCACCTTGGTGGAAACATCCTTCCATGACCAGTGCCAAGGAAACGCGATAGAATCGCGAACATAGTGCATGGAATTCACATACAGAGCAATTGGTTTATACTTCTTCTCGCGGGTTTTCATCTTCGCGAGCGTCCCATCAGCGACCATCTCACCATACTTGTTTATTAGGGTTTTCTCTTCAGCCTCAGTCCATTTCTTTCTTCTTGAAGTCACCATTGTTTTACAATCCCAATACTTGCACAAATAAAATAACAAATACCAACTTCTTCTTTGAAAATAATTTCAATATTATTATTTCTATTATTATTTTAATATCACATACTAAGTTATATGGCATCGAAGAGAAACTCAGAACCCGAAAACAGACCGAACCCAGATCGGAAAAGCATCAAAATTGATAAACAAAAGAAAGTAAAAATCCTTACCTTGACCTTGAGATTTACAGACCGTTATGAAAATTCAAGCTTCGATGGAATTTTTGGTTTGTTGAGCACTTGTTGGAGGTAGATTTTCTGGGGGAAATTAGATGAGAAAGTGAGAGAATCTAAGAGAAAATGATACCCGGGTAGTTCAGTTAAAGTGAATTCGAACAGTGTTTTCCTCTTTTTGTTACAAAAGTAGGCTAAAACGCAGCGTTTTATTTTCCGCCGTTAAAGAGCGTGTGGGTGAAACTAAAAAGGTGGCAGAAAATAATTGGGTAACGGGCAGTTGGGGTTCTTTGCCTTGTAATCTGGCGACTTGTGTGGTTAGCGCAGAGAATAAAATTGATCATTGCTCACGGTACACGTGGACTTGTTCGAGTGGAGGCAAAAGTTAAAAGCGTGTACATAGAGCTCCTTTGACTTTTTTCTAACTTTTGACATCATCAAGATTAATGTCTTCACCCATTCTCTCTTTTTTTTTTTTTTGGTTTAATTCAAATCAGAGTGGAGATTACCACTAGCCCTAAAGGTACGTGGCACAATCTCGCATTTTCTGCTTCTATAATTTTTTAATATATGAAAAAAAAAGTAAAAACAAAATCAGAAAAAAATAGAGAATAGATTATATATAGAGAGGGAGTACTTTTTTACTAAAGATGCACACAAAAACATAAAAAACACAAATTTTAATATATTAAAAATTATATCTTTTTGTCTATTAATATATTGGAATATGTGTTTTTATATATGTTAATGACATATTCACTTCATTAAAATAAAAATATCATCATTGCTCATAAACAAAGAAAAAGTTAAATGTAGTTTGCTGGTGACAACTCTTCAATGATTAAGACAGTCAACGAACATTTAGTAAGAAAGAGGCTTCGAAACCTTCGTCAAAATAATCTCTTAAAATATCACTTGGAAAGTAAAGAATTATTATAAAAAAAATAAATCAAATTAAAGGATTATTTAGTTATTAACAATTTTGTTTTCTCCTATTAATGGATTTCTTCAACAAATAAAATAAAATAATAGAGAAATTTTTACCTGAGAAGAATATTTTAACATGTATTGAAGATGTTTATAATTGTTATCCTCGGCAATAAAATAATCTTGTACAATCTAATACAGTACTACGCATTAATCACACCCTCTACACACACACACACCCCAAAATTCACCAATTTAAAGCACCACAGGTTGATTAAGAAAAAAAAAAGACAAAAACACACAAAATTATACTGTCTCTTACCACTTATTATCTTTCTTTTTTTTAATTAAAATGTAAACCTGAATTGAATTCTTGTATCCACACCTATTAATTTTTCTAAAAATAAAATTGGATGACCATTTAGATACAAAAATAGGGATGTTCAGAATCCAATCCGATATACTCAATTCGTTTAATCCGTAAAAATTCAATCTGTTAATTGTTGGATTGATTGGATTGAAAATTTGATTATCCGCAATCAGTGGATTGAATATGAATTTACTTCTGCAAATCCGCAAAAATCAGTGAATCCAAAAAAAAAAGTATTTATTTAATTAAAAAAATAAAATTTGTAAATATGACATTAGTACTTACTAGTAAATAAATAAGTTAAAATATAATTATATTAACCCTAAATTATATCTTATCCGATAATAATATAAAATATTAAATAATTAAATAAACAAATAAATCTTCCTAAATAGTTAATTTTCATGTACTAATCTAAACGAACGAGTTTTTTTTTTTGTTTTGGTGTGTTATATTTTGAAATTTTAAATGTATTTTCTAACTTTATTTAAAAAATTAATTTATTTAAATTTGATCGGTAATAACATTATTTTTATATTAAATTTTTTATTTAGTTAGTTCGTGGATTGGAAATAATTAAAAATTTTCGGTCTGCAAACCAATCTACAAAATGGTGGATTGGATATGAATCGAGTTAAATCCGCATCTGATCCGTAGATGTATTAATTAGATTTAGATTGAATTTCACCAATTCGTAGATTAGATTGAATTGAAAATTTATAATCCGTAAAATCTGATCCGTGAACACCCCTACACAAAAGCAAGTACATGCAAACACAATAGGTTTGCAACAAACACCAAGTTTGTGTAAAATTTCCTGTGAAAACAACCATCTTTGTCCATAATATATATGTATACACATACTATCAACGTGCGAAAAAGATGATGAAGGGAAAAAAAAGAATCTAAATCTGTCAGAATTCCTACGTATCTTCTGATAAGTTGTGCCCCATGCTTTCTCATCAAGAAACATTCCTCTTTTAACTAATAAACTTTTCCTGAATTCTTTCACTCACAAAGGTTTCTTTGAATCTTGAAACTGGTATTCTCCGGGAGGACGAAAATGCAAAAATTCTATCATTCTTCCATACACTTTGATATGTCTATCAACAACTTGAGTTTTGATTAGTGTTTTGGTTTGTAAAGACCGGGGAATCGCTGCTTGGACTGTCCCCCATGTCTTTTGTTTTGTGGAGAAGAAATGTCCCAGATAGGATTGTGACAAAGCCACACAATTCTGTCACTATCTGTGATGTATTTTGTGAGTCCCAGTCCTGTTGTAATTAGAAAGAAAAAAATTTTAAGAAAATGCAGAAATTTTACCTATTAGTAACTGAAAAAACTTAATTATAGTATTATGATGGTAAAGAAAAAGCAACATTTCAAGCATGTCACAAACTTGGTTTAATTCAATACCTTGAACATGATTATGCTAGCAACGATGGTGAGAGTTGTGAACATGACATAGTAGACTGGAGATATAACAGCCGTATTGAAGGTGTCCAGAGCCTGCAAATACACGGCGCTACTCGTTAAGAAAATGTAACCTTTCCATTGCAAATAGGAATTTATAAAATAGAAATCATCAAAAAAAGATTGTAATTATGTGGCAAAAATCATATCATATTACAGTAATCTTTTACTCATCATGCAAATGCAATTGTAAACAAGTTCTCTAAAGAACTATGATTTAAAGGCTTACAGTTTGCACCATGTATGAGAACTCGACAAGGTTAAACATGTTTCTGCCCCAAAATCAAATAAGAGCAAGGACTTATAATTATTCTGCAAGATGGATAGTTGAATTTTGGCGTTTAAAGGGAAATTTACCACCGAAAGAGAAGTTTAAAAAAAAAAAAGGAATAATCCGTGGTTAGAGGAAAGGTGAAAACTGAATCATATCAGTTTTATTTTTTTATGCTCATTGTTACCAGGCCAAAAGCAGATTCTGATGATTAATCAATCAAGGTGGTGAGCTTGTTTCATCTATATATTTTCAGTGAATAAGTACTTTTGGTTTTGTGTTGAGATACCCTCTCTGCTTGAAAATTTACAGGTTCCAGTCATGTCGTAAAAATCATCTCCTTTTAGAAGATTTGTAAGAAAATTCAACCTTCTTCAGTAATATTGTCGGATATTTGAAGGCTAAGAAAATAAAAGTTTGCAAACAGTTATGTATAGAAATGAGTTAAGGAGAAAGAATAAGGTCACCTCTAAAAGCCACTGAATTTACCATAAAAATTCAATGCAAGAGATTATATTTCCAAGATAAATATTCACCAGAATGCAATTTTAATTCATAGACGAAACTTCCATCTCACAAGTTATGCTTAGGGATTTCTGTGAGTTATATACTAAATTTTAACTTGGCTGAACCGACATTCTTGATTCAGTGACTACAATTGTCCTATATAATCCGCTAACTTCAACCTTTAAAATGTATAAGTTCAGTTGTCTTTGGAAAAAGAGCTTTAGCAAAAAAAAGTCAAAAGAGATGGAGAGAATTTTCACAAATTTACCTTGTTCAAGTAGTTTATTTGCAAAAGACAGGTAAAGATCACTACCACAGTGAAAATCCATGTCTGGTAGTAGACAAATTGATTATGTCCTGAAAAACTTAGCTTCAAAGCTATACCTAATGCTTTCACACTCATCACCTGCATTTAAATAATGGTATTAGACTCACTGGAGAATCAAACTTCGTTGTAGCATAAACAAGTTTCAAAGATGATGCGCAGACCGTAATAGAGCCCATAGCTGAGCAAATTCCAACATATACTATCAAATGGCTGTTCCCGTAAGTTGGCACAAACTTAAAAATTAGGACACCCACCACAACCAAAACTATGCCACCATAGACAAGGAAACCTGAAAAAAATGAACATTTGTGTAAACTGTTGGACATGCAACTAATCCTTCCCTTAAGCGATTGAAATTAGCCCTGACTAATAATAAAACGAATATATCAGGCTGCTAAAATGATCAAATTTTGTTTTACTTCTTAAATACCTGGCTGTGTAGCTAGGTGCCACAGTTCCTTAACAGAATGAATAGTTCTCTCATGTGGAGCATGTAAAACTATACTTACGGAGCCCACCACACACAGAGCACATCCTAGCATACCAAATATATGCAGTTTCTCCCGCAGAATAAAATGAGCTAGCACTGCACTGCATAATAATGATCTCATCAGAAACTAATACAAAAAAATAGGTCCACTTAATAATGTAAACACAGCCATCCATTTTAGTCTACTGTCTACCTATTATATATGTATGTAGAAATAAACATACATGTATGTGGACTAATAAATTTAAAAGGAACAAGCAAAAGAAACAAAAATTTCTCTTGAATTCGCTACTGCAATCAGTGTTGATAAGATCATCATTACCTGAATATGATACTTAACGCTCCCAAAGGAGTTACAAGAATTGCAGGTGCAAATGCATAGGCAGCAAAATTAGCTATCTCCCCAACAATCACTACAAAAACAGAATAATTCAGATTAAAAGATATTGAAAAGAAGCAATCATCAGAAGATTTTAGATGACAGAGGAGATATGATAGCTAGTTAATAGACCCTTTCTAGCAAACAAAAAACATAAAAGAGGAAGCAAACTTGTGTAGGTGTGCGCACGTGCGTGGGTATATCAATCTTTCCACAATATATCCTCATGATTTTAAAAGGGTTATGTTCTTATCCTCTGACAACTGAAACTACCAAATGGGTTTATTATTAAAACTATTTTACCACAATCCACTTCTAATGAGATTTTAACATTTCTGAAGTAACATCTTCAATGAAGTTGGAAATGTCATCAAATTATAAAATTACAAATTCTCTTCATGTTCATAATTTCTGCAAATCTCAGCATATTTCAGGCTTCCAGTTTGTTATTCCTAAAAACCAAAGTTCATTCCACAAGTCATTCAGATAAACTATTGTGTTATGTCCACCATGAACCATGCTCAAACCAGCATTCTTTTATTCTATCGGTATCAATGGAAGCACTCACAAAAATGTTTACCATACTGCCAACAAACACAAAGACGCAGGATAGTGACTTCATGTTCGAATGAGTCACTGAAAAAACTGTGGTAGAACACTAGAACATGTGTATGAGTAAATCACTGTTCCAACATATGTTAATAGTACTTCTACATTCACCGGCATGCAGTTGTGTTCATATTCGCAGTTTGTTAATTCCTAACGACAACAAATTTTATTTGAAGTTAATCAGGTAATAGAATTCAGGTACTTGATAAAACTTTTCACTGGTATCTAATAGTGCATACACAAACTTTGTCAATCATAACACACATATAAATTCCCCATAGTAAAAGAAAAGGATAAAAACTAACCAGGAAGCAAAGCAAAACAATTCATTTATTCTTAGTTCCATTGAAACCAAAAGAGCTTATAAGAATGTTAAACTTACTAGTTATCATCCCAGCCCACCACCAAGGTTCATACAAGTATGAATATCCTCCAGAACCTGATCAAATTAAATTACAAGCAACAAAATACTTAAGAACACCAATTCAATAATCAAATATTAATTAATTGATCAAATAAATTATGGGGATATAAAATGAAATGAAATTCACCTGCTCTTGTTCCAGTAGTCCCAGCTTTTTTGAGGCCTTTCTTCTTAATAATAAAACTGGAGCCAATAAAAATGCTTGATGATACAGCCAAAACAAACCCATGAACGTTGTCTGATGATATCCCCATTGACCAAATAAACTCACCAATTATCAAATTCTCTTTTTTGTTTTTGTTTTTTTTTTTTTTCTCTGCAGATGCCAAGATGATCAACCCCAAATCCCTGCTCCACTGAATCCATCAAATTCAATTCAAAACACTATACACACATCACATTCATAATTATTAATATTCATTCATGCATGACAAAGAATTAATTGTACCTTTCTTGGCAAACTGCAAAGGGGAAAATTGGGAATATTAATAGCCCATATTGTGTGTCATATCATGTCAAAATATGATCATGTAGGGAGTTTTGATGATGGTTTTTCTTTTCTTTTTCTTTTTTTAAATTTTTGGAAGGAATGTTTTTGAGTCTTTGAGATGTTGATTTGTGTGATGGATGGTTTGGTTCTTGGGTTTGAGCCTAAAAATGGTAAGAAAAATTATCTGAGAAAGTGTTGTTGTTACTGCTGTCGTAGATGTTTTTCAGTTGTTTTGTTTAAAGTTTTGAGAAATGGGAAACTGAAGACCGTTACGTTCAACGTCGATAAAACACAGCCACAATTTATGATATAATCTCCGAGTCCCGCGCTCTCTATAATCTGTGACCCCATGGCTCTTATGTAATGACATGAACATGCTTTGCTTAAATGGGCTTTTTCTTTCCAATTTTGTCCTCGTTTATATTTTTGCATGTGAAAGTAAATTTTGAATTATCCTCACATAAATCTCATAAATTGAATATTTTTAAATTGTTCACTCAATTGATTATTTTTAAATTATTCTCTCAATTAATTATTTTTAAATTTTTCTCTTAACTTTTAAAAACTTTAATTTTTTTAATTTTTTTAATAAAAATAAAGGATAAATCAAAAATTTTAGAAACAATTTAAATACAATCAATTCACAGAAAAGATCATCCAAAATTAATCCTATCCATCAATATATTGAACTGGACTTATCTGAAGGGTTTGAAGTCCAACCCGAAGACTAAAATAAAATAAAATACCAATAAATAAACTTCCACCCATCGGAACACTTTGTTGAGAAATGGGGAGACCATTAAAGACGTTTTAATAGGCTTGGACTTTTGCCTACGGGGTGTGTCTCCAGACGCTACAAATTCAGAGCAACAGAAATATGAAGACTATAGTTAGGCTAATTTGGGGAAAAAATCAACAGCAATCTTTGAATGCAGTGTTATTCAGGCCTATATTAATGCAAACGGCATATTGCTTACTTGACTGCTTAAACTTATGCGTTATAGAATAAATACTTTTTTCCCATCTCATTAATGCCTTAACTTACAATGTATTGAAGAAGAATCTCAACACCAGATTCCATCATATCTCCATGACCACGTGGCCATGTCTATACAGCATTAAGATAAAAGGTTACACTTGCATTTTCAACACAACGTACAATTATCCCTACAAAATTGATTCTCAATCATGAGAATATAACGAACGATCGCTTGTACGTTCTAACGTAACCATCTCCCCATTCCCATTGTCATAATCTTCCTCTTCTTGTTGGCACGATGCTTGGCAGCAACTCTCAACTTCCTCTTGGCATTCCGCATTGGGTTGACTACTGCCATACGCTTGTCCTCTTGTTTCCTCTTATCCCTTTTTGCCTTGAGATTCTTTCTGATCTCATTATAGACCTGTACAAAAATCTGGCCGCCTAATGTATCCCGTATGCTATCGCTTACTTCTTTTGCTAATTGCTTTAGATCATCTGAAAAATGCAACGACAGCAGCTTGTGGATAAGGAACATTGAATGATCATGATATTACAAATACTATTTAGTACATATTTTATAAGAAATTCAGTTTTGTTCTGCATTTCATGAAAATTTCCTCCTATGATTGACAACATAGGTCAAAGAGCATATCATACGAACTAGTACTCTCAGATGGGAACGACAAAACTCACCAGGGATATTCTTCCCCGCAAATCCTTCACAAACTTTATACAATGATGGCAGCATATGAACCACGTAGCGCTGCAAGTAGTCCTGACTAATTTTTGATGAAATGAGCCTAAAAGTGTTGAAGATGATTTTCATCTACATGAAACATTTAAAATTACAGTAACAGTTAGTATTTTAATCAACACAAGAAGCGAAGAATAAAAATATACATATAAATAAATAAAAAATTAATTGTAACAGGCTGAAAAATTCTCTACCATCCTCCACATATAAAAAATTCAAATGCAACAGACTCCAGCAGACCAACCTGAATAGTAGCATCCTTTTGAAGAGCAATCTTTCCCATCTTTTTGAGCAAATTGGAGACGAGCAAATACTGGAAATCACCAGAGGCAAGACAATCATTTTGGTCACCTGCTCCAGAGATAATAGATAGAAACAATCCTCTTCCTTTTCTCAAGTCAAGCAACTGAAAAGCTCTAAGAAATAGACCCTGCTCATGTTGTCCAAGGTTAGACCAGAAGTTTTGAAAATCTGCACATTCCATATATCCTCTGAAAGAATGCATATTACAGATTGCAGACACAAGATTCTCGGTAATATGGTTGCTGAAAGCATCTTCAAAAGAATCTTGGGTCTCTAGCTGACAGCATAGTGAAACAGCTATCATAAAGACTCTACTTGGCTTAATCAGGAAGAAATCTCCAAATGACTTCTCGCCGTCTTCCCTGCGAGCTTCAGTAACAGCAGCAAAATACATGGCTATAAGGCGATTTGATATATTACGCAACCATGTATGGGGGTGCAACAACAACTCACAAATTGCTTCCCATAAATTCTGAAAATGAGGCAAAAGAAAGTAAAACTATTAATAAAAATTGGGAAGCAAAAAGCCAACAGCTGTAATTAACAGTAAATCAGGGCCACTTAGGATGGCAAAATTGCACATCATCAGAAAAAGACAAACAAAACTTGAAACTCACTAAAGCGCAACTAAAATGGACAAAGTGGACAGAAGAAGAGCAAGATAAATTTCAACAGCACAATTTAGATGCATGTGCATCAGAATGTTCAGCAATTGAACTTCTAATTCAGCAGTATTCTCCAGCTCTATACATTGATGTTTATATATGTTTGCAGCTGAGTAATTTCCATAATTTATATTTATAAAGAAATTTATTTAAAAAACACTGTTCATGCTCGAGATTTGCAATTTTGTTCACATTTTTACACACAAAAAGCAATCTACAATCCAAACCAATTTATCACAAGCACTGTCATTCTAATTACTGGCATATGATCTTGCTTCCATTCCACACTTCCACTGCACAATCAACATTCTACAAAATCTAACATTGAGCACAAAAGAAATTCTTAAAATATCTTCTTAACAGGAAGACAATGGTTACCTCCAGACGCGTATCCAGCAAAATATCAGGGAAGTGACAGAGGATCTTCTCCAACAGAACTAGTGAATAGTACGCATCTTTCCAGAAGGGAATGGTGGTCTCATCAGGAAGATCCAGTTGCTGTTCCACAATATTTTTAGTGGACTGTAAAATGCTTATTGCCTCTTGCAATACAATATCAATATGCTCCTGAAAGTCTTTCTTCATAACTTCAACCAGCAATCCCAAGACCTGTACAATGCATCAAACGGCCATCAGAATAGGAACATGCCCAAACAACATACATAGAGCTGACAAGGATAGCCATTTAACCACCAATTCTGTTAAATTCCGGTGACACCTTATGATCTCAAAACTAACAGTACTTCTCAGATAACCATACACTTGATGACAACATAGTTTGGAAGACTGGAATATAATCCAGGTAACAGAGATGCTGGGATATCGATCAGTCAACATAAACACATGGTAAGTAGGAAACTAATAAATATTCAGCCAAATGGTTAGCAGACAGCAACCATTGTAGAAGCTAAAGCAACCAAAGATTACTCTCCTTGGAACCAAAAGGTCTTCATAGCCTACATATAACCATTGGCATTGATATTTGGTTTCTGTAATAGTTAATACATCTAACTAAGTTACAGATGTATCATATCAGAGGTTTTAACAATGGTGATGGTCATGAGTAAACTAGATTGAAGCACCTAATTCGACTAAGATTTTGAATAAAATCTTCAACTTATAAAAGATACTTCTAAATTTTTAATGAAATGGAAGACAAGTCAAGGCCTTATAACATTTGAGTGAAAAAAAAAATTATTATAGAGAACGCATTGTACTCTACATATAGATATATCTCCTCAATAAACAAGAAAGGACATCAGATTAAAATTTACAATTGAGAGTACAGTTTACAGTGAGAAACCTTTACCTGTGCACCAGCACTCTGGAGTTGCTGCATTCCGTCTAAATACCAAGATAGACTGTACTCCAGTATGGAATATAGCGAATGTGGACTTATGCGTCCGACAAGCAGTTTTAGAGCTACACCAATCATTAACCGGACTGTATTATCAGGGTCATTAACCAAACGGAACACCAAATGGAGAAATAACGTGTTAGATTGCTCATCCAATTTAGTTTGTGGAAATTTCTTTATAATTACATGTAGCATTTCAAGCACGGCTTCCCTTCCACTTGGATGCTTATAACTGCAACAATAATGAAGCCGTTTTAGGGGGGGGGGGGGAAAGTTAAAATATAAACAAATAGAAATCTTCACTATTAAAGACATGCCTCAGATTTGCCAGCAGAAAATCCAAATGTTGTTGCAACCGTTTATCTGAAAGTTGATAATCAAGCAAGAATTGCAACAAAATATGGCTGCATTTCTTGCGAATTGATTCTTCTTGACTTGTTACCATCAGCTCTGCAACTTGAATTACAACATCATATATCTCAGGAACGACTAGCTTGCGATTAACAATCGCCTTTAGAAGTGAAAGAGCTAAATCAGAGGGATTCCTTTCAAGATCAACAAACAAAGGAAATTGAATTAACTCATGCAGTTGATCTGAAGAAAGGGTAACATCAGTGGTGCGCAGAAGCTTAGTCAACAAATTTAGACATGACTGCATTAACAGACTGCTGGAAGTTGCTGAACTGTGGGCGATATCCAACAGAGTAGCCTTCATCTTATCAGCTTGGGATTTGAGAGACGGCAGTGGCAGACTTATTAATGGGGCAAGACATCTAAGGGATGCTGACAAAATATCTTCATACTTGGAACTCAAGCAATTGCCCAGTATTGTCATAAAGGAATCCAACTTTGATAACAGTTCTTCATCATGTTTCTTCAATTTCAAATTCTTTAAATGTTTGTGCAGTAGTCCAAGAGCAAACACTGTTATAAGATGTGAACATGTTGATTTAGCAACGATTACCCGCCCTGAAGAAATGGTTTTCCCTCTCACATCATTTTTATAATTGTTGGCTCCTTTACTAGAAGAATTTGCATGCAGATCATTTTCTTCCTCAATTCTTTTTTGAACAAGGTCATATATGAAGACAAATAGGTCAGTTTGGTCCACTGAGGGGTTGCGTTCAATACCAGCAGCAATGTGATTTAGCATGCTTTCCAATTTTGACTTCACTTTTGGTGTCAGATGATTCTGTAAATGAGCAGTTACAACAGAGAGAAGTTTTGAGGCATGACTTCGAAATGTTATGTTCTGGGCAATCAATTCCAGAGTCTCAAAAGATTTTTGTTTCCTAGTTTCAATCATTTTAGAAGCAATTTTTTCCACCTCTTTCTGTTCAGCAACATCTCCAAGAATATCATTCCCCACTACAGATAGCAGTTCTTCCAAACAATAATCCAACTTACAGCTGGTGGATCTTGAAAGAGATTTTGACAAAATAAAGTTGAGCGTGTATCCCATCACATGCAGCTCATAGCCCCGCTTCAAGATAGATCGCAAAACCCGTACGATAAACTGCAAGTATTCCAGCCCAAGCTCCTTCAAACAATCAGCTAAAGCTATCCTAGCACTATTGCGAATGCCATCCGAACGACTCTTTAAGAAGTTTGAAATGCGATGAATGATACTCGGAAGTTGTGAGTCCATTATGTCTCCTGGAAGCAACTTCAGTACTTTCAACACAGCTCGACTGATGTCAACATTGGCCTTCTCAGAATCAGCATACAGTAGCTTTTGCAACTTTGGGAGCATAGTGTCATTAAGGCATGTCTTTATCTCTGTGATCGTCATAGAATTATGACAATTTTGCAATATAATTGAAGAACTATTATTATCAAGGTTAGCATCTAAAGCATTAGTCGAAGGGTCATTGGCTTCTTGGCTGGAACAAAGTTGAGAAAAATGGAACTCATCAAAAATAGAGCAAAATAGCCTCAGCAAAATCTTTTGCTTCTGTGGATTCTTTTCCATCTCCTGAAAGCATCTCATCAACAAAGCAGAGTATGACTTCCATTTCATATGAGCGGAAATTGAAGCAAGAGCTTCAGAGCATGCACTTCTAACATTTTCGTCTTGTACATCAAACAACATGTTGAAAAATAGTGGGACAAACACTTTATTCACAAGTCCCTGGAAGTTGACAGCAAGATAGCAGGTTTAAGTGAATTGGAAACAAAATCTGATATGGATTTGTATAAACTGCTAAAATAATTACCTCTGATATGTTGCTTGTACTAACAACTTTCCTAAAACGCGTCAGTGCTCGTGCTCTCCTATGTTTCTACAAGAAAAGAAACAATATCAGTCTCAAAAACCGTTTAATAGGAAGAGCCCAACTGCATTAAAAAAAAGAAAAGAAAAGAAAAAAAGTAAAGAAAATTTTTTTTTATAAATAGCTACAGCTAGCCTACAAAGAAAGGTTAATATCAGTATAAAGAACAGTAGAAATGAAAACACTACATTTCTTATTAAATATAAGAAATGCTTTGTATTTGTTATTTGATAGAACCTTTTTTTTTTTTTTTTTTTTTGGAAAGATAAAAATTTATTGAGTCCAAAGTATTTCGGGAGAAAAAAATGGTGGGGACCTTGGACACATCATGTACAGACATTGAAGTCAATTCTCAACATTGAATCTGAAATCTATATGAAAGTGAATAATAACCTGCAAGTGAATAATATTATTGAAAAAATCTACTTCAGTATCCCCAGAGCACAGGTCTTTCAGTGAATTAAGATTTGATAATTGTGGGAGCTTCAACACCATCTCTCTCAGTAAATCAACCCATTCCTGAAATCATAACCATCCATTCCAAAAAGAGACCATGTTAATCTCGCTAAATTGAATGATGACAAAATTCAATTCAGAAGATTAAATTATTAAATCATTTTATAATAGTCCATTTGTACAGCTCTTTGCAAGGACCCTGTGAGATGCTAAAAACACTGTAGAATCATAAATTCTTATAGCAAAAATAGAAGAATCTCAATACCTTTTTCACGCTACTTCCTCTGGTCATTGCCTCACCCATACGCTTCAAGATAAACTTGTTTATTATGCGCTGAATGGATCCTATTGTCCACAAACTGTCATCAACTGCTTGCATCACTTCATGTGTATTGCACCTTTCTCTATTGAGAATTAGAGAAGAAAATTCAACAAATGAGAGAAGTGATCGATATGCACTATGCCTCAGGATCATTTCGTCTGATGACATATCGCGCACACAGTGTGACAAAATGACTAATGAGTGGTCAACTTCTATAGTATGGAATAAATCAATGCCAATCTTGTCATATGCTGTAACTATAGAATCATAATCAAGGCCACCCATTTCTACAGCAGAGGTTGCATTCAACTCAGAGACAAGTTTTGCCTGATTTCAGATCAATTATGATAAATGTTAGCCAAATTTCATGGATGAAGAATTTTCTTTCAGAGAAAATAGAGAAAAGAAAGAGATAGTATACCACAGGGAACACAGAAGGGTCAGCTTTTGCGAGAGAATCAAGAAGATCACAGATAGAAGACCGCATATCCAACTCGACAGAAGCAAGAAGTGGAGAAAGTGCATTGAGAACTTTTTTAGTACTCCCAGTCCCTGCTACTGGTATGATATCACGAAGAACATGCAGAACTTTCACTACGACTTCTGCAAGACAAATATTACTTTCAGAGAGTCCACGAAAAAGTTGCATAACATCTCAAAAATCACGAGGTACTTTTACCTGAATCTTTAACTCCCTTTGCTAAGAAGGGTAGCAAGATATCCAAAAACTTCCCAGCTTCCAATGGATCTTTAATATACTGGGATAACAATTGCAAAATTCTAATCACAGTCTCCCCAGAGTATTTGACCAATTTCCTGGAACACCAACCCCCCCCCCCCCCAAAAAAAAAATAAAGGAGAGTAGGTCACTTAGATGAACAATCAATTGACAATCAGTTTCAACCCTTCACATTTTAAATTAAAAAAGCAAACAACATGCAGCATTATTTATTTATTTATTTTACAATTACTATTTTCCTTTTTTTGCTCAGAAACAAAAAGAAGTATATCAATAATACGGAATAATCAAGATCTCAAGATCATTAGACATGACCATGAATCCACATACGTGTACACATTTACCAATCATGAAATTTCTTAAAATATGATGCCACTCAGCATAAAGAAAGGCTCCAAGAGAACTCCATATGAAACAAAATTTTTAAGAAGAGAAGAAAATGAACAAATAATTTCAAGTGGAAAGACGTAAGGACAGATAGGAGAAGCCTCGAATATTTTCTTTATGAGATCAAATTTGGCAGATACAAAAAAGAAATGAGATCTTTCATCAGAAGTTGATTACTTTCCAGTAAAGCCATAAAAGGGCTTCAAAATAAGTTTCCTAAAATGCTTTCTTAATATGACAAGAAATATTGAGCCTCTGAAAATTCAAATGCTACTTGTGGCCTGAGATCCAGGAATCAATTTATTTGGAATCGAAGATAAATGCAACCGAACACCTGACTAATATACTGTAAGTAAAATTGAAAATTGTGATATTTATATCATTTGACTACCTAGGAAATCAACAAAGCCATGTCTAAATTTTCCAGAGGCAGGATAAGTCTACAAGTTATCAAACTAAACTACAACGAAGCACCTTTAGTCACAGATCATGAATCAACCTCCAGTAAACCCACAATCAAGTTTCATTAATTGTAAGACACCTTTCAGAACACGGAAAAATATAATCGATAAAGTTATCAAGCCAGCATTGTTCAAACCTCTTGGCTGCACACTGAAAGAGAAAATGCAAGCTGCTGATAAGTGTTGCAACATTTGGCAGTAGAACTTTTTTAATAGCACTGTATTCACCATCCACCTCATTATCAAGATTCAACAGGTTCTCAATGAACTTCAGAACACTTGATACAATTGCTTCAGAGGCAGTCATGACAGTTAAAATTGAAAATATATCAGGGATCAGATTTTCTTCCCTTTCTAATAGAGATATGAGCCTGTGGCTTCTGCTCATGGCCAAAAAGCAAGAGAACAGTGAACTTGGTTTCTCACTACTAGAACCCTCCTGCTTGAAAGCATCGATCAAAGGTTTCACCGACTGAAAGAACAGGTCCCAGAAATCACAATCATAATCATGATCCACATACTTATTAAGAACAGTGGAAAGTATTCTCAGACATAAAGATCTTATATCCTTGAGCTGCTTCATGGCTGAACTGATCTGCAAAAAGATCATACAATTTCATTTCAAAACCACCACATTCATCAAATGCAACTCAGTTCCAATGATGTAAATGAAAATGAACTACTGGAACCTCACAAACAACACAGATTGCTTCCTACAGCATTGTGACTTTCATCACATGCAAGCGAACGAGGAAAAAATAGAAAAAAGAATTGTTTTCAAAAACAAAAGGGAAAAAGCCAACATAGAATATCAGTGGCTGCAAACAAGCGCCAACACATCAACAAGAGAGAGAGAGAGAGAGAGAGGGAGAGAGAGAGAGAAACAGAGAGGGCGAAGAGAAAATATATCAAAAGTGAGTAAAAAACCAGGAAAAAGATAAAATGAAAACAAAAAAAAAAAAAAACAAATAAAAAAAACCTCTAGCTCACCAGCATTACTGAAATTAAAAATAAAATAATGAGCAACTACTTGGCATTCATTCATGTACGCCACAAATCTTAATACAAAAATGGCTCAATTTCAATACACCTTTGAAGGAGTGTAATAACAAATGACATTCCAAAGCTATCAATATAGTAAGAACAATACCTGGCCCTGATTTTTTCCTGCAAGATTGTCTTTCGCCAGTAAAGTTGAGTCAGTATTTGCATGATTTTCCACTACAGAAGATCCGCAACCTTTTAAAAATTCAAGACTTGAAGTGCAGCTTGCCAATACCCGAACAACACATCCAATCAGTAAATTAAGAAAAGGCCCAACATGTAATTCATCAAAAACTCGAATAACGTCTTCAATTACATGCAGAAAACCATGACTCTTTTTCCACGACAGAGATGCTAAGTTTTCTATGGTGAAAAACTTCAAGAAACTATATTCTTGAAATTCCTCCATATTGCAATAGGGTTTTTCCCAAAATGCTCCATCATCAGCTCCCTTGGGAATAATTTCCAGGGACTTTATTAACAATGCAAAGAAGAGAGGGAGTTCATCAACATCTAGTTGAGCTACGAAACACAGAACCGCCTTTCGATGATATATACTTGCATGCTGACATGGGAAAAAATATAACAATGAGAAATACAGAATGCATTGCAAATTTACTGCAGTGTTTAAAGGAAAAACATGATTCAATACATGTTCAAAAGCCCATAATGCTGATATGACAGAAGTAAAATAAACAGTATATTCGACAAAGGCCTACCTTTCGAGAGGCAAGCGTCTTCAATTTTCTGACTTTTGGCATCAAGAGACGAATAACCAAAGGCAGAAGATTAGATCTGTGATCATCTTCAATTAGATGTGATTCTCTAGATAAACTCCATGTTGTCAGTTCTTCTCTCAAACTTTTTGAATTGATCAAGTTTCTTAAATGCTGATGATAAGGGATTAAGAAATCATCTTTCCACACCAAAAGGCAATCAAGAACCTTCATCTGTATTTCAGCATCATTTTCATCCAGAAGCCTATTAGAGAACAACAATGAACGATTAACTAAAATCATGGAAGTTATTGAAGAGTATGAATAATTACAAACATCATCCAACTTAGCACCAACCTATTTTGTAGAACATCCTTTAAAAATTGACTTTTATAAAAAGTCTTGGGGTTTCGCATCAGTTTCAACAAGTTCAGCCATTCTTTAAGGACACTCTTCCACTCTTTGCCTTTGCAAATACTTGAATTGAATGATCCCACACTGCAATGTCAAAAATCTAAATATGATGATTTGGGTTTTCAGAAGTAGCAAAACACACAAAAACAGATATTCAATCAAAGGCACAAAATTTATTGAACAACTACCTTACAAGATTGTCAATATTGTAGGCCAAAAAGTCCAAGAACAGAGGTATAACTTGTCGAGACTGAGCCTCAACAACAGAAGGAACTTTTTGCAAGGACTGAAGCAACAGAGACAACACTGTTCCATGTGGGGTGCTATCAGACGCCGGAGAAACAAACAAATTAAAACACTCGACCAGATCTGAGCAATGAAACCAAGAGTAACATTAAACATCCAATGTTACATTTCTATATTCCTCGATAAAATTAGATTGAATTGAATTTTAAAAAATTTGACATCCCCATGTACCGCATAAAGAATAAGAAGAATCCTTCAAATAAAACCAAGATAATAGCAAAAATTAATTTTAACATACCAGCAGACTTGTCAGGCAACTTAAAACTCGGCTTGTCAAGTTCATCTTGAGATATCTGAAAAATGGATTGACAATGTTGAAAGTAACGAACAAGTTTATTCCACACAAATCCAACATGCTTGCTAATCAGAACTGCAAGGCACTCAGATGCTGGATTCCACAGATAGCTAAAACGATTATGGAAGATACCAAGAACCCCATTCAACACAAGGGGTATATAAGTTTCAGATATCCTTCCAGCGCCTAGGTCCATATGTATTCTAGAGATGAGTAGGGATAACTTCCTGCTTGTAGATATTGAAAGAGGTGTTGCCTCAATGGAGAGAAGCAGATGAATAACCTGATATTTTGAGGGAAATCAGAGAATAGTATCTTAAATACAAAATAGTTACAAATTTTGTAACCACGGCAAGAATCTAACCATACATACATTACAGCCATGAATATCCACAGGGCAAGCATGAGGAACACCAGTTTCAGTTTTCATTTTCTTCTCAGGCGGTTGATCCATCGTAGAGTCTTCATAAGTTAAAGGTTCGTAGTGACACAAGATTCTAAGAGTTGAAACACGGATTGCCTTGTCTGAGTGGCACAAATTATCTGCATATATGACAACTGCGTCCTCAACCTTTTCTGCTTCTAGCTCTGGGTGGTATTTTCCATGGCTATTGTCTGCTGGCAATATAGTTCTAATATTTGTATCAAAATTTCCAGTAAAAAAAAAAAAAAAAATGATCAGCACGATTTAATATACTAACATTGTAAATGCAGATCAGAAAACATCAACAATTGACACAAAGACCTACCTATGCACATAATCTAAATAATCAGCAACAGCACACAATACTTGTGAGGATGATTTGCAGGTTTTAGCAAGATGAAGAACTTTGCCTGTTTCTTCAAGTCCAGATTGCTTCGCACAATGCAATTCATGATAGGAAGATAAAGAAGCTCCAATTAGGCTTTGCCATATGTGCTTAGAAACACCTGCAAAAAGTTCTGAAAGAACAACTGTGATAAATAATGAACATGTAAAGAAAATGAAATCCAGAACTAAGTGCCATTATGCACTTTCACTCAACAGAGCAACTCAATAAACTGGTGCCAACCATTAGGATACACTAAAAAGCACATTCAGATAAAGAATAAATATGCAAAGCAAGCACAACAAAAGAGATCACAGAAATTACAATGCATATAAATCCATCAACCTCAATTAGAAAGCTCTCTCTAGCATTTTCATCAAAGAATGACTCCAGTTAAGCAAGTGTAATATAAATCCGATTATAAATAAAGTTCACCAACTCAGACAAAGTGATGCTCAAATTTTTAGTAATAGAAGATGTCTTACCAGCTTCATCCATTGAAAGCCGATGAAGTGCATCTATCAGCTCCATCAGCAACGATGAGTTTGCTTGCACATCCATTATACGAGGACAGCATCTGACAATTCCCCAAAGCAGAGCCAATTTAGCCTCATCAATTTCAATAGATGATGAATTTCCATGAGCAACAACATTATTTATCACGCTGATCCAAGAGCAGACAGCCTCCTGCAAGAAACCGCGAATCCTCAAGACTCGTCCTTCTGATACTCCATCTAAGAAGTTACAGCACTCAGGTTCCATTTGCAGTTTGTCAAAGAAGGACAACAGTAGACAAATAACTTCGTCCTGTGAATTTTCTATCATATCATTTATTGCACTGAAAAAACAATAACATGAGTTAAAAAAGAACGTAACCAGATACAAAGAGAAAAGCTAAACGATATGACATGTCGATATTACCTTAATATATTCACTCTAAATGTATAGACTACGCAAGGGTCCAATTGTAGTAGCTTTCCAATAAATTTCAACGAACTGAAACCCATGTACGCATAAGTTATAAAAAAACTGAGGCTAAAAAGAGATGACACAAAATCCAAATTCCTCAACTTAAGGCATTACCTTGAATTCTTCAACTCAAATGCAGGAGCCCATTGCGAAGAACAGTCTGTGATAGTGTCCATATCATTTGCTCCATGAAGCCCATTGAGAATGCACAGCATTAGTTGCAGAACCTTATCAACAACTTCAAATAAATGATCTACATCCTTAACATTCTTGGAAGGCGTGATAAACACACGTTTAAGAACATCCACGAGTTCAAGCACTGGTTGATAATCTGTTCGCACAAAAAGCAGTTCCCATTGAAAGCAGAAGAGTTACACATATGTGTATTATATCCGTATAATAACAATGAACATGATAAGATAGAAATCAAAATATCAAATTTAGTTTTTAGCTTACCAGAAACTCCTTGACCATTATCAATTTCAACCGTAGCAATAAGCAGTGACAAAAGGCAACCAAGATGAAAAAGGCATCTATTATCTACAGAGTCAATTATTTCTCGATATAAGTTTTCCCACATAAACTCCTTTGATCCCAGATTAGAACATATTCTCTGAAAAGCTGTGATCAGAACTTCAACAATAGTGTCTGAACCTGTGAGAAAGAGAACAACAACAACAACAAAGTCAGGGTCATAGTTACCAGACATCCAAAATTATATTTTCAACAGGAAGATCAGCCATTAACCTAGGGGAAGCACAGGAAGTCCTACATCACTCATTCAATTAGTTTGATTATAAAAATTCCCTATTGCACAAGCCCCTTTGTACAGATTACACCAGACACCCAATTTTTCTTTTCTTGTTTCTAGTTTCAGAGTAAGAGACACTGATCCAAAATAAATTGCTGATGCATTCATCGTAAGCAAATCTTTTCTAAATGCAAACAGTAGTCTGGTATTCGATCAAAATATGATTATTAAAAAATCACATGTTTAGTTTCAATGAATCCTAATGGAATGATTTGATTAAGTTATAATTAACAATGAAATGCATTGTAAACACACATTAATTTGTTCATACAAAATGTTGTCAGAAGAAAAGAGCTTGCCTTGATTGAACTTATCACCAATAGAAAATACAGACTGGCTAATCAATAACTTCAAAACTCGCTCTGCGCTTGAATGAACCCCTGATGATGTTCCTCTCATAACATAATAAAGCAAAGCACTGACTCCAGATTTTCGGGCAGGTGATTGTTTCTTCACAACCTCTAACATGATCTTTTGGATACCTGTTACAATTCAGTTATGAGCTGTGTACATCAATCACTTTAACACAAAGTCAATTTCACCACCTTAACAAAGTCTTTTCAACACAACACCACACAGCCCTAAACCAACCGCTGCTACAATAAAACTTTTATTGCCAGGGTCTTAAAAGGACAAAAATATGTGAGCAACAAAGAAAAATGATCTTATTAACACCGCAAAAAAACATCTCAAACTTCAGTATGAATCCATTTGTGCATCTAGAAGTCCTTGAAAATCTCAACCAAGGAACAAATTTCCTCTGTGCAAATAGTTCAAAGTTTAATGAGAAAAAATCAGCAGAGGCATGATAGACGATAAGTATATAATATAGCTCCCAAAGGAAAAGATAACGACAAGAAATGTGTTAGTTTACTCATAAAGATCAAACCTCAGAGACAAAACTTCCAACATTAGCTTTTGCCAAATATCCCCAAAGTTTATTGGCTGGCTTATTTATGAACCTAACTGATTTGAAGGAACTTTTTGGATTTCCAATTGCACACTAACATGCAACCAACTACCAGTAAAATAAATGCAGAACCTTGAAATAATGTTCTGAACATGCATGGAAAAAAATAATTTCATTGAAAGCATGCTTTATACTCTCAATAAATTGATTAGCCTTTTTCCACCTTTTTTCAGTCATTAAAATGCATAACTAAAAGAAAGCTTAGAACTTAAAAACAATACGGAATTTTGATACCTGCTTTAAGCTTCTTAAAAGGTGCATTCCTCAGCAAGAATGATGTAGCCTCAGCCATAAATTCCTGGATATAATCCTTTGAGTAATATCTTAGTTTTACCGTGATCCTTCAAAAAGGAAAAATGCAGAAAAATTATAAACAAATAAAGAGTACGTAACAACGAAAGAATAGTGTGCACGATGGATTTACTGACTGGGTTTCTTAACAATCTTCCATTCTTTTCCTTTTTGCTTCTTTATTTTGGTTATTTTTCTTTTGGGTTTTGATATGTGGATCAGTGTTAGTATTTCTTCAAGAAATCATATGATCGATTTCATCTCTTTTTCCTCACTCATAGAATTTTCAAAGAAACTCATAAGTCGCCCACTAACTGCTGTAGTGTGAAGACGGATATTTCACATAACCTAAGCTTCTCATCCTTTCCTGTAAGCTAAGAATTTATTTCAATACTTACCTTGAACCTCCAGTCGAGATTCCACAGATACTACATAAACCATGGTTTAGCAAAACATTTAATTAAACATAGAAGATCTTATAACTTTGAAATTATATCATTGTTCTGGTAGTGAAGACTAACCGTCAGTCATATCCTAAAATCTCATTTTACTGGAGAGAGTTTAAACCACAAATCCTCCAAATATGGGACATATTTTGATTATCAGGGACCGATGATAAACAAGTAATTGTGAATACTGACTCATTTTGGTACCAACCATAAAAATTTGACATTTGTTTCCCAGTATAAATAGGTAGATACATAATACATCTATAACAACTAGACTGCAATTGAACCATAAAGGGCTTATTCAACTACCATAGGCACTTCCCTTTTGCACAAGTCCTTGTTTCTTAGGTGTGAGCTCATAGTAACAACCCTAGGCTTACAAAAGAACCAATCTTCTCTAACCATCACATAGCCATGGCATCAATTTCTCCCCAATGTTGGCCCTAGAAATAGAATCTGCGGGACCTACACCCTCTACAACTATTGTTGTCAAGCTTTATTTAATCAATCCACATGATGCACCTGACTCTTTTAGATGCTAGCAGATTTGATGAATTATTACATCAGGTGAATGGAATATCACTATTCTTCATTTATCTAAAAGATACAACTGAAAGTTGTTCTCTCCATGAAAATCTATAGTACCTATACATCCTTATGGTGCAAATCAACTGATACTTACTTGAGAACACTTATTATATCTTGAATAAGATATTTCTGCAAATACATCATGATAAATGACCAAGAAGTAAAAATCTGCAAAGAAGACCACAAATTTACACAGTCAATATCAAGGAAGAAATGCAGACAAATAAAAAAAAATGAAATTTGATTTTAACAACTAAAATATAGAATCCGGAAAGAACATAGCTTTCACCTGCTCAACAATATCTGGCTCCCTATCAGCACCACTTTCCAGGAGAGAAACCAGAGAATCAGCAATCCTAGGCAAAAAACTGCCAAACAAGAATGATACAAATCAGAAATAAATAAACACGTACTTACCCACAATAAATTTAAATGAATGGGTTAAAGCCAATCTAAATTTGTTGCCTAGGCATATCAAAATCTAAAGGTCTCGAAGGGTGCATTTGGAATTGAGGTTGGGCAGCTGTAGCTTAAAAGTTACAGCACTAAAGTGTTTGATAAACACTAGCTGCTGTAGCTTAGAAGCTATGTTGATATGATTTTTCATTTGTATAATGGAAAATCTATTATATCTTTAATAATTTTATCAAAATTATTATTTAAAATTTACATTCACTATGTATTACTAACTTTTGTTTTATAGTTACAGTTTTTTTCCCACAGTAGCTGTAGTTACAGCACCTCAATCCCAAACGCACCCTAAATTGCTGCCGTACAAAAGGTATCTTTTAAATATACGTCAAAAGAAAAAGAAGGATAGGAACTTTAAAGATCTCTAACTTCATCATCCTCAAATGACACGGCCCTGAGCATATAGCTGAGGATTCACCACCAAAGAATGCAACAAACTGTAGATATTCTCAAACCCAAATCTATTCAATATGACTTATAGCCTAATACATTATATTTGGACAATAATCTGGTCTACATCCAGAAAATCCTCAATTCAAACAGATGCTTGTATCTGACTTCAGAAAGATTTAGACATGATATCGTTCAGCATTCAACTGTATGGCTTCATAAGGACCAACCCAAAGAGATGTCTAAACTAAAACATACAAGTTAAAAAGATTTTGCTTGAAAACCTCATGATCTTAGCCTTTAGAATTTTACCCTTTCAAGTTCAGCATAATACAGTAAAAGTTTGCGGTATTCTGTCGCAATATCAACTCAAAATCTATAAGCACACCAAACAAATATGGTTTGTGTTTCACACACCAATTCCTAATTCCTAGCATATGATAATGGATCCTTATCAAAGGTGGCAGAGAATTTACTGCAAGGAACAAATAGCACATGAAATTTGGACACATACGAAATTCGAAAAATCATCAATAGCCAGAACCAGATAAGGATAATGCACAGATTGGTAAAGCAGACAAAATAAAATGCTCAACAACAACAAGTTCAATTAAATCTGAGGAAATAGAAAACTCACAGTAAAAAATCCTTAAGGAGATCCCTTGATAAAGCTGCAATCAGCCTGTCGAAGGAAAACCATTTTAAGATCCAAACAAAATGACCTAATGCAGAACAAACTTTTGATAAACAGAAAGAAACTAAAGGGTGTGTTTGGTATTGTCATTGGTCAGTTGTAGCTTAAAGTGTTTGGGTAAACACTTACCAGTGTAGCTTGAAAACTAATTTGCTTTCATCCCACACTATGAGATGAAAAAACGATAAAATTATTATTCAAAAGCCATATTTACCACATACTATCAACTTTTACATCACATACCTGAGAATAGGCTCAAGTGATAGTCTTGCTTCAAAACGTAATCTCGAAATAAGTTTTGAGAATATTAATTCCTTGTGCAATATTATTGAAGGCAGAGTCTGTACAAAAGGCATAATTTCCTCGTAAAAGGAAATAAAATCCTCTGCAGTATTTAATTCCTGCATTAGGAAACAGGAAAATAAACATTAAAAAAAAGGAAAAAGAAGCTTGTACGGAAAAAAATAATAATAATAATAACAACAACAACAATATTGTAATGAAAACGTACTCTCCATTGAATGAGGCAATCGCGCAAAAATGAGGAGCCCTCCGATGGCTCGGCTTTAACCTTATCAAGGCTTCTGAATACATTGATTTCGATGTCATCTATTTGTTGAGAGAAACTCTTAAACTGTACCACACACACCAAAGTTTCTCAATTTAAATAAATAAAAATCTTTTTTTTTTTGCGTTCGATAAAATAAAGGCCAGAGAGATAGAGGAGCTTACGACGAAGCGGCGACGGCCGGGGGACTTGTTGAGAGACTTGACGGCCGCAGCGTGTTCTGCCGTCGCCATCTCAATTAATTTTTCTTTTTTGCAGCCGAATCACTTTCGTATCCGCTTCTATTCTTTTTGAATGAAATCAGAAAATTGAAGTTTCGTTTGGGTTTATGCGACAATAACTTATTAGCAAAATGGAGTGAAACATTGTTTAAAACCCTCTTTTAAACCCAAAACCCCTGTTTCCTCACCCTGTCCCTCTTGCTCCTTAACCGAGTAACCGACTATAGCAAAATCGGATCCTGTCCGGGTTTCAGAGATCCCGAATCCGCGAGAAAGCGTTTTTAGTATGTTACTACAAACGGGGCCGGCCCAGGATTCATCCTCACCAAGTGGGGTTAGCAAATGGGCCGGGTCCCAATGGGATATAATTGTGTAGGAGGAAGAGAGCAACGCTTTTCATTCTTATAAAACCAAAGATGACCGATATTGACAACAAATTTGCTGCCTTAAAGAGTAATTAGGGAAACTTACGAAAATAACTACAATACTTTATGTTTTTAAATTTGACCCTTCTAACTTTTCTTGTAATAAATGGCTAAATTTTAATTTTTTGGACCAACCAAATTTATAAACAAATGTCACTCTTATAAAATTCCAAAAAAAAAACCTAACACCTCAATACTCTCAACAAATCATCAAATCTCATTACTCTCAAAAAATTACCAAACTCTATCAAACAAATATTAAATAACTGAAAATATAATTATCAATAGGTTAGTGTATGTTCTTACACAATATAAACTTTTAATGTATTTAGGATTTAGGTTTGAAATTGATGTGGGTTTCATTATAAATGTTGTCATTTTCCATTCATAAAACTATATTATTTCTTAAAGTTCTACTTTGAGTTGAGAATGGCATGACCAATTGTGATTTTGCTAACAAACCACTGATCGAACTCATCAAATAGTCTTGGATCCTTCAACCTTCTAAGTGGATTTATGTTCACACTCGTTCTTTTGTCGTTCTCACAGTCCATTATTTCGAGCATGGGTAGAGGCTTCACATTCCTTGCTCTTTAAGAACTGTTAAAGACATACGGAGCCTATAAGGATGTCCAAACTTAAGCCCCCGTAGAAATTGTACAATGATATGGGAGTGTAATCATTATGGTTGTCAACATTAGTGTACACTCCATCGTCAGCTGGGGCTAGACAATTCGCCAAGATGAACATATTAAACTCATATTGGATTAAAAGCTAAAAGAACGCAATTGCTAAATGTTAAACTTACTCACCTACATGAGTATCTAATTGAAGAATCACTGTATGAACATTTAGACGAACCATCATGATACGAACTATAAGTTCCATGACTGCTTGTCTAAATTGTTTTTGTTCTTTGTGCTCTCATTATAAGAAAATTGATAATAAATTACGAGAAAAAACTGTTATAAAAGGGGTGGACGACAAAGAATTTACTAATCATCTATATACTTGTTACTCATTTATAATAAATTTAAAACCTATCATGAAATTCGTAACAGTTTTTATAGGTCACAAGTCTGACACATAGCAATTTAGTAAAAAAATTAATTTTAATTGAATTTTCAAAATATTTTTTTGAATCTTTTGGCTAGAAAATTGTATTATTTCAATTAATAATATTGAAAATATTATTGTCATTTTCATTTTATTATTATTTTTTCAAAATTCTATAGATTTCTTTAAAAATAAAATTTGTAAATCTAAAATATAGATAATAAAAAAACCCAAATAAATAACAAAAGGCTGATATTTAATATTTATATTCAAACTGCAATATTTCTTCAAAATATTGTTGTAGTATAAATTTATGGTGATAAGTGTCGATCCCACAAAGTGATATATTTAATTATGCATAGGGCTAATTTTCTACGTGTGTATGTGAATTTGTTAGAGATGATATTTTAGCAATACTAAGATTTAAAATAAAAATGGCAGGAACAAATTAAGGATGAAAATAATTCAAATAAAACACTTGAGTCTCTAAATTCACACACAACATTTCACTATGGGCTTAACATTCCTTTTTAATTCCAATTAATTTATAAGGGTGTATTTTCACCCTTCATAAGCTTCACTCCAATAAATATAGTATCAAGCACCCAGTGTGCTAGAGGGTAATGATTTTCCATTAAGTTTGGTGTCAAGTACATGCTATGCTAGACAATAATAATCTTTCTGTCAACAAGGTGACAGGACCGTCTACTAAATAATTTATATGCACTCTCTTTCAACACTAATAGTGTGTTTGGATTGAGGTTGGACATCTGTAACTTAAAAGTTACAACAGTAAAGTGTTTGGTAAACACCAGCTGCTGTACCTTGAAAGCTATGTTGAAATGATTTTTCACTTGTATAATGGAGAAATTATTATATCTTTAATAATTTTATTAAAATTATTATTTAAAATTTATATTTACTATATATTATTAACTTTTATTTCATAGTTACAACTTTTTCCACAGCAGCTGTAGGTTAAAAGTTACAGCACCCAATCCCAAACGTACCCTAAGTCAAGACGACCCACAAAATACTAGGGGAGTCTCTTTCTAATAAATATGGTGTAAAATACTCATTATGCCAGACAATAACAATCTTTCACTAGAGAGTTGTTATACTGCACAAAATTTAAATAAGATATATTGTCTGTCAACAACGAGTCAAAATAATTGCATAAATCAAAAAGGAAAAAAAATAAACTTATCAAATTAAGCTAATGGATCATGTTGAGGTTTCACCTTTAACCCCAAACTTGAAATTAAATTTCTCACTCATAATTAAACTAGAAGTAAAATGATAATTTTATTTAAATACGTAGAAAAACAAGATAGAGTGAGAATTATAGAAAATGGAGCTCAGTTTTAGATTTAGAGCTGTCAAATTAGAGGGAGCCCCCATTTATAAATACAATGAGTAAATTATAGCCGTAAATTATAGTCATCAGATGAAAACTATTCAAACACTCAAGATTACACCTCGTGGCAAGATCTAATTGACTGGAACACATCATCAGGTCCAATAATATGTTACATCATTGGTCAATACTACATCAGTAATTTCAATCTAATATGATACTGGTATGTTGCCGGTCAATGTCATATCATCGATCAATGCCACATCCACATTTTTTAGTCCAATTGGATGCTGCCATGTTAGTAATCAATGCCACATCAGCTGGGCAATACCACGTTAGTTGAGTCCACCAAAATTCTAACATTACAATTTTATCCTTTATGTTGAGTCCAATTGGATGCTGCCATGTTATTAATCAATGCCACATCAACTGGGCAATGGCACGTTAGTTGAGTCCACTAAAATTCTAACATTACAATTTTATCCTTTATGTCCTTCTTAAGGTTTTCAAATGTTCTAAGTTCAAAAATAATTTTATGCGACTTCTCGTTAATCATGGAATGATCAAAATACCCCGATACATAAAATATTCAAATTATAGAAAAACACACACAATCAAATTTAAAGGACATAAACATATAAAAGTAGAAATGTTAGTGAGACTTAAAGCGCAAAATGAAAATTTTACCTTTTATAAATGTGCATTCTCCAGTACTCAACAACCACAATCTAATCTGAAGACAAGATTTATAATTTATCAACAACTCTGAAAACTCCCAAATCATCAATTTTAAATAATAAAAACGTAAAAGTAAATATAGATATATATAAAACATGGTATCTCAATTACATAAAATTACATAACAAAACTGAGTCTCATGTGCTCTACATGTCCATTAATGTTCAATTTCGTCTTTTTGCTACACCATTGAGCAACAATGCCTTGTTCCTCTAGAAACCTAGCAAATGGACCTGGACTTTACCCCGATCTCATGTACCGACCATAATATTCTCCACTTTTATTTGATCTAACAATTTTAATTTGTTTTCTTAATTGTTTCTCTACTCCTACTTTATAGACTTTAAAAGCATCTAGTGCTTCACCTTTATCATAAAGAAGGTAGAGATACATATAACGCAAATAATCATCAACAAACAAGATGAAGTATTTCTGGCCATTTAAGCTCACTTCTGGAAATGGGCCACAAATATTAGTATGTATAATTTCTAATATGTCAGAACTCCTCCTAACACCTTTCTTGGTCTTGTTGGTGTGCTTTCCTTTAATGCAGTCCACATAAGTACCAAATTCAGTAAAGTCAAAAGTTTAAGGATGTCATCCTTTACTAATCTTTTGATTCATTCAATAAAAATGTGACCTAATCTCCTACGCCATAATGTGGAGGATTTTTCATTTAAAATACCACTCTTTCTACCAATATTACCATACAAAGTCATAAGGTTATAATCAAAAATAGGATTCAAACAAAGTTTAAACAAATCATCATCTAAAATTCCATCACCAATAATAACAAAGTCTTTAAACAAATGAAAAGATGTCCTAGTGAAATTAAAACTAAAACCAAAAGGTAAAAGTCCTAAGATAGAAATAAGGTTTCTAGAAAATGATGGAATATAAAAGGTTTGATCAAGGTCTAAGACAAAGCCAGAATTAAGGACAAGTCTATAGGTCCCCACATCTCCCACCCTTGAATAGATTGCACATTCATTGTTCATTGTTTTCCTTTAGTTTAAGAAGCCCAGCATGGTATAGACAACATGGATTATAGAACGAAAGTCAACCCACCAAGTGTTTTGAGAAACTTGAACCATATTAGATTTGTAACAAACTAGAGATATAGTATTACCTTTCTTTTCAAGCCAAGTCTTGTATTTGAGGTAAACCTTCTTCATATGTCCTTTCTTCTTACAGAAAAAGCACTTAACAACATCCTTATTGACTTGATTAAGACATGCCTTTCTTTTTCCTTCCTCTTCTTGTTATTTTTCTTTCCATGAGTCAATGTATAGACAAAGTCAAAAGTTCATTATGGACCACTTTTCTTTATGTGTGTTATAGAAGATTTTGAAAGGTCCATATTCAAATGGGAGTGAATTGAGGATAAAGTAGACCAAAAAAGACTCAGAAATGTCAATTTCCAAGGACCTAAGTTGAGCAATTATATCTATAATGTGCTCACACATGGCTCTAGTGCCTTTGAACTTCATGGATGACAATTTGCTCATTAAAGTTCTTGTTAATTCCTTGTCAGATGTCTAAAATTGTTGCTCAATGGCATTGAGATAATTTTTCACATTAGCACAATCAAGAATAGACCCGCGAATGCTTTTCTCAACATGAGCCTTGATAAGCATCGTGATTAAGCAGTTGGACCGCTCCCAACGATCACATAATGGTTTCTCTTATTCGGTACTAAATTCCGTAAGCACTGGTGGTTCATCCACACACGAAATACTAAGTTGAGGTCTATGCACTCTAATGTAAGGAGACTTTTCTCCTTCCATTCCTTAAAATTGTCACCACTTAGAAAAGGGATGCGGGATGCAACAGATAAAAATTGAACTACAAAACAAATAAATGAAGCATAAAATATAGAAAATTTTCTCATGTAAATGATTCCAAATAAATCTATGTGTCATGTGGGCAAAAATTGTAACGCACATAGATTAATTTTGTATAATGGAACTAACTTCTTACTTATTGTTTTACCAAAATTTATTAGGCATGTGGACAACCAGGGATGGCAATTTAAGGGCTTGGGCTTGAGCTTGACTAGGCCGGGCTTGAGCTTGAAGCCCACTAGGCCTGGCCTGGGCTTTAATAAATTTTTTTAAATGAATTTTTAATAGAGTTTAAAATAGGAAAAAATAAAGGAACTTTTAATTAAAAATGATTAATTGATTATACAATATATAATAGACTAATAATCAAATACAAAAAATATAAAATATAAAGCTCATAATATAAAATAATTTATAAATTATAAAGGGTTTTTCCCATGAGCCTATATTCAGGCCCATCTACTATGAGCATTTAAATTTTCAGCCCATGACTAGACCCATTCGCAGCGAGCCGGGCCTAAAGCTTGTGGGCATGCATGGCCCTTTTACAGGCCAGCCAGGCCTGTGCTTTTTTGCCATCTCTATGGGCAATCCATTTCTTTTTAAGTAAAAGAATAAATAATTACTATCCCATTCTACTTAAACACAAATATTATAATTTTCCATGTGGCGACATATTATGATATTCTAATGTTTAATTATAAATTTTAATGTCATTAAATGTAATGTGTCCTAATTATTCCATTTTTATAATTTTAAGGTGTTGTGGCTATCCCTCATTTACTCAAATGTAATCAACATTAAAATTGACATAAAAAATCAATTAACAATAATGCATAAATAATGCACAGTAAACGAAAAGGAATGGTATTCCAGTTTCCATATAAAATCGAAATTTGTCACATAATAGCATTTAGGTATTCTAATTCATGTAAATTATATACATGGCAAGTTAACATATCACTGTAGCATGATTATTCAATTATCTAGTGGCATAATAATCACTTATATGAGCCACACGTTTGAGATAATCGTGTATGCAATCACATGCAAGCAACACTGCCATATATATCTATCACAGACATAGATGAATTTAAATGTAATATTGTTGTCTAATATTAGGCATGCCACTAATATTAACAATAGCATTTCTAGCATATTCAAAGAATAGAAAGCCAGACTTAAAGGTACATGCTCTAATACCAAAATGATGGAATATTTTGGTTTCATTAAAATAAAATCGGAAGCTTAGGCGCCATAGCCATCACATTCTCTTAGACACCAAACTGTGTTTTATAATTACATTAGAATTTTTTCAGTCTATCCAACACCACTATTCTCGTGAATAAATTTTTTCAGATGGGCCATAATCCCTTAATTTTAGTTAACCACCGTAACACATAGAGAGATATTAGGAGATGTGGAAGTTATATAACTTTTCTTTAAAATACTCATGTATTAAATTTTGAAATTTAATAAATATAATAAATATAATAACGATAACAATTATAAATGGGCCACTTAAGGACACAAAAACTTGTCTTACATTTATTTCCTAAATTACCCTTAACATCAAAATTTGTACAAATGTCATAGCTTTCACTCTCATCTTTGACATTTATTAAGTATTTTTTACGAAAAGAATGTCATATTGAAGAGTTGGCTCTCTATTCTCCATGACAACGGAATCATCATCAATCTTGAGAAAATTATAACTCTGATCAAGGGCTCAAGGTACAAATTTGAATATTGACTCTTACTAGCTGAATTTGTTCTCCAAGCTAATTGATCTTGAATATTGATCTTGAATGTTGGATTTGGTGGTGCACCGTAGCAGTAGGTACTCCTGCTACTGCCACTAGTGGTGGTAGTGACCGTAATTACCAATGGAGCTTCAACATTTTGAAGTGTCAGTTTTTGTTTCCAAGTAATTTAATTAGACAATGATGATTTCCTTTAATAGACTTAATTATATGAGTTCATATTTTTTCGATCATTTTTAAATAAGAGAAATTTTAGAATATATTAGATGTACCATGTCAATTATATAACAAGCAAATAATATTATGATATGTGTGTATTTATTTTGAAAAGTTATCATATAAGTGATGTTATAGACATCTGCTACCTTAGATCACCTCCAAGTTAGAGCAATCTTTAGAACCGTTTGATGATTGTACCAAAACTTGAAATAATTATAATAACGTGCATCCAACAGTTCTGAGGGATGCACTACCTTGGAGCTGCTCCAAGGTAGCTGAACCCAATGTTATATTAAATTTAATTGCACATGTCGTGCATACATCAATTGGTTGCAATATATTAGAAGTATCCTAGAAATTCTTTTCAACAGAGATCAACTAAAATAATCACATATTTAATTTTAAAATTGAATAGAGCTCATAAAAAATAATAAGTAAGGGTAATTCTGTTAATAAATGATAATCATTAAGAAATGAAGACTGAAGAGATAAATTGAGAGAGTCAAATATCATTGATCTATTTGCAAAGCATACTTTGCTTACTCATGAGCCATACAATTTGACTTACAAGAAAGATGCTGAACAATAAAAACTCCTAAAGCCAAAAATTGAATAGCACATGAACTACCTACAAAATTTTCTTACGATTATGCTTCTAACTATGAGTTACAAGTTGAACCACAACTAAATGGCTTTACTCGATCATAGTAGAGTTTAATAATGTTTTTGTTATAACTTCTTTCTTTTTTAGAATTTACATTAAAAAAAAAAAAAGAGCGAGAGAGAGAGAAATATAATTTTCATTCATGGAAGAGCTATAGCCACATCAAATTCAACAAAATTATGTAGAATTGGTCGCAATCACAAGACAAAATATGCCTAGTATTTTTCTCATTAAAAAAAAATGACTTCAAAGTCTATTTTAATTTCAAGTTGTTAGTGTCTCATTGGCGCATAGGAAATGACACTATGACATAGTTTATCAATATCTTTAATTATATATTGTGTTTGTGGTGGCTTATGGATTCACCTAAAGAACAATTTTCGATATAGATCAAACCTGTTTGCCCTATGATTACGCATGAAATTTGTGCATTATGCATAAATAATAATAATAATAATAAAATAATAAAAGATATTATCATTATATCATCTAGTGTTTTTTGACTTATTACTTTATTATTCCTAAGGTTTTCTAATAATTATTTTTTCACTCCATTAATAAATTATTGATGTCATGGGATACTTGAAGAATTTCAATATATTGAGTATTTTAAGAATTTCACATGCATAATATTTACAATTTTATAAATTAATTATTTTGGATATAGAAATTAATCAATTGATAAAAATATTATTTTTTGCATATAATTAATTTTGTATTTTTTTATTTTAGAGTATTAAATTGTACTTACACAATTTAAGGATAAAATAAATTTTTACAATAATTTATGTTAAAATTTTTGTTAAATTTAATGATTTGATGCTAAAATGATAAAAAAATATTAAGTAAAAAATAATTATCAGAAAATTTTAATAGTAAAATAATATATCATAAAATATTAGTTAGTAAAATGGTAATATCTAAAAAATATCTCAAATTTTTCATTAATATTCAATTTACAATAAGATCAAATATAATCTTCAAACATCATGGCTAATCTTCATGATAATTTAATTTAATGCGATGCTAACGAAAGTGCCCGCGTGCTTTTTATTCGCATATGTAATCCCCATTGTTGTTTCAATTATATAATTTTCTGTATTGGCGTAATTATTATCGTTTGACCACTTAAAAAATTGTGAAATAATAAATTGCGACAGAAACTATTGGGCGTAAATATTTTTTAATTTAATTAATATATTTTTATGAAACTTTACATTTTAATACATTTCATTTATCATTGTTAGTCTGTCAGTTGGCTAGTAGTTGTTGTTAGTCTGTCAGTTGGCTAGCAGTCGTTCACGGGGAACATACCAACTTTGAGTAACCAAGTGAAAAACAGAAATAATCTTATTGAGAAATTGTGCGGCGTGGCCCAGAAATTGATTATTAGCATAATCTTACTGCTATTTGTATTTGCATGTGGGTGGGTTTACGTTGGAATTACTCTACAATAAAGTATTATAATCTGACGGTCATTATCAGTGTTCTACGGTAGAGCAGTTTCACCGTAATCATTGCCTTTGAATATTTATTGTAACCTTAACTCTAAAAAACATTTTGAACACTCACTAACAAAATTTAAAAATCAAAATTTATTTGGAACACTATTTCAGTTGCCAAATCAACTCTTTTAATCAATTCATTCCATTAATTACTTTGTTTCTTTTTACACACACATAATTAATCCAATAAATCTGCAATGTGTTTGCTCCCTTCTTTTTCCATTATCGTTTTCTTCATTATTAATTATTATTTAATTTGTCTAGTTCTTCTCCTCATATGTATGGGTGGAGTAATGCTAAGGTGAAATAATATAATTTATTCAAGTGGATATGGTAAAAGATTACTAATTAATCAATAAATAATACATCATTTAAGATAAAATTTTAAAATAAAAAAAATTAAGATATCTATCATTACTTGTATGGGTGACTATAGTGCTATAATTATTTTTGTTTACCATATCCACGAATGAAAGACGATTAACAAGAAAAAAATGAAATTCTTATAACAAATTTTGATTGGTGCAAGTGTGATTTGTTCAGAGCCTTCGATCTTCTTCTTATTCTTCTATTTTGAAGTAATAATACGCTTTCTCTTTATTAAATAAAAAAAAAAAGCTGAAACAGTATGTTTTCTGTATTAGTCTTAATTAATACTTTTATTGAAACATTTGCTTTAATTTTCCATGAATGAATATTAATTAAAAGTGAATGATATTTTAATGGCAGATTGGACCTAGCATTTCAAAGGAAATTTTAGGGTTAAAGAGATAAAGATAGTAGGTGTAAAAAGTGTTAATACTATATTAATTAAAATCATCTTGTCTTTTAAAAAAAATGTAAATTACATTAAGATTATTTTAATAATATAAAATTTCATTAAACTATAAGTGTCAAAATAAAATTTAGAGTGCAGATAGCATCACCATTATCGTAAATAACTCCAGTCTTTAGGATTTGTCATTTTACTTACCCTGTAGCAGCTATAATAATTGATTTATCTCCGATAAATTTTCCAAAAAATTCTTTTATGTCTTTTGTTCTCTGTTACTTGATGTGAAGGATGGCCCTTTTTGCAAGATGCACTTTTGCGGAAGCGAATGCCCGCCTTGATTAAGTGTCAGCAGGCTATACAAAAGTAGGAACGTTCTGAGTAGTCAACCGGCAAAAAAGTCGCAAAGTGGCTCTCGAGCAGGTGTAAAGCCAAGATTTTATTTTGGAATATTATTAAATATCTAGCAAAAAAGTTTCTTTAAGATATTATTTCACCACTAATTTTTTTTAATAACTATATTTTACTATTTAATATTTCAACTTTTTTTATTTTGTTACTAGAACTATAATCGTATTAAAAAATTACCAAATGTACAAGAGTATCTGATAAATTTCAAACTTAAGTTATTTTTCTATTTTCCTAGTTATGTTAAAGATATTTTTCTTTTCTCTAGACATCCGAACTTTTTTTTCTTGTTTTCTTGATTTCAATCATTAGAATTTTATTATATTAAAATATTCCCATAATAAAATTCTAAGTTTTGTAATAGAGTGACAATAATTAAAAATTTTGTATGCATCCTTAGATAAACTAATTCATGATATTATTTTCAATTATACAAATAAATTTTATCATATTAAGCTCAACTGTAATTAATCTTAATACTAGACAAATAATTGAGCTTATATTGTTATTAAACCAATATTGATTTCAAAAGAATTTTAAAGGGATGATAATATAGTCCAACTTTAATTAATTAATCCCCTTCTAGGTTCTTTTTTTTTTAATTATTATTTGGGAACTGACTGAATTGTCAAACATTTAGTTGTATGTATTAGGGATGGCAATGGATTGGATCTGATCCAAGATCCACGTGATCCAAATCCAATTGGATCGGATTTGGATATTGATGTGCGGATTTAACATGGATCTGGAGCAGGTCTGGATCTATCATAATGTCTAAATCCATATCCATATCTACTCATCTTTTAATTTAATTTATTTTAAAAGTCTCTTAACAATTGTAGAATTATAATGATAATAAATTTTATTCATAGCATATTAGTGGTATTTACCATGCATTTAAACTCTTAAAACTTAAAGGTTAGTTTTGTAAATTTAAAGGTCAGCTAACCCCAAAGCATGTACATGCAATATTCAAATTGCAAGCCAAGTAATACAACTTGACAATTTATTTTACTATATTGGCCAAATAATTTTTAAGGAATATAGTTATTCGTATATTTAGTCAAATATGACCATAATAAAAATAATAAAACATTGAATATAAATCATATTTAATTTATATGTCATTATCTAATGTTGTAAGAATGAGGGTGGGTGTGTGTGGATATTAGAATGGTGAAGGAGACAATAAAATATTAGATTGATCTTACTCCTGCAATTACTTTTGAAGGATATTTTATTATATTTCTTATTTGTTGTTTTGGTATAAAAGTATAAACTACAATATTTATTATATTTTGAGATAAATTATATAATTTATTTGTTATCAAAACACTTTAGCCTTCAATTTTCATTCTAAAAAATTATTATTTTTTTATTGCTGAGTTTTAGAATTCATGACAGATCTAGAGTATATTTGGATTTTTTTTTTTCAGATTTGGAGTAGATATATATATATATATATTTTGGATCTGGATATGAAGCAAAAAATATGGATTTATAACGGATCTGGAGCAGATACGGATCTTGATTTTTATTATGGATCTGGATCTGGAGCAGATACGGATCTTGATTTTTATTATGGATCTGGATCTGGAGCAGAGTAGATCCAACCCATATCTGCCGCATTACCATCCCTAGTATGTATATCTTTGTATTAAATAACACATCGTACAAAATGCACCTAACATAATACATAATAAACAATACCTTATGTAAAATGCATCATAACATTAATAATAATAATACGAAGCAGCGTAAATGCATCCAAAATAAAATAATATTTTCAAAAATTTGTATTTAATTATATTCCCAAAAATTGCCATTCCTAATTTTAACCGATAAAATTGTCAAACATTTAGTTTTATGTATAACTTTGTATTAAATAATACGTCGTGCAAAACCCATCCTAACATAAATAATAAATAACACGTTCTACAAAATGCTCCCTAACGTAACAAATATTATATTTGTGTAAAGTGCAACACAATATAAATATTAATAATACAGAGGAGTGTAAATTCATCCAAAATAAAATATAATTATTACTCTCAAGTTAATTTGTATTTAATTATATTCCCAAGAAGGGCAATGCAAAAATATCGTCCTTCTCATCTCCATCTCACATGACTCTTATCTTTGAACTTTATTAAAGAATTGCAAAGGTGAAAGCGAAGGTTAACCGATACCATAAGTTTAAAATAATAATAAAAAAAATTATAGTAAATAACATGTGAATCCTTAATGTTTTACATTTTCTCAATTTTTCCTCAATAGGCAAGAGGTCAATCACTTTTTGAAATGCCTGTAATACCCCCTTCCCCACCGGCCTGCCACACGCACTTTTGAAGGCAAAATATAAGGATTCGTTGGTCATTTGAGAAGAGTAGATTGGCAAGGTTAGGCAACAGAAAGGGAAGGGTTGGGATTTGCAGATATGTGTCCCATTCTTAATTGTAAATTGAGACAAAAATAAATTTTTATCTTGACACAATAAGATTTAAATTGTCTAGAATGACATGAAATTTTTTCATATACTGCAGATTCTATCATAAATGAATTTCATATGGTATGACCAACATGTTGTATGTTTATAATTGATGTATTATATATATTATTTATCAAGATGAATTACCATACATATATAACCGACATATAAGATCTATGTGTTTCATCAAGCCAACTTATCTTACATTTTTAAAAAATCAAATTTCGGGACATTTAGAATCTTGATCGAGATTCTTAAACATTCTAAATCCTGTCATGAACAGTGAATTAAGATAGATTTGAGTCTCAAATCTTGACCTAAAAAATAAATCTAGATAAAATTTTATACTAATCTCATTCAAATGGGCCGAAATCCCGAATTTCGGGGAGGATTCAAGGAATTTTGCTAACCCTATTTAAGAGTGGGGACATATCAGATACAATTGGAGAAAGTTGATGCTTATACGAGAAAAAAGTACTAGATTAGGGACTTATACTTTATTATTTTAAAACTAAAGCCAAAAATAAAAGAAAATAAAACCAGCAACAGAATAAGATCAGAGCACCGCAAACAGAGGGAGTTGAGTGTGAGAAAGAGAGAGAGAGAGAGAGATGCGTTGCAGCAGCTATGGATTGATAATTCCCGGAAGCGAATCCCGCTTCCTGACCACCACCACTACCCCAACCACCAACAAAAAACCTGACCGGTTTCCCCGGATTTACCCGACCAGCGTATCATTCGGGTCGTTGAAAGTGAAGGCGAAATTAAACGACGCCGCCGGCGGTACGGCTACTGCTACTGCTGTAGTCGACGAATCGAAGGAGCTGAGCTTCTACGATCTCTTGGGCATACCGGAGTCCGTGAGCTTGGTGGAGATAAAGCAGGCGTATAAGCAGATGGCCCGCAAGTACCATCCTGACGTATCGCCGCCGGATCGAGTCGAGGAATACACCCAGCGGTTTATTCGGGTCCAGGAGGCCTATGAAACGCTGTCGGATCCCGGATTGCGTGCTCTCTACGATCGCGACTTGTCCATGGGCCTTCACCTAGCTTTCTCCGCCCGAAGACGCCAGCAAAACGACGTGGTATTGTTTATTTATTCGCTTCATTCTTGTTTCTGTTGAATAAAATTTTCCAAAAATTAGAATTATATTAAACTCAAATGGTTACGGGATTTGATTGATTTGGGTTTTCGAGAATTTTTGGATTATTAGGGCATTAGACTTTCTGTAGTATTTTGGCTCAGGAAAAATTGTATTAATGAAGTAAAATATTAGTTAATCGGATTATAATTAAGCACGTTGGTCCTAAGTCAGGATTAGCAAGAAACAATATTTAATCGAGGCATAAATTCATTTTGAGTATTAATTTGTTGAGCTTTTACTGTGTTTTGTGTTTCTTACAACCCATTAAGTCAGGACTAGCAAGAAACAATATCTAATCAAGGCATAAATTGATTTGCGTGTTAATTTGTCGAGCTTTTACTGTGTTTTGTGTTGTTTACACCCTTATACTTTTGGCATTTCACTCTAAAAATATCCGATTGTTTCTTGATGTAAATTGAATCTCTCTGCTCTATATAAGTCAGATAGATATGTTTTTATTTTATAGCTTATATAAATCTTTATTTCTACCTTGTAGATAGGTTTTGTCGGTTTTTCTTAGGAAGAGGAAATGAAAGTGCTATGGGGGTTTTTGAATTGCTTGGAAGAATGATAAAAGTATTTTCTAATGGAATTAGCAGTTATCAAAACCGAAATTGTATAGTTTTCTTTTTGGCTGTGTCAACATAATTGTGATAATATATGTACATATAAATTTAGTGACATATTCTATATAACAAAGTTTAGTTTTGTTCTATTTTGTGTTTATGAGTTGCAATGACTGTGTGGTTGTTCAAGAAAATTGAACTCAACCAGGTTATGGAACATGTAATTATGGAAGCGGTATGTTTAGCAAGGCTAGGGAGGCCTAATGAGAAATTGTTTCTGAAATACATGCAGAGCATATTTTACGTTTAACACAAATTGTTTGTGAAATTAGAATTTCCTTTTTCGAAATGGACATTTTTAATTTCTGCCCACTAATAAGAGTTTCTGTGAGCTACCATGTATACTTTTCTCTATGGCTGCAAGTGGTGGGAAGTTTTGTTGTATTCACTCAAATTATTCGTGCTTTCATTATCTCTTTTTACTCTATTTGTAAGTTTGTGTAGGTTTCAAGCTTATCCTAAAAAACGTTTTTTGTTTTTTGAAAAATTTCCAAAAAAGGTTTAATTGTGGAGAAGAGGCTACCGACGTTGATGTCCCTATTTGATTGGTTTCAAAGTAAATGACAAAAATTAAAGAAAATTCAACTGCTATATCGTTCGTAGATTTTTGCGGAGAGCAAGGCTTCAGCCTTTAAGCCCTCATATCGACAGGCCAACAAGCATTGGCTTGATGTGACGTGAGAAGTGAGGCTTGAAAAAGAGTGGTCATGTAGAAGCATGGCTAATCCAACAAATAATGAAAATTTCCATGAATAGTACAAGGTGGCTGAGGCACTGTTGACTTAGTGCGCGTTTGAGATTATCCTTTTATTTATTTATTTTGGATATACACGTTTGAGATTACTTGGATTCTCAATAAATAATCACTTATTTGAGAATTTTTTTTCCCAATTTACGTTTAATAATTACTTATTTGATGATTGCTAGTGTATTGGGTCCCAAAGAAATCCTTAAAATCAACTCGATTTGATGACTTCTTTTGAGGTTCCAAGGAAGAAAATCCTAGATTTGAAGTTTTGGTGCTCCACAATTACTTTGAATGATGGGAAAAAAAGAAAAAAAGAAAAAAAAGAAAAAGGTGTACGTAATCGAGCTCTAGAAAGATTAAACCTCTGTTGGTTGAAAGAAATTAACTTTCATAAGGTGTTTTAAAAAGTAATAAATATATCCTTGGTATCTTTCACGAGTAGAGTTATGTTTTGGGTGTGGTAGACTTATTTGGGGATTATTATTTGAGGATCTATTCCAAAATTATAATGTTTGGTAATCTCTTATTTGATGATTGATAGTGTATTGGGTCAAAATGAACAACTCAAATCAATATATTTAATAAAATTAATTTGACAACTCAAACATAATTGGTGAGTAAATTCTCGAATAACTGAGATTATTTCAGTCTCGCCTGCAACCCTATAAGTACTAAAGCAATGTATATTTTAATTAAGAACTTCTCCAAAATAAACTTTTTACAAGCACTAGATAAATCAAACTATTATTTTTAAAAGATTAAACATAATATAGCTAGTAATTTTACAGCTTGAACATCAGATCTCTTGTTTCCACCGTCTATTTTTATCAACTGAACTTAGTAATACTCACAACACTCCGTTCATTTTTAGCTCTGTTTTTAGCTTCAGGATTTGATCTTCTGGCAGAATTATCATCAAAATTCTTCCTTTTCCACCTGGAAGCACCAAAACGGCTCCTTCATCGCCAACACCTTGAATACTGAAGCTAGCAAAATCTGCTTTTTCTCCATTCAATTCCAATCCATAAACATCAGCATCTTCCCAATTCACAAATGTCAAATTTGCTCCATAAAAAATATAATCTGCCACTCCATTGCCCTTCTCCATTGTTTCTTCAATCAGGCTTCTCTCATCCTCAACAGCATCGCAAAGCACTCTTGCCAACTTCTCCAAATCAGCTTCCATGACAGAAAAATCTGCCTGGAAAGCACTTATAATTTGACCATTGCTTAAGTTCCCATTTTCCCGTATATGAGAACCCTTTCTGCAAATTGTCACATTGTTTGGTCCAAACCCATCTCTGATTTTGGCTACGTATTGCCAAATAATGGCACAAAGAGACTCAAAAACTGGAATCTGATGATGATTCCTGAAATTTGATTGTAAATGGGAAATTCGGGAGTCTGTTAAGTGGAATGAGAATGTGTCCATCTTACAGTTATTGGCAGTTACCCAATGGTCTCCAACCGGGTCGACCCATGTTATGGAAATTGGGTCTTTGGGTTTGAAAAATGATGATGACATTTCTAATTTCACTATCTTGCCGGGTGAAATTGACTTTGCACAAGTGGGTGGTCCATTGGCTTTAATCGCGGTGAGAATTTGGCCCATCGTATTTATGAACTCACAAGCTGAAAATGCATCTCCAACAATATGGGCCCAGCTCATGCCAAGTGACATTCCTCCACATTTGAACCATGTAACCTGTCGCGTCAGAGGGAGGGAGAATTATAAGAAAGAGAAGATAAAGGGGATCATGCATATAACACAAACAAACGGGGCTTGCTAGCTTAAGGATTCTGTAAGGCACAGCCCTAATAAAATGGTGTAACTGGCTCATCTGTCCATCTCCAGTCACTTATGTACTTTACATAAGTTGTAAGGGAGCAACACCCCAAATATTAAAACGCAGTAAATCTGAGCGTATTTACAAGGCCAAACTAACTGTCTTATTAATCTCTATCCAAATCCCCTCCACCCCCCCCCCCCCCCCCAACAAAAAAAAAAACCAATTTTTGAAAAAACATTTTATGAATGGAAACCAAATCCCTATCCCCGTTATGCATACAAGGTACGAATCCCTTGTTGCCCATACCACTTCAACAAAGATTACGAGTTGAACTAACTAGTATTACCAACTATTTACATGCTCAACATGGGTCACCTATCAAAAGATAATTAGTTAATATTGTATAATATTGTATACACATGACTCTTATATAATTATGTACATGCGAGAAAGAAATATGATAAGATAAATAATGTTGAGATGACTACTTTTTTTTTTTTTTGGTCTGAAGTCTGAATAAATTTAAATTGGTTGAATTTTAAAGGGAGCTAAACGTCTGAATTTGAATGATATATATATTACTTAATCTCTGATAAAATATTAAATTATTTTTTTGAACTTAAAAGCTTAAAAATTAGTACTTTTGGATTTGTACCCTTACAAATTTTAAATACTAAATAAATAATAAATATCTCAACGAATACAAATAAGTAGCATTTAATCATAAAATAATAATCTTAAAGTGAATACAACCATTTAATATTCTAAATTCGGACATATCAATTGATTTTGTTGTAGTTTATAATGTATATGAAAAATAATCATAAAAAAATTGTAAAGATAAATAATTCTAATTTGAAGAAAATAAAAAAATAAAAAATAATAATCTACTTCACAAGTTAATGAGATAATTAATAATGATAATTAGTAAATTTTATTGAAATTAATCACAATCTTTCAATTGATGTCAATTAGTAAAATGTGCACTTAGAAAATTCAAGATAGAATAGTGGTCCAGCAGGTTTATTCTTTTATAAAGTATTTAATTTGTTCCAGGATTATTATTATTATTTTGTTTTTAAAAAAAGATCGATTGAATCAACAAAAAAACATGTGAAGACACCAATCGCACGAGCATTTCACCGACGCATTTATGATTTTACAGTTCTGGAAACAACCAACCTCGGAGCTAACTATTCAATTTGTTTTAAAGCTAAAAAATAAGTAAAGAAAAATAATATATGCACTGAAAATAGAATAAAATTTAGTACAAAAATCATAAAAGATAAAAAAAAATTCTTTTTCTGCTGTGAACTTTTTTTTCCCCAATTTTATAGTTAATCTTTTTATCTTCTAGTTGATTGCGTGCTATTTTTTTTTATACTTCTACTTGTGTTTATATAATTATTAAATGATAAAATGTTCAAAACCCACTGTTATTTTAGTAAGTTGATCAATAAAATTTTTTATGGCGCCTAGATTGTATATAAGACACAAAAGAGTTGAAAGTTAACATAATTATTTTTATGGCGAAAAGGATTTTAAAATATGGAGGAAATTATTACTTTTAACAAACAAGCTTTGATGATTTTCGTTAAAATAATTATAGCATTGGAAAGTGTTATGATCGTAATTGAGAAAAGTGATAGTAACACCCGGTGATTTTTTGACGCAATGGTCATAGATACCCCTTTCGACTTTTGAGACACGCTTCTGTTACACTATAGCTTCCACATTTATTTTTGAACACCAGAATAAAATGAATAGTGGTAGGCACAGAGAAAGAATAGAGAAAAGATAAAATATATTTATCTTTTCCTTTTACTCATTTATTCTTTTTTTTTCTTTTTTTTCTCAATCTTTCTTTACAACAAGTATTTTTTAAATAAAATATGTGTCTCAATCGTAGACATACTCCTATTTTTTTAAATAAAAAATTTCCATGACCATTTTACCAAACTCATGTGATTCTTTTTCAATAAGTTTTTTTTTTTCCCAAGAAAGTAAACGACGCAGCTAGCCTTACCTGTAAGTAAATTGGAGGGGAAAACGCTAGATCAGGACCAATAGGTTGGTGATAAACAAGCAGATTCGGGAAAGAAGAATAGTCTCCCATTTCCAGCAGTTCGTCAACAGTTTTGTCACACTGAGCCTCAACAAACCTGGCGCCGCAATCGTTGCACTTCAAGTAGGGCCTGCCGGAATCCGATCGTCTAAGCCGGCCGCAAGTCCAGTAATAATTGTTGAACAAATAGAAAGTTGATTCCTTGATGAGCTTGATGCTTAGCCCTTGTACGGCATGGCTTCTAAAAATGTAGAAACCTTTGAGATAATGAAGCTTCATGGCTAAGTCCATGCCGCTCAGCTCATGAACCACGTCGGACCCGGTCGCCTTCCCCGGCCCGACCGATGAGAGCCGGATGCTGTGAATTAGTAAGTCGTTGACCATGGCTGAGGTTTTGAGAGAGAGAGATTATTGACGAAGAATTTGATCGAGTTGATGGGTGTGCATGGGAAAAAAATTGATCTGACGCTTGTATGCATTTATATTAAGAAATGGAGCAATCAAGCAGATGGAAGAATTAATAGAGACCAGCTGTGTGTAATCTTCTCATTGGCTAGAATTATGGATCAGTTAGGGTTCTGGGCTTTGAGGGCGTTGCATTAATGTTCACCAAACTTGAGCTTTCATGGATGCAACTGTTTCGACCAGTCTTATTGAGACACCATATTTGTCTCTAAATAACTGATTAATAAAAAAGAAAAAAAAATCTCTTTAACCACATGTGCTTGGTTCTGGAACATGTTATGAATTAATACTTTCAAGAGAAAGATGAAAATAATGAAGTGATTTATCACTGTGCTAGTGATTGCCAAGCAAACTGATTTTGTCCAATATAATAAATTAATATCGTATTAAGTATACAATAATTATACTAAAACTAACAATATCATGCATGCATTAATTGGGTATAGTATCTCTGATATTAGCTAGATTTACAGAACAATTACTGTATTTTCATTAATTAATGTTCACCAAATAATTTAAAAAAAATTAGAAAAAGAAAAAGAAAGCTGCTTTTACGATATATTTGCATGGTTATTGAACTTGCTCATGAGTGGGTTAGAGACGAAACAGTTAAAGTGATTTATCACACCATTACTCGCCATTAGTGACTGCACAAGCAAACTGATTTTGATCAATATGAAGCTTGTGTAATGAAATGACATTATCCAGTAATATCCTTTTAGTTATAAATTCTATTTCTACCCATTGCAGCAATGAATACGATTTGAGATACTTCAGAAGTATTGCTGGATGGGCTATCTGTATCAATAAACAAAACATGAACTTTCTCTTTAAATTAAATGCAACGTCCATACCTAGTCTGCTTTTAACATACGTTTCTTTTTCTAGCAATTCGTCCAGGCTACTTTATGGGCTCCAACTGATGAAGTTATGTGAATGTAATAACTTCTACAACATGCATAACTACTTATTTGTCTATCAATTATCAATAGTATATATAAAGTTGGAAAACTTGATGCGTGTATATATGTCTAATCTAATTTAGGTATATGCTAAAAACTACTCTTCTTAAAGTTTGTTCTCTTCTTATATTTTAAACTCTCCTTAAGCCTTTTCTTTTTCTTCTTTTTTTTCCCTCCAAAATATTACATAACTATAAATTCAATTCATCTCGAATTTGTCATATTTGTCTAATATGAAGGTTGGGGTTTTATTATTGTTTTCGATAGATTTTGGGGGTAGGAAAAGATAAATCTATCTAGAACAATGAATTTTTATTTTTAGGGGAAACGAGGTACCTCACTGATTTGTTGTGTGCGGTGCTTATGAATTCGGAGGAGGTAAGAAGGGAAGAGGGAAGTGTAACAATGGTGAAAGGCTTGAACCAAGAAAAATGGCCTTCAAAATGAGCTTCACGCCTGCAAAATAGTGAAATAGAGGTTAGAGGTGAAGCCGGGGTACCCCGTCGTTCACACTTCGACGCTCAAGTTAGTAAACTCAAGCTTTTTAATTGTAAAGAGAGCTTGCTAGCCCTCTGTAAATCAATGTTTAAGGTTGAAGAAAGCTTATTTTGTGGAGTGTGAGTGAATGAGAACATGATGGAGAATAAAACCTAGACACCTTTATATATGAAGTACCTCAGCTGCCATGGGGTGTATCCTTTTTGGCTATTGGCTATCCCTTTTTAGACCTTTCACGTCTTTTTACATTTTTATGATTTTTGGGCCGTTATGTGTATGCTTGGGAATCAAGAAGGCGTTCGCAGTGTATCTCACCCTTTAGAAACATGGCGTGCGCTGGAGAGTGGTCGAGGGTACCTCTGTAGTGGCTATCGGGTAGGCTGCTGAGGACGACTGTCTTTGAGACAATGTCCTTCACTTTTGGCAGAGGTAGCAGGCGGCTGTCCCCCTTTTTCAATATGACGTTTTGATATTTAATTATGACAAAATCAAATAATGTCTTTCAAGATATGGAGACATTTCTCACGGCGGACTTTTTTAAAGGATTCTACTGAATCGGATCTATCGGGTACCTCGAGTTCTACGGGGTATCCCGATTTATGCGGAGTACCTCGAGTTACTCTGGAATTATGATGGGTACTTCGAATTATGTTGGAGTTATTATGCTTGTCGACACGTGGCGCTCTGCTACTTTTTCTATTTCTCCCCAAATAACAACCCCCCCAGTTTCTTTTTAGCGAGAAGTATTTGAAGGCAAAAGAAACTTGTATATTAAGTAGGAGTGACAGGTGGCGATATGGAGTTTAGCTTGGTGAGTAGCTGGACTAGGGGTGCCTTAGTTTCTTTCTTGACTAAACTTCATGTAGTTCTAAGCTAGAAATCTTCTTTTTGTCTTTTTTTTTAACCAAACTAATGGCAGCTCCTTGGGTGGTCGGAGTACTACTCCTTCTATGAGGTGTACCTAGCCTCCTCACATCTTGAGATATGAAAAGTTCAGACATTACATCAAATTTTACTAAGTAAAAGTGCTGGCGCGGATGGACCAAGCTAAAAAATGGCCGCTCTAGGGGTACCTTGAGAACCCAAAAAGGGAAGATGGGCTCTCTTTCCTCAGAAATGGCTACCAATTTGGACATTTTGGAAAGGACGGAGCTGATTGATCAAAATTTTTTATCTATTTCTGGGGACGAACACCAAATATGGGTAGAGGGTATTGTTAGGGTACCCCACCATTACCTATAGTTTGTTTTTTAGTGATTGCCGTGTATAGATCATTGTGGTAAAGACTTCGATGCCTTAGTTTGGCCATTTGAGAAGTAGTTCGTCAGTTACCCCAGGATCCACCTTATTTAAGGGCACATTTCCTCCGCATGCTCCGGGGACAAAAGCAAAATCACAAGGCTCCTTTCCTGGTAGCTTAAGGGCACTCCAGGTACACAAAAAGAAAAATGGGCCCCAACCTCATGAAAGGATGCTCTCTGGAGTGAACAAGACTTTGAGGGGACACTTTGATGAAGTTTCAGAGGAGAAGGCCCATAAGGTCAAAGACCTTAAGGAGCTTTAAGCTATGCTTAAGGACTTGGTACCTCAACAGAAGAATATAGTTGACAATGCTTTTGAGTGCATCATGACCAAAGAATGGAGTGCTGATCTAGGGCTGGTGGTACCAAGAGTGGAGAATTGGGTGGATAAGCCGGCTATCTTGAAGGCAATTGAGAATAGCAGGGCTCCCCACACATCTTGGTCTGAAAGCCCATGAAGATCAGCTGGGGTACCTCAGATAAAGTCACCATAAGGTACCTCTAATACTAACGCTTGTGTTTATGCTATTTCTAGCACTTTTGTTGATCTTCCTATCCTAAGGGATGAAGTTGAAGATAACCATCCTTTTATATAACTTTGTTCGACATTACTGACAAGGCGCATGGGGTACCTCAGGTACCCTTAAGCTTGGATATTCACTGAACTATTTGTTACTTCATGGCAGAACAACCCAATTTCATCAAACAGATGACAATTCCTCCAGATATGCTTGCTATTTATCTTAAGCTTTCTTAGGGTTCCTCTTGGTGTATACGAGGAATGATTTTCTGTCATAGGGTACCCCGAGTACTAGGGGTACCTTTAATCTTGTCACATCAGTGTATCGCGATACTTAGACATGCTTGTTGCTGTTAATTCATGGCAGAACAACCTAGTTTCATCAAATATATGGTGATTCCTCCAGATATGTTGGCTACTTATCACAAGCTTTCTTAGGGCTCCTCTTGGTGTATACGAGGACCGTCTTTCTATCGTAGGGTACCCCGAGTACTATGGGTACCCTTAATCTTATCTCATCAGTGTATGGCGATTTACTTAGACATACTTGTCTTAATCTTTAGGAGATTATGGCGATTCTTAACACCTTTCCTGATCTTTCTTAAAGTCTTCTTGGTGTATTCGATGAATGACATTTTATCACAGGGTACCCTGAGTACCTTGGGTACCCTTTGTTAGATGGTCGAAAACCTCATGATCCACTATTCGCTCTGAATCAAATAAGCAAAGTAGAAAGTAATAAAGGTAACTGCTCGCCTACCCTTATGCGATATAGTCGTAAACCTCATGATTTGCCATTAACTTGAAGTTAAATAAGCAAAGTAGATAGTGATAAAGGCGGTTGCTTGCCTACCCTTATGCGAGATGGTTGAAAAACTCATGATCCACCATTCGCCTTATGCGCATGGTCAAAAACCTCAAGATCCGCCATTTGCGTGGAATCAAATAGACAACATAAATGAAGATAAAGGCGGTTGCTCGCCTACCCTTGAGTAATTGTCATGATCGGGATAGGTTAGGTACTTCGAGTACCTTGGAATAAGGTGATCTATGGATACCATCTTGCGTCATAATAAATAATAGTCAACTACATATATAGAGTTAGATTAATGGTGAACATATTCTTATAGCATTTCAAGCTACTCATCCACATCAAAAAATCGAAAAGCGAATAAAAGAGCACACTTTATCAAACTTTGTAAAGAAAATGCATTCATGGAGAGTGGCGATATGGATCATTATATGACACTATTTTATTATCCTAAGGAGAATATGGGGGATCCCAGGATCACTTATTATTGTTATTAAAGGCTTAGGAAAATGACTAGTTTGGGGTATACTCTGGGTACCCTACATGGCCAAGCATATATTTCAAACACACAAGCATTAAAGAAAACAAACAAAATAAGCAGAAGGAGATAAAGTGTTATCACTTTACTTGTAGTATGACTTTTTTTTGTTGTTCTTCTGAAAGGTTAGAGCTTATTTTGACGGTCTTTGTTGGATCGGTGGCACAAATCGAGACTGAAACCGGGTCTTTAACCGGGGCACCTTGTTTTTCATCTTTCGGTATTCGAAGATCTAAAAGTGCCTTAAATTCACATTTGGGCTCAATATGGTCCCCATGGGGTACCCCCGAGTCATCCGAAGCGACTGTTTCTACACCCATTGACGAGGTTCCCAACTGCTTTGGTGGGTCGGCTACCTGAGAAACTTTTTTGAGTATTGTTCTCCGCTGTCTAGCAAGTGCTCGCTTTGAGGGATAAAGTGTGGGCTTTCTACCACTAGGGTACCCCTTCACTGGCGGATCAGAAGCTATTTGGTAAGTGACTTTGGAGGCCATAGAGTAACATCCACGAGTTGACTGCTGGTCCCCTTTAATGGTGATAACTTCTTGAGCGGCTGGGACTTTCATGGCGAGGTAGTGTATGGATACCACCGCTTTAGTTGCGACCAAGAACGACATACCCAGTATAATATTATAAGTACCCGGGTGATACACAATAAGAAAATCAATCATATGAACAATACAGTGGAGTACCTTACCAAAGGTAACGGGCAATATGATGATGCCTTTTGGGATGACCATATCCCTGGCGAACCCAATAAGAGGCGTAGCATATGGGGTGATCTTTGGCGACTCAATCAATAGTTGATTAAAGACATTTTTGAAAATGATATCGACGAAGCTGTCGATATCTACAAGAGTCATTTCTACTTTACCAGTAGCAACCTTCAACGTAATTACTAAGGCATCATCATGGGGGTACGAGATACCTTCAGTATTTTTTTCTGTGAAAAGGATCGGTGGGGGATGGTGGGGTATCTAAGGCGTGCCCCATCCATTAAAATTGACTTCTCTGCTAATATTAGTTGTTAATGACAACAATCTACCATAGCTTTTGATAGTCCTCCTGGATTGGCCAGCTAGAGTCGGTCCGCCAGTGATCATCCGAACATACACGCCTTTCTTATGTCCCGGTGGCACCTCTCGTTCAGGGTTGCCATTAGCTACCCACTTGCCCTTATCATACTTCATGGATTTTCGAGCCTCTCTCATGCCAGCAACAAATTCTTTGAGGTACCCGTTAAGAATCAAATATTCAATTTCCTCACGTGAGCTAAAACACTCGCCTGTGCTATGGTTGAAGTCCTCGTGGAACTCGCAATACTTTAGGCTATGCTTCATATTGGGGTACTTTTTCATTGGCTTGGGCGGACGGAGAAGGCCACTATCCCGAATCTGGTAGAAGATCTGCTCTGGGGAACGATTTAGCGGATTGTAAGATTCACACCGACGCCTCGGTGCTGGCTCTCTTTGCTCTGGTAGTAGCAATCTTGGAGGTTCAGGTACCTGTGAGATACCCTGAGGGTTATACTTTCGTCCCCGCGGGGCAACCCGTGGAGGGCTCCGTGCTCGGGGTACCCTCGGTATTGAGGTTTCCGTCCTCTTGGGCTTTTCTTTATTATTTGTGACCTCGCCTTATCTTCTTGGCACTTTAAATGACATTTCTCATCCATCTCTATCTGCCATAATACCTGGGAACGAGTTTCCCCATATGAAAGTGGGCGTTTCTTTTGAAAAGAACGTCATAACTTGCCCAACCGTAAATTTTTCTCAAAATGGGTCAGTGTGTGTTGGTTTCCAAATGCTCCGGTCCGCAACACCTCTTGGTTGAAATGGTTCACATACTCCACCAAAGGTTCGTCTTTCCTTTGCTTGATAAAGGCAAGTTTGGAGGCTGCCCTATCTTGAGTGGAAACATAGGAAAAGCATTTAGTAAATTCGGATAACAATTGGTGTAGGGAAGAAGATATGCTACCCGCCTTCAATGACTGAAACCATGACTTTGTAGGGCCCGTGAGTGTGTGTGTAAACATCCTACACAGGCGTTCTCATCCACACCCTTGATAAGCATTTGGTCACGATATAACTCAGTATGCTCCGAGGGATTAATGGTACCCGAGTAATGGGGTATCTGAGGCATGGTGAACACTTCGGGAAGAACTATTGTTCGAATCTCCATAGTGAATGGCGAGTGGTAGGTCGTCAGTGTTGGAGCACTTGTGATGTTTTGCTTTTCGGAGAGGAGCTTCACTTGGGCTCCCAGGTTCTCTATTTTTTTCACAAGTTCGAGAGGTACCCTAGGGGCATCTGATGATGTCACCACCATTTGAGAAGCCCTTTTAGCGTTTAACTTGTCATGGAGATCCTCATGGGTATGTTTTCCACGCCTTGTACCCTGGCTGCTGCAGGAATTGTAAGAGGCGGTGGAACGCTCGTCTTAAGAGCCCAAGGTTTGAAACTTTGAATGCTTACCCAATGGCCCATGTTTTGGCTTGCTGGCCTCGGGTACATTTTTTCTTACCATAGCTTGTTGGTCTATTTGAGGTGTTGGAGCATCCAGCGTCACTGGTGAAAGTGAACTTTCAGGTACCCGAGATCCAACCGCCTTAAGTATTACATGGGCAAGATCGTCAAAATGCTTGTGAGAGATGGGTTCCTCATCTTAGCAAATACCAATCGATTGTTTGACAGCCTTGCCCTTGGCGAGACGGGCTACTCTCCTTGCGGGCTCACTACCTTAACCACTGCTGTAATCTCCTATCCTTGTAGGATCTGCCATTAAACCCTTAGAAGGTACGTCGAGTGCATGTATTAGAGCACACACAATAACTAGTTTGATAACTGCGGTGGAGGCTTTTTGTGCTTGTCCCCACAGACGACACCAATTGTTTTCGATAGATTTTGGGGGTAGGAAAAGACAAATCTATCCAGAACAATGAATTTGTATTTTTAGGGGAAACATGGTACCTCGCTAGTTTGTTGTGTTCGGTGCTTCTGAATTCGGAGGAGGTAAGAAGGGAAGAGGGAAGTGGTAACAATGGTGAAAGGCTTGAACCAAGAAAAATGGCCTTCGAAACGAGCTTCACACCTGCAAAACAATGAAATAGAGGTTAGAGGTGAAGCTGGGGAACCCTGGCGTTCACACTCCGAAGCTCAAGTTAGCAAACTCAATATTTTTAATGGTAAAGAGAGCTTGCCAGCCCTCTGTAAATCAAGGTTTAAGGTTGAAGAAAGCTTATTTTGTGGAGTGTGAGTGAATGAGAACATGATGGATGATAAAACCTAGACACCTTTATATATGGAGTACCTCAACTGCCACGTGACGTATCCTTTTTGGCTATTGGCTATCCTTTTTCAGACCTTTCACGTCTTTTTACCTTTTCATGATTTTTGGGCCGTTATGTGTATGCTTGGGAATCAAGAAGGCGTTCGCGGCGTATCTCACCCTTTGGAAATGTGGTGTGTGCTGGAGAGTGGTCCAAGGTACCTTTGCAGTGGCTCTCAGGTAGGCGACTGAGGACCATTGTCCTTGGAACAATGTCCTTCACTTTTGGCAGAGGTAGCAAGCGGCTGTCCCCCCTTTTCAGTATGACATTTTGATATTTAATTATGACAAAATCAAATATTATCTTTCAAGATATGGAGACATTTCTCATGGCGGACTTTTTCAGAGGATTCTCCTGAATCAGATCTGTCGGGTATCTCGAGTTATACGGAGTACCTCGAGTTACTCTAGAGTTATGCGGGGTACCTCGAATTATGCCGGATACCTCGAGTTATTCCGGGTACCTTGAATTATGCTGGAGTTATTCCGGGTACCTTGAATTATGCTGGAGTTATTCCGGGTACCTAGAATTATGCTGGAGTTATTCCGGGTACCTCGAATTATGCTGGAGTTATGCAGAGTATCTCGAGTTACTCTCGAATTATGCAGGGTACCTTGAGTTACTCTCGAGTTATGAGGGGTACCTCGAATTAAGCGGGGTACCTTGAATTATTCTCGAATTAAGCGGAGTATCTTGAGTTACTCTCAAGTTATGAGAGGTACCTTGAATTATGTTGGAGTTATTCTACTTGTCGACACGTGGCGCTCTGCTACATTTTCTATTTCTCCCCAAACAATTATGTTTCATTAACTATAACATACAAGAACACACAAATAGTTTCTTTGCACCTCTAAATTGTTGCTACTCAAACAACTTTCAATTTACGAAAAGCTAATTTTAGGAGTTGTGCGAAAATTGTTTCAATGACATGCCTTTTGTTTAATTTTTAACATTGATGTTGCTGCAGTTTTCCTAAATTTTACTAGTTACACTATTTTACAGGACTCTTTCTTTTTTTCTTTTTTAAATAAAAACAAAAGACAACTACTCAATTGAATCTTCGAGAAATTCAATTAAGTTGTAGTACAGCTAATGCCATACTTGTGATTCCTAGCTAGCTAGGGATAACCGTATTGCTCTATTCCATAATTATTTCTCAACAGTACGTATTTGTCAATATTTATTGTATAGTTTGTTTCATTGAATTTCGCTTTCTTATCCATCAATAATCTAAACTTAACCTAAACCAATATTGTGGTCGCAGCTCACGTATTATTTGGTTGGGGTTCTTAATGGCTTTTTATCTAGAGTTTCTATTATTATTTGGAGTTAATTGACATGTGTGTCTCATCATTAGCTGAATAAGTTATTAATATAGTTGCTGAGTTATGTTAAGTAACTAGCAGTTAAGTTGTTACATTCTATGACTGTATAATGTTGGCAAGTGCCTACCATTTAGGTACAAATTGTAATTTGTTTGCTTTGTTTTTCTAATTATTTTATGACTATTTTGTCATATATCTTGAATTATTCTTCTATGCTCAAGTCCATATTTTGCATTTACTGAAATTCACCAAATTAAAAATGATATAAAACAACTTAAGCTGCACAAATACAAAATTCCAAATTAATAGAGGAAACTGGTACAAAATACAAAAAAGGAAAAGAAATTATTAAAGAAGCAAATAGTGATAATCAAGATGATGAAACAGAGGGAAAAGACATAGCTGATGACTTCCTTATGATACTCTCACAAATTGCACCCCAAAGATGGAGTGTTTGACTTTAATAAACAATGAATTCAAATTAGAAACAATTGTTTTGTTTGACACATGAACTGATTAATTTGAGTTGTATACGAGAAGGATTAATGTCTACAAAATATTATGAGAAAACAATTGAAAGCCTTAGAGGTGCAAATAGATCAAAATTAAAAACCAAATACAAATTATCCAAGGTTAATACTTGTAACCCCAGGAATTGTTTCGAAACGACATTTTTATGTGCTAAAGATATTTTAAAAGATGTAATATTGGAAACTCCTTTTATTGGTTTAATACAACCATTTACTATTAATAATGATGGACTTAAAACTAAAAGATTAAACCAAGAAATTAATTTTGAATTTATATATAAATCCTCAAATAGGGATGTTAATTTTTAACAACTTATGGACGTGTTCTAAGAGATTTTCATATGTAGACTAGATTTGATGCTTTATATGAAAATTATGTCTTAGAGATTAATTACTTAATTTATTGATATTGTTTTAGAGACTAATTTCTAGGTGTTGTTTGCTACTGAAACAGCAACAAGATAGCACCAAGAAAATTTTTGGTAGCTTTGCTGCTTGTTAACTTGTAGCTAAAAATAAGAGAGAAACCAAACGTGGACTAAAGAGTGTGTAGTAGGAGAGAAACTATATTGAGACAGTTCAATAAGGTTCTGCTATGTAGCAAATACAGAGCCTTAATTAATGTAGCATCATTAGTAGTCCCACTACAATTTATTTTAAGTGTAGTCTGTACGTCTCATATTGGGACCCATGACTTTATCTCATAATAGATTTTTAGTAGGTTGTCTTATCACCTCATTATATTAAAATGGTAGGACAAATCCGCATAAGTTTTTCTGGCCGGCACATGGCACGGCACCTGTCCTTACAATACGATACGGAACAAGCATGTTTTGGTAGCCCACAAAGCATGATACATACATGAAAAGGCCTGCATAAGCACGTTTTACTTTTTAATGAAAGTAAATTTAAAATTTTATAATTTTATAATAACTTGAAATTGAATCTTTTAATATATTTTATTTACATAAGTTTTTTAAATTCACTTAATTTTTAATTTAAAAAATAAACTCTAATTGTTTCTACTTATAATTTATTAAATGAATAGATAATATTATGATTTTGTAAAATATATGTATTAATATTATTATGAACTATGAGTTATGACTCTATGTAAGTTCAAGTTAACAATTAAGTCAACCCTTAAGAAAAATTTATTATCATTGTTGTTATTGTTAAGAATTAAAAAAGGATTACAATACTGTAAGGTCTAACTTAATAGTTAGTATTACATTCTGTTAGTATTATTAATTTATTATTATTGAATATAAACTTAAATTTTGAAATTTTGATTTCGTTCAATTTAAATAAAGGCACATAGACCTAGAAAAAGTACATGAGCTCGAAAAAAAACACCAACAACTTGACATGCCATTTTAAAAATATTTTTAAAAAATTGTCATACTATTTTCTTAGGCATGGCCAATTGAACGTTTTTCGGGCCCACACATGTTAGGCAGGGCCTAAGTGAAAAAACATTAGGTATGAGATGGCACGAAATACATGGTGAGCAGTACCGTGGTAGTCTACGAGTAGAGATGGCAATGGGGAGGGGAGGGGAAGGGACCAATCTCCCCGTACCCATCCCCGATATTTTGCGTATGTCCCCGTCCCGTCCTCATCTCCGTCAAAATTATTTAAGAGAATCCCCATCCCCTCCCCGAATAATAATAGGGGATCCCCGAGGATCTCCGATCCCCGAATAACTAATACATTTTTTTTTGTTTTCGATTTTGAGTTCATCATATTAAAATAAAAAATTCAAATAAAAGTAAAGTTCGAAATATATCTTACATTAATATCCATTACAAAAGTCACATACATTAAATTAGTAAGTAACGCAGCATGCAAGGGATACAAACTATCATGAGCAAATTAATAGCCTAATACAAAATTGTTACAAATAAAATCAAATTTAGATTCAAAATTAACTTTTCAATGGTGGCGTGGGCACTTTATAAATGTGGACTATTTTCTTTACAGCACAATAGTTAAGTCGAAGCAAATCAAGAGCAAATATTAGATTAGATTAGATATTAAAATTGTGATTTGCTGTGGGCAATTATAACAACTAAAAATAAATAAAAAATAGATTTAAGATAAATAAAAAATAGATTTAAGATAAATAAAAAATAGATTTAAGTTTAAAATATTTAATAAATATTAAAATTAAAACAAAATTTTTGGGCTAATAAAATCTGTTCGGTCTTTTTAATGTCCTAAATAAAAATTTAGGACTTTAATTAGTTAATTAAGCCTAAAAGTTTAATAATATAAATATTTTGATATTTTTTTTATTTTTACCAGTACTTATAATTTTATAATTCAAATTTTATTATTTATTTACTAGTAATTTTAAAAAATAAAAATTAAATTAAAAATTAAAATGGGGAAATAGGTAGGGCATGGGGATTCCACCTCATCCCCGTCCCCTCCCCAAATAAGAAATTGGGTAAAACAAATTCTCCGTCCCTTCCCCGAATAAGAATTTGGGTATGAAATTATACCCATACCCTCCCCAAATGAGGAAAATCCCTGAGGGTACTCGTCCCCGTGGGAATTTTTGCCATCCCTATCTACGAGCCCTCATGAGCCTTCCTCAATTGGCAGGGCTCGTGGTCCATCTCTAATTTTTCTCTTATAGAATAATAGTGATACTTCAAACTCGAGTTTTGATGATGGAAAAAAGAAAATGTAGGTTTAGAAAAGAAGAAGTTGGAATATTGGCACCCTTTTAAATATCTTTTAAAATCCTTTTTTGTTATTTAAATATCCTATCAAAATTCTATAAAGATTACAATGTTTCTTATGAAACCTCTTTAATTCTAAAAATAACCATGATTTCTTTTTTAAATAATCCCCTTAAACATTACGCTACCTCTTCGTCGTGCTTTGATCTCCTTCTTTGAATTTCCTTTCTCTGTGATGATCGAATAAACTGAACCTTATAAATCAATATTTCAATTGATGCTTTAGATTTGCAGGTAATAAAAAATTTTATTTCTGAAACGGTTGACTATACATGGCAAGTATTGTAAATAGACAATTTCATTTAAAAAGCCTTTTGAAAACCCTTATTACTGATAGTTTGTTATTGTTCCCGCTAGTTCACAAAACAACCTTGAATATAGATGCTACTAATCACTACTATATAAACCGCTATAATCACAACTCTTTTGTTGATGAATCTAGTCACAATTTTCTCAAATTAGCTCATTTGATTCTTCATTTTCTCTCTATTTTCCTACGTTTTCTTGCTAACCAAACACTCTCCGAAGTTTTTGATAAAACTTAATTTGGTATCAGGGTTAGATCTGATGGCATCTACTAGCACAAATCCTGCTCCTAATTTAGTCTCAGTTTCTCTTTTCAATTTCACCAGGCCGATCAAGCAACATCGTGCAAATTCTAAAATATAGAAATCACAAGTTCTCTCCTCCATAAGAGGCAATAGTTTCAAAGGCTAAATTGATGGATCTAAGCCTTGTCCAGATTAGTTCCTCGCTGCTAGAAACTCAGATAAAAGAGCAAGTGAGAATCCAGATCATGGAGTGTGGAAGAAGCATGATCAACTTACTGATGAGCTGGCTTATGTCTTCAATGAGACCGGCTGTGTGTAATCTTCTCATTGGGTGGAATTATGGATCGGTTAGGATTTTGGAGCTTTTGGGTGTTGCATTAATGTTCACCAAACTTGAGCTTTCATGGTTGTGACTGTTCGATCAGTCTTGAGTGAAGACCATATCTATTTCTAAATAACTGATAAAAAATATATACATGTATATATATAATATATCTTTAACCATATGTGCTTGGTTCTGAAAAATGTTTTGAATTATTACTTAAAGTGAAAGATGAAAGTAATAAAATGATTTATCAGTGGACTAGTGATTGCCCAAGCAAACTGATTTTGTCCAATATAATAAATAATAGGGAAATTATCATTTATATACTCTACATTTGCTCTGTTATCAAAAATACTACAATACTTTGAGGGTGTATCAATCGTCCACCCTAAATTAACAAAACGTATCAGCTGACCACCAAACCATTAGTTGCCATTTGAAAGTTAACGGAATTACAATGAAGTGACTATTTTACCCTTGAAACTTAAATTAAAGTAAAGGAAAATTATCATTTGTATACCCTTAAATTCTCTTTTTATCATTTGTATACCTTAAATTTTCATTTGTATCATATGAAAAGACCAAATTGCCCCTTTGACGTCATCATATTTAAACGGCAACTAACAGTTTAGTGGTCGACTGATACATTTTGTCAACTTAGGGTGGACGATTGATACGCCTTCAAAGTGTTGTAATATTTTTGATAACAGAGTAAACTAAGGGTATACGAATGATAATTTCCCTAAATAATATTGTGCTAAGGACACATTAATTATACTTATTGTATCAAGGGTTAATGATTGCTTGGGAGCTTGGGATTCGGTGGCTATTAATGGAAGTGGATAGTTTATGTGTAACTCAACTGATTGCTAGCTCCTCTGTACCTTTTAATGATTATTTGCAGTTGACACTGTCTATTCAGGAGCTTTTGAAGCGGGAATGGCATGTTGACATTATGCATATCTATCACGAGGTTAATTTTGCTACCGATGTTCTTGTTAATTATGCTCACTCTCTACCTGTGGGTCTACATATTTTTAATTCTCCTCCGGCTTCTATCAATCACATTCTTCTTCATGATTTGTATGGGGTGGCTTATCGCCGTTTTGTTTTATCATAGCTCTTTTTAAGGAGCCCATATGTACCAAAAAAATTATACTTATTGTAGTAAAATTAGCGGTGAATATAATTTATACTCATCAACAATGTTATGCCACATCATTTACTAGGGTTGTAAGTTAAAAATTCTAACTAAACAAAGAATTGCTCTATGTTCATGAGCAATTCTAGAGTATATTAATAGTGTTACGCCCAATTAATGCATGCATGCTATGTGTATATTTATTTTAAAAAATCACCATGTAATTAATAGTTATGTTTATTTAAACTACACATGTCATACATGCATTAATTCGGTACCATACCTTTGATATTAGCTAAATTTACGAAATAGTTATCATACTTTAATTGGGGTTTGCATTAATTAATGTTCATCAAACAATTGAAAGAGATAGAAAAAGAAAAAGAAAACTTCTTTTACGATATATATGCATGGTTCTTGAAGTACTTACTCACAAGTGAGCTAGAGACGAAAGAAGTAAAGTGATTTACCACACTATTAATTACTCGCCATTAGTGATTGCACAAGCACACTGATTTTGATAACTATGAAATTTGTGCAATGAAATGACAGTATCCAATAATAACGTTTTAGGAATAAATTCTATTGCAAACCTATGGTAGCAATGAATATGATTGAGATATTTCAGGAGCATCGTTAGATGGGCCATCGTGTATCAATAAACCAAACATAAACTTCCTCTTCAAATTAAATATAACGTTCATATATAGTCGGCTTTTAATATACGTTCCTTTTTTGCAATTTGTCTAGGCCACTTGATGGGCTTCAACTGATGAAGTTATGTCTGTACAATAACTTCTACAACATGCACAACTACTTATTTGTCTATCAATTATGAATACTATATATAACTTTCGAAAACTTGATGTGTGTGTATATATGTTTAATCGAAAATTTAGGTATATGCTGAAAACTACTCTTCCTAAAGTTTGTTTTTTTCTTGTAATTTCAGCTCTCGTTAACCCTTTTCTTTCTCTTCCCCCATTGCATGAATATAAATTCAACTCATCTCGAATTCGTCATATTTATCTAATATGAAAGTTGGGGTTTTGCTGTGTGAGACCAGCTATAACATATAGCAAACCCACAAATAGTTTCTCTAATTTGTTGCTACTCAAATAATTTAATAATTATGAAAAACTAATTTTAGGTCAATTTCTAAGTTGCAATTAATGTAACTTAGCAGTTGCTCGAAAGTTTTTTCAATGACATGGATTTTGTTTGATTTTTGTTGATGCTGAAATTAGGTTGATTTAGTTAGTGACTCGATCTCAGATCTTTGCATCAACATTAAATTTATGTGGTGGTGGAACGACTTGCCAATCATTGAGAATGCCCTAAACTTTCTTTTGGCGTAAACTCTCCGACGCTCAAGTTAATTTATAGGTTTCCCATAATAAAAGTAAATAAAATAAATAGTTTTTCTTTTTTCTTTTTGTAAAGATGGATAAAGACTCTCTAATAGTGAAAAGAGTAAAAAAAATATCATAGAAAGAAATTTTTTTTTTACCCCCTTGGCGTGATTTTCCTAGGGTTTTTATGAACACCACAAGCCCATGACCTTAGATCGTGGCAATAACCATTAATGGATTAAATACGCGCCCTGATTTTTCAGAGGAGATCTGTGGCGGTTATTTTAACTGAGTCTTACTTCCTGGTGACTTGCTCCAATGTCTCTTCAAACCCATATGCTCGAGGTCACTAAAATTACCTCCTGATCGAGGTGGCATGCTTGGGGTCACCAAAATTACCACCCGATCGAGGTGCTTTACTTATGGTCTGAAGAATTACCTCCTATTTCAGTTGTTCTGCTTGAGATCATCAAAATTACCACCTGGTAGAGGTGTTCTGTGAAATACTAGTTATGCTTGTTGTGCAAATTTTATTGAACTCGCAAGTGCACGAATCTATTGTAGAATAGATTAATGGTGACGAGTGTCGATCCCACGAGGAGGTGGATTTTAATTATGTGTAGAATTAATTTACTAAGTGGGTGGTTGGATTTATGGTGAAAGTGACTTAGATTATCCTAAAATTTGAATTGAAATGGCGAGAATAAATTGAACAGAAAACTATTAAAATGGAGTGCTTGGGTATCTGGATTTGCATCAACATGCACAATGAACTAATTATTCCTTATTATTGCCAATTAAATCATGAGGGGGGTTTCCACTTCTCATGAACCACACTCTAATTAATATGGTACTAAGGGCTTATTGTGCCAAATAATAATAACCTTGTACTAGGGAGTCGGTTAAACCAGTGCGGTATCTAAACAAGATTATTACTATTTGTTGACGAAAAGTCAAAACATCCACAATAATTAGAGGGGAAGCGAAAGTAAATTTACCAAATAAAGCCCATGACACATGTTGAGACTTCACCTTTAACCCAAGATTAAAAAAAAAAAATTAGCTACTCATAATTGAACTAGGAGTAAAATGGAAATTTATTAAAATACGTAGAAAATACAAGATGGATAAGGAATTACAAAAATTAGAGCTAAAAAATGAATTCAGGGATGCCAAATTAAGGGGGAAAGCCCACTTTTTATAGATACACTGAGTAAATCATGGCCATCGGATTAAAAACATTTTAGACGTTGAGGATTGCGCCACGTGTCAACAGTACGCGGTTTGACCTTGAATAGTGACGCGGTTTGAATAGTGAGGCGGCTTGAATAGTGATGCAGTTTGGTTATAAATAATTCCGTGTATATGCATGTACCGTACGCACAATTTTTGGTCCACTAACATGTTGCCACGTCACCGATCAACAGTACATAAGAATTTTAGTCCAATAGGATCGTGCCATCTTATCAGTCAATGCCACATCATCGTTCTGTATATGTCAACAGTATCATGAATAGTAACATGGACAGTACCGTATATGTGAATAGTACCATACATGTGAACATTGCCATTTTTCATTTTATGCTCTTCCTAAGGTTTTCGACTGTCCTGAGTTCAAAATTGATGTCTGTTTTGCTGTCTGATCTCTCGTTCATTGTGAAATAAACATAATTCCCCTAAAACACATAAAATACTTAATTATAATACAACACAAATAATTAAATCACAAGAGACTTAAATACATAAAAGTAGGAATGTTAGTGAAACTTGAAGTGTAAAATGACGATTTTCTCCTTTATAAATATACACTTTTTAACACTCAACACACCCCCTAACCAGCTTATTGCTAGTCCCTAGCAATTAAAGTAAAAACAAAATTCAAACCCAAAATATTTTTTTTTATAAAAACAATCATGTTTATTCAATCAGACTAATGATAGCAATCAAATAAAAGTATAAACATTATCTCCAATCTAAAGAAATATCACTCTCACATTAACCATCTGCATGAATCAGCCCAGTAGACTTTGTCACAGCTACTTTCAAGAATGACATGTCAAACCCCAAAATCTCATTGGAAGTAGTAACATTCTCACAAAGAAATTAAACCTAATAAAAATAGTCACTCCAATGAATGGTAAATTTGAGAGAAAATAATAGAGAAGTAATATCACATGCTCTTACCAAGATGAAAGAAATATGCCCACAGCTTAAAAATACACGATCTGAAATCAAACAAAATGCTAGTCAACCCAATGCATTCATTTTTTTATGCATCATTACATCTTTTTAGCCCATATAACTAGCTTCTACTTCAGTCTATAGATCCCTAAAATCAAGGACTTTTATTAGGACGTAACTAGGCTAAGGACATGGCTAACAAATGAGGGGAAATAAGAAAAACAAAATATATATTTGAGAAAAAATAGAGATTTTTTTTGGAAATTACAAAGTGCATTTCGCTTATTTATTATAGTTATTATTTTTTCTTTTTTTAAACAATTTTGTTTTTGTTTTTGTTTGGTACAACTTCACTAAACAAAATAATTATTTACATTTTTCTCAAATATAAATAGGTGATAAAACTTGTAAGACATCGGGTAATATTCCAAATCGGAGTAGGTCAAGATGATAAGTTGACAAAAAAAAGTTTTTTTTAAAGGCTCAAAATGGTTAAATATGGATATTTCACAAAAGGGATGGCTAGAAAGGTTTAAACAGGTCAAAGATGGCATTTCCGTCGTCTTTTAAGGCTCTAAATAATCTTCCATATGTAGTTACACGTTTTTTTCTCTCTCTTTCTTTTAGAGGATTGACTCAAAGGAAATCTAGAGATCATGTATAAAATAATAAACTGCTAAGTTGTATGAAAAATTGACAAAAAAGGTTACTCTCCAAGAAAAATGACAGACTCAAAAACTCACTTGGTATTCATTATGACATTTAGGGGTGTTCAGAATCCAATCCGATCCGCTCAATCCGTCTGATCCATGAAAATTCGATCCGTATAAATCCGATCCGTGGATCTGTGGATTGGATATGGACTGAAAATTTAAAAATCCGCAGTCGATGGATTGAATATGGATTTACTTTTGTAAATCCGTAAAAATCCGTGAATCCGCAAAAAAAAAAAAATATATATATATATATATATATTTAGTTAAAAATTTATTATAAATTTAATTAAAGAATATTATAAATGTGACATTACATAGTTACATAAGCACTATAACATATCTTAGCCATTACCTAATAATAATATTAAATAAAAAATAATTAAATAATCAAATATACAAATATAACTTGTAAAAATTGTAAAACAAAATAAAAGTAAAGTCACACGCACTGGCAAAAGCAAAGTAACATAACTCCAAGTTACCAACAATTTACAAATTCACCCAAAAGCAAAGTAACGTAACGCCAAGTCACCAACAATTTGCAAACAAAAAACCATAAGCTTCCCCGCCGTCACACGCACTAGCAACACCCAATACTGGTTCGATACACTCTCGACACCGTTTTGAAGGACGTCGGCCGCGTGATTCCAGCGAGAGCAAGCCATCTTCTTCCCCGAGTGCATCGAGCCACTTCACAATTACTGGTTCCAGCCAAACAATTGCACTATCACAACTTTCAAGATCGCCACCCGTACTTCTCCTGGTTCCCATCATTGACGGCTCCGTAATTACCACTTTTCGACAAGTGCAATATCTCTGGTCAAGGATCAGACTGTGTTTGGTTTCAGAAACTTCGTCATTTCAATTAATTGTGGCTTTATTTGAACAAGTAATTTCGGTGTTATGTTAATGTGTTATTGTAACTTTATTTGAATAATTAATCTTAGTGTGTTATATTTTGAAACTTTAAACGTATTATTGTAGCTTTATTTGAACAATTAATCTCGATGTACTATATTTTGAAACTTTGAATGCATTATTTTAGTTTTATTTAAACAATTAATTTGTTTAAATTTTATTCAATTTTAAATTTAATTGGTAGTAAAATTATTTTTATATTAGATTTTTTTTTAATTTCATTTGTTCATGGATTGGGGAGGCCTAAAAATTTTTAATTCAGAAACTAATGCGCAAAATGGTGGATTGGATATGGATTAAGTTAAATCTGCATCCGATCCACAGACGTATGGATTGGATATGGATTGAGTCAAATCCGCATCCGATCAGCAGATGTATGGATTGTATTTGGATTGAGTTTAATCAATCCGTGGATTGGATTGGATTGAAAAATTATAATCCGCAAAATTGTAGATCAAATATGAATTGATGTCTAATCTGTAAAATCTGATCCGTGAACACCCCTAATGACATGTGCATTCCTTCAAGCAACTCATATTTATCTCCAACATCAACATGTAGAATAGCAAACATGGCGTAATATCGCTTAAGACCAAAGATAATACAAATACTAAAATTTGAAAGTCATCATGTCATCGAATGTTAAAAAAAAATCACATAACCTTTTTTTTTTTTTTTAGGTTCAAACGACATTCTACCCCTCAACCTATTCTAAATATGAAAAGAAAATATGCATGCAGAAAGGTGAAAATGATGCAGAAAAACTAATTAGAAAAGTTACACTTAAAATGATAGAAAAAAATGGTTTTTTTTTTAACTGAGAAGATGCGCTTCTAGAGTCACTAACTCAATATTCAGCCATATTCGACTCAAAAATTTAAAATTTATAAAGGAGGTATTAGAAAGAAGAAGTTAAAAAAAAATGATTGTCAAAGCTTAATAAAGAAAAAAAATGTCTGAAATATTTTTTGTTTTACTTTCAATCCAAGAAGATGCGTTTCTAAAGTCACTACACTCGATATTCAGCCATCTTCAACACAAAAAGTTAGCCACTGTTAGTCTTTACAATAAAAACTAGTAAAAACTTAACCAAGATTCCACAATTGTCAACTATTCCCTCCCCACAACCAGAACAAAACACTGTCCTCAATGTTTTGAAGGAAAGAAGTAGAGTTTAGAAGACATCACTTAGGTGGTGCAAATTTTATTTTCTGTGGAAGGAATGAAATAATTTTTTATTGCATGGTTAAGAAATGCGATGAAGCCATCATAAAAATTACTGACATTTAACAAACCAATGAGTTTCTAGTGAATGTGCAGATGGGCCCAAGATGCTAATGTGATAAGTGCCTCTAGAGTTGTAAGATCTCCTGGTAGGAAAATAAAAGCATAAGCATGATTTAGCATTTCAATTATTCTCTCTTGCATACCTAAGACGACTAACTCTTCTCCAGTCGATGAGTCAGACAAACTGCCTAAAAGTTTTAGGGCTCTTGGGATGATGCCTAACACTTGGCTTCCTATGACAAAAGCAGCTTCTGAGACCAATTTTGATAACCCTCGATTACCTTCTCTATACACCAAGTGTAATTTTCTCCCTGCTATGCTTCGACCAACATCTATGGCTGCCTCAACGAACTATTTATGTTTGCTATAGTTAAATCCCGAAAGCACAGAATTGTTCTTGAATTATTTATTGGGAGTAGCCGCCATTGGGATACTTTTCAAAAATAATTTGTGAGTGCTTACAAAAAAAAATCATATTTAAGAATCTTGATGACAGTGGGTTACAGCTGTGTATGAGATAGCATGTCTGTGTCAATTAACGCGTAAATCACATGGCTCGAGAGTAAAAAAGCAAACAATAAAAAAGAAAAGAAACAAACAATGATAAAATAAAATAATTAAAAACAATAATGCAAATGATAAAACAACAGTGAAATAAAACAACAATGAAGCAAAAGGATATTTACAGGTAGTTGCGACTGTGACTCACATCTTCCTTTGGTTTTACGTCCAGAAACGACTTGAACGCCCTCTATGGGTTGAGGATGGGCTTCCCATCCAATTTTCTTATAAATTGGCAAATATGATCATTTATAGTCAGATTCCCGAAACTATATCGTGCATGTTTTTTCTAGAATAATGGCCATAACTGGAGAATTGCTCATTGTACATATCCATTGGGATGCGTTTCAAGAGACAAAAGAATATCATCCAATGACTCCTTATTCAAGCCATCCCTAATGAATTGAATCTTGTATTCCCTGTTATCAGACACCATTCCTAAAGAATATGGTTTTTTATTGTATCTCATTCTAGCACACTTATGACAAGCAACAAAAATTCTTCGAGCTCTTCGTTTTCTTGCATAATTTCCTTTACCACAACTAGGCATGTATGCAATAAGTTTTGTAGGCAACTCACCAGCCAATCGTACTTTGGCCTTGATTAACCAGCGGATGTCAGCAGGTATGTTGTTCCGCATAAGCAATCGTATGTGTTTGGATCGAGCTTTATAGATTGTAAGGAGGGCATTCTGAGGAAGTGAATGGAATTGATTGTGAAGCTTTGCTAAAATCTCGTTTCTGTCCATACCTTCGCCTCAGAAGATCAATTATCATGGGAAACTGAAGTAACCGACTTGATTGTCACGGAGTACCGTTATCCGCCACTAAACTGGGGTAATAGACTAAAACACATAAACGAAACAACAAACTAAAACACATAAAGAAACTTACAATTGTCCTCTTATTGAATTTACCTTAAGCTCCAACTGAATGTTGAAGATACCTCCCTCAATGTCTCTGAGTTGTCTTTCTAAATTCTCAACATGGGATACTAACTCTGGTGGTTGTAGATCCCAAATATGATGTGTTTTACAAAATCAAATCTGACTTCTGAGATGATATTTTACACGTTGAAGTCGTCTAAGAAGGTCTAAGAGGATCTGTTTAGCTGAGGTATTCATGATTAACAATGATGAAAGAAAACTTAATGGTTAAACAAACACACTTATCCAAAAATAATTTCAATAAGCAAAAAAATAGTAAAAAGAAAGAAAAAAAATCAAATCACTGAAAAAAAAGAAAAATCTCAATTCAAATCTAGTGGGTCACTCAAATTTATTTCGTGTCCTCTCCATGTGGTTGGTACTCTAGATATGGCTTTAATCTTTGGCCATTAACTTTAAAAGTGATATCGTTCTTTGGGTTCTTAATTTCAATTGCCCCATGTGGAAAAAATAGTGTGAACAATAAAGGGGCCATACTATCGAGAGCGTAACTTACCTAGGAATAAAAGTACTTTCTGATCTGGAGTGAAAGATTTTCTCAAAATTTACTTGTCATGAAAGACTTTCATTCGCTGCTTGTAAATTTTGGCATTTTCGTATACATCATTGCGAATTTCTTCAAGTTCTACCAGCTGTAATCTTTTTTCTGAGCTAGCTTGTTACATGTCAAAGTTGAACTTCTTGATGGCTCAGTACGCACGATGCTCGAGTTCCACAAGTAGGTGGCAAGCTTTTCCATACACTAGCCTGTTGGGTGACATCCCAATCGGGGTCTTGAAAGCAGTTCTATATGCCCATAATGCATAATCGAGTCTTAATGACCAATCTTTTATGTATGGCCTCATTGTCTTTTCTAATATGTGCTTTATTTCTCGATTGGAGATCTCAACTTGGCCACTAATTTACGGATGATATGGGGTCGCCATTTTGTGAGTGATGGAATACTTTGTCAAAAGAGCTTTGAATGATTTATTACAAAAGTGGGCACCACCATCACTGATTATTGCTTGAGGGAATCCAAATCGTGAAACAATGTTTCTTTTTAAAAATCCTATCACCACTTTGTGATCATTGGTTCTACACAGAATTGCTTCTACCAATTTTGATACGTAGTCAACAGCAACCAATATGTATTGATAGCGAAAAGAAGGGGGAAAAGGGTCCCATAAAGTCGATACCCCACACATCAAAAATCTCAACCACAAAAATTAGATTTAGTGGTATCATATTCCTTCATGTAATGCTCCCCATTCGTTGAAACCTATCACATGAAGAGTAAAAAGTGTAAGCATCTCAAAATATAGTTGGCCAATAGAACCACATTGTAAAACTTTAGTAGCTATTTTCTTAGCACCGAAATGACCTTCACAAGCTTGTTCATGGCAAAATGAAAGGATATTTTGAAATTCATTTTCTGAGACACATCGTTTAACAATTTAATCTGCACAGTACTTGAACAAATAAGGGTCATCCTAAAAGAAATTCTTTATTTCCGTAACAAAAATTGGCTTTGTCTTGCTTGGTCCAATGCTCTGGAAGTTGACCTGTAACAATATAATTAACGATATCAGCATACCATGATAATACTTCCATACTCATCAATTGTTCATCTGGAAATGATTCATTCAATGGTAATGGTTCCATAATTGTGAAAATGGATATGAGAGAGATGGTCAGCCACAACATTTTCTGTGTTTTTCTTATCTTTAAATTCCAAGTCAAATTCCTGCAAAAGTAACACCCAACGAATTAGTCTAGCTTTTACATCTTTTACATCTGTAAAAGTAACACCCAACGAATTAGTCTAGCTTTTACATCTGTAACAATATAATTAACGATATCAGCATACCATGGTAATACTTCCATACTCATCAATTGCTCATCTGAAAATGATTCATTCAATGGTAATGGTTCCATAATTGTGTCAAAATGGATACGAGAGAGATGGTCAGCCACAACATTTTCTGTGTTTTTCTTATCTTTAAATTCCAAGTCGAATTCCTGCAAAAGTAACACCCAACGAATTAGTCTAGCTTTTACATCTTTCTTTGTGAGAAGATATTTAAGAGCAGCATGATCTGTGAATACAATTATTTTACAACCAATAAGATAAGATCGAAATTTCTCTAATGCAAACACTATTGCTAGCATTTCTTTTTCAGTGGTTGAATAGTTCAATTGTGCATCATTCAATGTCATACTAGCATAGTAAATAACATGGGGAATTCGATCAACTCTTTATCCTAATACTGCTTCTACTGCATAATCAGATACATCACACATAAGCTCGAATGGTAAGCTCTAGTTTGGGGGCTGAATGATGGGTGATAATGTCAACAACTACTTTAATTTTTCAAATGCCACAAGACATGAATCATCAAAGATAAAAGGTACATCCTTAGTAAGTAGATTGCATAAGGGTCTAGAAACTTTGCTAAAATCTTTAAGGAAACATCTATAAAAACCAGCACACCCAAGGAAAGATCTTACTTTTCTGACTGTTTTAGGTGGAGGAAGATTGGAAATGAGATCCACCTTGGCTTTATCAACCTCAAAACCTTTGCATGAAATGATGTGACAGAGAACAATACCTTATTTTACCATAAAATGGCACTTCTCCCAATTTAAGACCAATTTTTTCTCTATATATCTCCACAGAACTAGTGTTAGATGATGTAAATATTGATCAAATGAGTCACCAAAAATAGAAAAGTCATCCATAAAGACTTCAAGTAATCGTTCAACCATATCAGAAAAAATGCTTAACATGCATCGTTGAAATGTAGCAGGTGCATTACGTAATCCAAATGACATCCTCCTATATACAAAAGTGCCAAAGGGTAAGTGAAAATGGTCTTCTCTTGATCTTTTAGTGCTATGTGGATATGATTATATCCTGAGTAGCCATCTAGAAAATAATAAAATTCATGGCCTGTTAATCTATCAAGCATTTGATCGATAAATGGTAAAGAAAAATAGTCTTTAAGTGTGACAGAATTCAACTTTCTATAATCAATGCATACACACCATCCTGTAGTCACTCTAGTGGGTATCAATTCATTATCAGCATTGGTAACTACTGTGACTCCTGACTTTTTGGGGAAAATTTGCACATGATTGACCCATGAACTATCAGAAATAGGGTAAATGATACATGTGTCTAATAGTTTAAGGACTTCAGTTCTAACAACTTCTTTCATGTTAAGATGAATGTAATGCATGCAGTCTATTGGGTTTATACATTTTATGTCGGCTTTGGTCCATCCTAATGCTTCTTTGTGTTCTTTTAAAACATCCAACAACTTACCTTTTTGTTCATCATTTAGGGATGATGTGATAATTACTAGCAGATTCTTTTTTCTCCCAAAAATGCATATTCCAAAGTATTGGGTAATGGTTTGAGCTCGAGTTTCGGTGGTAATTCTGATGATGAGATGAGTTTATTCTCTGATGGTGCTAGTTGCTCAACTCTTGACTTCCATTTATTAGTGTCCATGGATGGTGCTGAGTCAAGTAGGGTGTTGACCTTATCGATTGATATGTCAATATTAAAATTTAAACCGAAGTGAGTTAAACACGTTTGTAAAGGGTCATCACTAAGGTTTGAAAGAAAAATATTATCAACTAATGCTTCTATTAAATCCACTTCAACAATTCCATCATCTGCATTGTGAGGTTGTTTTGCAATGTTGAAGATGTTTAGCTCCATAGTTATGTTGCCAAAGGACAACTGCATATTTCCAGTCCTGCATTAAATGTGAGCATCGGCAGTTGCTAAGAAATGTTAGCCTAGGATAATGGGGATGTACTTCCTTGAATCCTAGATTGGTTGAGTGTCAATTACAATGAAATCAACAAGAAAATAAAACTCTTCTACTTGGATAAGCACGTCCTCTACAATATCACAAGATATTTTTCGTGGACCGATCTGTAAGCTGTAACACCACTGGAGTTGGGTGTAATTCTCCAAGTTCAAGTTTCACAAATACTGAGTAGGGTAACATATTTATACTAGCTCCTAAATCCAACAAAGCATTCTCAATTGTATGGTTCCCTATACTACATGAGATAGTGAAGGAGCCTGGGTTTTTATATTTTAAAGGAATTTTATATTGGAGTATAGAGCTAACGTTTTCTATTAAAATGTCTTCTTTTGAACGTGAATATTTCTCTTTTTAGTATAAAAGTCTTTAAGAAACTTAGCATATGAAGGCACTTGTTTTATAGCATCAATCAAAGGGATGTTAACACTTACCTATTTGAAGATTTCAAAAATCTCACCCGTGGATTTTTCCTTATTTCATTTAGCTAACCTTTGAGGAAATGGAGCTTTAGGAACATATTCTCGTGAGTTGGTTTCTTTTTTCTCCTCTGATGATGAGTCTGAAATATAAGTGTGCAACCCAAGAGAGGGGGTGAATTGCAATTTTAAAATTTATCCTAACAAATCCACACAATAAGCAATCTAATGTCTTAACAATAATTGAAAATAATAAGTTCAATTATAGCACAATAATTAAAGAGTAAGGGAGAAGAGAAACAAACATACGAATTTTTACGTGGTTCGGCAATCCCCGCCTACGTCCACGCCTCCAAGCGATCCAAGCTCGAGGATTTCATTATCCAAGCCTTTCCAAGGCTTCAACGATTACAATTGACTTTGAGGTGTCAATGAACCTTTACAACAAGAGATTATATCTCTAATCTCTTCACTCAAGTGTCTCACACACTCAAATTCTTACAAATGAATTGAAGAAATGAAAGTTACAATGAAACTCATTCAATGAGTAGATATTCAAAGATGAAGAACAATGAATGATTCAATGATTTGTGTTTTGCAAGTTGAAGGCTCAAGATATCACGCGTGCTTTTTGTTTTTGCTTGTTGGAGAGCTTCAAAATGAGTTGGATTTGAGTTCTTATAGTTTGAGCTCGAAAACTAGCCGTTACTCACATTTCAGGCATATCCGGTTTGCCGTTTATGGAATCCGGTAAGCCGGATTTATGTTACCGTTAAGGCAAAATTCAAAATTTTGCCTAACCGACTTGCCGGATTCGGAATCCGATAAGTCGTTTTCGTTCTAGATACATTCTGCCCAGAATCCGGTTTTCTGATTTTTATAACCGGTAAGCCGGATGCTACAGTAACCTGCTACAGTGAAATTTTTCTTAAATTTTTAGTTTGACCCCAAAACTTTATAAAACTGTAGTATAGCCCAAAACGTTATGAAACTTTACAAATAAGTCTAATTTCAGAATTTCTAAATAATTCTTCATTAATCCCAAACTTTCTAAAATTATGATTTCGCCTAAACTTATGAAATTATAGAATGACCCAAAAATATTTAAATAGTTTTAAATAGGTCCAAATTCGAAATTTAAAACACTATCAAAGATTTTGAAATTACTTTCATTTTAGTCCAAAATGCTTTAATTCCATAACATCATTTTCTTATTATAAAAGCACAATTCATAAATCTTTACTTAATAAATACATGTGGTTTGTTATCATCAAAATCAATATTTATAGCCATATAGGCTAACAATCTCCCCCTTTTTGATGATGACAAAGCACATTCAAAACTTTAATGTTGTTATGAAAAAGCTCATTCTTAATCAATGCAAGTTAAAAAATGATTTTAAAATAGTTTAACAAAAACTCCCCCTGCATACATGCTCCCCCTAGATACATGCATATTTTCATAACACATATTAAATCATTCTCCCCCTTCATCATAAAAAAGAATAAAAGGCTCTCCCTATCAATCATCAAAATCGCAACATAAGCACATTAGTAAAAAAAATATCCATAAGCATAAGAAAATCCATATAATCCATAATAATCACTCAAAAACAAATCCATAACATCCAACATAAATAGTCACAACAAATCCATATCATCCAAAACAAATACATAAACCGAAAAGCATAATAACCATCTATAGAGTCGAAAATAAAAGAACACACAATGCAGTAAATGAAATGTAAGTGTGTCCAAGTACAAGCATAAGATACTACTCAGGTGGTGAGGATGGAGGTGAAAGAGGTGGAAACAGATATGGAATGCCGAAGTGCTCGAAGAGGAGGCGCTGGCCATGAATGAGCTGCTGCTCCTGCTGAAGCTCAGTCTGCCGCACCGAAAGTGTCCGCACCTCATCCATAAGCTGCTGAAGAGTAACATCTCCAGAGGTAGGAGGTCGAGGAGGTGATGAAGCGGATGTAGATGCACTAAGAACTGAAGCAACCGTGGAAGAAACTCGGCGCCTACGTTGCCCTCGAAATGAGAGTGAGAAAACTGGAAGCTGATCAGCTGGAATCACAACATTAAGTGGCCGATCATCACTTGGGGCTAGAAAGGTGAACTTGTTATCGCTGTATTTGACCCAAGTGCCATCCTTCCACTCAAAGCCTAACCCAATAATAACCTCATCTCCAATACCCTTGGACGGCCTACAAGATGGTTCTAGAATCGGCACTTCAAAGAATTTAAGAATTCGGGTAATGAAATGACCATAAGGAAGAGAGCAGGTAATCAAGGCTGGAATGCTCAACATGGTGCGAACGATGGAATAACCCAAGTCAACCGGGCGACCTCTAAGAATACAGTCAATCATGGCGACATCCATGTGAGAAACCTCATCCAAATGTCCTGATCTAGGAAGTACAATGGACTGGATGATACGAAGCAAAAAATGAGTTTGAAGACAAAGACACTGAGTGCGGAAATGAATGGTACAGTCTTCAACAGAAAGATCATTATACCGACAAATATTACGAACGGCATCAACATGAACATAATCATCAATTTCAAGAGGTTTCCTCAGAGAAAAAATGTCCAAGCCATCATCGGAAGATCCTAGGATGTTGTCCAAGTCCGAATCATTAAACTCAATCAAAACTCCTCCAATTGTGGTGATTACTCGATTCTCTTTCTCCGCGGAACAATCCATATTCGAGTAAAATACTTTCACCAAGTCGGGATACACATTCTCCTCAATCAATAATGCATCAATCCAACCAACATCTCCCAACAATTGAAATAAAGTTCTATGACTAATCTGGAGAGTATGCAAAATATCCGGTAAAACAAAGAAAGTGTTGAGTACCTCACGAGTCCGAAAGTTTTGTTGGAACCGTTTGATCAAGTGTTGCTTGTTCTGAAAATGAATGGACTCAAAGGTGGATTGACTGGAGGTGCCCCTTACTTCCCGTGGCTGTGTGGATGGTTGAACCGGTTCTTTGCCTTTTCTACGAACCGGCCGAGAGCTTGACATGGTGATTTTGTTGGATTTGAAGATAAAAACACCAAATAGAATGAAGATGATGAAGATGGAAAGTGATTTGGTGAAATAAATTGGAGCAAAAATGGCTTGAGAGTGAGAATCTAGAGAGAGAAAATTTGGCTCAAAACCTAGGTTGGAATTGGGATCTAAGGATTTAGATGTTGAAAATGGGTTTCAAGGATGGTTTTGTGTTCTTAATGAGATGGGGAATGATTTTTGAGATTCAATTTGATGTGAAAAGGATAGAAAATGAAGGATTTTGGAGTGAGAAAGAGAGAAAATGGAAACGGTTTTGAGAGAGAACAGAAACGAAAAACCGAAACAAGAGAGGAGAAGATGAATAGTGATAAAGGGCACGAATCCAGTTTGCCGGATTTGCTAACCGGCAAGCCGGTTCGAGAACAGATTCAAGACATGCAAAAACGGCTTGCCGGATTGCAAATCCGGTTAGTCGAAAATGAACCCGAGACCAATTATCTCGCTTTTGGCTTGCCGGTTTCATGAACCGGCTGGCCGGTTTCGAGAACTTCCTTTCAAAATCAGTTTTCCGGATTTCTTGAACTGAAAATCCGGGTTTGTTCCAGCAAGTTTCCAAAGCAAATTTAGCTTTCCGGTTTTTCAAACCGGTGAACCGGTTGTGAGTCAGTGAGTTAACTTAGCAAATCCGGTTTTCCGGATTGAAAATCCGGTCATCCGAATATTGTCCAGAGACCAACCAAAGCTAATCCGGTTTTCCGGATTGAAAATCCGGTTGTCTGGAATTTGTCCCGAGAGAGATCAATAGGAAAGAATGTTTTTCCGGAAGAATGAAAAGGGAATATTTGCTAGCTCCTATACTTGTACTACACACACCATTTTATTTCCGGCTTTAAAAATTGATTTATTTTAAATCATTTAGAGATTTAAAACTTTTCAATAAGCCATTTAATGCATGAAACACAAAATCATAAAATCATAAGTTTACAAGCAAATCAAGCTATCTAATTTATGACGCATAAATCCATATGATAACAAACATATCAAGCCATGCAACAAACATATCAAGCCATACAAAGCATGAATTAAGATTCAACATTCATCATTCCAAGCTCATGTCTTATCTTTATAAAATGCTCTTCGCTAAGAGGTTTTGTAAAGATATCCGCAAGTTGATTTTCAGTGGGAACAAATTTAATTACGACATCTCCTTTTTGAACATGATCTCTAAGGAAGTGATGTCTAATTTCTATATGCTTAGTTCTAGAATGCTGAATGGGATTCTTGGAAAGATTTATAGCACTAGTATTGTCACATAAGATAGGAATTTGATCAAGTTTAATGCCATAGTCTCCAAGGGTTTGTTCCATCCATAAAATTTGTGCACAACAACTACCTGCGGCAATATATTCTGCCTCGGTGGTTGAAAGCGCAACCGAGTTTTGTTTCTTACTAAACCAAGAGACAAGAGAATGGCCTAGGAAGTGACATGTTCCACTAGTACTTTTTCTATCAACCTTATACTCAGCAAAATCGGCATCCGAATAATAAGTTAAATCAATATGAGTTCCTCTAGGATACCAAAGGTCAAGATTAATAGTGCCAATTAAATATCGAAAAATGCGTTTGATAGCAAGCATGTAAGACTCTTTAGGACAAGATTGAAATCTAGCACACAAGCAAACACTAAACATAATATCAGGCCTACTAGCAGTCAAGTTGAGTAAGGATCCGATCATACCTCGATAAGTCTTGATATCAACTTCCTTACCTTTCTCATCTTTGTCCAGCTTGATGGTAGTACTCATAGGAGTGCTTTTTGCCGTTCCATTATCATAGCCAAATCTTTTGAGTAGATCTTTCACGTACTTGGCTTGGTTTATGAAAATTCCTTCCTCCTTTTGTTTGATTTAAAGACCAAGGAAGTACTTCAACTCTCCCATCATACTCATCTCAAACTCTTGGCTCATACATGATGAAAAATCTTTACACAACAACTCATTAGTAGAACCAAAAATAATATCATCAACATAAATTTGAACAATAAGTATGTCTTGGTTCTTATGCTTAACAAAAAGAGTTGTGTCCGCTTTTCCCATTGAAAAATCGTTATCCAACAAGAAATTTTTAAGCCTATCATACCAAGCTCTAGGTGCTTGTTTTAAACCATACAAAGCCTTGGATGACTTATACACATGATCTAGAAATTTTTTATTTTCAAAACCAGGAGGTTGTTTCACATAAACTTCCTCCATAATGTATCCATTTAAGAAAGCACTCTTGACATCCATTTGATACAAAATAAAATCCTTATGACATGCATATGCTAACAACATCCTAATGGATTCTAGCCTTGCTACAGGTGCAAATGTCTCATCAAAATCAATTCCTTCTTCTTGGTTGTAACCTTGAGCCACTAATGTAGCTTTATTCCTTACAACCACCCCGGATTCATCCATTTTGTTTCTAAATACCCATTTAGTACCTATAATGAATTGATGTTCTGGATTAGGAACTAATTCCCACACATTATTTCTCTCAAATTGATTCAACTCCTCTTGCATTGCCATAATCTAAGATTCATCATTTTCCGCATCCGCAAAGGATTTTGGTTCAATTTGAGAAATAAACGCATGCTCACATGTGTTTCTAAGAGATGATCTAGTGGTAAAACCTCGTGAGGGATCTCCTAAAATTACATCCTTAGGATGAGAGGACACATACCTCCACTCCTTGGGGAGTGTTTGTGAAGTACCTTCATTTTGCTTTGCATTTGTTTCTTTATGATGTTCCTCTTGAATTCCATGTGGCGCGACTTCTTGGTTGTCATTCGATGCTTCTTCTTATTGTTCTTCTTCTGCATTATTATCAACAACAACTTTCTCCGTAGAGGAAAGGTTAGACTCATCAAATGTAACATGCATAGATTCCTCCACAACTAAAGTTCTTTTATTATAAACTCTATAAGCTTTGCTTGAATTTGAATAACCAAGAAAAATACCAACATAAGATTTTAGATCAAATTTACCAAGATTATCTTTTGTATTCAAAACAAAACATTTGCATCCAAAAACTTTAAAATAGCCAATGTTGGGTTTTCTATCTTTCCAAAGCTCATATGGAGTTTTATTGAGATTAGGTCTAATCAACACCCGATTTAAAACATAACAAGCGGTGTTGACAGCTTCGGCCCAAAAATATTTAGGCAAAGAATTTTCATTCAACATAGCATGCTTCACAAATTCTATCTTTTTGAAAATTAATTTTTGGAAGACCTTTTACTAAATCATTTTTCACGATTTTTGAAATCAAATCCATGCTTGCATGACCTAATCTTCTATGCCATAACCAACCATCATCATGCAATGCGAAGAGACATTTCTCATTTGTTGATGCACAATCTATGTTAATGGTATAGACATTAACACATCTATTTCCTACAAACAAGACTTTCCCATCACATGCATTCTCAATGACACACTTTGATTCATCAAAGACAACTCTATATCCTTTATCACATAATTGACTAATACTAAGCAAATTATGTTTGAAGTTTTCAACCAAACACACATTCTCAATGAGGGTAGAGGATACATTACCGACATTTCCAATTCCAATGATTTTTCCTTTTGAATTATCCCCAAACGAAACATCTCAACAATTTTCGATCTTGGTAAAGCTTGAAAACCAAGAATAATTCACTGTCATGTGTCTTGAACAACCGCTGTCCAAGTACCACTTATTTTTCTTCTTCTTTGAGCCCTGAAAAAAAAAATCTCAAGTTTTAGGTACCTAAACCTTTTTGGGTCCTTGAGAGTTAACAATGGTTCCTTTCGGAACCCAAACACATTTCATACCATAATATGCATTTCTCTTCACTGCACATCTATTTTTCATATGGCCATCTTGATTGCAATAATGAAATACAATTTTATTGTTAATAGATGTATTCTTCACAAAATAACTGTTGTAAAATTTTTGTTTCAAATTCGGTTTATAACCTATGCCACTTTTGTCAAATACATATTTTTGTGAGTTTAGCAAATTGTCCAACATCTTTTGCCCATTTGTGAATTTTAGCACAATTTCATTTAGTTCATTGCTCTTCTTTCTAAGCATTTCATTTTCATTTTTCAAGTCATTCATGTGTGACTCTAAGTGCTCATGTGAAGTGCTAGAATTCTCAAATAATGCAATACTATCATGCAATGTTTTATTTTCTAATTCTAGGCATGTGATCTTTGCACTAACATCTTCTTTTTAAGACATATATTCTTTTTACCAATCTTTATTAGCTCATCATGCAAATCCTTAAAAGCATCATGCAATTCATCATATGTAGGAAGAACACTTACCTCATCAAGTTCATCACATGATTCTTCCTCAACGGCCATGAGAGCTAAGTTTGTCATTTCTTGTTGCTCATCCTCATCATTTGTTTCCTCATCGCTATCATCCCATGTGGCCACCATAGCTTTCTTCTTGAGTTTGTTGAGAAGAGGACATTCCGGTCGTATGTGTCTGGGCTTCTTGCATTCATAACAAGTGATTGGCTCCTTCTTCTCCTTCTTATTCTTGTAGCCTCTGAACTTTCTCTGCTCATTATTCTTCTTGTAAAATTTTCTGAATCTTCTAGCCAACATAGCCAACATAGCCAACTCCTCATCATCCATTTCGCTTTCCTCATCACTCTCACGTTTTAAAGCCTTGAGAGCAATGTTTTTCTTCTTTTCCTCATGCCCTTTTTCATCTGCCAAATCTTCTTCATATGAAATGAGAGAGCCAATTAAATCATCAATAGGTAATACATTTAAATCCTTGGCTTCCTCAATGGCAGTCCTTTTTGGTCTCCATTCCTTAGGTAGAGACCTAATGATTTTCTTGGCTTTTTCACTATTTGAAAAAGTCTTTCCTAGGGCTCCTAGAGTGTTCACTATGTCAATGAATCTAGTATACATAGAGTACACATTTTCATTTTGTTCCATTTGGAACAATTCATATTGTCGAGTGTACCTACTTATTTTAGATTCTTTCACTTGGTTCGTGCCTTCATAGACAACCTCAAGTTTGTGCCAAATTTCATTAGCACTTTCGCAACTAGACACTGTGAAACTCTTTCTTATCTAGTGCACAAAACAAGGCATTCATGGCCTTGGAATTTAGAGAAGCTTTTCTCTTTTCGAATTTATTCCAATCCCGTGAAGGTTTTGGAATATCTTCTCCTACTTTATTTTTAGTCAAAGGCATGAATGGACCATCATTAACGATTTCCCAAATCTCATAATCTAAGGCTTACAAGTAAATTCTCATCCTAGTTTTCCAATATGGGTAATCGTTTCCATCAAAGTAAGGTGGTCTAGTGGTGGACTGCCCTTCCCTAAATGTGGAATCATTTTGAGTTGCCATTGATCTTTAACTCTAGATGGTTAAATCTAAATAAGAGCACCTTGCACTGATACCAAATGAAATATAAGTGTGCAACCCAAGAGGGGGGGTGAGTTGGAATTTTAAAATTTATCCTAACAAATCCACACAATAGGCAATCTAATGTCTTAACAATAATTGAAAACAATAAGTTCAATTATAGCACAATAATTAAAGAGTAAGGGAGAAGAGAAACAAACACACGAATTTTTACGTGGTTCGGCAATCCCCGCCTACGTCCACGCCTCCAAGCGATCCAAGCTCGAGGATTTCACTATCCAAGCCTTTCCAAGGCTTCAACGATTACAATTGACTTCGAGGTGTCAATGAACCTTTACAACAAGAGATTATATCTCTAATCTCTTCACTCAAGTGTCTCACACACTCAAACTCTTACAAATGAATTGAAGAAATGAAAGTTATAATGAAACTCACTCAATGAGTAGATATTCAAAGATGAAGAACAATGAATGATTCAATGATTTGTGTTTTGCAAGTTGAAGGCTCAAGATATCACGTGTGCTTTTTGTTTTTGCTTGTTGGAGAGGTTCAAAATGAGTTGGATTTGAGTTCTTATAGTTTGAGCTCGAAAACTAGCCGTTACTCACATTTCAAGCGTATCCAGTTTGCCGTTTATGGAATCCGGTAAGCCGGATTTATGTTACCGTTAAGAACCGGCTTGCCGGATTCGGAATCCGGTAAGCCGTTTTCGTTCTGGATACATTCTGCCCCGAATCCGATTTTCTGATTTTTATAACCGGTAAGCCGGATGCTACAGTAACCTGCTACAGTGAAATTTTTCTTAAATTTTCAGTGTGACCCCAAAACTTTATAAAACTGTAGTATGGCCCAAAACGTTATGAAACTTTACAAATAAGTCCAATTTCAGAATTTCTAAATAATTCTTCATTAATCCCAAACTTTCTGAAATTATGATTTCGCCCAAACTTGTGAAATTATAGAATGACCCAAAAACATTTAAATAGTTTCAAATAGGTCCAAATCCGAAATTTTAAACACTATCAAAGATTTTGAAATTACTTTCATTTTAGTCCAAAATGCTTTAATTCCATAACATCATTTTCTTATTATAAAAGAACAATTCATAAATCTTTACTTAATAAATACATGTGGTTTGTTATCATCAAAATCAATATTTATAGCCATATAGGCTAACAGAGTCTTCAGTATTTATAGGTACAATTTGATTTGTTTTTGTCATCGGCATCTTCACTTTGTTGTTGACTTCTTTCCCTTTTTTGCAAGGTCATGGCGATTTTAACCTCTCCATGCTGTTGTGGTGAACTGGTACTTGCTTCATGCACTCCTTTAGGATTAAGCACTGGTTGACTTGAAAATTTGTCTTTCTTAACAGTCATTGCCAAAGTTTGAACTGAAGAAGTAAGTTGTCCAAACTAATTGGGCTTGTGAGTGAAGCCTGCTCTCATCTCATTTCGTAGTTCATTAATAGTGCGGTTCAGTTGCTCGATCGTACAGTGGGTAAGTTTCTTGAAATTTTGGATTGCATCCTCCCATGGTCTGGGTTGAGAGTAATTCTGGTTCTGATTATATGATCTAAATGGTGGCTGAGAGACTTGAGGAACTTGAGGAATTGGTTGCATTGGTGGAGTTGGAGTTGCTGGTCCATTCTATTAGAATCCTTGAGACTATGAAAAATTAGGGTGGTCTCTTCATCCAGGGTTACATGTGTTCGAGTATGGGTTGTAATTTAATGGTTTTCTCATTACATTAAAACACATTGCAATTAAAAATAAAATTGAAATGGATTTGTAACAACAACAACAAGCACCACAACAGGAGAGGCCATTTAAGGACTACTTCAGTCACTTAGCTAATTTGAGCACATCATGCATAAGATAACCAAATGTAGCTGTTAGGAGTTTTGAACTAAAACCTAGTGTGCTAAATTGTCTCCCAACATTCTACGGCCTCGAAAATGAGGACCCATATAATCATCTGAATGATTTTCATGCTGTTTGTCAAACTTTTAAATATGAGAATTTTTCAGATGATGATGTTAAACTCATATTATTCCTATTTTCTTTAAAGGATAGAGCTTGTTCATGATTCAATACATTGCTTGCTAATAGCATTACATCATGCGAACAAATGATAACAAAATTTTTGAATAAATACTTCCCAGTGCATAAAATCAATGCTATTCGTAGAGAAGTCTCAGAGTTTACCTAGAGAGATGACGAGCAGTTTTTTGAAGCATGAGAGCGATTCAATAGGCTACTCTTGAAGTATCCACATCATGGGTACAAGAAATGACACTAATGCCAATACGTTTTGGAGGGATTATTGCCGCATATGCAAGAATGACTAATGGCAACAAGTGGAGGGGAGATAATGTCAAAAGTGCATCAGAGATTTGAGATTTCTTCCAGCGACAAGCGGATAATTCCCAACAACGGAGTTGATCACTCAGAAATACTAAAAAAATTAAGGAAGTAAATAAGGTTCACATTGGCGAGTCAAGTTTTGAAATTAAAGAAGTCAAAGAGATGGTTGAAGGTATTTCCCGACAAGTAGCATCGTTAACGAATGCTAATCAACATAACCACATGACCATAACTCATACTCATATCAAGCCAATGTCGTATGAACCAGTGCGGTATCTAAACAAGATTATTACTATTTGTCGACGAAAAGTCAAAATATCCACAATAATTAGAGGGGAAGAGAAAGTAAATTTACCAAATAATACCCATGACACATGTTGAGACTTCACCTTTAACCCAAGCTTGAAAGAAAATTAGCTACTCATAATTGAACTAGGGGTAAAATGAGAGTTTATTAAAATACGTAGAAAATACAATATGGAGAAAGAATTACAAAAAATAGAGCTAAAAAATGAATTCAGGGATGCCAAATTAAGGGGGAAAGCCCCTTTTTTTATAGATACACTGAGTAAATCATGGCTATCGGATTAAAAATATTTTAGACGCTGAAGATTGCGCCACGTGTCAACAATACACGATTTGACCAGGCGGTTTGAATAGTGACGCAGTTTGATCACATGGTTTGAATAGTGACATTGTTTGAATAATGAGGCGGCTTGAATAGTGACGCGGTTTGATTATAAATAATTCCGCGTATATGCATGTACCGTACGCATAATTTTTGGTCCACTAACATGCTGCCACGTCACCGATCAACAGTACATAAGAATTTTAGTCCAATAGAATCGTGCCATCTCATCAGTCAATGCCACGTCATTGTTCCGTATATGTCAACAATGTCGTGAACAGTAACATGGACAGTACCGTACATGTGAACAGTGCCATTTTTCCTTTTATGCTCCTCCTAAGGTTTTCGGCTGTTCTGAGTTCGAAAGTGATGTTCGTTTTGCTGTCTGATCTCTCGTTCATTGTGAAATGACCATGATGCGGCTAAAATACATAAAATAATTAATTATAATACAACACACATAATTAAATCACAAGAGACTTAAATACATGAAAGTATGAATGTTAGTGAAACTTGAAGTGTAAAATGACAATTTTCTCCTTTATAAATATACACTTTCTAACACTCAACAGTAACCCAAGAGAGGGGCGAATTGAGATTTTAAAACTTAAGCTAAATAAATCGCACAACAATTCAATCTATTGCCGTAATGAAATAAAAAAATAAATTTAATAAAGCACAATAATAAAACAGTAAGGGAAGAGAGAACAAACACAATAATTTTTATGTGGTTCAGCAATCCCTGCCTACGTCCACGCCGCCAAGCAACCAAGCTTGAGGATTTCACTATCCAAGCTCCCAAGTCTTCAAACGCTTACAATTAACTTCCAAGGTATCAATGTACCTTTACAACAAGAGATTGTCCCCAATCTCTTAACCCAAGTGTATCCTAACACTTACAACTTTTTAATTTGATTTTACAAAAAAGATTACAAAACTTTCTCTCATACAATGTGTTTGAATACAAATAAAAGCACAATATGTGTGAATAAATTAAATGAATACACAAAGTTTATGCTTTAGATTTGCAGAGAAATACTCAATAATAACAATGGTTGCATCACATGACATGAATTTATAGTTGAAGAAGAAAACTAGCCGTTATTGACTTTCAAGTGATAACCGGCTTGATACTTTGTGAATCTGGCTTGCCACTTTATGAATCCGGCTTGCCGCTTTATGTTACCGTTATATTCAAAGATTTGAATTTTTGCACATCCAGTTTGTCACTTTTTTAATCCGGTTAGCTGCTTTGCTACAGTGAAACAATTATTTCCTATAATTGTAGTTTTACCCAAATCTTTATAAAATTATACTATGACCTAAAACGTCATAAACATTTGCAAAAAGGTATAATTTCAGAATTTCTAAATAATGCTTGTCATTCCCAACACTTACTGAAATTATGATAAAGCCTAAAATTTATAGAAATTATAGTATAACCCAAAACATTTCAAATATTTCCAAATAAGTCTAAGTTCAGAATTCAAAACAATACTTATTAAAATCAAATAGGACTAAAACTTTTTCATTTTAGTCCACATCTTGAAAAATAACTAATTTCATAAAATCATTTTCTTATTATAAAAATGTAATGTGTAATTCTTTGTTTATCCAAAACATGTGGTTTTTTATCATTAAAATCAACATTTTATAGCCATATAGCTAACATTCTGTTTGAGGTCATCAAAATTACCACCTAGTTGAGGTGGTCTACTCAAGGTCACTAGAAATTTCTCTTAATAGCCTATCAACCGTTTGCTCACTTTTACTTAGAGGAGATTGTGGTCACCCTATTTTATTCCCCAAACACTAGTCCTCCAGCTTCTAGTGTTGAGTTTAAGTAAAAGACTCAAAGTCTCAAAACTTATTCAAGGTAAGACAAGGTAAATTTAACAAAGACCACGTTTATCAGAGATAATCAAGATCAAGTAATAAAAAACTTATTATTGATATAAGTACTTCTAAAAAAAAAGAAAGAAAAGAAAAGTGAGACAAGAATAAAAGCCTTTAGAATATGTCAAAATGAAAGTCTGTGACTAAAAATACAATCTAGATAAGGCCTTAAGGAGTCTTTACAGGATGATCCACATATGCTCCCTAAGACTTCCCATCTCTAAAGGGAGTTGCATCCGGTATAGTCTTAGGAGGTTCCCCTCCACCCCACTTTCTCAATTTTGATCATCCATGTAAGCATTGATGCCAGCCTCGAATTTGTTCATGTCCAACTCTGGATATTCTTTCTTGAGCACGAACTTGATACAATCATAGTAGAATGACAGCCCCGAATTGTACTCATCAACATTCTGCTTCTCTAAGAAATCAATCCTACTCTAGAGAAGATATGTTTCTGCTTCAAGATGCCGCTCGAAAGTGAACTTTTGAGTGTCAAGATCTTTTCTAGAGTTGATCAGTTCATCCATTACACTCGATAGTTCACATTCGAGCTTTTGGACTCAGACAGGGGCGACCTTCTGTTCGAGCGCATCAATCATAGTATTGAATTTGGTCGCTTGCTCATTCTCCAGCTCCAGCTCTTTCTTTGAGTTTTGGTTTTCTACTTTTAACTTCTTTTCATAATTTGCAGCTCTATACTTGTAAAGCGTAGAAGTAGCAGAAAGCTATAATGCACTTTGTTGAATGGCATTATACAGCTCAGGCAGGCTACGATCATTCAGGTCAGCAAGAAACTCACCTACTTTGCAGGGTCCCTCTAGAAGGGGCTTGGAAAATCAGCATCCTCACTTTGTTGAAGAGATCGTGATCGACTCTTTGAAGGGTTTGAAACTGAAAGCTCTTGAGTTGAAGACTTCTCGACCAAGCCCTCTATCTTAATAGCAGGAGGAGAATAAAGAGCTCGAATGGGAGAAACACCCTTAGAAATGCTAGGCTTCTTAGGAGGAGCAGATGAGCTGCTTGGGGCACAATCAGTCGACTGCGTTTCTTCATCCGGTCAAGAATGCTGCTCATCTTTTCAGCCTAGGGTATGAGATGAGATCTAACCAAACTGTCAATTGACAACAAATCTCTGTATGAGCTCGCGTTGACCAAAGTTGTTTTAACCTACAGCTTAGGCTTCTCTTTTATCTCGTAGACCACACTCCAAGAAATTAAAACACAAAAAGGTGAACATGAAAGACAGTAAAAGCTATAAAGGGAAACGCAATGGATAACGAGCAACTTGGAGTGCAAAAGCAAGAAGGAATGCGTATCTCTTCTTTGGATGTGGAGATTACTTAACCATAATCACCCCCAGCAAATGAAAACTTGCCCCTCCAATTACCCCCTTAGGTGGGGAGGTCTACGATGAGTTTTCTTTGGTTTGAGCTACTCATAAAGTAATACCAGCCAGCATCCTTCGAGCTACTTCTTACCTGGTATAGGTTCTTTATCTCCTCCTGAGAAGGCTCTCATATTTCACATCTCTGGTATAAATACGTATAAACCATAGAGAACTTTCCACCCACTGGGATTAAGCTGGCCAGGAGACAGGTTTAGCTTTCCCAATATTTTAGCAAAATAAGGTTGAAGTGGCAGTCTAATGCCAAGTTTGAAGCATTTTAAGTACATAGTTACATATCCCTTTAGGAGTCGGCTAGAGGTATTGACCTTACTAAGAATCCTCAAATCAACATCATCAGGAATAGTATACAATGCCCTAAGGCTATCTAAATCCTCCTGAGTGGTTTCCCTTCACTAACTTCCTCGTGGGATTTGTCTTCTCCAGATGAAAAAGAGATTTCTAGGGACATCCTCCTAGGGTTCTCCTTAATCCTAGATGGTTCAGCCTCATCTATAGAAATTTGAGGATTAGGGTTTGACCTTTTAGATCGGTCGGGTAAAACACCCAATTCCTCCCCATATTAAGGTCTATTGTTATATAATTTCCTTTGAGCATTGCAGCAAAACAAAACTAGAAATCCAAACTAAAAAGAAAAATAGCAAGATCAGAGCAACGAGTTTAGGAAAGCGTACCTGAAAGTAATTGGAACCGATAAGACCAGTATCACAATGGTGGCAACAAAGGGGGAGGCTATTGTTTGGAATTTAAAGATAGATTTTACCTGATGTTTGGGAAATAAAAGAAAGGTAAGAAAAAGAAGAGAGAGGTTATGGATTTATGAAAAGGGAAAAGACGTTTGAGGTGACATCACGACGATTTGAACGGACGTGCTGAGAGAGTTCAAAAGCCGCCATTTTGAAGTTCAAATACTTGGCCAAGATTTGGCCACGTCACATAAATTTAAGGCGACGAGATAGAAGATTAGATCATTGAAAATTCATGGAATTCAAACCATCTCTCCTTGACCAAATTTGTAGTTTTTAGTTTTATTTCGTTTCACTCCAAATAATAGAAACTGGGGGACTGGTGTTTAGGATATAGAAGTACTGCTACTGGTATTAATATCATAAAAGTAATGTAAAATATCGAGGAGGAATCGGGCTGGTCACATGTGCAAGGATGACTAGAATCCCATAAGGAGACCAGAACTAAGTCATTTGTTCCAGAGACCTTGGTTAACTTCGGATCGTTGAACTCCACCCGGAAACTTGGCCATAACTCTATGCACGTCCGGGTGTTATAACTGCTCATTAACTACACAGTAACGGGCACATTAACTCATGACCTAAGCGACGCATTCAATCTAGTAACAGCCACGTATTGAACAAGATGCGGTAATTTCATATGTCTATAAGAGCCCTGAAAAATCTTAAGAGAAGGTATTTTTCAGAGATATAGAAATTTTCTTAAAAAAAGAAGAGTGACATAAATTTCATACAAGAAAACCCGATTACTGACTTGAGCGTTGGATGGTTTTCGCAATAGTGTAGCTAATGCCTTGCTTGTGATTTTCCTAGCTGAGGATAGCCATATTGCTCTCTTCCATAATTATTTCTCAATAATATATATCTGTCAACATTTATTATAAAGTTTGTTTCGTTGAAATTTGCTTTCTTAATTATACATCAATAAGTTAAACTAAACCAATGAAGTGTGGTCACCACTCACGTATTAGTATATTAGGGTTCTTAATGTCTTCTCCTCTAGAGTTTCTATAATTATTTAGATTTGTTCTGATAAGTGTGCCCTATCATTAGTTGAATAAGTCATTAATATAGTTGCTAAATAGCTGGCAATTGAGTTGTTACATTCTACAACTATAATGTTAGCAAGTTAATACCATTTTAGGAAAAAATTGTAATTTGTTTGCTTCATATTTCTGATTATTTTATGAATATTTTGTTATCTTAAGTTCTTCTACCCTCAATTCAATATTTTGAATTTCCTAGAAGAGATAAAATAGATAATATGTAATTTTAAGTTGTACTAAAAGGAAAAGAATAAAAATTTGGATGAAGCTATTTGAACCCATCTAAATACTCTCAGCACCCACTTTTTCGAAATCAATTTTATTACCATAATACCCATATAGTAATTTACCAAAAAGGACATGATAATATCATTAAATAAAATATTTTAGTCACTTTTTACACAAATCTCTACCCAAAGCCGACATGTTCATCCGTCCCTAACACTAATTTTTGCAACATTAAATATAATTTATCATCATAGGAAAGCAAAACCAACTTATCAAAAAGAATTTAATCATGAAATTAAAGAAAATGCTTGCGATAAAGTTCACTCCTTTGAGAAAAAAAAATTTGTTTATTGTGCTTCAAGGATTTTTTTTTCCCCATTCTTCGCTAGCCTCTCAATGAGTAATGATTGCAATTTGTTGCGGTTTCTATATTTTTATATTTTTGTTCATGATGTTATAATTGAATAAATAACAATAAGAAACTTGAGGTGAAACTCTATTTGCACTTCTTATATTCTTTCGAGTTCTATGAATTGGTTTGATCATTGGAGAAAATAAATGTTGTATACGCTTTTACAATGCTTAATTAAATGCCAAATTATTCTCTCACTAATGCATCTGTAATTGAGTTCTTGTGATTTCAATTGAGAGGGAGAGATCCACGAAGCGAGAGAAAGAGAAAGCATGCGCTTTCTTCCCATTTTGTTTTTTATTTATTAAGAAAATGCTATCATAAAAATTTATTTAAACAAGGGTATATTTGACATTTAAGAGGGTTTGTATGGTAAACTATTAATTTTAAAATTTTAGTGATGGGTAGGTTTAGCAAATGGGTGTAGAGAGTATTTTGATAGGTTCAAATAGCCTCACTCTAAAAATTTTCAAAGATAACAATGATTGTAAAATGAAATGAACGGTTAGAGACAGAATTGAACTTATGGTTGCAGAGAGAATTGAACCTACTTTAGATTTGAATTTCATGGGGCTTATGGATGCCTTCCCCTTAGGATTTTTGACTCTCTAGGAGGGAAATCATTGAAATCTCATCCACTGGGATTTGATATTGTATCCTTGATATTTTGGTCCATGGTAGCTTTAATCATATAGGCGAACAAAACAATTGCCTAAAGCCCCATATTTTTTTAAAGCTTCATTTTTTCTGAGTATGTTCTTAATAATTCTCTAATTAATAAAGATTTTTTAATATTATGTATTGTAGAAAAGACTATTGGACGCCTTTATAATTAACAACAATACTACAATTAAGAATTTTTTTATATAGAAAATCAATATTTATTAACCTTAATGTTAAAGAGATATAATTAATAATATTGTTTAACCATTAATTCATTCATTATTAGTCCTTCCAAGAAAAAAAAATTGAATTCTTTTACCTTTTCAGCTTTCTAAAAAAAAGGTTGATTTGATGTTGAAATTTTTTACTTTTAATATTTCTTTTGATTTCTATTAAAATCTTATAATATAAAAAATCAATAGATAAAAAATTTCATACTCCTTTCCTTACAAAGAAAATTATTACATTCATTGGTTCATTCAAAAGAAAAAAAAAATAGTTTCTTGAAATACAAAGTCTATGTCTATTACCAAATAATCAGTTCATCATCTCAATTTTGTATATGCTGTCATTCTAAATATTTTTTTTGAAAATAATATTGTTCTTATATACTTGATTGTTTATTTTTGTAATAATTCTTATGGAAGTAAACAAGATATCTTATTGTCAATCTTTTTTAGGTTTTGTTTTTGAAAATTTTTAAAATCTTTTTTTATTACTGTTAAAATTCACAAATTAAAGATAGAGTGAATTTTTGAGTTCTTTCATATTTCTTTGAGTATCAAAATTGCAAAATAAAAGGAGGTCTCACAAAAAAAAAAAATCGCCTAAAGTCCCGATAATTTTTGTGATACAATTTTAATAATTTATATTATAAACTAATTTACTGAATTTTTGTCATGTTTTATTAAATATATATATATATATATATATATATATATATTTTATTAACAATTTTAATTTCGCATGTACTTTTTACTTTTTTATATTCATCGTTATCCTCCTAATTATGTATGATAAATTAATAGTTTAGCATGAGCTGATAAAAAATCCTTGGACCGCCCTGGTTTATTCGAGCAAAACACGAACGACATGCATGTATACATAAAGGAAGCATTGTATAATGAAAAATCAGCAACAAGAGAAATCTTTTCTTCAAACACTCGATCTTCAAATCTTTCATCCTCTAAATATTTAAAAACTAATATAGAACTCAACCGAGAAAAACTCAATTGGATGATATGTTCATAATGACGATCTTCAAAATTCGCAAGCTATTATTAATCTTAACTTACTCTATTTTTGTCAAGGAAAAAAAAAAGAAAAAAAATCATCAACATGCCCCCATCTTTTTGGAACAAAAATCAGGCAAACTTGAAATTTAGAATAATTAAGAGAGTATTTTGAAGATTGTTATTTCCTGAAAAGGTAATCCAAAATTACCTCTTTACTTAATATCCTATGATGAATTCATTTTTTTACTTTTATTTCATGCACACTTAAGTAGTAAATTAACCAATAAGTACGTATTTTATGGTTAAGTAAGACCCGATTTACGTTGAATCCTTGACTAAGTTGTTACGTTCAAAAGAGCTTGTTTAGTTGCTTTGATTATAAAATCATGTTTAATTAGTGTAGACATTTTGAGTCATGCTAGCCTATAGATATTGTGTTACAGTTAATTTAGATGTGCTTTATTGGTGAGTTAAAAGCATATATCTATTTGTGCATAGATATGTGGTGATAAATGTATTAGAGGAAAGATAACTATATTCTAAACTACATTGTATTGACTTGGAGAGTGGTTCTCTCAAAACAACCTTTCTTCTTCCAATAAATTATCTTTTATTCATTAAATATTAGAACATACATAACATTTGTATTAGACCAGATCCCCGGCTTCCAGCAAATGCTACCAGACCAACAAATAAGTAAAAAAACAAAAAACAAAAAAGAAACTGATTTCAAAACCTTACTACTAAAAAGTTTAAGAATCAGGATACAATAATACAAGAGACTCTTAGCAAACTTCAGAGTCTAAATACCAAATATTACCAAATAATTTCTCAACATTCCTAAGTTAGTGCAAGTGTCATCCAAAGTCTAACGCCAAGAGAGTCTAGTTCATCTGTTAGAAAAATAAATTTGTCCTTTAGCCAACCAATTAAATCAAAGTTCCAAAATTTCAATGATGAAGACCTAAATAGTTGGATTTGTAGGACTAAATAACACTTTGAGTATCAAAGGATTATCAGGGAACACCAAGTGCAGTAGGCATCTTTCGATCTTGAAGGAACTGCACTACAGTGGCTTCATTGGCTATTGAAATTAAACAAAAGAACTAGTTTCTTGAGTTGAGTTTTCATGAGCTAGCCCTTCTTAAAAGATTTGAACGATGATGCTTTAGAGGCTTTGTCCCAATTAAAGCAAAAAAACTAATGTATTTATTTTCCAAGAAGAATTTGAGAGATTGTTTCAGATGGTGTAGGATGTACTAGAAACCTTCTTGGTTAACAGTTTTGTTGGAGGACTCAAAGATGAAATTCGCTTAGAGTTAAAGATTCAGAAGCCTCGATCTTTATCAACACGCATTGGACTTGCTATACTTATTGAGGAAAGTACAACCTTTGTAATCAACCCTCTAAAAATCAAAGTTTGTTAGGATATTTACCAAGCAATCATACCCCACTAGCCTTCAAATGTTTTTCCCTAAGTGTTGAGATTTGCCAAGATTATGGACAATTATTGGCAAGATTATGGACAGTTGTTCTGCTGCAGTAATGGACGTAATTTTGTTAGTTAACTTTCTCTTATAAGCAATTTTCTTTTCTATTGTGTACAGCTAGCAATCAATCTCTTCTTTTTAGCCTTTTAGTTAGCTGACGCTTTTGTATATAAATGGTGTATAACAATAATAATAAAAGTATCTTTTCCCCCTTTTTTTTACATGGTATCAGAGCGTTACGCTCTTGGGAGAATATTTTCTTAGCTTTCCTTTAGTCACAAATGACGAAAGCTACTTCATCGAAAATAGAAACCAATGTTATTATCGATCCTTCGGATCCATTTTATCTTCATTCCTCGGATCATCCAGGAATTAGTTTGGTCACCAAGCCATTGAATGGTGATAATTACGCCACTTGGAGTCGGTCAATGAGTATTGCTCTAAGTGCAAAAAATAAAACAGGTTTCGTTGACGGTTCAATCGATAAGCCACCAGCAGCCGATGAAAAACATGCCTTATGGCAAAGATGTAATGATATGGTATTATCTTGGATCCTTAATTCTATTGATCCTAATCTTGGTGATAGTGTATTGTATACAGAATCTGCAGCAGAGGTATGGGCCGATCTAAAGGAGAGATTTTCTCAAAATAATGCCCCAAGGATCTTTTAAATTGAAAGAGACATTGCTTCTTTACATCAAGGGACCATGTCTGTGGCAGCATATTACTCCAAACTGAAGGGCTTGTGGGATGAGCTCTCATCTTACAATGACATGCCTATTTGCACCTGTGGGGCAATTAAGGGAAGTGAAGAACGAGAACAACAAGGGAAGGTAATGCAATTCCTTATGGGTTTAAATGATACATATTCTGCTATACGTGGTCAAATTCTCCTTATACAACCACTTCCTACAATTAGAAAAATTTATAATTTGATTCTCCAAGAAGAAAAACAACGTGATGTGGCTGTGTCTAGAGAAATCTTGTTGGCAGCAACACAAACCAGCAACAATGATAGCAGTTCGCATAACAAAGGGAGAGGAAAATTGCATTGCAGCCACTGCAACATAGATAACCATACAGTTGAGAAGTGTTTTCACTTGCATGGCTTCCCCCCTGGTCACAAATTTCACAAGAAGGGTGAGAAATCTAGAAATAAATCAGGGCCAACAGTTAACAACTCACAACTTGAAACGCCAAGTTTCACACAAGAGCAATACCAACAAATCATGGCTCTCTTGAATAACGGTAATGCTCAACCTAAGGCAAATATAGCAGGTCAGCTTTCCCTTTTTGTCTTTCATCCCATATTAGCTCCTCTCATTCGAATAAATGGATAATAGATAGTGGTGCAACTCACCATATCACATCTACTCTTGATTTGTTATCTGAAGTAAGTCCTTCTCCACACACCTCTGTTACACTACCCAACGGAAACAAGGTTCAAATAGACTCAATAGGCTCAACTAACTTTGGTTCTGATTTTTCTCTCTCAAATGTTTTCCATGTACCCTCGTTCTGTGTCAACTTGTTGTCTGTTAGCAAAATGACAAAGTCCTTGAATTGTTCAATCACTTTTTTTGCTGACTTTTTCATCTTACAAGACTTGTCAATGAAGAGGACGATTGGTCTGGGGAGACAACATGACGGTCTTTATTATTTTTCCCCAAACATTACACCTTCGCCTAATTTGCTCACTCCTCAAGTTAACCAAACATCTTCGCAACTAGATTTGTGGCACAAACGTCTCGGACACCCTTCCATCCACCCAATGAAACATCTTGCAGATTTAGTACCTGAAATTTCTCTCTTTAAATAAAGTTTGTGATATTTGCCCTTTGGCAAAACAAACAAGGTTACCTTTTTGTTTAAGTATTATTTCTACTAAAAAACCTTTTGAGTTAATTCATTGCGATATTTGGGGACCTTTTCGAGTATGTTCTCTTTCAGGTGCTTATTATTTTTTGACTGTTGTGGATGATTACTCCAGACATACATGGATTTATCTTATGCGGTTTAAATCAGACACACAAATTTTTTTAAAATCTTTCTGTGCTTTTGTTTCTACACAATTCAATTATCAAGTTAAAAGGTTTCGCATAGATAATGGCAAAGAATTTACTTCCATGCATAACTTCTTTAAGGATGAAGGAATCCTTTATGAGCATAGTTGTGTTTCTACACCTCAACAAAATGGTGTAGTAGAACGCAAACATCGACATATTTTGAATGTAGCCCGAGCCTTGAGATTTCAATCTCATTTGCCTCTAACCTTTTGGGGTGAAAGTGTTCTTACTGCAGTTTATCTTATTCATCGCATACCTACACTCTTACTCTCTAGAAAAACGCCATTTGAAATTCTACATAAAAAGCCACCTACTTACGACCATTTGCGTGTGTTTGGATGTTTATGTTTTGCTACTAATGTCGAACCTCAACATAAGTTTGATCATCGTGCCCGCAAATGCATTTTTGTTGGGTATCCTTCGGGTCAAAAGGCTTACAAAGTTTATGATCTAGAAACTAAGAAGATTTTTTCTAGTCGAGATGTTATTTTTCATGAGAATGTATTCCCTTTTACAAACTCCAAATATGATATCAATCATAATTTACAAGTTTTGCCTTTATCTATACCAGACCATGATGCTCAGTTAATTCCCATCGTTCCACAAGACGACAATACATCTAATGAATCTCAACCTGTACCTTTACATAACCAGCCCACTCAACCTATGCTAAGAAGATCTGATCGAATCCGATAACCTTCCACTTGGCTCCGTGACTTTCATTGCTCACAGGCCACTTTGTTGTCCCCCAGCTCAATGTCATCTTCTGTGCTTCAGTCTCGGCAAGGTACACGTTATCCTTTAGTTAATTTTGTTTCTTATAATAATCTTTCCTCTTCTCATCACTCCTTTGTTACATCTATTTCTGTTGAACCTAACGCATTTGCCCAGGCTGAGCATGATCCCAAGTGGCGTGAGGCCATGAATTTGGAAATCGAAGCTCTTGAAGCCAATGGTACTTGGACTCTTACTACATTGCCCAAAGGGAAGAAACCAATTGGTTGCAAGTGGGTCTATTAAATAAAGTATCGTTCTAATGGCACAATAGAACAATATAAAGCTCGACTGGTAGCTAAGGGATACACTCAGATTGAAGGGATGGATTATCAAGAAACATTTTCCCCAGTTGCCAAACTTATTACTATGCGATGCATTTTGGCTATTGCTGCTGCTAGAGATTGGCCTCTCCATCAATTAGATGTTCAAAATGCCTTCCTTCATGGTGATCTAGCTGAAGAGGTATACATGCTTCCGCCACCAGGTTATAGTCGACAGAGGGAGAACTTGGTTTGTCGACTTAATAAGTCACTCTATGGATTGAAGCAAGCTTCATGTAACTGGTATTCCAAGTTTTCTTGTGCCATTCTCAAAGCCGGCTTCAAGCAATCTATGGCTGACTACTCTCTTTTTACTAGAGTGCATGGAGACTCATTCACAGCAGTATTGATTTACGTTGATGACATGATAATAACAGGAAATGATCCAGCGGCAATAACAACTCTAAAAAAGTTCCTTGATGAACATTTTAGAATCAAAGATCTTGGAAAGCTAAAGTATTTTTTGGGAATAGAGGTGGCTCGTTCCAAGAAAGGCATTTGCATCTCCCAGCGTAAATATGTATTAGATATACTTGATGATATGGGACTCCTGGGAGCAGCACCAGCTTCCTTTCCTATGGAACAAAACTTGAAGCTTACGCCATCAAGTGGTGACCTTCTCAAAGACCCTTCAAAATATAGAAGACTTGTTGGCCGTCTCATTTACCTCACAATCACAAGGCCTGATATTAATTATTCTGTACATCTTCTTAGTCAGTTTATGAATCAACCCCGCAAGCCACATTTAGATGCGGCAATTCGAGTCCTTCGATACTTGATGAACACCGGGACAAGGACTATTTTTTCCAGCAGAAAATAATTTGAAGTTAACAGGTTATAGTGATGCAGATTGGGGAAGTTGTCCTACCACAAGGAGATCAGTTACTGGATACTGCGTATTTCTTGGTCCTTCCCTCATCTCTTGGAAAACCAAAAAGCAAACAACGGTTTCACGGTCTTCAGCAGAAGCAGAATATAGAGCCATGGCAGCCATTACTTGTGAGCTCACTTGGTTGAGATACCTCTTCAAAGATTTGCAAGTTAATTTCGTGATCCCTGCTAAGCTCTATTGTGATAACCAAGCAGCATTACACATCGCAGCAAATCCAGTGTTTCACGAACGAACAAAACATATTGAGATGGATTGTCACGTGGTCAGAGAAAAGATTCAATCTGGGCATGTTGCTACTGCTTTCACTTCATCACAAACTCAAGTTGCAGATTTATTAACCAAGCCTCTTGGAAAAGCCTTATTTCATACTCATCTTCGCAAGTTGGGCATCATTAACATCCATGCTCCAACTTGAGGGGGAGTGTTGAGATTTGCCAAGATTATGGACAGTTATGGGCAAGATTATGAACAGTTGTTCTGCTGCAGTAATGGACGTAATTTTGTTAGTCAACTTTCTCTTATAAGCAATTTCCTTTTCTATTGTGTACAGCTAGCAATCAATCTCTTCTTTTTAGCCTTTTAGTTAGCTGACGCTTTTGTATATAAATGGTGTATAACAATAATAATAAAAGTATCTTTTCCCCCTTTTTTTTACAAGTGAAGCGAAGGATCGTAAGGATCGTAGGCTTTGCTATTACTGCAATGGCAAATATGCTCTAGGCTGTAAATGTCAAATCCCTAATTTTTCATGATTGAGGGGACACTTATAACAGCAAATGAGAGTGACAGGGGAACAGGAATCCATGAGCACAAGGATTGCTTTAAGGGAGGGGGATGTTACATGCGAAAAAGCCTATGTAGTTGCTTTGATTACAAAATCATGTTCTTTTTTTTTTTTTTTATAGAAAAGCTTAGCTTTCATTAAAACGAAACTGGGAACAAAACAAAAGATGAGTTGGACAATTCTCGGTCTACACGTTAGGTTCTACATTGTTTAGAGCCAATTTAGCTATTGAGTGGGCAATATAATTTTAAAGTCTTGAAATGTGCTAAATTTTGGTGCCCTTCATCCTTTTCAGTCTTTCTTGAATATCTGCAATGATCCAGTCAACTTCAACCCTGCTGCATTTTCTCCCCAGCACCAAATCTACAGCTTCTTTGCAATCAAATTCTATTATCAGAGGCCTGCCTCTTGCAGCTTCTAGAACTTCAAATCCCCACTTAATTGCTTTTGCTTCTGCTGCAAGAACATATCCAAAGAAACTTTCCTGTTTCTGAGCTGCTGCTATAAATTCTCTTTTAGAGTCTCTAATCACTACTCCTAAGTATGTTATCTTGTTTTGGCTCTTCGCAGCTGCATCCAAATTTATCTTTAGGCATCATACTGGTGGGGGTTTCCAAGATTGCTCTGCTGAAGGAGTCTGGCTTTGAGAAGACACCAATGGTGGTGGCTTAATTTTTCTGTAGGTTTCCACAATAGCTTCAGCTTTTGCTAATGACACTTGGGAATCTTCATTCTTCCCTTCAAAGGTAAAGAGATTTCTTGAATGCCAATTCGTCCAACAGATTGCAGTAAATAATTCCATCTCTGTCTTACTCTTTTTTGTAGTCAAAGCTTGAAAAACACCCAATAGATCCTAATTTACAAAAAAGGTTCATTTCACCAGCAAAATCAGTGAGCTTCCATATTTTCTTGGCTGCTCTGCAATTAAGAAAGGTGTAGGTGGTATTCTCTCCTTACTTTTCACACCTCAGACACCAAGGCTGCTGTAGAACTTTCTTTTTCCAGAGATTCTCGGTTGTTAGAAGGAGATTTTGGGCTGCCCTCCACATGAAGATCTTTATCTTCTCTAGGAGCTCCAATTTCCAAATTTTTTGCCACTCGGTTGATTTTCTTTTTGAAGTACTTGGCCAATCTGGGAATTTCAGCTTCAAAGCCAGCTGATATCCACTTTTCACAGCATAGTTACCGTGCTTATCAAAGCCCCATATGAGCTTATCTGGCCTCAGACTCTTTGGTAGCATAATCTTCAAAATGAGCTCTGCATCTTCAGGTGTGAAATGTTGCTTTATTAAAGTTTCATCCCATTTATGCTCTTTATCTATTAATACCGAGACTGAGGCATCTAAAGGCAAGGTTGGTGTTGACATAATCTTAAAAGTTGAGAGTCTAGGAACCCAATTGCTGTTGTAAATTCTGACTTGATCTCCACATCCTATCCTCCATCTCAATCCTTGTTGCAGCACTTGTCTACCCAGAGGATACTCCTCCATATGAAAGATGGCTTGTATCCCAATTTTGCAGTCAAAAAATTTGATTTTTTAAAATATTGAGCCTGGAGCACCCTCGCCATTAAGGAGTTAAGGAACTGAATTATTCTCCAGCCTTGCTTAGCTAATAAAGCCTGGTTAAAGCTAGATAGCTCTCTGAATCCCATCCCTCCTTTCTCCTTGGACTTGCACATTCCTTCCCACCTCAACCAGTGAATGCCTTTGTGATTTTTTTTTTGTTTCCCACCAAAACCGAGCTATTTCTTTTTAGATGTCAGCACAAACCCCGATTGGAATTCTGAACACACTCATTTCATAAGTAGGGGTTGCTTGGGCTATTGCTTTGATTAACAACTCTTTTCCTCCACTTGAAAATAATTTTCTATGCCAGCTGGAAATTTTGTTCAACACTTTTAACTTAATGTTGTTGAAGAAACTAATTTTTTTCCTTCCCACCATAGATGGCATCCCCAAATACTTCTCGTGTCTGGATACAACATTGAGCTGGAAAAATATTTTTGATCTCCTCTATTTGCTTGGCTTGGATGTTTGCGCTGAAGAACATCGAGGATTTTCGTAGTTGAAAATTTGTCCCGATGCAGCTGCATAACTGTCAAAGATTTGCTTCAGCCTTTTACAATCTGTCGGATCAGCCCTTGTAAATATTAGGCTATTGTTGTGCAAATTTTAATGTACTCGCAAGCGCACGAATCTATTGTAGTGTAGATCAATGGTGACGAGTGTCGATCCCACGAGGAGGTGGATTTTAATTATATGTAGAATTAATTTTGTAAATGGGTGGTTGGAATTGTGGTGGAAGTGATTTAAATTATTCTAAAATTGGAATTGAAATGGTGATAATAAATTCTAAAATTGGACTTGCAATGGCGAGAATAGATTGAAGATAATTCTATTGAAATGACGTACTTGGGTATTCGGATCTGCAGCAACATGCATCATGGGCTAAATATTCCTTATTAATGCCAATTAAATCATGAGGGGGGAATCCACACCTCATGAACCATGCTCTAATCAATATGGTGCTAAGGGCTTATCGTGCCAAATAATAATAACCTTGTACTAGAGGGCCGGTGAAACCAAGGCGGTACTAGACAAGATTAGTATTATTTGTCGACGAGAAGTCAAAACATCCACAAAAACTAGAGGGGAAGAGAAAATAAATTTACCAAATTAAGCCCATGACACATGTTGAGACTTCACCTTCAACCCAAGTTTGAAAGAAAATTAGCCACTCATAATTGTACTAGGGGCAAAATGAGAATTTATTAAAATACGAAGAAAATACAAGATGGAGAGGGAATTACAGAAAACAGAGTCCAAAAATGGATTCAGAGATATCAAATTAGGGGGGAGAGGCCCCCTTTTTTATAGATACATGGAGTAAATCATGGCCATCAGATTAAAAACAGTTTGGACGCTTAGGATTGCGCCACGTCATCAGTCAACAGTCCACGGTTTGACCACGCGGATGAACAGTAACACGATTTGACCCGACTTTGAACAGTAACGCGGTTTGACCCGGATGAACAGTAACGCGGTTTGGTTGAAAATAATCCTGTGTGATGTATGCACCGTATGCGAGATTTTTCGTCCACTGATATGATGTGAACAGTGTCATTTTTCCTTTTATGCTCCTCCTAAGGTTTTCGACCGTCCTGAGTTCAAAAGTGATGTCCGTTTTGCCATCTGATTTCTCGTTTATTGTGAAATGACTATGATGCCCCTAAAATACATAAAATACTTAATTAAAATAAAACACATGTAATTAAATCACAAGAAGGTTAAATACATAAAAGTAAGGGTTGTTAGTAAGACTTGAAATGTAAAATGACGGTTTCCTCCTTTATAAATATGCATTTTCTAACACTCAACACACCCCACAACCAGCTTATTGCTAGTCCCTAGCAAATGAAGCGAAAATAAAATTCAAATTCAAAATGATTTTTTTTTTTAAATTTAGAAACACTCGTGTTTATTCAATTAGATTAATGATAGCAATCAAATAAAAGTATAAACATTATCTCCAGTCTAAAGTAACATCACACCCACATCAACCATCCACATGAATCAACGCAGTAGACTTTGTTATAGCTACTTTCAAGAATGACATGTCAAACCCCAAAATCTCACTGAAAGTAGTGACACTCTCACAAAAAAATTAAACCCAATGAAAATAGTCACTCCAATGAATGATAATTGAGAGAAAATAATGAAGAAGTGATATCACATGCTCTCACCAAAATGAAATAAATATGCCCTCAGCTTAAAAATAATACGATCTCAAGTCAAATAAAAACTGTTAGTCAACCCAATTTATTTATTTATTTTTTTTATATGCACCACTACATCTTTTTAGCCCATATAACTAGCTTCTACTTCAGATTATAGTTCCCTAAAATCAGGAAGGACTTTTATTAGGATGTAACGTAGGCTAGGGACATGGTTAACAAAAAAAGGAAATAAGGAAAACAAAGTGTATGTTTGAGAAAAATGCAGAGAATTTTTTTTTTTTTTGGAAGTTGCAAGGTGGATTTCACCTATTATTGTTATTTTTATTCTTTTGAAACAACAACTTTTGTTTTGTTGTTGTTTTTTTTTTTTTTTTTGCTTTTTGGCATAACTTCACTGAACAAAATAATTATTTACACTTTCTCAAACATAAATAGGTGATGGAACTTATAAGGCATCGGGTAATACTCCAAATAAGAGTGGGTCAAGATGATAAGTTGACAAAGAAAATATATATATATATATATATATATATATATATATATATATATATATATATTAAAGGCTCAAAAGGGTTAACTATGGATATTTAATAAAAGGGATGGCTAGAAACGCTCAAACGGATCAAAGATGGCCTTTCCATCGTCTTTTAGGGCTCTAAATAATCATCCATATCTACTAGTTAGATGGGCCTCCCAATATAGCAACACACTTTTTTTTTTTTAAGGGTTAACTCAAAAGAAATCTAGAGATCGTGTATACAATAATAAACTGTTAAGCTGTATAAAGAATGTGCAAAATGGTTACTCTCCAAGAAAAATAATAGGTTCAAAAACTCACTTGGTACTTATTATGACATGTTCATTCCTTCAAGCAACTCATATTTGTCTCCGACATCAACATGTAGAGTAGCAAACATAGCGTAACATCACTTAAGACCAAAGATAATACAAATACTAAAATTTGAAATTAATCATGTCATCCAATGTTAAAACAAATCACACAATTTTTTTTTTAAACAACATTCTACCCCCCAACCTATTCTAAACATGAAAGAAAAATATGCATGTAGAAATGTGAAAATGATGCATAAAAACTAATTAGAAAAGTTACACGTAAAATGATAGAAAACGAAAATGATTTTTTTTTTAAGAAGATGCGTTTCTAGAGGAACTACACTCCATATTCAGCCATTTTCGACTCAAAAGTTGGAAAATGTATATTTATAGAGGAGAAATTAAAAAGAAGAAAAACAAACATAAACACATAATAAAGAAAAAGAAAATGTCTGAATTTTTTTTTTAAGTTTTTTTTAATAATTTTTTTTATTAAAACGATGAAGATGCGTTTCTAGAGTCACTACACTCCATATTCAGCCATCTTCAACACAAAAAGTTAGCAACAGTTAGTTTCTACAACAAAAAATTAGTAAAAACTTAACCAAAATTTCACAATTGTCGACTATTCCCTCCCCCCAACCAGAACGAAACATTGTCCTCAATGTTTGAAATGAAAGAATAGAGTTTAGAAGACATCACCTGGGTGGTGCAACACAGAAGAAAATATTTACAGGCGGAGAGTTAAATCTAATTTGTACATCTTACTGCTGCTACTGTTACCATAATTATTTGGACGCTCCAACACAAAGGTCCAGGGGTCTGGCTCCGGTCTATAAGCTTGTAACAGATCAAGTAGCTCATTAGCAGTGTGAGCACAAATAAAGAGTTTTTTCACATTAGCGGGAATGAAATAGTTTTTTATTGCATGGTTAAGAAATGCGATAAAGCCATCATAAAAGTTATTGACATTTAACAAACCGATGAGTTTCTGGTGGATGTGCAGATGGGCCCAAGATGCTAGTGTGATAAGTGCCTCTAGTGTTGCAAGATCTCCTGGAAGGAAAATAAAAGCATCAGCATGATTAAGCATTTCAGTTATTCTTTCTTGCATACCTGAGACGACTAACTCTTCTCCAGTTGATGATTCAGACGAACTGCCTAATGGTTTTAGGACTCTTGGGATGATGCCTAACACTTGACTTCCTCTGATAAAAGCTGCTTCTGAGACCATTTTTTATAACCCTCGTTTACCTCCTCCATACATCAAGTGTAATTTTCTCGCTGCTATACTTCGACCAAGATCTATAGCTGCCTCAACGAACTCTTTATGTTTGCCATAAGTAAATCCAGAAAGCACACAAATGTTCTTGAATTGTCTATTGGGAGTAGCTGACATTGTGATACTTCTAAAAAACAATTTGTGAGTGCTTGACAAAAAAGAAATCACATTTAAGAGTCTCGGTGATAGTGGGTCATGGTTGTGTATGAGGTAATATGTCAGTGTCAAATAACGCGTAAAGCACGTGGTTCGCAAGTCAAAAAGAAAACAGTAAAAAGGAAAAAGCAAACAGTAATAAAATTATTAAAGACAATAATGCAAATAATAAGACAATAGTGAAATAAAATAATAATAAAGTAAAAGGATATTTACAGGTAGTTGCGACTGTAGCTCACATCTTCCTCTGGTTTTACGTCCAGAAACGGCTTGAACGCCCTCTATGGGTCGAGGATAGGCTTCCTATCCAATTTTCTTATAAACTGGCAAACAAGGTCGTTTATAGTCAGATTCCCGAGACCATATCGTGCATGCTCTTTCTGGAATAATGGCCATAACTGGAGAATCGCTCCTTGCACATATCCACTGGGATGCGTTTCAAGAGACAAAAGGATATCATCCAATGACTCCTTATTCAAGCCATCCCTAATGAATTGAATCTTATCTTCCCTGTTATCAGACATCATTCCTAAAGAACGTGGGTTTTTATTGCAACTCATTCTGGCACACTTATGACAAGCAACAGAAATTCTTCGAGCTCGTCGTTTTCTTGCATAATTTCCTTTACCACAACCAGGCATGTATGCAATAAATTTTGGAGGTAACTCACCTGCCGATCGTACTTTAGCCTCGATTAACCAACGGATGTCAGCAGGTATGTTATTCCTCATGAGTAATCGCATGCGTTCGAACCGAGCTTTATAGATCGTAAGGAGGGCATTCTGAGGAAATGAAGGGAATCGCTTGTGAAGTTTCGCTAGAATCTCATTTCTGTCCATACCTTCGCCTCAGAATATCAGTTATTATGGAAAACTGAAGTAACCGACTTGATTGTCACGGAGTACCGTTATCCGCCACTTCACCGGGGTAACAAACTAAAGCACACAAATAGAAAAACAAATTAAAACACACAAAGAAAATTAAAATCGTCCTCTTATTGAATTTACCTCAAGCTCCAACTGGATGTCGTAAACACTTCTCTCAATGTCTCTGAGTTGGCGTTCTAAACCCTCAACATAGGCTACTAACTCTGGTGGTTGTAGAGCCCAAATGCGTTGTGTTTTACAAAATTGAATCTGCCTTTTGAGATGAGTTTTGACACGTTGAAGTGGTTTAAGAATGTTCAGGAGGAACGGTCTAAGTATGAGACTCATGATTAAAAATGATAAGAGAAAACTTAATGGTAAAATAAACACACTTATGCAAAAACAATTTCAATTAGCAAAAGAATAATAATAAAAAGAAAGAAAGAAAAATCAAACCAACGAAAAGAAAAAAAATCAATTCAAATTTGGTGGGTCACTCAAATTTATTTCGGTGTCTTCGTCATGTGGTTGGTACTCTAGATATGGCTTTAATCTTTGACCATTAACTTTAAACGTGACATCGTTCTTTGGGTCCTTAATTTCAATTGCCCCATGTGGAAAAACAGTATGAACAATAAAGGGACCAGACCAACGAGAGCGTAACTTACCTGGGAATAGGTGCAAGCGAGAATTGAATAAAAGCACTTTCTGACCTGGAGTGAACGATTTTCTCATAATTTGCTTATCATGGAAGACTTTCATTCGTTGCCTGTAAATTTTGGCATTTTCGTATGCATCATTGCGAATTTCTTCAAGTTCTGCCAGGTGTAATCTTCTTTCTGAGCTGGCTTGCTGCATGTCAAAATTGAATTTCTTGATGGCCCAATATGCACGATGCTCGAGTTCCACAGGTAGGTGGCAAGCTTTTCCATACACTAGCCTGTAGGGTGACATCCCAATCGGGGTCTTGAAAGCCGTTCTATATGCCCATAAGGCATCATCAAGTCTTAATGACCAATCTTTTCTGTCCGGCCTCACCGTCTTTTCTAATATGTGCTTTATTTCTCGATTGGAGATCTCAACTTGGCCACTGGTTTGCGGATGATACGGGGTCGCCACTTTGTGTGTGATTGAATACTTTGTCAAAAGAGCTTTGAATGCTTTGTTACAAAAGTGGACACCACCATCACTGATTATTGCTCGAGGGAATCCAAAGCGTGAAACAATGTTGCTTTTCAAAAATGCTATCACCACCTTGTGATCATTGGTTCTACATGGAATTGCTTCTACCCATTTCGATACGTAGTCAACACCAACTAATATGTATTGATGGCCAAAAGAAGGGGGAAAGGGTCCCATGAAGTCGATACCCCATACGTCAAAAATTTCTACCACTAAAATTGGATTTAATGGCATCATGTTCCTTCGTGTAATGCTCCCCATTCGTTGACACCTATCACATGAAGAACAGAAAGTGTAAGCATCTCGAAATATAGTTGGTCAATAGAAACCACATTGTAAAACTTTAGTCGCTGTTTTCTTAGCACTGAAATGACCTCCACAAGTTTGTTCATAGCAGAATGAAAGAATATTCTGAATTTTATTTTCTGGGACACATCGTCTAACAATTTGGTCTGCACAATAATTGAACAAATACGGGTCATCCCAAAAGAAATTCTTTATCTCTGCAAAGAATTTAGCCTTATCTTGCTTGGTCCAATGCTCTGGAAGTTGACCTGTAACAAGATAATTCACGATGTCAGCATACCACGGTAATACTTCCAAATTCATCAATTATTCATCAGGGAATGACTCATTTAATGGTAATGGCTCTATAGTTGTGTCAAAATGGAGACGAGAGAGGTGATCCGCCACAACATTTTCTGTGCCTTTTTTATCTTTGAATTCCAAGTCAAATTCCTGCAAAAGTAACACCCAACGAATTAGTCTAGCTTTTGCATCTTTCTTTGTGAGAAGATATTTAAGAGCTGCATGATCTGTGAATATAATTATTTTACAACCAATGAGATAAGATCGAAATTTCTCTAATGCAAACACTACTACTAGCATTTCTTTTTCAGTAGTTGAATAGTTCAACTGTGCATCATTCAATGTCATACTAGCATAGTAAATGACATGGGGAATTCGATCAACTCTTTGTCCTAATACTGCTCCTACTGCATAATCAGATGCGTCACACATGAGCTCAAATGGTAAGCTCCAGTTCGGGGGCTGAATGATGGGTGATGATGTCAACAAATGCTTTAATTTTTCAAACGCAACAAGACATGAATCATCAAAGATAAAAGGTACATCCTTAGCAAGTAAATTGCATAAGGGTCTAGAAGCTTTGCTAAAATCTTTAATGAATCGTCTATAGAAACCAGCATGCCCAAGGAAAGATCTTACTTCTCTGACTGTTTTAGGTGAAGGAAGATTAGAAATGAAATCCACCTTGGCTTTGTCAACCTCAATACCTTTGCTCGAAATGATGTGACCGAGAACAACCCCTTGTTTTACCATAAAATGGCATTTCTCCCAATTTAAGATCAAGTTCTTCTCGATACATCTCTGCAGAACTAGTGTTAGATGATGTAAACATTGATCAAACGAGTCACCAAAGACAGAAAAGTCATCCATAAAGACTTCAAGGAATCGTTCAACCATATCAGAAAAAATGCTCAACATGCATCGTTGAAATGTAGCAGGTGCATTGCATAATCCAAATGGCATTCTCCTACATGCAAATGTGCCAAAAGGGCAAGTGAAAGTAGTTTTCTCCTGATCTTTTGGTGCTATGGGGATCTGATTGTATCCTGAGTAGCCATCTAGAAAGCAATAAAATTCATGACCTGCTAATCTATCAAGCATTTGATCAATAAATGGTAAAGGAAAATGGTCTTTACGTGTGACAGAATTCAACTTCCTATAATCAATGCATACACGCCATCCTGTAGTCACTCTAGTGGGTATCAATTCATTATCGGCATTGGTAACTACAGTGACTCCTAACTTTTTGGGGACAACTTGCATAGGACTGACCCATGAACTATCAGAAATGGGGTAAATGATACATGCGTCTAATAGCTTAAGGACTTCTGTTCTAACAACTTGTTTCATGTTAGGATTTAACCGACGTTGCATCTCCCTAGTAGTTTTAGCATTTTCATCAAGGTGAATGTAATGCATGCAGTCTACTGGGTTTATACCTTTAATGTCTGCTATGGTCCATCCTAATGCCCCTTTGTGCTTTTTCAAAACATCTAACAACTTACCTTTTTGTTCATCATTGAGGGATGATGAGATGATTACCGGCAAAGTGCTTTCTTCTCCCAAAAATGCATATTCCAAAGTGTTGGGCAATGGTTTGAGCTCGAGTTTCGGTGGTGATTCTGATGATGGAATGAGTTGCTTCTCTGATGGTGCTAGTTGCTCAACTCTTGACTTCCATTTATTAGTGTCCATAGATGGTGCAGAGTCAAGCAGGGCATTGACCTCATCGACCGATCTGTCAATATCAAAATCCAAACCAAAGTGAGTTAAACATGTTTGTAAAGGATCACTAAGGTTTGAAACAAAAGTATCATTAACTAATGCTTCAATTAAATCCACATCAACAATTCCATCATCTGCACTGTGAGGTTGTTTGGCAATGTTGAAGATGTTCAGCTCCATAGTCATGTTGCCGAAAGACAACTGCATATTTCCAGTCCTGCATTGAATGTGAGCATCCGCAGTTGCCAAGAAAGGTCGGCCTAGGATAATGGGGATGTGCTTCCTTGAATCCTGTATTGGTTGAGTGTCAATTACAATGAAATCAACAGGAAAATAAAACTTGTCTACCTGGATAAGCACGTCCTCCACAATACCACGAGGTATTTTCATGGACCGATCTGCAAGCTGTAACACCACTGGAGTTGGGTGTAATTCTCCCAGTCCAAGTTTCACGAATACAGAGTAAGGCAAAAGATTTACACTAGCTCCTAAATCCAACAAAGCATTCACAATTGTGTGGTTCCCTATACTACATGAGATAGTGGGGGAGCCTGGGTCTTTGCATTTTAAAGGAATTTTATGTTGGAGTATAGAACTAACGTTTTCTGTTAAAAATGCCTTCTTTTGAATATGCATATTTCTCTTTTTAGTACAAAGGTCTTTCAGAAATTTGGCATAAGATGGAACTTGTTTAATAGTATCAAGCAAAGGGATGTTAACACTTACCTGTTTGAAGATTTCAAGAATCTCACCTGTGGATTTTCCCTTCTTGCCTTTAGCTAATCGTTGAGGAAATGGAGCTTTCGGAACATATTCTCGTGGGTTGGTTTCTTCTTTCTCCTCCGGTGATGATTCCTCAACATTCACAAGTACAATTTGATTTTCTTTTGTTACCGGCATCTCCACTTTGTTGTCGACTTCTTTTCCTTTTCGTAAGGTCATTACTGCTTTGACTTCTCCATACTGCTGTGGTGAACTGGTACTTGCTTCATGCACTCCTTTAGGGTTAGGCACTGGTTGAATTGGAAACTTACCTTTCTCAACGGTCATTGCCAAGGTCTGAACTGAAGAAGCAAGTTGTCCCACCATCTTCTCGAGGCTTGAAACTGATTGGGCTTGTGAGTTGAAGCCCGCTCTCAATTCATTTCGTAGTCCATCAATGGTGCGGTTCTGTTGCTCAATCGTAGAGTTAGTAAGATTCTTGAGATTCTGGAATGAATCCTCCCATGGTCTAGGTTGAGAGTAGTTCTGGTTCTGATTGTATGGTCTAAATGGGGGCTGAAAGGCTTGAGGATTTTGTGGAATCGGTTGCATTAGTGGAGCTGGAGCTGCTGGTCCATTATGTTGGAATCCTTGAGACCATGAAAAATTAGGGTGGTCTCTCCATCCAGGGTTATATGTGTTGGAGTATGGGTTGTAATTTGATGGCTTTCTCATTACACCTATGGCATTGGCTTGATCTGAGTATGAGTCATGGTCATGTGGTTCTGTTGATTTCGCAGTTGATAACGATGCTATTTGTCGAGCAAGACCTTCAACCATCTCCTTGACTTCTTTGATTCCCGAAGTTGATTCGCCAATTTGAACCTCATTCACTCCTTTAATTCTTCTAGTATTCCTGAGTGATCGACTCCGTTGTTGGGAATTATCTGCTTGTCGCTGGAAGAATTCCCAAATTTCTGATGCACTTTTTGACATTAGCTCTCCTCCACTTGTTGCCATTAGCCATTCTTGCACATTTGGTAGTAATCCCTCCAAAAAGTATTGGCATTGGTGCCATTTCTCGTACCCATGATGTGGACACTTCAAGAGTAGCCCATTAAATCGCTCCCATGTCTCGAAAAACTGCTTGTCCTCTCTCTGAGTAAACTCTGAGATTTCCCTGCGAATAGCATTGGTTTTATGCACTGGGAAATATTTATTCAAAAATTTAGTTACCATTTGTTCCCATGATGAAATGGTATTAGCAGGCAACGTATTTAACCATGAACGAGCTCTATCCTTTAAAGAAAATGGGAATAGTCTAAGTTTAACATCATCATCTGAAAAATTCTCATATTTGAATGTTTGACAAATGGCATGAAAATCATTCAAATGATTATATGGATCCTCATTTTCTAGGCCATAAAATGTAGGGAGACAATTTAACACACTAGGTTTTAATTCAAAACTCCTAGCAGCTACATTTGGGTATCTTATGCATGACGTGCTCAAATTAGCTAAGGGACTAAAATAGTCCTTAAATGGCCTCTCCTGTGGTGCTTGTAAATCTATTTTATTTTTAACGTGTTTGTGTGTGCGAAGTGTTTTTTCTAATTCAAGGTCTATGGGTTCAAGATTAGGTAATAATGACCTACGACCATGCATGCAAAATAAATAAAATAAAAATAAAGATGGGAACAAAACAAATAAAAATAAAGAAGAGTGAGAAATTACGATACTAACCTTATTGCGCTATTACAACCTTTCTATAAAAATACACAAAAATAAATACGTGAAAGAAATTAACTAAAAATTAAATAAATTAAAATAAAATAAAATAAAATTACAAAGAAAAATAAATTGAAAATTAAATTACAAAATTTTAAAGAAGAGAAAAAGAAAAAAAAATACTAACCTTTAAATGTAGATTCACTTTTTTTTCTTTTTTTTAATAATAAAAAAAATACAAGAAAACAAATAAAAGAAATTATTCACAAAAATTAATTCTATGAATTAAAATTACTTACCTCCCCGGCAATGGCGCCAAAAACTTGTTGTGCAAATTTTAGTGTAGATCAATGGTGACGAGTGTCGATCCCACGAGGAGGTGGATTTTAATTATATGTAGAATTAATTTTGTAAATGGGTGGTTGGAATTGCGGTGGAAGTGATTTAAATTATTCTAAAATTGGAATTGAAATGGCGATAATAAATTCTAAAATTGGACTTGCAATGGCGAGAATAGATTGAAGATAATTCTATTGAAATGACGTACTTGGGTATTCGGATCCGCATCAACATGCATCATGGGCTAAATATTCCTTATTAATGCCAATTAAATCATGAGGGGGGAATCCACACCTTATGAACCACGCTCTAATCAATATGGTGCTAAGGGCTTATCGTGCCAAATAATAATAACCTTGTACTAGAGGGCCGGTGAAACCAAGGTGGTACTAGACAAGATTAGTATTATTTGTCGACGAGAAGTCAAAACATCCACAAAAACTAGAGGAGAAGAGAAAATAAATTTATCAAATTAAGCCCATGAAACATGTTGAGACTTCACCTTCAACCCAAGCTTGAAAGAAAATTAGCCACTCATAATTGAACTAGGGGCAAAATGGGAATTTATTAAAATACGAAGAAAATACAAGATGGAGAGGGAATTACAGAAAACAGAGTCCAAAAATGGATTCCGAGATATCAAATTAGGGGGGAGAGGCCCCCTTTTTATAGATACATGGAGTAAATCATGGCCATCGGATTAAAAACAGTTTGGACGCTCAGGATTGCGCCACGTCATCAGTCAACAGTCCACGGTTTGACCACGCGGATGAACAGTAACACGGTTTGACCCGACTTTGAACAGTAACGCGGTTTGGTTGAAAATAATCTTGTGTGATGCATGCACCGTATGCGAGATTTTTCGTCCACTGATATGATGTGAACAGTGCTATTTTTCCTTTTATGGTCCTCCTAAGGTTTTCGACCGTCCTGAGTTCAAAAGTGATGTCCATTTTGCCATCTAATTTCTCGTTTATTGTGAAATGACTATGATGCCCCTAAAATACATAAAATACTTAATTAAAATAAAACACATGTAATTAAATCACAAGAAGGTTAAATACATAAAAGTAAGGGTTGTTAGTAAGACTTGAAATGTAAAATGACGGTTTTCTCCTTTATAAATATGCATTTTCTAACACTCAACAGCTATCATCTGCAAAAAGAAGGTGGGTAATTGACAAGCTGCTGCTGAATTTTAGGCTTTGGATAAGCTTTTGAGATTCTGCCTGTTGCAATAAATTTGAGAAGCCTTCTGCACAGATAATAAAAAGATAAGGGGACAGAGGGCAGCCTTGCCTCAACCCCCTCTGTGAGTGAATCATTCCTTTTGCAGCACCATTAATTAGAATTGAGAAAGATGTTGAGATGCATCTTATTATCAAATCAATCCACTTGGGGGGAACTCCTAATCTTTTCATAACATTCTCTAGGAAACCGCATTCAATCCTATCATAAGTCTTACTAATGTCAAGTTTTAAAGCTACTAGCCCCCTTTTTTTTTTCCTTATTGAGCTTTATTTTATGCAAACACTCATAGCCAATGACCACATTATCCGTAATGAGCCTCCCAGGGATGAATGCACTTTGTGTTTGAGAGATAATATTATGTAACATGTGTTTAAGCCTATTTGCTATTGTTTTTGTAATGATTCTACAGATTACATTACAAAGGCTAATAGGCCTAAATTTTGTCACCTACCTTGGCTTCTCAACCTTAGGTATCAATGCAATGTATATGTGATTGAGAAGGGCAATATTACCTCATTTGTTAAGGATGTTGAGGCAGGTTGTCAACACTCATTTGCTCACTGATTTTCAGTGTTTTTGAAAAAAAAAACTACTGGAAATCCATCTGGTCTGGGGGCTTTTGTTGGGCACATCTGGGATAGGGCTGTTATTATCTCCTCAGCACTGAAAGGTTTATCCAGCTCTTCATTCATTTCTGTTGTTATTTTCCTTGGTATTGTTTACAACAGCTCTTCCATTTGAGTGAAGAGATTTGCAAAGTAGTTGCAAAACATTCTTTCCACATCTTCTTCTTCTTCTATCCAGTTTTCGTCTTCATCTAAGATTCCCCAGATTTTGTTTTTCTTCTTTCTCGATGATGCTTTTGCATGGAAGAATTTTGTATTTTTGTCTCCTTCACGCAACCAATCGGCTCTAAATCTCTGCTTTTAGTATATTTCTTCCTCTAAAAGGAGGCCATCAATCTTTTTTCCAAACTTTTGACCAGCTCAGCCTCCTCATAATGTTGGCCTCGTTGCTTTACTTCTTTGAGCTCCTATATCAGCTTCTCCACTTTGTGCCTTCTATCTCCCAGCTCCTTTCTGCTCCACATCTAAAAAACAATTTGTGAGTGCTTGACAAAAAAGAAATCACATTTAAGAGTCTCGGTGATAGTGGGTCATGGTTGTGTATGAGGTCATCTTCACTATCTCTCTACATTTGTCATATGAGCTCCATAAATCTTCGTAATGCACCCAGGGGAAGTTTCTTTTCTTATATCTTAGGCCTCTTCCTTTTTCCACTACTATCATCATAATAGGGTTGTGATTCGACATCCACGTCTCCAGAGTTACCCCAGCTGTTTCCAAGAACAGATTTCCCTATTCTTTGTTGCACAGAAAGCGATCCAATCTTTCCTCGATCAAACCATGGCCATACCTTTTATTTGACCATGTCACAGGGCGCCCACTATTCCCTAAATCCATTAGGTTGCATTCCTTAACAGCCTCTTTGAAATTGTTCATCAAACTAACATCTCTATCGTTTCCTCCTATCTTCTCACAAGGCTATAAAATTCCATTGAAGTCCCCAAAGCACAACCAAGGTAGAGAAGATAAGTTGGCTAACCTTTTAAGGAGTGTCCATGTAGGTGTGGGCAAATCGGGTTTCGGTTCGGGTTGTTCGGGTTTTGGTTTAGGTTTCAACCCGTTCGGGTTGGAGAATTAAACCCAATCGGGTTGAAAACGCCAACCCGAACCAAACTGAACCGAATTTAATTTAGTTCGGTTCGGTTTTGGTTGACAATTCGGATCGGATTAGGTTGATAATTCGGGTTACAATTTCGGTTCGGATTAATTCGGGTTAGTTCGGGTTAGATTAATTCGGATTAGTTCGGGTTAGAATGGATTGAAACAATTTAATCTAAAAAACAGCAAAAATTAATCAAATCAATCAATTAATTAACAATCTCCAATTTAATTAATAATAACAGCAGCAGCAAACCCGCTCCAATTTAATCAATAACCGTCTCCACTCTCCAATTGTTCAATTATCAATAAACCCACTCCAATTTAACTAATAACAATCTCCATTTGTTCAATTATCAATCAACAACAACAAACCCACTTCAAATAATTGAATAATTGTCAATCAATTAATTAAAAATTTACAATTTAATTAATAGCATCGATCTTGTTGGGTTTAGCTCTTCGTTTTGGAATGAGTTTGGGGTTTCTGTTTATGTTTATGTGAAGATATGGTGAGAATGAAAAAAAGCTTCAGCAAGTTACAGCGTCGCCGTCGGCAAGGCAAGACAAACCTTGATCTCGGAGGTCGGAGCAGCTACAGCGTCGACAGATCGAGACTATGCTGGGCTGAGTGGGATGCGAGGTGAACGCACAGTGCAGTTGCGGGCGAGGCGTGCTGGCTGATGGCGAGTGGGCTGCAGTGAACGGCTGGTGTTTGTTGGAGCTGGACGGGGCTGTTGGCTGCTGCTGTGAGTGCTGTTGTCGTGGGCTGCTGTGAGTGCTGTCGTCGTGGGCTGCTGTGGCTGTTGTCTGTTGGAGCTGAAGTGCTGAACGGGGCTGCTGTTGCTGCTCCTGAAGTGCTGATGTCGTCGGCCACAGTTCTCAGAAAGTGAGAACTGAGAAGAGGGAGCAAGGAGGGGGAGGCCGGGAGGGAGATGAAGTGAGAGATTTTTGTTTAGGGATTTTTAGGGATTTTTTTGTTTAATTAATGTATATATATTTTTAATTTAAAAGTTAAATCTTAAAAAAAAGGCTTCAACCCGAATGGGTTGAAAATTCGGTTCGGGTTCAACCCGAACCAAAATTTAATCCGAACGGGTTGAAGCTTTGAATCCGTTCGGGTTTCACCGGTTAATCCAAACCGAACCGAACGCCCACCCCTATGTCCATGTATAATGCTTTTGACTCATTTCCGGGTGCCCATAGATGCCTGTACATCTCCAGTAACTTCTGTTTTCAGCACAAACAACTGCATTAATTTGATGTCTACTCCAAGACTTTACATCTGCCCTCAAGTCCGAATCCCACATTAGGGCCAATCCCCCTCTCTTTCCAGTTCTATCAACTTGGAAACAATTGACTATGCATTTGAGTCGATGTTAATTTGGTCTCGCAAAGAAAAACGAGCTTAGGCCTATGCATTTGGAGCAGTTTTTGAGCTTCGTGGAACGTCGGGTTGCTCCCCAGACCCCGAACGTTCCAGCTGATGCCATTCATGGCTGTTGGCGGGGCTGGTATCTAGCCTCCACTGTTTGTGCTTCTGGAAATTCCATTATCATCTCCCCTGTTCTATCGGTTTGTTTTTCCCTCCTCTCCATGTCTAGCTTATGTTTTGCTTTCGGTGAAGCAAAAAGCATTATTTCCATAGGGCCATTCATTTTTTTCTCTTTTCGTTTGTGGGCTTTCCAACTTCATTCCCAAAACTTCACTTGCTGGCCTTTTGGCAATATTTGGCCCCTTTTGCAACTCAGCCCCTTTTTCTCCACTCTTGTCGTCTTGTCTAGCTTGCATTTTCCACTTTCTATGTTTGGGATTTGCCATAGGTGCCTTCGGCCCATTTGCCACTCTTTCATTTTTGCCTTCATTTGTGTTTAAGCTTGGACTTTCGGTATCCCGCTCTATTTTCCCGCCACAAATTTCCTTAATTGCCAAATTCAGTTTCTCCTGTAACTTTTTTGGATCCCGCTCTTTTTCTTTCTCCTCTGCATTTGCCGTCTCTAGCTCTGTTCCCCTATTGATGTTGACTTCACTGGCTAACTCCCTTAGCCTCTGACAACTTTCACTTCTTGCCCCCTTTTCATTGCCTACTTTCATTGAAAGCTCCTCTGGAATTAAAATCTTTTGATTTCGGGTTGCTCTAATATCCAAATCCGGTGTTTCATTCCGGGTTGGGGCTTGCACTTCTGTAGCTTTGGACTTGGAGCTGCTAGGTGGACTTTGTGAATTCCTTCTTTGATTTTGTACAGCTGCATTCCTTTTTCCCCTGCCTCTCTGCTGCTTCAGTCTTTTAGCTGTAGTTTGAGCTTTCGTCCACGGACCATATGGCAAGTCTTCCTTATCTTGATTTTTGTACGCTGCACACTCCTTATATTGGTGGCCAATACGGCCACAACAGTAACAGAACTCCGGCAATTTTTCATATTGGACTGTGACTAGGATTTGGCCCTCTTCTTTTCCAATTTCGCCCTGCACATCTTCCTGCATTTTTTCTTGCCCTTCATCTTGTGTGTCTTCTTGTGTCCCACCAATGTCTCTACCATTATTACTTTCATTAATGGATTGGTTATATCGACTAACACCCTAAGCCGAATTATATGTCCCATCACATCTCCATTGGCATCTGTCTCCACCTCCTCTACTTTCCCTATTGCTCCACCGATTTCCGTTAGTATTTCCTTATCCATGCACATAATGGGCACATTTTGGAGTTGTACCCAAAAGGATGTGTGTGTGAATGACTGCTTTGAAATGTCCCCAATGCCTACTGGCTCTGTAAATACTATATGGGCATTATTGAAATGCCACGGCCCATTTATCAACACTCGTTTTTTATCCACTTCCGCTCCAAATTTGAACATGAATACATTTTCTCCCAGATTTTCAACTTTAACTTCTCTGATATTTTGCCAAGCTTGTTGCAGGGCTATTTTCAGGCCCTCTTTGTTGACATTTCTGCTCGTTAAGACTTTCCCGATCAGGCATCCGGCTGCAATTTTTCCCCTTTATCTTTTAACTTTCCTCTAAGTGAAACTCTGCCCTCTCCCTCTCCTGATAATGTAATGGCTTTGCATCTTCGAATCAGCTCATCCGTGTCCATGCTGCAAACGATGAGGCTAGCTTCAAATAAAAACTGGACTTACAAAACCAACCAACTCTCTGACTTGGAAACTATGATTGAAGAGAAACAATAGAATGATACTATGATTGAAGAGAAACAATAGAATGATTTTTAAAGAGAAAAAGAACAAAGAAAGCTATTAAGAAAAGAAACCGTTTAGGAAAGGTATCTTTAACCCAACTGGTGGGTAGGAATAAAGAATCATGAAGATTCTAGATAGAACTTCCATTCTAAGTTTTAAGAGAAAACTAGAGAAGGAAGATTTCATTCTTTTCTGTTAAGAAAGAATTCGATAGACAAATCATGTTCAATTAGTGTAGAGAGTTTCAGTCATGCTGGCCCATAGTTATTGTGTTACTGTTAATTTAGATAAGCTTTATTTGTGAGTTAAAAACAGTTATCTATTTGTGGATATATATTGCGATAAATGTATTAGAAGAAAGATAAGAATTTTCTAAGTTGTGGAGTATTGATTTGGAGAATGATTCTCTCGAAACAATTCTTTTCCTTTTAAATTTTCTTTTATCTATTAAATATTAGAACATACATAACACAAGTTCTTGGGGAATTGGTACGAAAGCTTGATAAAAAGAAGACGGTGATCTCCAAATGGTTTTCAAGATAAAAGAATGTCAACCCTTCGGCTTGATCCTAGGAATTGCGTTACTTGGAATTTTTTTTTTTTAAGTACCATTCACTCCATCTCACCACCCAACTAAACTTAGTGGTGCCGTTGAATATGATAAACCAAGAGGGAAAAAAAAATAATTTTTCTAATTTTTAATAAAAATCCATTGAAGTTTATTTCGCACAAACGTCCACAACATAGTAGTTAAATTTATTGGAGAATTATAAAAGGAAAACCAACTTCCAGTCACATATATACTCGAAACTAGTATTCCGAACTTTCCAGCCAGCTTTTTGTGCAAATCACAGCCCGTTTGACATCAACATCGAGACCGGAACAATAATGGATATTTTCGATATCAGCGCCCTCTTTAAACGCAGCAGCAGAGATGGGTATTGCTAAGAAATCACGAGCCATTATTGCGAGTGTTGGAAATATTGGACTGTTTAAGCGCCGCCAAGCTAGAACGTCGAACTCTTCAACCGGAGGGATTTTAGGCACTTTCAGATAGAGCACAAGTTCAGAATTTTGTAGTGATGATGACGTGCACGGCCTCCCCATTTCATCTAACATTTTGCAGTTGTCATGTGCATATTTGTTGTATGCATGAGTGAGGACATCGACAATTTCCTTCATACGTACATCAGCCATCGTGCCATAAATTTCTGTATACCAGCGGTCTACAATGTCCAGCTTGTATCTCGGATCAAGAACTATGGCAGCTGCTAAATACAACTTATAGTTGAGCCAGTACTTACTAAAAAATCTCTCTTTTACACCGGTTGCTATTTCACGAACAAAGTATTCGTCAGCTCTTTCCCACAGAAGGAACTTCAGATACAGTTCACAAACCTTTGGGAAGAACACATTTGCAGTGGTATATTTGGTGTCCGACAAACGCTGAGCAGCACCATTCAATATTTTCAGATACTCATATACAGCCGTTGCCTTATCCCATTCCTCTTTTGCTAAATTTATCAATTTGAATTCATAATCCATGACCTCAAGCTCCCAAAACGCTTCTTTATACCCCACCGCAGTCTCCAACTCGTTTAAGCCATGCAACCATTCCGGAAGAGGTCGAGAGATCACTTTCTTTCCCATGGACTCGCCCCTCTCTATTGCCATTTGAAACTTATGTTTGTTTGCTGGCTTCCTGATATAATCAAAAGCCTTCCTTATCTTATCAGCTTCCCGGTTCGACCTATTCCAACAGTAAGATTCAAGAAAATCTGCTAAACAAAGAGAAGACAATAGAGGGCTAACAAAAGGGACTAAACCTTGTTCCGTCATCCAGCTGCTGACCTTTTCGTTAACTTTCTCACTATCAAGATTTACAACTACAGAGCGTATTTTTTTCTTGACGTTCCAATCTGAAAGCACATCTGTAAAAGTTGTGCAGAAGTAGTCATACATTCCATGAAAAGAGTCATACGTTCCATGAAAACTTATAAACTTTTGCTTCAGCTCCCAGTTATCATCAATGAAGTGGAGTGCCATCAATGAGCACCCATCCTCGAACCTGATTGCTAAATTGAAACGACATGAGAGTTTAGTCAAATATTTACGGAGTTTTTCCTTCTCTTCCGCGTAAACAAGGAGTATGTCGGATTTTATTAAGTTTAGATTTGAAAACCCGTACTTGATAATCGATCTTATGACACCCAACTGATTCAGTTCTTGATTAATCACAAATTTTCCTTTGAGGACAGCGGGGTTTGTCGAATTACCATTTTCATTATAATGATCAGCCAGTTTGCCTCCATTTTCTTCATTGTTTTTGCTGCTTCGACATCTTTTGGCATGATTGTTGAGGTGTGTGGTTCCCTTCTTACTTGAACCGTCAAATTTCTTCTTACAATGCTTGCATTTAGCTAGGGATGGCAAAAATCCCCACGGAGACGGGTACCCTCGGGGATTTTCCCCATTCGGGGAGGGTATGACGATAATTTCATACCCAATTTCTTATTCGGGGAGGGGACGGAGAAATTTTTTTACCCAATTTCTTATTCGGGGAGGGAACGGGGATGAGGTGGAATCCCCATCCCCTACCCATTTCCCCATTTTAATTTTTAATTTTATTTTAATTTTTTAAAATTACTAGTAAATAAATAATAAAATTTAAATTATAAAATTATAAATATTGGTAAAAATAAAAAATATCAAAATATTTATATTATTAAACTTTTAGGTCTAATTAACTAATTAAAGTTCTAAATTTTTATTTAGGACATTAAAAAGACCGAGTAGATTCTATTAGCCAAACATTTTTTTATAATTTTAATATTCTTTAAATATTTTAAACTTAAATCTATTTTTTTATTTATTTTTAGATGTTATAATTGCCCACAGCGAATCACAATTTTAATATCTAATCTAATCTAATCTAATATTTACTTTTGATTTGCTCCGATTTAACTATTGTATTGTAAAGGGAATAGTCCACATTTATAAAGTACCCACGCCACCATTGAAAAAGTTAATTTTGAATCTAAATTCGATTTTATTTGTAACAATTTTGTATTAAACTATTAATTTGTTCATGATAGTTTGTAAAAGAAGTTTGTATTCCTTGTATGTTGCGTTACTTACTAATTTAATGTATGTGACTTTTGTAATAGATATTAATGTAACATATATTTCAAACTTTACTTTTATTTGAATTTTTTATTTTAATATATGATTAACTCAAAATTGAAAAAAAATGTATTAGTTATTCGGGGATCGGGGACCCTCGGGGATCCCCTGTTATTATTCGGGGAGGGGATGGGGATTCTCTCAAGTAATTCTGACGGGGACGGAGAGGGGACGGGGACATACGCAAAATATCGGGGATGGGTACGGGGAGATCGGTCCCCTCCCCTCCCCTCCCCATTGCAATCCCTGCATTTAGCCCAAACTTTCCCATTTTTTCCTTGGAACTTTGTGAACTCGTCCCAGACTTTTGATGTCAACTTTCTTCGTTTAGTACGCGATGAATTCTCCACAGTTTGGTTTAAAATCTCGTTGTCATGATTTTGAGAAGGTTCAAGACAAGCATTTGGTTCTCTAGTCTGAGCCATTTCACCCTATCAACACATAAAAGAGCGATGATCATCAGCAATAAAAGCAAGTCTCTTGATTATCAATGTCTACAAGATGTTTGATATAATTTCTAAGTGAGCATCAAGAAGTGTTGGATGATGTAAGTGCCAAAAACTATAGCCATCAATACAAGTCAGAAGCATCACTTGTTTGAAAAACGGATATGACTTGTATTGATTCGGACTAATGAAGGTTTTAAGAACCTTTAGACGAAATAGTCCTTTTTTTAATGATCATATAAGTTTCCATTAAGCAAATAAGCAGAGAAAGAAATTAACGAAATGAAAATCCGTTAAAGAGTGATGATCATCAAGTAAGTAATAAAAGCAAGTCTGGATTATTAATGTCTACAAGATATGTGATTGAATTTTTAAGTGAGCTTTTGCCAGAAAATAGAGCCACTTACACCACACCATGCGTCTATTAAAAAATCATTAATTCAGATAAGGGGGGTGTATTGTATATTGATCTCGGACTAAAGAACAGTATAACAGGTTCACATTGATTCTAGATAATGAATCAATATCAATGTGAACTATATTCAGTCCCAGATTTAAGATCAATATCCACAGACGATGCGTGTGACCTGAACACTTGGATAATTGGCAGCATGTGATTACGAATGAAATCATGTGCAAATAATTCAGATGCGCACAAAAATGGTTATCAAACCCAACGATGTAAGTTAAACACTGAAAACGAAAGGTGGGGATTCAGATATGATTGCAAGGATGGCAATGGTACCCGTAACCCCGCCCAAACCCGCCCACCAAAATCTGCCCGCTGCGGGTAATTTTGCGGGTTGTGGGCATGTTTGATATTAGAAATTGAAACATGCATTACGTTGTGAGTGGGTTTGGTATTAGCTAAATATCAGATGAATACCCGCATGAATATCCGCCAAACCCGCAACTTTTTTTACCAAATATTTTTAATGAAATTTTAATTAAAAAATAATTAAATCTTAAAATATATAATTTAAATAAATGTAAAGTGTTAAACATGTCATGTGTGGTGTATGCAAGTTGTAACTCATAACCTAACCTAAAGGAAACCCAAACTATTTCATTTTCACTTGTGAGCAGCAACCGTAAAATTTAGTCTTCTAAACTATTTTCCTTTTACCCGTGAGCAGCAGCCACACACCCATTTCATTTCACCTGTGAGTCGCAGCCGCACACCTATGAATTTTACATGGCATTTGTGTTTTTTTTATTTATGAATTTATATATTTCATACTTAAATTCGAGAATTTGTGTTGAATTGATGTTGAAATTTTATTTTTCTGTTTACATTGATTATATTTAGAATTGAGTATGTTATGTGGAATTTTAGGTTATTAATATAAATTTACATATTTAACATTTGTTATTTTTAATGTGAGAATCCTCAAAAAAATCTTATGGGTACCATTACGGGATTGATAATTATCAAAACTCGTAGCAGGTGATTTTCTTAAAAAATTAAAACCTACAACGGGTGCAGGTGAGGATTTGGTAATTTAAATTTTGTGCGGGTGCAGGTTTAGTAATAGCATACCCGCTGCGAGCAGTGCCCATTACTATCCTTGGATATGAGATAAAATTTCTCACGAAACTTATGTCTCATCTTCTATAAATAAGAGGCAAAAGATTGAGAAACGATTTTTGGCCAATTTTTAGAGCAAACTCAAAAAACTATGGATCTAAACAATTCGCAGTTTCAAAACACTAACTTGAGTGTCAGATTAGTGTATTTTGCATGCACTCATTCGAGTTCAATCCACAAAAGTCCACGAGAATTACAAGATATATATAAAATCTTCGAAGGAATTAGATATAATTCTCTATCACTCATTATTGAACTGTACTAAGTCGGATCGAAAACCTTCAATCACCAAAAAGTGTGGAACGAAGTAGACTTCCTCTTTTTTTTTTAATATAAATAACATAAGTTTCCATTTAGAAAACAAGCAGAGAAAGAAATTAACAAAATGAATATACTATTTAGGAAAAAATATTAATGAAGTTAATACTGGTTTGAAAACTATTTATTTTGTTAAATATCATTAAAAGACTACAGAAGAATTCGTTAAGAGAAAAACAAAAATACAAACTAAATATACCTGTGTTAGATGGGAAAGTGCATGGGCTTCCAGCTCCAGCCAAGACATATCCAAGGGCACAGTCGATGTTTAAAAGCTGATTTTAGCCAACAAAAATTTTATATCTATATGTACAAATAATAAAATCTTCAAACTGAAAACTTGTAAAATCTATAAAGAAATCTAACCATTAAGATAATAAAAATTAAAAATTATATGGTTTAATAGTTTTTTTCAAACTGAAAACTTGTAAAATCTATAAAGAAATCTAACCATTAAGATAATAAAAATTAAAAATTATATGGTTTAATAGTTTTTTTCAAACTTTAATATAATTTAAGATTCAAATCAGTATGCTATATATATGTATGTATGTATGTATGTGTGGGTGTGTATGTATGTATGTATGTATGTATCTGTGTGTGTAAGTGGAAAGCTAAACTAAGCGTTAGCTTTTTAACACTAACAAATACCTGGCTGAAGATCATCGATTTGACATGGATCCTACTCCAATTTCTTGAATGTTCGTGTTGGCATCTAAGCTTTTGAACTTTCTTTCTTAACAACAAGGGGAACGCTTAGGCACTCCGAATATAGATCAAAGAAAGTCAACAGATCTTTCATATCCGATTAGGCTCCGCAAGCGTGTATACATACAGCCTGCATTCCTTTTGTCGCATTTTAATTCAAAGTTTCCAACCATCCGAAATCCGACTTTACAATTATTATTCAAATTGCAAGCTGTAATTTAAAATTTCCTTCCCGAGTGGACTGGTTCACACATTGACTTTTGACGATTATTTGCGAGATCTTGCAAAGTAGTTGGACCCTATATGGGTATATATATTAGGAGCTGGCTTAAGTTACGGATTCTGTAACTTACAGATCCAGCTTTAGCCAACTCCCATACACACCCATTTGCTGGCTTTTCTCTCCCCTCAAGACATGTGTGCTCCTCTCATTGGGTGTGTATGTTACAGATTCTGTAGCACAGCAACCTCCATATTAAGGTCTATTCCTAATTGTAATTGGGTTAGCTGGGAGTAAACATATATTGTCGTGATCTCAAAGCCAATACGTTAAATTTTATCACATATTTGTGTAATGATAAGTTCTTATTGCGGTTGGATAACTATTATAGTAGTAATTTAGTAAACACATGTTGTTTTGTAATTTGAAAATTAACAAGTTGGTTTTATATCATACCTTTATTATTTTTGTCAAAATTATTATTTTAAAATTATATTTATCAAACACTATAGAGGCTTTGTAAAATATTAATGTTGGATAACTGCTACAGTACAAAATTTTTTGGTAAATACTAGTGGTTGTCGTTTTAAAACTAAGTTGATTTAATAGAGTTGGACTATTGGCAGCCCCTCATTAATCTTATAGAACACCTGTTATATTACAATTATATTTAAGGAAACATATATATAGAATTAACCTCATTTATATGTTCTTTCTCTCTTCAATTTTATTTTGCTTGCACAATATAATTTTTTTATTATCATTAAAATAATCCGAATTTAAGAAGTAATCCTCGAAGCAAAAATAATATTCTTGTAATATACATAGCAACAAAATTAGGATACAAATATCCAACATAGTGGGAAATAAATTAAATTAAATTTTATCTTGTTACAAATAATTTTTTGAGGATTCTCAAACTAATTGTTGCACCCAAAGTTTATAGGCACGATAAAATTGTATCATACCCATAAAATATTCATTATTTTCTAAGGTTTTTATTACTTTCTCTTTTAGACATTTTTCTTTGGAAATTAAATAATAAAGAAAGTTTGAAGAGAGGAATATAATTATTTAGACTAAAAGAGTGAGAAAGTTATTAGAAATTGCAAGTTTTATACATGAAAAGAGTGTTTGTTTGAGGATGAATAAAGTATTGAAAATGAAGCGCCACGTGTCGATGCAAAGGTTATGTAATTATTAGTTATCTTTCGGGGTACCCAACCTACCCCATAAAATTCGGTACCTGGGATACTCGAGATACCAGACCTACACTATAAACTCGGTACTCGAGATACCCGACCTACATTATAAACTCAGTACCCGAGATACCCAACTTACACTATAAACTCGATACCTGAGGTAACCGACCTATACTATAAACTCAGTGCTCAAGATACTCGGCCTAAACTATAAACTCGGTACCCGAGGTACCCGACCTACACCATTAGTTCGGCACCCGGGGTACCTGACCTACCCCACAAAACTCGGTACCTGGGGTACACCGAGCAAGGACAAAAAGGTGAGGAAAAATGTTCGTAAAATATCAAGAGATAGATGGGCTACAAATCTCAAAAAGATCGGCTGAACACGTGTCAAAAAGTAAGGAATCTGTGAGGAAATCTCGTGCTACAAAAGAAGAGACAGCCGCCTGTCATGCCAACGAATCTGCCAAAAGTGTGATATTGAGACAGTTGAGACCACCAGCTTTTCCTGCTACGCCTACAAAATTACAACGGAATTGCAGAGGTACGCGGGACCACTCCAATAAGCGAGGTACCCCGCTCCCCGAAAAAATATAAATTTATTGCTCTTGGGTTGGTTTTGTGGTTTTTTATTCATTGACCCAAAATCAGCCACAAACAATTGGCGCCGTCTGTGGGGAGCGCGCAAAAAGCCTCCTCACGGTGCTAAGCTTGTCGGTACGTGCGGTTGCACAACCATGGCACCCGACGTACCAGCGGATAACCAAATGTTAGGCCATGATAGAGCGGAGGACCACGGCAGTGATGAGAGGGGTGACTCGACAAGGAGGGCATCCCACCTAGAGAAAGGCAAATTCGTTAAGCAATCAGCTGGTATTCAACCCGACGAGGAGCCCGTTACTCATAAACACTTTGAAGATTTTGCTCACGCGATTCTCAGAGCAGTAGGATCTCGGGTACCCGAAGCAGCCACTTCCCCAGTAACTCAAGATGTCCCGCCTCCACGCGGTGAGAAGCAGATCATACCAAGATTTGAAATATCGGAAAGAAGTAGACTAAAGCATAGGCCGTCGGGCACCCGTTCAAAGTTTCAAACCAGTGGCTCTCAGGAAGAACTCTCCACTGCTTCTTGTTATTCCCGTAGCAGCCAGGGTACCAAACGTAAATAAAAAGCCCATGAAGATCTCCGATACAAGTTGAACGCCAAAAGGGCTTCCCAGACAACAGCGGCCTCCTCAGGTGCACCTGGGGTACCCCGCGCGTTCCTGGAAAAAATGGAGTACCTCGAAGCTCAAGTGAAGCTCCTTTCGGAAAAATAAAACCTCACCAATGCTCTAGCACCAGCAGCGTATAACTCGCCATTCACCATGGAGATTCGGACATCGGTTATCCCCGAAGCGTTCACCATGCCTCAAATACAACAATACTCGGGTACCTCAGATCCCGTGGAATATGCTGAGTTGTATCGTGACCAGATGATAATTAAAGGAGTGGGCGACAATGCTATGTGCCGGATGTTCCCGCATACCCTCACCGGACTAGCCAAGTCATGGTTCCGATCGTTGAAGGCAGGTAGTGTATCCTCCTTAGACCAGCTCCTAAAATATTTTGTTCATAAGTTTGGTTATGCATCCACCCAAGATATAACATCCTCCAAGCTTGCTTTCATCAAGCAAGGGGATTCGGAGTCTTTAGCCGAGTACGTAACCTGCTTCCACCAAGAGGTGTTGCGTACCGGTACGTTTGGTCACCAACACACTCTCACTCATTTTGAAAAGAATTTGCGTTTGGGGAAGTTATGGCGGTCATTTCAAAAACACCGCCCTCTTTTATATAGGGAAGCTCATTTCTCGAGCTCTGCAACAAATAGAAATGGGTGAGAAGTGTAACCTAAAGCGGGAGGAAGACAGAGTCGAAGTTTTGAGAAACAATGAGAAACCCAAGAGAGCCGAGGTACCTCTGGTACCCTCTTGAGCACCCCGGGTACACAGCCCACCTCGTCCAACCCCACGTGGGAAAGAGTTGAATATTCCTGGTGTACCCTGGGTACCCCAGCAGTGTAATGACATTTATTCGCCTTACTAATTAGGCGCTTGCAATACAATGAAGAGCTGCGCGGTGGAAAGTGTTATAGACAACTAGTCCTCTAAAACAAAAAAGAGTAGGGCCAATGAAGGTAGATGCGGTTATGCATGATGTACCCGAGGTACCCCAAAGTCCTAATTCAGTGTTAATCGAAGAGTTAGAGGTACCCCTGGATCCTCGGGTGCCGAAGGAAGAAAAGGAATGAGCACACATGCTACTCTAAATGAAAAGAACAATTATAAAGCACTTGTGAAATACTGCCATACCGAGGAAGTACTACTAATAAAGGGAAGCACTTTACCTCTTTCTATTTACTTTATTTATTTTTCTTCAATGCTTATGCGTTTATGATATTTGATCTATTGTGTGGTGTACTTTATCATGCGGGGTACCCAGAGTACCCTAAACTAATTAGTTGTACTTTTCAATTCTCCAAGTCTCTAATGACAAGGGTGATCTCAGGATCCCCCATTTCTTTAAGATAACATAATATTATCATGTAATGGTCTTGGTTTTATCATTTATAAGTATGTTTTTTACTTTATGAGATGATGCTTGTTCTCCTTTTTTATTACCGAATATGATTGCAGTTAAATTTTCGCCATTAATGTGACTCCATCTTATTACGCCACGCCTTATTCAGTTATAATTGTTCCATTTCAAGATAATCAGGGGAACCTGAGGTATCTGACTCGATTCGATCGTGAAGATCTGTTCGAGGTCAACGCCAATAAGAAATAATACAACAAATTTAAAGAGGGAGGGTCAGAGAAGGCCTGAGGACGAGGTAAACCAGCATACCCTAACACCATGAGGTTCCGTTAAGGTATGCACACGCCCACACCTCCATTCTTTTACTTGAGCCAAGTAAAGAATAGATAAACGAAATGAGGTAGGCAAGCATGCCCCTCTATTCGCATTATTTTATTAAATATTGACTAGAAGCGGATGGCAAAACAAGCATGTTTTTGACCATTTCTGCAAGAAAGAGGGCCAAGAAGGTCCCGGAAAAAAAAAGGGTACCTGGGGTACCCGAGAAACTCCACAAGTCTATATGAGATATGCCATAATCTTTATTTTATCCTAGTTGCGCCAAATATGAATTTCGTTTTATCTTATAATGATGTGCGAATTATTAAATTATTTTGAGATACGTCATAATAATCTTTATTAAGACGAGCAGTGAGCACATCTACGGAAATCACCACGAAAGCGCCAAAAATACATCAGGGGGGTACCTAGGGTACCCGAGGAACCCCCGCGAGTCTACACAAAGCAATCATAAGCAAGGAATTCAATGGTATGCCGAATAAAGTCTATTGTAGAAGTTTAATGCGAATAAGTAACAAGATTGCCGAGGCAACCTTCCAAAAGACAAGTATCCCAACACAACAAAAGGATGATGCCATACTACAAAGGTACATAAGCAAAGAAAAAAAGCTGCTAAGACATCTCGAGATAAAACCCTAAATGAAAAGTAAGATCAAATAGAAGGGGGGACATCCTCTCCACCATTCCCCTCAACAGGGGGATCAACAAGAATACTCGTGGTCAAAGAGCTGCTACCCGCATGAACAGCGCTAACCGAAGGGAGATCCGCCTGGGGTGCCTGGAGTACCTGGGGTACCCCCAAAGATGCTGTGGGCTGTAGGATGGTGGAGCCTGGGTTATCCTCTTATCCTCTATCGCCTTCAGGATGGTCGACTTGTCCACCCATTTCTCTACCCGGGGTACCACAAACTCTAGGTGTTCTCCTGGGTTTGGTCGTCCAAACGCCCCTGTAAAGCCCTGACCTCCACCTCAAGCTTCTCCTCCCGAGACTGACCAAGTCTGATCTCCCCTTATAATTTGTCCGCCTCAGTTAGCGCAGCCGAGGTACCACTAAAGTCTCGGAGACTGTGGCTAAGGTAGAAGGTCGCTTACACAAAAAAAAAGAGGAAGCACTCACATCATGACAAGCCTTGAGCACCCGGCTATAGCGCTCATTTAGGTCCAATCTATCCGCCTCAATGGTCATGTCTGTAGAAATGCACTCGGAGGAGTGGATGAAGCAATCGGTGAGATGAGATATCCTCTTGTTTGCCACTAGGTCAAGCTCGCCCTCCATGAGATCTCCAGAGACCGTGAACAGAGAGCCAAGTTTTCTCTTGTGGGTAGCCGGGGTACCCCGAGAACTACCAAAAGAGGAATCGGGTAATTTGCCCTTGGCGCTTGGAACCGCGAGAGGTCGATCACCCTTTGCTGAGGTACCTAGTGTACCGGAGGAGCTGCTGCTTATGCGACTGAAAAAAGCATCGAAGTCTTCGGCGAAAGGGTCTATACCTACCCAACACCAAGCAAAAAAAAAAAAAAAGATCGAGAAAGATGTTAAGAATCGCCATAATCTCTTAAAGATTAACAACAAGCATATCTGGATGAATTGCCATATGTTCGATGAAATTGGGTTACTCCGCTATGAAGAAAGAGATAGCTCAATGAATATTTATGCTGATGGATACCTGAGATACCCCATGCTCAGAATCAGATTCCAGAACACATGAAAGATACACAAAAGATCCTAAAAAGGCCGCCAAGTCAAGTAGTGGCATCTAAAGCTATGTGAAATAAAGTACCAGGAGTTTGTTAGTACAATATTGAAGTAGTTCGGGTACCCCAACAAAATAAGGTTGGTCATCTTCACCTTCATCCCTCAGGATAGGGGGATCAATAAAAATGCCAAAAGCAGCAAAAGCGCAAGCATTGATATCAGAGATACTTGATGGCGACTTTGGCTGAGGTACCCCAGCTGATCTCCATGGCTTTCAGATCGAGATATGCGGGAAGCCTTGATCTTCTCCCCAAAAACTTCATTAAAGCTTCCATTCAAAATCTTGTTCAATCTAAAGAGCTTCATTTCACGGGGTCGAAACACATCTTTCTTGTTATGCACCTGAGCTACTCTTAAAGCTGCTAGGAAAGGAGCCTTGGGATTTTATTTTCATCCCTGGAGCATGTAGAAGAAATGTTCCCTTAAATGAGATGGATCTTAAGGTAACTGACAAATTGGTTTTCAAAAGGCCAAGAAAGGCATTGAAGTACTCACCGGAGCGATCTATACTTGCCAATTACTAGAAAACAAAATATGGGTGATGGTGGGGTGCCCCTACATCATCCTCTACACATACTTGGTGGTTCGTCCCCATAAGTAGATGAAAAATTTTGATCAATCAGCTCCACCCTCTCTAACCTATACAAATTTGATAGCTATTTATAAGGCATAGAGAAAAGGAAGTCCATCTTTCTTTTTGGGGTACCCGGTGTGCCCCTAGAGCAGCTATTTTTCAGCTTGGTCCATCTGCATAAGTACTTTTATTGAGTAAGAGAGAAAGTAATATTTGAGTTTTTGGGTGAATTAGTTCACACTCCAAAAAGTGAGGAGGCCGAGTACACCTCATTGAAGGAGTGGTACCCGAGCCATTCAAAGAGCCTCCGTTCATTGGGCTAAAAAGAAAAATAATAATAATAAAGGAGAAAGAAAGAAGATAAAAAATATCAAGATATTCTCTGATGTTGGGAATTCACATAGTCAACCAAAGGGTAGTAGACGAGGTACCTCTTTTTATCCAATCCTGTGAGAGGAAGAGCTGAACATCGCCACGTGTCGTTCACAATTCTTCTATGAGTTTCTTTTGCCTCAATTACATTCGCTACAAAGAAATTAGGGGGATGTTGTTTGGGGATAAATAAAGTATTGAAAATGAAGCGCCACGTGTCGATGCAAAGGTTATGTAATTATTAGTTATCCTCCGGGGTACCCAACCTACCCCATAAAATTCAGTACCTGGGATACTCGAGATACCAGACCTACACTATAAACTCGGTACTCGAGATACCCGACCTACATTATAAACTCAGTACCCGAGATACCCAACTTATACTATAAACTCGATACCCGAGGTAACCGACCTATACTATAAACTCAGTGCTCAAGATACTCAGCTTAAACTATAAACTCGGTACCCGAGGTACCCGACCTACACCATTAGTTCGGCACTCGGGGTACCTGACCTACCCCACAAAACTCGGTACCTGGGGTACACCGAGCAAGGACAAAAAGGTGAGGAAAAATATTCGTAAAATATCAAGAGATAGATGGGCTCCAAATCTCAAAAAGATCGGCTGAACACGTGTCAAAAAGTAAGGAATCTGTGAGGAAATCTCGTGCTACAAAAGAGGAGACAGCCGCCTGTCATGCTAACGAATCTGTCAAAAGTGTGATATTGTGATAGTTGGGACCACCAGATTTTCCTGCTACGCCTACAAAATTACAACAGAATTGCAGAGGTACGCGGGACCACTCCACCACGCCCAGCACGTGAATACGCCACAAACTTGCTCTCCACGCATATTTTTGAAACGCCTAAGCCGCCATACGCATGAAAATAAGAATATTCCTGACATGACAGCAGGGAACGCCACTAAAATAGCACCAGGTGGCACGACGACCGGGGTACACCATATAAATACTCATGTTTGATTTTTATCAAGTATGTGAACACACTCACCAAAAAAACTAGGGTTTCTTCAACCTCAGAACCTCCATTACCGAGAACTTGCAAGCTCTCTAACCTGAGATAACCCAACTCTGACTTGAGCGTCGGAGTGTGGTCGCCGGCCACCCCCGGCTCCACCTCTGACCTCTTTTTTGGTTGTTTCGCAGGTTTAAGGTGAGTTTCACCAGCCCTCCGCACCTGAAGTCAGATCCCCTCCATAACCACCGTCACCTCAATCCTCCTTCACTCCACAAAAAGCCTAAACAGCCCGTACGAGCCGAATAAGCGAGGTACCCCGCTCCCCGACAAAATATAAATTTATTGCTCTTGGGTTGGTTTTGTGGTTTTTTATTCATTGACCCAAAATCAGCCACAAACAGTGTTTATTTAGAAAAAATGATATTTTTGCCATTAAATGGAATATGATTGAAAAGGGGTTTAAAGAGGATTTTGGAGGGGTGCTAATAGTCTGACTCTTTAATCTATCACTTATACAATGAAATACCTATAATATCTCCATTATTTTATCACAATTATTATTTAAAGTCATATTTACTATATATTATTAACTTTTATTTTATAGTTATAAGAATTTTTATAACTGCTTTAACTTAAAAGTTATAATACTTTAATACCAAATAAGACCTAACTTTTATTTTATAGTTATAGCTCTTATGACACATCATCTCAAAAAGACAATAACAAATAGGGTCTTACGTTAATATTTGATAAAAATTTAAATACTAGTAAACATAAATGTGGATATTAGAGAATGAGAAAGCCGCAGAAGATCGCACTAAGAATGAAAAGAGAGCTGCATCATATATCTCAAATTTAGAGTTGGCAAAAATGGGTTATCGATCGTGTTCGTGCCGTGTCAGCATTATGTCATGTCAAATTTAAGTTGATCCAAAAATGACTCATTTAATAATTGTGTCAAAATACTGAAACCCAAACTCGACAAAGAAAATAAACAAATTACTCAATAACCTGTTAAATATAATATATTTAACAAAATTTACATCAAACATTTGTATATTATATGTATGTGTGTGTGTGTGTGTGTGTGTGTGTGTGTGTGTGTGTGTATGTTGGAAGACATGTATATTTTATAATATCAATATATATATATATATATATATATATATAAAACTTCAATAGTGTATATGTGGAATAATTTTGTAGATATGTTGAAGTTCTCAATCTATATAAAATTTTATAAATGAAATAATGTGCATATGTTCATCCTTCCCAAAAAAAAAGAGAAAAATATATTCAATATTTAAGTTTTGATAACAAGAATCTATAAATTAATTTAAAATAGAAAATATAATCGTATCATTGATAAGACAAATAGATTAAAAATCATATTAAATTGAACTTAACCCATTTAATAATTACGTCAAATTTAATTATCTATACTCATTTATTTGTATTGTCTTTATATCGAATAATCGGATCATATTAAATTTTACCAGCCATACTTAAGTTGCCTGGGAAGCTTTGTTGCGTCGTGTCACCACTGGGATTTGCCAATCAAATTTGGCTTAAACCAAACCACTCAAAATGGCGTGTTAGAGCACGAGTGGTTATTTCACGTAGCGTCGACGTTGAATGCAATAAAGGACACCTAGAAAGTGCAAAATTTATGGATGACCCGTCCAAGATAGTGTGTGGTCACTTTAAATATTCTCATTAAAAACTTTAAAATAAATAAATTGAAAACTAAAGAAAATATAAACAGAAACCCTTTTCTTGAATAAAAAAAATGAATATTAAATTAATCGTGGTACTCATTCTTGATTCTGATGAGAAGGGCTTTTGAGGGCTCCATTCTTATTGGAAAGACAATTCAATGTTACGGATTAATAAATTCAGAATTAGTATTAATGGACATGAGTAATAATCACATCGCGTGGTATATTCAGGATTTTAACTTGCAAACTCGAGCACAACGCAAATTATCTAATAACGTGTGCAAAGATAGCTTAAACAATATTCCTAATATCTAGCCTTGAGGGACTAAACCGAGTAATTTTCATATATATATATATACATATATATATATATAGTTTGAGTGGTGACTCATCTTCAAATCTTGTGAAGGAGTTTAAAAAAAAATTCCATTCACGACAAGTCAAATCAGTGAAATATTGACTTGAGAAACATCATCAAAATGATGATCATCATGTTTCACTTGATTGGCCTTTGAATTGCTGGCTTGATGCATCTTCCCGGGATTCGGTTGATCGCCACTTTCGTAAAAAGATTGGACTCTAACAATTGGTTCAGGCTAACTCTGAAGGCAATTCATCATTTCTACATTGTTTCGAAAATTAAAAAGAAAAATTACAGGATTTTTTAAGAGAGAAAGATGAGCTATGTCCTCGAGCTTGTTGTTTGTGCGGGGGTGGTTTTGGTGATTGTTGAAGTGGGGATTTAAAAAAAAAAAACAAAACAAATTGATGCTTCAATCGCTTACTTTTTGTGTACCTCTTATAAAAAGGTAACGCTATAATTAATTTAGTTTTAATTCATAGGCATATTAGCTCATTACCAACTTTCTTATCATGCCCCTACTCCATCCAACTTGTTTCTCATAAAGACAAGAAACAATCCTACCTGTTTGGCGCGTGGCATTTGCCAAGAATACAAGATTTTATGCCTTGGTTTTTTGGCCTCATTTGAAATTTGGAAATTTGAAATACAACGCTTAGATAATCGTAGCTTAAAAGTAATAACACTATAATATTTGATAAATACTATAATATTTTATAAATACTATATGTTATAAGTTGAAAATTAAATTGATTTAATTTTAAACGTGTGCGATAAAAAACATATTATATCTTTACTAATTTTATTAAAATTATTATTTAAGAATTATAATTACTAGACACTATTAATTTTTATTTTATAATTATATAATTTTTTTTCATAATAACTATAGCTTAAAAGTTAAATTACCATCTCCTTCTAAAACTCAGGAATACAAGTGGATTCCTGTTGCATCTCATTCCAAGTTAAATTCTGATGCTGGCCATAATCAATTAATCAGGAATCATCACGTTGCTATTAAGTGTTATATCACTGGTTCCCTAGGCATTGACAAATCGTGATTAAAAGTTAAAACTTGTATTATTTCAACTATCCAACTTATAAACAACACAATTACAAGGGGGATTAACCAACGAATGCAACCAATTTCCCCTTTTACCTCTTATCTTACAATTTTTTTTAATTTTTTTTTTGGGTAAATAACAGTTATTATGTTACAAATCAAAATTGCAGTGGAGTTGCAAAGACCACGGCTACTTTCTCTCACATTCTCAATTAATGCGAGCTCAATTGGAGCCGAACTACTCAGCTTTTAAGCAATTAAAAAGGACTTACCTGGGCTTTCACATCTTCATTTCCCAACAATCTCAGCTGGCTGCCTCACCAAATTCTCCATTTGGAACGAATTCATGGTCCAATACCAGCAAAAGTATCAATCAATTCTCCGACAGCTCTTCGTAATGATGCATTTGAGCATGCAGAGGAACCTGACATCATTTGAATGAAGTTTCAAGGGGGGGCAATCATTCACAGCAGCATAGTGATAAGAATGCAACAATAATCCTGAATAATTTCACTACATGGTGCTACTGCTGCCGCACTTTATCATAGTGCAGTCCTTATCAAGGATTCTGCGAACCATATAGAGGATGATCTGGGCTGCTCTCATGTAAACCAATTAATAGGGAATAACATAAGGAAGAGCACAAACATCAGCCAACTCAATCCTCATTGCTTCTGCCCAAACTTGTGGCATCTCGTCATTCCCTGAATATCCCAACTTGGGAGTCTGAGAGTGAGAATCACTGCTCTGAAATAGCCATTCCTGGTCATCAAAATTGGAACAATCTTCCATTTTGGGAACCGAAAGAACCTGACTTAGATATTTGGTATCCGGATGGGGTGGTTTAACAGGTACCTCAGCAATTTGATCAGTTTGTACACCTGTAACCTGAGGCCTAGCTGTGTTAACAGACAATGGCTGAGATACAATTACACCATTCAGCTTACGCTCTTTCTTATCTGCCTTGAAATTATGAGCTACCCCACCTTTATCTGAAGCAAAGGGGGCAGCAGTTTGGAAAGGATCCAAAATCCTTCCATTTCCAGGTAATGAATGAGAAGATGAAGTAGGTCTTGGCAACTTATTAATCTCCGTCAATGAATCAGACATGGAAGCTGGTTCTGCCAACTTATTGCCCACAGTAATAGAATGTGAAGATGCAGTTCGTTTCTGCAGCTTACTGGGCTTTATGTCATTAGCTGTGACAAATGTAGTTAAGCAGAGACTTGGTTAACAAGAATGACCAGTTAGAGGAACATCACAAAATTGATAAATAATTGCATTAGAAAAATGCAGCTCAATTTCTTCCAATTTCAAGCAAAGATTTCCAAGATCATGAAAAAAATATGGTGTCAGTGTGTTATTCGAACAATCAAATCCTTCCTATTTAAAGCATTTTTCTTCTTTTTTGTGGCTGTGTGTGGAAGTGTATGTGTGGTTGTGGCACAACGAAATAGTAAAGAGGGAAGCTGCAGATAGTTCATTTTATAAAGGAACTCACCATGACAATATCCATTTGTCTCTAACTCCTTCCTTTTCCTGAGATTTCCCTCACTAATAGCATTCTTATTGCCATCTTTGGGGAGTTGTAATGCCTTCGTATTATGAGTAGCTATGTGGTCATCCTTGTTGATCTGTTTTAATTTATCCTTTTCTATGTTTTTATGATCACCTTTCAACTTAGCTTTCGCTTTTTTCTTCTCTTCATCCTTCCCTTGTTCATTTTTCTCCTTATTGTTGTATTTGCTTTTATCCCCATGCTTATCATCTCCTTCCGTCTGTTTGGTCCTTTGTTTACCTTCACTTCTGCTCTCAGAATCTTTCTCCAGAGGTCTGGGCATTCCCTGAACTTTTGATTGTACAGTAAGTTTCCGAAACATATCATTTCCACTAAATCTCGCTTCATCTCCAACACTTCTCTCATCCCTCTTCTTTTCCTTCCCTTCATCCAAACTGCCAGTGGACCTGGCCACCGATTTGACCATTCCCTCATCCCTTCTTCGATCTGTACCAGCAAATTTATCAACCATGTGACTCTCAATTCCTCTGTGTTCATCTCCAACCCTCCTTCCAAATTCCTGCACAATTTTAGAATCCTTGGCATTTCCAGCCAGATAACTGTTCTGATTGTACTCTCTGCTATAACCTGAAAATTGCATGGGAACTTTCTTCTCACCAGAGTTACTGTTTCTATCTTTATCCTTCTCCTTTGGAACAAATTTCCCTCCATTGTGACTTTCTGATTTTCCAGGCAATTTTTTCTGATTTGGGGTTTTCTCTGCATCATGACCCTCAGATTTCCCAGGAAGTCTCTTCTCATCTGATCCAGTATTTTTTTCTTTATCTTTATCCCTGTCCTTATCCTTCTTTTTCTCCCTGTGTTTTTCCTTTTTGTCTTTCTTTTCCCTGTGTTTTTCATCACTTCCATCTTTATCCTTTTTCTCTTTACTTTCTCTCTTCTCCTTGTCCTTCTTCTCCTTCCTATGCTTCTTCTCTCTCTGCTTCTCCTGAAAATCATGAAAAAAGGTTAAGTACATTCATTCACCCCAAAAGATAATCCAGTAGTGTTTATGGAACTAAGATAAAATCTATTAAACGTCAAAAGATACTCTTCAGTTTCTCGCAAGAAAAATTAAGGTAAGCAAGCTAGTTCCTCACTGAGCTGAGGTTAAAATAGTTTTAAAGCTTTGTAGCATGCAGAATAGGAGACCGACTAATTACTTCATCTGCAACAGTATTCAAACTACAGAATGAGCTATCAGCAGTAGATAAAGCATTTCAAATGATTTTAAGAGTGAGCGAGGAAGTGGTGTCTTGCGAAATTTCTGCAGCGAACATCAGGAAGTAGCACAAGCATAGAAAGAATAAAATATAAATGAGAACTCCAACTCCATAAAGTTAAGGCCAGGGAAGCTCAACATGACAACAAATTTTAATCATCCCCTGCTCTTCCAGACAAATGCCGAACTATTCCTTTCTTCTAAAAACCCCACAAAGCAATAACCCCAGAAAATTATGATAGCATTATTCAAACTATTCCTAGCACTTCAATGAAGTTATAAACAGTTTAATTCGGAGATTCAGATTTACAAGAAACCACGGAACGGGCCAGAAACCCCATTCCGCATTTGTAAGCTGAATCTCCATTGGCATCCACCAAATGATTTTTCACTTCACACTACAATAAGAAACAAACAAGACAACTAACGTTTAAATATGACACCCATATAGGCAGTAATATTGCCTTTGTATAGAGAGTTCCTGCTACCATCTTCCAATCCATTGGTCAAACTAAGCATAAAAAAATTGGTGAGGTGTCACATATCAGCCATAGTACTGACTACCTAATACAATCAGAGACAAGCTGCGTAACTACTGCAGGAGTCCATGAAATAAAACAAATAATTAACATGCCAACACCAAAAACATCGCTTTTCCTCCAATTGAGATCCAATCTCGAAACAAGCTTACACCATCTCAGGGCACACCTAGTGTCAGAAATATTTCCTAACAATGGGATCTTATCAAGTAAACATATACTTGGAATGCAAATCTGATGCTTCACAATATGGAAAAATTTGACAGCTGTATCCATAACTAAGAAGAGTTTTCATTCTGAATTCAAGAAGAGGCAAGGCTCAAGAAAGTAAAGTTTACTGAATATATTAATCTAATTCTGAAAAGACTAAACGGATAAGTACCTACAATTCTATGCTTATAACTTGTTACATTGGTGCAAATTATTTCAACATTCCTATCTGCCAGTTACAATACTCTTAACAGTCCAATACCAAATTAATCATGTGAGTCAGATCAACACAATTCATCCCTCAATATTATTTGCTCATAAAAATAAAAAATAAAAACTAAAAAATAAAATATAAATATAAAAAAGAATTTTACATATTCATCTGTCAATATATAAGTACTGAACCATAAAGGTATACATGTCATTTCCAGTCTTGTTCCAAGCCTCACATTCCATACATTCACTATTAGTCAAAAGTCGACCACAATAATTGGTCGTCGGCCCGAAGGTGGCCAAGTTGAAAGTCAGTTACAGTCACAGTCAAGTTAGAATTCTGACCATTTTATATTCATTATTTTATTTAATTTTCACAGTTTTAATGAATGCTCAGAATTTTACCACTAGACTAATTTTATCAAACTAAATACATAGAAAGACAAGATACTGATGCCAAACGTAAGCTTTAACCAAGAGAAGAAGGAACCTAACACTATATCCATAGGAAAAAAAGGGAAAAGAAAGAAAAGAAAAGAAAAGAAAAATAAAATAACATGATGAAAATTTGTTTTAAAACTCAATCATTATTATACTTCATCATGTCAGAAAATTTCTGATAAACCAGTTCCTGGCACACAAACATCTCTTCGGGTATCAGCGACGAAAGATCTTAAAGATTGTTCTTTTTACTTCATACACCTTAACTGGGAGGGGGTTTAGAGTTAATTCGTTATAGATTCTTTTTGGATAAGAAAAACTAGAAAAAGATGGTCTCTTTGAGGTGGTTGCTGAATGGTTTTCTATAGATCTTTTCCCTTCCCTTTCCCTCTCTTCTTTATTAACACAAGGAGACCCAGTTCATCATTGTAAATATTATCTTTCCTCTTTAATGTACTTATTTCTTCTTAAACATAAAAAAAGTTTACTAAAAGACAAGCGACATTCATCATATCCTGTCTGACACAACAGGAACCATACAAAACAGTTTTCCAATAATGCATAAAAACTAGTATAACTTTCAAATATTCTTTTTAATAAAATTTGCAATTTCCAGATACTCCAAGCCACAAAAAAGTATAAAAAGAGATTGCTTGAATCCCAAGAACTATGAAGATCTAAAGAAAAAGAATTTTCAAAATAAAGTGCTTCAATGGGAAACCGAAGGAACTATTTTCATATGTTTTTCATTTAGTTCAAAAGTCAAAATGAAAAGGAGAATGTTGCACAAGGAATAGACTGTAATAGCAGCACAAACTCCAACTAACAAAAAGTATCTAAAGATTTGTCACAAACTTCAAGACTGTGACCTGAGACATGAATCCAACCAACTAAAACGAAAGTTCTATTTGAAGGAGAGAATATGTCTACTAATGCCAAATTAATATTAAAACATAACAGCAAGATTTAAGAAACCAAGAGTAAAACTGCACCAACACAATTTTTTATAACCATAAATAGTCCAACGTAGCATGAAATTGACAAGACAGTTACAGCCATCACCAAATTTATTCTAAATAGGCACATATACCAATATTTTCAACTACCATTGCCATCTAACTGACAATCAATATGTGATACAATGAACTAACTTCTAGGACCTATGTAGATATTGCTTTTCCTCTTCCTCCTTTTGCATTTTGATACATAGAACTCCCTTGACGAAATACTAAACTGGAAACTACCACCTACAACCTTGGCATGGCAATCTCTAAGATTATCATAAGCTGCTCATACCATAAGCTGGTATTTCTAAAATTTTGAGCACCCTAGGGTTTTCTAATATTTGACAAGTCACATACCTTTGTAATCCACAAATGCATTCACTAGTATGTATACAAGCTATATTGATTGAAAATAATCAATTAAAAGCTATGTGAAGAAGCTTAGCCTATTGGGGTCAAAAGTGCTTGTATACCAAGTAAGGTGTATAGTTTTCAAAGCTAATATCCCCCATCTAAATTTAAAAGTTTCATTATTTTCTATTTTAATTAAACATTTGTTATATGAAACTGTATGAAAATTAATATTTAAAAAATGGATTTTATGGGAATGGGCAAGCTGTCCACAAAAAACCACAGAAATAAAACAAAAAATGTTTGTCAGAGGCTCCAAATAAAAATTAACCACCACAGCAAGGCCAAAACAAGGGCGAACACAATTATAGCAGGAAAAAGGTTACAGTAATATTTTTCTACAAAGGAAAAGGTAACCATTCCAAGTTTCTAGATGCATAATTTTCTATCAATATCCAGAAATAAATAACATAGGAGTCCGTTTTTCTTAATCTATTTCCCTGTATGTGCTTGTATCAGTAGCTAATTATTATTGAAGGAAATCCATAAACATTTACCAATAGCAGCAAGTTTTGCTTAATGAAGCAGAAAAAGGTGATGTCTTCAGTTGATTCCAGAAATCGCCAGACACATAATTGAGAAATTAACACAATTCAACACATGACCTAGTAGGCAGAATATTTTAGTCTACAGCAAATGAAAAGAAGGTCCTCTACTTTTCAAAACTAAGATGGTGGGAGAACTAGCATTGACGATGATTCATTGTTTGTGAAGGTGAATCAATTAACATACCAATATAAATGAAAAGGTTACAGATGAATACGTAAGGGTCTTACATAGCTTAAAGAAAGAGAGATTGAATTTTGCCAGTGCTAGAGTTAACTTATGGCCTTTCTTTAAATCAATTTGTCAAACAGATTTTCACGGGCTCTCACAAACCACAGAGACCTTAATTCAGTATGTAATAAGAAGATACTGTAAATCTATAGCGAAAAATATGCCAGGTTTATACATGGAAATGTAATGAATTACTTTACATATAGAAAGAAACAAGACAACGAAGTATCTTGTCATGCACAAAAGATTTCTTCAATATTTCCCTCGGCAATTTATGGAGAAACATCCGTAATCCTAGATTCAAATTCTAATGCAGAATTAATTAACAGATCCCATGATGGAATAGCTAAAAAGATGGATAAACAATAAGAGTCATCAATGAATCAATTAAAACGTCCTAAATCCTGACAATCTATACTAGGTAAAAATCCTACTCTGCCCTTTCAACTCATTTATATCCCTAACAGCACTAAAAATTCCAGTTCAACTTCCTTCTTCAAAGCACGGACACTCAAGGACCATTGCATTTATACATACAGAGCAAATCTTCCCCCCTCCCCCCCCCCCTCTCTATAGGAAACAGCATGCAGAGCAAATCAATTGATTCAATAAATTATAAAAAGTCATTCATTTTCATCAATATAGTACTTTGATGACCATGTTCTGCAACAGAAAATTATTTAATGCATGAAATGTAACCCATCAGAATGGAAGCAAAAGAATAGACTGACAGCAGCCATTTTAGTCCACTGAAAGGTAGGAATGTGATTCTTTCCATGATCTTATTGATTAGTGATGCCAACTATACAATCTGAGTGAATTAAGTATGAGAAAAGTGGATTAACCTTTTTCAATAAGTCCGGATCGTCAGTCCTAGCCTTCTTTTCATATCCTGGTGGCGGGAATGGAAAGCAACGCGACATTGCACAGAATGCCGGAATACAGAAAGCAAATATCTTTGACAAACGAAAAAGCTTGAATTACTTTCCAGTAGCACTGTTCCAAGAAAGGAACGAACCAGTAACTATGCTCCTGTCCATGCACCATGTCCCCACATTTATTTCCAGCTTCAATAATCCTCCATAAGCTCTCCGGTTGGACCAACAGCTACAAATTTCAAATGCCACCAACCTTTAGTCTCCTTTACATCAAAGGTACACACAAGTCAAGCAGTTTTCACTGGAAATAACTTCAAAACATAAACGCTCACCGAAGTACCACTTAATCAATCCTAATACTAAAAACCACACTACACTAGTTCAAGAAAATGCAGAGTTCCAATGATAGATCAAAAGTTTCTCTTCAGTCAAGAAAATTGTTCAATCTATGTCAATCCAAATGGTTTCTTGAGAAACAAAATCATTCCACTACTGTCTAATCTTCTCCGTTGCCTTCTTAGCCAATAAAGAACCATCACCTCCTCCCTGTAGCCAACGCCAAATAACAAAAGCATCCCCCAGTGAAGATCAGCACACAAAAAAATGCCAAAAGGCTCGATACCCAATTGGCAGAAATAGCTAAAGTTTCTGAGTTCTTGATCACAGTCTACACAATTCAATACATGCAATCCTCTTCCATGAGCAAACCAAATAATGAACAATCACCATTAACCTACAGCAACTTCAAACACTTAGAAAGAACCAATCCCAGAACAGTCAAATCCACAGCTCCAATCTCTCCAAAGATTACAGCTCATGCCCATTCTATGTTATCCCAAGCCCTAATCAGTCAAAATTTTACCAAATTGGACAAGTTCCTGATTATGATCCAATGAAACCCTAATAACATTCACCAAAACAGAAACTTGCTAAGCAAACATCCAGTAGCCAATAAAAACACCAGTGATATAATTTTAAAATACAAACTTTAAGAAGCTTAAAAAAAAACAAATGGAATAATAACACTTTTTCTTTTATTACCTAAGACTAAAAATGGGTATCGGATTCAAAGTCATAAATGTGAAAAAATAAATAGCAAAAAAAGGGTCAAATTGAAGTGAACAAAAATAAAAAGAAAGTGAAGGTAAAAAAAAAATGGTGAAGTGAGAATACCTTGTCCGCTACAAAAGAGGGGAAAATTTTTTGTAGAAGGACAAGATCTCTCTCTCTGATATTTTAAGAATTGAAGGAATGATTATTAACGAATGAACGATTAACGAACAAGCAGAGTGAGTGAGTTTTGTTTATGTGCGTGTTGCTGAAAATTGTTTTTTCCGTTTTCAGTGTTGCGAATGCTGTCTGTATTTTTTCTGTTTTTTGATTTTCAGAGAAACAGCGAGCGGGCAAGAGCGAAACAGAGAGAGCTTCTGAGTGGGCTTTTGCTTATGTTACGGAAGTTGCACGCGACGCGAGAGAGAATGATAAGAGGAAAGGGTAAAAGGGTAATTAAAAAAATGAATCTCTTCTACAAATTAGTACGACATAAATTGATTAATCAGATAAAAATATAAAATAATAAAATTAAATTGAGAGGTTTTTAATCTAATCAATTTATTCATGTAATATTAATTTATATAAAATAAATTTATATAAAAATTTATAATTTTATTAGTTGTTTGTAGATAAAAATCAAATATAAAAATTAAAGAAAATACATTTACGTATAGCCATTGAAAATACTGTAGCCCTCAAAGCGACTGCTAAGAGAAGAAGACGCGGACCAACTTAAGAATTTTTTATTGTTTTATCTGACTAACTAGGAATAAGTAATGAATCTTTTAAGAAAATGTCAATTAAAAACACATTTAATTGAATAAAGATATTTTTTTGGCCATAATAGAACTATAAGCTATCCAACAAAATAAAACTATAGGAAAAATGATTATCTTATCACGGATTAAGGAGTTTAAAATGATTGAAATATAACAGAAATTAAAATTACATGATGAAGCTTCATTAGTTCTTTGACTGAACGTATGGACATGAGTAATTCGTTTTGTCATACAATAACCAATAGAAAAAGAATGATAAAAATCATTATTCACAAAATTTATTAAAACGCGCCGCTGAGCGCGTGAATCTCAAAATGCAGTATTGGAAAAAGGAGTTTTAAACTGAGAAGCCATTTGCCAAAGCGCATAGCACATGTGGGTAGGTTCTCCAGCCATCTCACAGCAAGTACAGAATAGCCACGTGGCACCACCCCATCCCACCAGGGCCTCCATCTGTCCATGCACGTGTCGTGTTGCCACTTCGCCTAAAAGTTCGACAGGAAGAAATTGAAAATTCCATGTGTGGGTTGTGCTTTGCGATTGATGCGCCCAATTTGCAAAAAAGAGGGCTTTTTCCATGAGAAGAGAGCATGGTGTCTGATTTTGTTTCAAAAAATGCACACGCCGATTATTGGTTTTGCGTGTGTTTGCTCGTTTTGGTTTACACCTTATCCCAGGCTAAGAAGCCATATAATTAGCATATTTTTCATATCTTTTCACTTGCATATGTACAACCAACATGCGTTGTTTTTCAGGTTTACAATTGTACTCGTCACATGGCTGTGATGTTAATCTAATGGTTACAAATGAATCAATCTAACGGCTATATCAACTTCTAGTACTATTACATGACCATTGTCTATTCATTATATATGATCTTGCTAAGTCCATGTTATTACTGTCACCAGAGAGCTTCATCTTACTCGTCACAAACTCAGAATGCTGCCACTGATCTCATTGAGGCATCCATCAAACACTAATTCACTTTCATCCCTCAAGCTCAGCTGTCTTCCTACATTTGTTTCTACGAGATTCAAATGTCACTTGTGGCAGTGCCTTGGTTATAATACCAGCAACTTGCCTTCTCCTTGGGACATATTTGAGCATCATCTCAGCCTTGCTAATCTTTTTCTCTGACAAAGTGCGCATCTATCTCAATTTGCTTTGTCGATCTATAGAATACTACTAGATCATCTACTAGAGCTGTGGCACTTAGATTGTGACGCCATATGACTAGTTTTCATTCCAATTGTATACTTGAATCTTTTAGCAATGACGGTTTTTATACTAATTCTATTGTTGTGTTGGGTAGAGCTTTGTATATTCAGCCTCTATGCTTGACTTAGAGATTGCCTTTTGATTCTTAGTACGCTATGACACCAGATCACCAACCAAATAGATATGTATCCCCACCATGCAGAGTCTATAATCCTTTATCAGCTCCCCAATTAGCATCAGTAAGTATTTCTACCTTCAATTTTCTTCCTAGTGTATAATTAAAAAACAAAAAGAAAAAAAATATAGTTGGAAGTTTCTTCTAGGTTTCCGAGAATTCTTTTGCACACTTGCCTCCGCATCTCCTTTGGATCTTCCAAGTATCGGCTATGCTTATTCACATTGAATGCACTAGAGCTCTGGTCTTGTGATTGTAGCATACTGCAATGCACCAACCGCACTTCTGTGTAAGGTCTTAACTTCAAATGGATTGCCTCCTCCCACTTTAATTTCTAGATTCAATCTATATTCTATGACACTTGTGCTCACATAGGTGTTGAGCTTCCACAGCCATCTCCGATGCTATTATTCAATATTTTTATTACTAAGACGTCCATAAAAAAATATTTACATTCAATTAAATTAACTAAATTAAAATCACTTTCTATACACATCATGAAACCCAATTTATTCTTATTCTTGTCTTCAGTTTAATTTTTATAGCTTCAGGAAAAAGAAAAAAATGAGTCTTCAAATTAGTTATTCTACTAATATTCATGCATCGATAGATTGTAAAAAGCCTTGGCAGTTAGCTTTAGCACCACAGCCAAAATTTTCGATCCATCATAGAGAGTGAAATGCCCATGCCCATACAGCCATTTATCTCCACTAGGATAGAAAGCTTCAAAAGTAAATTTAGTCAAACATATTGCCTAATATGAAAATGGATATATAATTTTTATATTTTTATATAATTTTATTATTTTTAGTTGTCATGTAAATTAACTTAATTTCAAAAAAATATAGATATAAATGAGATTAAACAAATTTTGTAATAATTGCACATCATTCAGTATACGAATCACATAAACACCTAATGAGTGCAATATTACTCAAATAATTTGATTGAATTTAGAAATTTAATTGTCATGCTTAAATTATATATCCGTAAGTATAATATAATATAACATTATTCAATATTAGTTGCATTCAAATTGTAATTATCCATTTTATATATGTACCATTATGAATTTGATTAATGTTTAATGAATAACTATTATAGCATAAAAGATTAAATAAAGTAACTAATTTCACATGAGTTTGTGTGAATTAATTTGCATAAGAGATTATTTGTGAGTTTTATTCAAAAATATCAAATATTAGATGCTTTATATTTTTCTAACATATGACTATTTTTCTAGAGGGTATACATAAAACATATTAATATTAGCCACTAAAGATAACAACAAAATTTGAGGGGTGATTACGATGTTTGGAATGATAATTTTTCGATAATTGGATAAACATTACCCTCATTTTAGTAGGTAGGACTTAAGTCTAAAGTCTCTATGTGTATTGTCAGATATTGGGCAAATATTTAGAAATAAATCGGTTTCATTATATGTTTAGATACTTGGATTGTAATGCAATTGAAAGTTGATTACATTGTTTTGATTGTTTTTAAGCAAAATATCATTACATTTATAGCATAATATAAAAAATAGTTAATTAATATATAATTTATTTTCATTTATTATATTTAAATATTATTCTCATTTGTACATAAGTTACGTTTTTTAAAACAAAATATCATTAAATTCATAACGTAATTATTTTAATTTAAATATATTAGTCTAATGAATTTTATTTAATTATTTTTTTCATTAGTACATAAGTTAAATACATCAACTATATTTTTCATGAATTAAAAAAAAAGAAGTATTTTTTTAGTTGGGGGGGTCTTTGATAGTTTACTAGTTTTGAATTGATTATCTTGATATATACCTAAAATTAGGGAGCTGCATGATAGTTATCTTTTAACATTTGCTACATTAATCAATCGAAATAAGTACCGGTGACGGGTTATGTGTAGAATTAAAAAAATTCCATACAATCGCTGTATTATAAGCGGTCCCTATTTATACATATATATAATTTAAAATTTTGTTTTAAAATATATTAATATATAATTCATATTAATATGAAGACTTAATTTGTAATATAAAATTTATCGATATAATATATTGTATTTAATATATAATGTATATTAATATATAATTGAAAAATTTCTTATATACATTTGAATTTCAAAATTTAATTCATTAATTACATTGTTTTTAAAATATATATAAAAGCAAACAGAAAATTTCCAGGCATGGGGTTGTTGTGGTCAGTGACTTTGCCGGAAAAATCAAACAATGTCGTTTGAAAACACAAAACGAATTAATGAATTAAATATGTATAAGATTTCCCACTCCCTTTCTTTTTTTTTTTTTTGACAATAGTTGTAATTTTAAACTACAATATCTTGCTACCAAAGATATTACGCTTAGCATGTGTATGTGAACTTATAAGTACCTGAGTTCTCCTCTCATTACAAATCAATTTTTAAAAATGAAGTTTACCCAATATGCGCATAGTAAGTACTAATTTAAAAAATTAAGAGATAATTAAAGAATTAATTAACACTTTTTGGGCATATTTAGATATTATTGAGGGTGTGTCATGTGTGGACTGCACAAGTAATAATGCATTAGAGTAAAAAGGTTAATAGTGACTAAAAATATATGATTCTAAAAGAAAAGGGCAATTTTCATAAACCTCCCCTGAGGTTTGATATAATTTCACTTAGATAACGAGTTTGATTGTATTCTCACTTACCTCCCCTGCCATTAGTATACATACGGTTTGACCGTTAGTTGACGAGGGTAAATATGTAAAAGATAAGGTGAAATTATAAAAAATCAAATAACAATAAAAAAATGATTTAAAATCTATTGGACAATTGTATTAACCGATTAGACACAATATCCATTGTGTAAAAGAGTGCATTTCTCTTTCTCTTCTCTTTCCCCAGCACAAAAAAAGCAATGGCTGTCAATCTCTCACCATTTTCACTCCACTCACCTACTCTCATCTGCTGGAACAAAAAGAAATACACATCAAGAGCATACATAACCCGTGAAGAAGAAAAACATAGGTGGTCGGAGAAGGCCAATGACTGGTGACGATCAACGGCAGCTGGAAGATGCCATTGTTATTGGAGTTTGTAAGAGATTAGTTACTTTATGAAAGTCTAAAATTTATAAATACCTTTGGTTTTCTTGTTTTTGGAGTTTTATAAGTGGTTGTTGGTTGTGTTTCATTTGTCTTGTTCATGGGTTGGTAGTGGAAAAATTTATTAAAAGGAGAATGAGTTTAGCCATATGTGGCCATGAGTTGAAAAAATTTAATTATTAGTTATTTTATGTTTGTGATTTACACCATACATAGTGTAATAAGGCTATAAAACCAAAAATTTGTTATTGTTATGCAAATGGGTGTGTAAAATAGAAGTAGTCTTAGCTGCAATTTTTATTTTTCCCGCCAAAGTTTGCTTAAGTTGATATGTTTATGAATTTACAGTGTTTGTGTGCGGTCGTTGCAGAAACACAATTTCTGCGTTTTTGGGTGACAAGTTTGTCTCCCGTGCGACAAGCTTTGTCGCATTAATACAGACTGAGTTTTTGGGTGACATTGCTATCGCATGTGCAATGAACTGATGTCGCCCGTAATGTGTTTCTGTGTTTTAAGGAGACAAAATTGTCCCACGGGGGACAAGTCTTGTCGTAATTTGTTCCGAGAGAAATCAATAAGAAAAAATGTTTTTCCGGATGAATGGAAAGGGAATATTTGCTTGCTCTTATACTTGTACTACACACACCATTTTATTTCCGGCCTTAAAAATTGATTAATTTTAAATCATTTTGAGATTTAAAATTTTTCAATAAGTCATTTAATGCATGAGACATAAATGCATACAGGACCAAACATATGAAATCGTATCAAACAATGATGTCAATTTTATAAGTGAATGATGATATAACACAATTAACGACACAAGAATTCATGCATATAACTCATTCATCACAGTCATGAAACAATAAGCATCCAACAAGCATACAATCATGAAGCATATAAGCATTCAAAACTTAAGAACATGCAGAAAGGTCAATTTCAAAATAAAAACTGTATTGATTGAGCCAGAAGTAATGTGCAAGCTATATACCGTTGGAAAGATAATTAAGTTAACTTTCCAATAAATTTTACAGAGCTTGATTTAGAGTTCTCTAGAAGAAGTTATGACCAATTCATTACAGCCTGTGTAGACTCAGGATAAAATGCAGAAATGTCAAATTCGGAATAAAAACTGTATTGATTGAGCAAGAAGTAATGTGCATTCTATATACCATTGGAAAGATAATTGAGTTAGCTTTCCAATAAATTTTACAGAGCTGGATTTGGAGTTCTCTAAAAGAAGTTATGACCGATTCATTTCAGCATGTGCAGACTCAGGATTTTCAACGACTCATTTGATTTCCAAACAATTTTAATAGATTCAATAGCATAAATAGAAATGTTAATGCAAAAATTTCATCATCCCAAGTTCATGTCAAATTTTTGAAAATTGTTCTTCGTAATAATTAAACATATAAGCATTCGAAAGTTAATAAATCAAACACACCACTTAACTATCATGCTTAAACACTTCATAAACATTAACATCAAACAAATCCATCATGATAAATCACTCAATATTACACATAATGATAATTCCATCATGTAAACATACAAGCATACTTTCACAAATTCAAGCTACTATCCATTTATCATGATCCACTCAACATGATACCAAATGAATTATTAAATACTTACTAAGCTTAAAAGATCATCACTCATAATCAATAAGGCAATAATTGTTACCAAAACAATTAAACCATCTTGCCTCATTGTTTTTGCCTAGACCGTGATCATCCTCACAAGCTTCATCAAGGGACTCTCCATCCTTCCTTATTTGTGGTACCTACAAAAAATTATTCAAGTTGTATACTTTGGTACCCAAATATTCTTGGGTCCTTGAGTGTTAGCAATGGTTCCTTTTGGAACCCAAATACATTTTGCTCCATAATACACATTTCTTTTAATAGGACATCTATTCTTCATATGACCATTTTGATTGCAATAATGACATACAATTTTATGATCACTTGTGGAGGTAGCCTTAACAAAATAATTCTTATAATATTTTTGTTTCAAGTAAGGCTTATACCCAAGTCCTCCTTTATCAAACACACATTTTTGTGAATTAAGCATGTTATCCAACATCTTTTGCCCATTTGTGAATTTCAAAACAATCTCATTCAACTCATTGCTCTTTTTCTTAAGCGTTTCATTCTCATTTTTCAAGTCATTCATGTGTGTCTCTAAGTGCTCATGTGAAGTGCTAGAATTCTCAAATAATGCAATACTATCGTGCAATGTTTTATTTTCTAATTCTAGGCATGTAATCTTTGCACATAGAGATTCATTTTCATTTTTGAGCTCTACCATTTTCTTTTTAAGACAAGCATCTAGATTTGTCATTTCTTGATGCTCTTCATCATCACTTGTTTCCTCATCGCTATCATCCCATGTGGCTACCATTGCTTTCTTCTTGAGCTTGTTGAGAAGAGGACATTCCGTTCTTATATGGCCAAGCTTCTTGCACTCATAACATTTGATTAATTCCTTCTTCTCCTTTCGGTTCTTGAGGTCTCTAAATTTTCTTCACTCACCGGATTTCTTAAAAAGTTTTCTGAATCTCCTAACCAGCATATCCATCTCTTCCTCATCCAGCTCGCTTTCCTCATCACTCTCATGTTTTGAGGCTTTGAGAGCAATGTTTTTCTTCTTCTCCTCATTGCCTCTTTCGGCTGCCAAGTCTTCCTCATAAGAAATAAGAGAGCCAATTAAATCATCAATAGGTAATACATTTAAATCCTTGGCTTCCTCAATGGCAGTCATTTTTTGTCTCCATTCCTTAGGAAGTGACCTAATGATTTTCTTGACTTTCTTGCTATTTGAAAAAGTTTTCCCTAGGGCTCTTAGAGTGTTCACTATGTCCGTAAATCTAGTATACATAGAGTACACATTTTCATTTTGTTCCATTTGGAACAATTCGTATTGTCGAGTGTATCTACTTATTTTAGATTCTTTCACTTGGTTTGTGCCTTCATAGACAACTTCAAGTTTGTGTCAAATCTCATTAGCACTTTCGCAACTAGACACTCTATGAAACTCTTTCTTATCTAATGCACAAAACAAGGCATTCATGGCCTTGGAATTTAGAGAAGTTTTTCTCTTTTCGAATTCATTCCAATCCCGTGAAGGTTTTGGAATATTTTCTCCGACTTCATTTTTAGTCAAAGGCATGAAAGGACCATCATTAACGATTTCCCAAATTTCATAATCTAAGGCTTGCAAGTAAATTCTCATCCTAATTTTTCAATATGGGTAATCGTTTCCATCCAAGTAAGGTGGTCTAATTGTGGATTGTCCTTCCCTAAATGTTGAGTCATATTGGGTTGCCATTGATCTTTAGCTCTAGACAGTTAAGTCTAAACAAGAGCACCTTGCTCTGATACCAAATGAAATATAAGTGTGCAACCCAAGAGGGGGGGTGAATTGGAAATTTAAAAATTAACCAAGCAAATCCACACAACAAGCAATCTAATGTCTTAACAACAATTGAAAACAATAAGTTCAATAATAGCACAATAATTAAAGAGTAAGGGAGAAGAGAAACAAACACACGAATTTTTACGTGGTTCGGCAATCCCCGCCTACGTCCACGCCTCCAAGCGATCCAAGCTTGAGGATTTCACTATCCAAACCTTTCCAAGGCTTCAACGATTACAATTGACTTCGAGGTGTCAATAAACCTTTACAACAAAGAGATTATCTCTCAATTTCTTCACTCAAGTGTCTCACACACTCAAATTCTTACAAATGAGATGAACAAATGATGATTACAATAAAACTCACTCAATGAGTAGATATACAATGATGAAGAACAAGAAAAGATTCAATGTTTGTATTTTGCAAGTTTGAACACTCAAGATATCACGTGTGCCTTTTGTTTTTGCTTGTTGGAGAGCTTCAAAATGAGTTGGATTTGAGTTCTTATAGCTTGAGCTCGAAAACTAGCCGTTACTCACATTCTGGGCTATCCGGTTTGCCGTTTAATGGAATCCGGTAAGCCGGATTTATGTTACCGTTAAGGCAAAATTCAAAATTTTGCCTAACCGGCTTGCCGGATTCGGAATTCGGTAAGCCGTTTTCGTTCTGGTGCTTACTGCCCGAATTCGGCCTGCCGTTTATCAGTATCCGGTAAGCCGCTTGCTACAGTAACCTGCTACAGTGAAATTTTTCCCATATTTTTAGTTTGACCCCAAAACTTTATAAAAATTATAGTATGGCCCAAAACGTTATGAAACTTTACAAATAGGTTCAATTTCAGAATTTTTAAGTAATGCTTCGTTAATCCCAAAACTTTATGAAATTATGACTTTGCCCAAACTTTGTGAAATTATATAATGACCCCAAAAATATTTAAATAATTTCAAATAAGTCCAAATCTGAAAACTTTAAAAACATTATCAAAGCTTTTAAAATACATGTGGTTTGTTATCATCAAAATCAATATTTATAGCCATATAGGCTAACACTACTGGAATAAAGGTCATTTTCAGATCAAGACATACTGTTCAGAGCATTCTTGTGTAAGAAACACCGAGAATTACAAAGCAACATCAACATGGATATCTATTTCCTTTCTTTATCTGTTCAGGGCTAATACTTAACTGCCAATTGATGTCATTGCATCAGAACTGTTCATAAGATATGGGATAACTTGTTGCAATCAAAGGCTATATCGAGCAAGAAACAAAGCATTAGAACTGTTGGGACAAGACCATAAAGCAAGCTACACCAAACTATTCAGGTATATGCATGCCATACTTGCTTCGAATCCTGGATCCACTATATCATTAGATGAAGATTCGTTAGGGGGTAGCGTGGATCCTTATTTTAAGAGATTCTTTGTGTTCTTTGATGCAAGCAGAAGGGGATTCTTTGGGGGTTGTAGGCAATTCATAGGCATTGATGGTTGTTTTCTAAAAGGACCTTATAAGGGAGTGTTGCTGTCTGCAGTTAGTGTGGATGCCAATTATGGTATTTACCCATTGGATATATGTGTAGTAGAAAATGAAAACACAGAGTCTTGGGTGTATTTTATGGAGAAATTATATGAACAAATAGGCTGCAATTATGGGGAAGGTTTGTGTTTTATGAGTGACAGACAAAAGGGGATACTAAATGCATTAGACAAGGTCTTTCCTCATACTTTGAAGAGATATTTTTTGTAGACACATTTATGCTAACTTCAAGGAAAAATTTCCTGGTGTTTTGCTTAAGAAACCATTCTGGCAAGAGTGTAGAAGTGCAAATGTTTCTGATTTTAGGAGACATATGGCTGAGTTGAATGAAATCAGTCCCGCTGGACATGATTGGTTGATGCAAATACCAGTGGTTTGTTAGGCGAAGCATTGTTTCCCTGCCCATACTAAAAGTAACCATGTCACCAATAACATGTCCGAGTCTTTCAACAACTGGATAAAAAATTATAGAGGCATGCCGATCCTCCGAATGCTTGAAGAAATTAGGAGGAAATTGATGACACTCATTCACACGAGACAACAAGAAGTTCTCACTTGGCAGGATGAGTTGCCTCCAGTTGTCAGGAGGCGAGTTACGAGAAAAAAAGAGGCGGCTAGATCATTGACTGTGATATTTGGTCACAACCAGACATTTGAGGTCATGGAAGATGTGTCCAAGAGGATTGTTGTAGATTTGTTAGGAAAACATTGTGATTGCAATGAGTGGGACATATCAGGGCTGCCTTGCAAATATGCAATTTGTTGCATTGATGCCATGAGGTTCAACGTGAATGACTATGTCCACCCATTGTTGAAGAAAATATCATTTCAGAACACTTATTCTCACCAATTATATCTAGTGCCTGATGAGAGTAAATGGCCTCTACTTCTGCACAATAATCTTCAACCACCAATTATCAGTTGATGTGCTGGTAGGCCTCAGACCAAGAGAAAGAAAAAATTGGGTGAAGCAAAGTCCTTCAAAAGGAGTTCCAGTGTGAAATGCTCGAGATGTGGTCAGTGGGGCCACAATAAGACGGATTGTAAGGCACCTATGCAGCGTTTGAAGTTGAAGAAAGTGGAACTGAAGCGAAATTCAGCAAAGGTGAGTGATTACAATTTTGTTGTTTATTTTTATGCATTACTATTTATCCTCCAACATATCAACCACTAATATATATATATATATAGGGAAAAGGTCGTTGCTCTGGTTTAAAGTATGCTGATGATGGCATTGCTTTAAATGCTGCATCTATTGAAAACATGGTGTCAACTCAGTCCAGTGTCATTGGACATGGTATTATCCTAATAATCTCATTTATATTTTGTTTAAAGTGATGAAATAATATATACATGAAAATTAGATAATCTTCTAATTATGTATATTTACAATTGAAAGACAATTAATTGAAGAGTAATAAGTATGAAGTACAGTGCATTCAGCAGCATGTCAGTAGCACAAATGTCTCATTTTTTGTAAAGATAGCAGCACCCGAACTCATCTCATACAATACATTCTTTTGAGGGATCTGATGATACAACACCTTTTCAGTACAATCAAGGCAATTGAGATGTCGTATCATCTTTTTGTACTCAGTCATAGGCACAAGATTGAGTTTTTGTATATTTTGTATAAATGTTATACTAACATAGTGACAATGCCATGTATAAAGTATAACTCAACTATCTATCATGGCACACTGTTACTGTAGTTATTATTTTTGTTCTTTTTGTATATATGGGCGATTGCTAGATGTATAGGCTGATGAAATGCACATGTGACTATTATTTAAGTGATAGTGTCAGTTCTTATTAGTGTTATTTTTCAATTTAATTAACTGATATTAATGTTTTTTAGGTTTCGGCATAAATTAAAATGTTTGTTATTTGTATTGTCGGTTAGGTGACAAACAACTTGATGGAGAGTATAGTCTATTGCTGAGAGAAGTAAATTATGTTTTTGTTGTTTTTTATTTCACCTCTAGGTAAACATTCTGAAATTTGGGGAGATATCATTGTCGCACGGGAGACAACAATGTTTCCTGTGCTACAGTGTTGTCTCCCCAAATTTCAGAATGCTTTTATCCAAAAGTTGGAGCGACGACTGCTCGTCTCTCGGGAGATAAATATTGTCTCCCTAAATTATAGGATGTTTGCTTAGAGGTGAAATTAAAAACAACAAAAACATAATTTACTTCACTCAGGAACGGGCTATACCAGTCTCCACCAGCAAAGGATTCAATTTTGCTACAAAGACCAAACCACCAATATTTGACACAAGCTGCTATCAACCTATAACACAACACAGATTCTCACCAACCAACATCTCAACAATCAACTCATTAACACAAGGTATCAAAACAGATATAATAACAATCTTAAATATATGAATTTTCAGTTCGGTCGACACAAGATTCAATAATTAATATAAAAGAGTAATATATCATTTATAACATAATATCACCGTTAAATATGTCAATGGCAATCTTCCTCCTAAAATAATGTCCATGCCAACTGTCAAAATTAAATTGTACCTTGAACATTAAGTACATCGTAAACATTAACATAAACACCCCACAATCGCCGCTTCCGGGCTGTTGTTGAGGCACATCATCAACGGTCACCAGTTTCCAGGGTTCTGCACTACGTAAGTTTGGCCGGATGTGGTAAAACCCAACATCTTCGAGCCATTGGGGGAAAGATAACTTGAAGTAGCTTCAAAAGCTGACCATATGTTTTGTCCTCGCGAAACTCCTTCATTGAGTCATAGATAGAGATCAACTTGCGCCGGAAGTCTACCCGAGCTACAACCCAATGGTTGTCTTCCAAGTTAATTGGAATTAAAACCTGTAGATGGCCATAAGAATTTGTATCCAATGTGAAGACATCATAAAATCTTGAAATTACTATTATCAGAAATATATTGAACCATGTAGGAACACACACCATATCAACGTTCGCAAATGGTTTTGATTTCGTGTCTTCCTGACCGTCAATGTAAGTGTTCAGCCTGGTATAATCTAATGAATGTAGATCACAATCACTGTTATTCCACTGAGCCTTCAAAAAAACCTATTGAATTCATCGCAATCAAATATTTCAATGTTATATTTTATTATAGGGTAGTAAATCGATGATTAGAACTGCAAGTGTCTTACCCAAAAAAAGACATCTGTATGAGTGCAACGTTGATACAAGGCATTTGGATATTGCTGCTGCTTTTCACTTATCAACCGGTAGTATTCATGGAGATGCTGCACGTGGCAAATACATATGTCAAAAAACCAACTTAATTTAATCATAAGTAAATTAAATAAAGATTAACAATAATTACCTCATCACTTAGCCACCCCATTGAGTCTTTCCCCAACAATGTTCTATAAAATTGCATCGATTGACGGATCTCACGATCAACTGCAACGTTACCAACAAGCCATTGCTCAAACTCATGAAATAGTGTCGGATCATCCAATACTCTAAGTGGATTGATATCGACAATCAACCTTTCGTCAATCTCGCCATTCGTCGGCTCTGCGGTGGGGAGACTCTTAATGCCCCTTACTCGCTTGTAAGTGTGTAAGTATGGACTTCTAAGGACATGTGACGTCCTATATAGACGGCCAAATTTGCTAATGCCGGGATGTGCTTCCTTGAGGATTTGCACGCTGTCATCGTTTAAGTCCCCATATAAACTATACAATGACATCGGGGTGTGCTCATATTGATCTCCAACATCGTTAGGGGCCTGTCAACAATAAAAAACTGTTATTGTCAAGTACTGTAGTTACAATGTAGTCAACCAAAAGGAACAATTATTTAAATAGCTCACCGTGTAAGAGTTACTCATTGGGGTATCACTGTAGGAGCGATTGAATGAATTGCCGGTATATGAATTAATAAACTCCGTAACAGATTTCGCAAACTATCTCTGCTTGTATCTAAACTCTCTCTATTCTTTTCTAAATTGTCTCTGCTCCTTACGCTCAGCCGCAGCTTCGGACAACATCGTATTCATCATTTCTTTCATGTCAATAATGGAATGATCAATCCTCTCTATTCAATAGCTGACATCATCATGGGAAACCTTTGCTTTTGTCTGTGATCATAGAAAAAAAAACTTTATGTATAATTTATTAAATCAAAAAAACTTTATGTATAATTTATTAAATCCTACACTTTCGTGAAACAAATAGTTAAAATGCCGAAAATAACATATAACCTCATGCGAGACGTCGACTTTATATTTGTCATGAACAGATGGCTCAGCATCTGCTTCATATTCATCACCAACTGGTGTCTTATTTTTGTCCTCTTCGATGGGCGGCACGCACGTGTTGGGCTGATGCTGCAACAAAAATAACAAAAACAAATTATACAACTTGCAACAGTTTGACATTGGTAACATAACGTTATAACTAAATTGAATAATTTTATTACATTATACACCCACTGTGGGAATCGTTTCGTGTAATCCTGCATGCTTTTCCACAATAGCGCGTCCTTCTCGTGCGTGGTTGGATTGAGGGTTTGTTTAACAACTCCCTGTGCATAAAGAAATCGAAATTTTTGATAAACCGAACTATCTATAATTTACTAAATCTTCGCAACCAATGTAAAAATATACGTAATACTTACAATACGAGTCTTGTCGTTGAAAAACTTATAAACCTCAGTAAAACATATTCTTGTGGATGAAACACCTTCCCACTTCAATATACGCGGAGTCTTCTTTTTGGTTTTGATGGCCCACTTTTCGTTTAGAAACCCTTCACATACTTCGAACAACCAAGCCTGTACCAAGTGAAAATATAAATTTCGGAAGCAAAACAACCTTAATAATTATAAAGTACATAACAAAACAAGCATAACTTTTAGTCTTTTCAACGCACCTGCACCCTAAGAGAAAAGTCATAAATGTTGTACTTCACTTCTTTAAGACTAAAATCCTGGAAAAGCTCTGATTTTTGATTCAGCGCGGTATCCAAATTGTCGTATACAGTTTGCCAAAAGGAACGACCCCATGGAAGACTTCTAAAGTACTCAAGATCATCGACTTCGTATAGCAACTTTGAATTTAGTTTACGCTCATCTTTTCTTCCATTGAGCACTCTATCCGCAAAATAATACAGCGCGATCTTTAGCGCATCAACATCGTCTATGTCATTAAAGTTCAAAGCTTCAAATCTTGCGTCAAATTCTTTAAGGGTCGCTCCTAGATCCTCATCAAAATATAAATCACATAACCTATGTTGTACCTCAACCTTTACTTTTATGTGTATGTCGTATACACCATACTTAAGTCCAGTAACTAAACACCACTCACCGATTGATAATCGTGCTAATTGGCCACAGAATTCAAACCACATCTGATCTTCATCATGCTTATCATGTGCTACTTGCCTAAGTAATGCGTTGTGCACAATTACGCCATTGAAGACATAGGCATCCATTTTTGCGAACTGGCCAAAAATGTCTTTCTTGAATAATCTTAATTGTTGTCTCGTCAACTTCCTCTTGATGGCTTCTATGACATTTCCAAATTTATAGGTATTTGTAATACGCCCGGGGAAATGTTCCGATGCCGGAATCTTCATCCTGCCTGGTTCCTTTGTTGGACCGGGTGGATTACGCTTAGACCACGGCTTCTTGGCCATTATATCTGCAAATCCAATTTTTTATTCATTAATCAAAATCATAGCTCAAAATATTACAAATAAACACATAAACATCTTTCTACAATTTTGTAAGACAAGATTGTCGCACGGGAGACAAGAACTTGTCGCTTAACATTACAGACCAATTTCATGGGACAAATAAAAATACTACCAATAAAAGCCATCACCGCATGTTCCTTTAGAAGAAACTTAAATAAAAAATTAAAAATAAATGACTGCATGTCACGCGCGCAATGGCAACATAAAATGGGGCATGCGGGACAGCAAGGCAAAGCGCGCCCAATGGACACTTGTCGCGCGCGCGACAGTGCCCATAGCGCGCGCCAAAGGGCTTGTCGCGCACGCGCGACAAGGCTGCAAACTTCGTAAATTTTTTTTGTCTCGTTTTTTCGCAGATTTTTTGTGCTGCATGATAAGCTTACAAATTTTATCTTCCCATCAATGTGTCATTCTACTTAATTTACTTAAAATGAGACAAACAAACCATAATAGACATTTTGTCGAACACCTCATGTGCCATTTTTTACCTACCAATTTAATTAAACTGTTTTTTATATTTACACAACAATCAATCCTAATACTCATCTGTAGTCAATCTTACACTCATCTAGCTATCAATATCATTTCATTTCATTTCGATATAAATAAATATGGTTAAAAAAGAAAAAGAAAAAAGATTTATATAAAAGGAAGAAGGAGATGGGTTGAATCCAACTTTTTAGCCTAAATATTGAGTACTTACAGTAGTAATTAATTAAAAGACCAGCTGAGCTTGAGATAATGTTTGTTCCTTTCCTGTAAAATTAAAAGATAAAATAAAAAAAATATAAATTAATTGATTAATGGAGGATGGGGGGAAGCAAGTATTGTGTAGTGTGTGTAGAATATATAGATGGAGGAGAGTCAGTACCAAGAGCTGCAACTTTCTGAAAAATTCGGCCAAAATGGGGAGAGCAAACCTAAGTTCAATTTGGAGAGAAGATGAGGTAAATGTATTACACCCTATTTTTGTCCATAAACACACTCATTGGTAAAAGAATCCGTATGAAGTTGTTGGTGCTAAATCCTAGGCTTGGTTTTAAGTTGTTTGGATATTTTAGTAATTTTACAAGTCAACTAACGATCAAACCGTATGTATACTAACGGCAGGGGAGGTAAGTGAGAATACAATCAAACTCGCCATCTAAGTGAAATTATATCAAACCTCAAGAAGGGTTTCTGAAAATTGCTCCTAAAGAAAATTGGATAAATCCCGGACAAGGGGTTATAAAAAGTACAACAACCGAATTGCACAAACCCCTGAAACCACACGGTAAAAATGGCCGCACTTGATATAAACCCGGATCCTTCACAACTCTAAAACCCAGAAGATATTTTAAAGACGTCGGTGTCAATCATATATATATATAAAGAAAGCCCTTAAACCCTAGCCGTTTCTTCATCATCGTCAGTCCTCCTCTCTTCAAATCCTTTGCTTCTGTTTCTCTTGCTTAAGAGGTATGCTTCTCTTTTCTCTCTTAAACCCTAGTACTTCCTTTTCTTTTAACTTAGTATGTTGCACGTGGTACGACGTCGTATTTATGTTTGTGGATACTGGGTTTAGAGTTTTATTTTTACTTTTTATTTTTGATTTCATTTTTTGTGTTGTGGGTTTGTATTGTGTGGATCTATATTTTAAATAATGGGTTTGTTTATTTCTGTAAATAGGTTCAATATTTTGTACTTTCTGTCATTTAATTATTTTCTCTTATGAACAATTATCGGTTGATGGTTTTAACTGGTTAATATATAAAAACTTATGGGATTTTGTTTATGCTACTGGTTAATTTTTAAAAATTTTTGTTGGATATCAATTGGTATCTTGTTTTTGTTTGCATCTCATATTGGTTCGTTTTAATTAAATGATTCATTTGGGATTATTAATTTTTTTTTTCAGTGTTGACAGACAAAAATGGCATTTTGTGGCAAACTTGGGATGCTAGTTAGGCAGAATGGCCAGGCTCCAAAGGCATCTTTGATAAATGCGGTTCGATTCATGTCGCAATCACAAACTAAGCTTTTTGTTGGAGGTGTTTTTAATTATTTCCAAAGAATAAGCTTTACGTGAGATATTTGCTTCAACTTTTTTGTTATAATTCAGTTACTCTGTTGTCTTCGATTGTAGGGCTATCTTGGGGAACCGATGACAGTTCTCTCAAGGAAGCGTTTTCCAACTTTGGCGATATCACTGAAGGTATTTCTACTAACTCATATGCCGTTGTAAAGTCAATAGATTTAGTTACTTATAATTTTTTACTCTTGGCATTTTATTTTTATTTTTAAGTGGTAAGGTGATGTTAAATTGAAACTCTACATCAATTCTGTTTGTGAATTGTTCCATTGTTATACTTTGAATCTTATATTGATGGTACTTTATAATTGTAAATTCAATCTTTTTGGTCTTTTGGTTTATGTGATGGTTGCTGCAAGTGTGGTTGGCCTTGGGTGGGTTTTGGCATGTATAATTTTATGCATTGTCCTACCCGTCAAATATGGTCAAAATAGTTACATATCTGTGACAATCTGTTTGACTTTGAATATTGGTTAAATGCCTGGTAATTAGTATTTTGTTTTTCAACTTCTTATTTGTTCCTGTGTTCTATGATATATTGGGTAATGATAAGTGCTTTTTGTTTTTTGGTTTTATTTGACTTTTTTTTCTCCTATCATGTGTGGCTGTACTTGTTGGGTTTCATATCCTCATTTTAGTTGTTGATTTGGTGCACAGCAAAGGTTATTACTGAGAGAGAATCTGGGAAGTCAAGAGGATTTGGGTTCGTTACCTACGACTCTAATGAATCTGCCAGCTCGGCACAGTCTGCAATGGATGGCCAGGTCATATATTAGATGTTAAAAGCCATGTCAAACATTTAATTAAATCAAATCATATGTTGACTAGTGTGTCTGCTATTTCAGGAGCTAAATGGGAGAAACATTCGGGTGTCTTTTGCCAATGACAGACCTCCTCGCTCTGACGGTGGCTATGGTGGAGGGAATGATGGATCTTATGGCGGCAACCGTGGCGGTTACAGAGTCAACTACAGAGGAGGGGATGATGGTTTTTAAGGGGATTCTATTCAATTTTTGGGCGTGCTTTAACTAGGAATTAAAGTTTTATGTTTGTTTTAAGGATGGAAGTTTAGCACTACTGAATTTGTTATTATGTTGGCTTTTATTTATCAGCCTTGCCCCCTTAATTGCATATTATATAGCTATGCAGGCCAGGTAAGATGTTTGACACTGCCATGCGTCCGTCATTTGTTTGACATTTTTTCGGTCATGGTTAAAACATATTAATGGTTTGTTGACTGCAGGTTGCAAATACATGCTTTGGTTAGTAATATTTAATTATTTAGCTGCTGCTTGAAAACTGCTGCAGTTAAATGAGTTTATAACCTCTTCAAGGTCATTGTTGAGGATGTCCTTCTATTCTCAGTCTGTGGCTGGCGTATTTAAAGTAGCTGTTATTTTGGAGGGAAATGGTCATTAGGTTGTCAAAAGATTTTTTTTAGCAGCCTGAGTAATGAGTGATTTATTGACCTATAATACAGTCAATAATCGTGTTAGGCTGATTGGCACTATTCTCACTGGATTTTAAGTTTCTTCATTTTTGTTGTCGACATCGTCTTCTCCTTTCCCCGAGTTTAAGTTCCCCAATAGCAAAATGGTCGTTGAAGAGCTTGCTGTTTTGTTTTACTTAAGTGTCTAGTCATACATCTCTAGTTTTCAGTTGATCTTTTTAGTAAATATCAAAATTATGATCTTTGAGGGTTACAATAAATTCTGGAGCAAGTTTTTCCTTCTATAAAGGTCTCGACTCAATGAGAGGATGAGAAATTTTACTCAAACAGTAACTTTATATTAACAATGTTCATTAGCAGCATGTCGCCTGCGCAATTGACAAACTTTACTTGATTTTCCTTTGCAAATGAATCAACTGGTTAATACTTTTGACTGCATTATCCTTGCTGATTTCGTGACCTAAGAGAAACTGTCAATTTTCATAGTTTGCTCAAACGATCATGATTTGATTTCCTCAATCTAGCCATATCAGGATAACTCCGGATGGGTCAAGTTAAAATTTAGCTTCTTTTTCCTTCATCTAGTAGTATGAAAGGTTCAGAGTGAACTGACAAACTTTCATCTTCATTTTCAACCTTTTGTTTCTGCTGTCCGGCACGTGCCATAGCCCAGTTGCTAGGGTTTTACCAAACGAAAAATACTCTTGTAATAATGAGAAAGGCCACACATTAACAAAGAGATTTCACATTTATGAATGAGAAAGCAAGCGTGCTTCAATAGTTTGTCATAAAAGGCATTGAGTCTTTATTAACATGGGGGAGAATGACCAAGAGCCACTCTTAGAAATTATTTTTACGATTACCATCTTTTGTGCATTTTACAATTGGTTACTTTTTGTCTTAATTAATTAAACCATAAATCATAACGAACTAGTTTGATTAGAAAACAAGCAATTTTCAAGAACACAAACCAATCAATCAGAACTAAACTCGTAGTTCCATAATAGCTAGTTTGAACTAATTTGGGAACCAAAGAGTTCAATGTTGTCTCAAGGAAGAAGCTGTTCTAATAGAATTTAACCAGAGAATGGAATCACGCTTCATGTGATTGACACAAAAATAGTCAGCTTTAATCTAGGCAATTCGATATAGTTTTAAAGACTGAAAATTCATCAGAGAAGCTCTTGAGATTGTGGGAGCCAAACACGTGTGCATAGTAATTATATGACAGTATGATGAGCTCTTTGTCTTTGCAAGCACTTGCTTTGAGAGGAAGCTAGAGAGTCCAATCATTCTCCTTGTATACTTGTGCAATCCTTCTGTTTTCCACTTAAAAGTTATTGTTGAAGTATGAACCCAAACCAAAAAACAGATTTAAGTTTCGGACTTCTTTTTTTTTTTAGTTTTTAATCTCCTAAATACTTGATATTTATCAAGATCTTTTCTTCATAACAAATTTCCCAATTGAGTTAAAATGTGAGAATGAAATAACCTAAAAAGCAAAACACTCCATAGAAATGATGAATTGAACTATAATCTCAAGAACCTCAATTTTTCACAAGAGAGTGTAAGAGTTAAAGGCCAACATCGTCAACAAATTCCCATAAAGATGCATTATAAAGATAGCAAATAAAGATAAAGATACAACAAGTACGTACACAACTTAACCAAAGCAACAGAACAAACCCAGAAAGCAGAACATGAAGCAAGAGATGAAAAGCCCAAAAGATAAAGCGAAAATACCAAATGTATAATCAATTTTTTATGCCTCTAGCACATCTGGTAATAATCTGACAGCCCCTGTTGTAAGAATTGGCCTGGCCAGAATGACATTCATAATACGAAGCACCTGGTTTGTCACAAGGAACCATGTCTCTCCTCAGGGTATCATAGCTTATGTACTTCTTTTGCATCACAAGAACTCTCCTGCTGCTCTCTGACTCCATCAATTCTGCATCAGTGAAGCAATCTTCAATGCTTTTGGAGCAAACCCTTTGGCTTTGGCTTTGGCTTTGGGGCATCACATAATTCACATCAATTTCACTGCCTAAAACTGAAGCCCCATTGCAGATTTGAAGGAAAATGGCTGCTGTGAAGAGGATCCTGACGTTTATGACTTGGGTTTTGGACATTTTTCTTTCTCTTCTTCCTCTCAGTTCCCACTTTCACTTTGTGTGTGAAATGAAAGTCGCTTCTTGAGGAATGTTTTAGTACTCAACATTCTAACAGTTCTTGAGGGGGTTTATTATCGGACAACCAATAGAAAAAGGCCACGAAGTATAAAGATACTCTTTTTTTTTTTTCCTTACAAATTCACATAGTTTGAGAATAAGATAAATCTACAGTGAAATAAATAAATACTTGGAATTATTGTACAATTGTCCAACAATTATTAAAAACGAAATATGAAAAATGGAAAATAAAAGGAACAACATAATTATCTAAATGGCAATTATATATCGACCCCCTGATTTTATGAATTTTTCTAAAAATACAAGAATATTTTTGCTCTAGCTCATGACTGGATCAGATTTAGATCCAATTCGAAAATCCGGTCAAATTCCAAAATTAAAAAAATTAAAGATTAAAATTAAAATATAAATATAACAACTGTTGCAATCTCTTTTTCTCTTCGTGCCACTACTATCTCTTTGACCACCACTCTTCTTGTATTTTTTCGTCACCGAACCTCAAGCTAATCAATTCACCGCCGACGTTGAACAATCACTAGGCCAGGCCTTCAGCCTCCCCAACAGCCACCTCACTACCAAGTCTCCATCACACCAATAGCCACCCTATTTCTTGTTGTTCAGTGCTCGCTCCACTACGTCATAGATCTGATTGAGTTTCCCAACCAAGCATATAAGTAAGCATAGATCTTTCTGACTAACTACATAAGAAGCCGCAAGATCTTAATTTAACAAACAATAATGAGAGAGTGAGAGACAAAGATGGAAGTAAGAAACCAACTAAGCTTGTTCATCACTTTCGCCAAAGAAGGATTTGGAAATCTCTTTTATTAGCAAAATACTTTTTTTTTTCTCCATGTCATCAGCGCTTACATTTGCACTCCAGCTCTCGCAAGTAAATTCACAAACACTCGGTAAAACACTCTTCACTCTTTAATAATCTTCCAACTTTTTTTTTTAAAAAAAAGAAATGATTCTGTGTCTCAGATTTATGCATGCTCCTGACTTGTTATTGGCCGATCTCAACCCATATTGTGTAAATTTTGTTGTACTTGGAAGCCCATGAATCTATTATAGTATAGATTTATGATAACGAATGTCAATCCAACGAGGAGGAAGATTTAAACATGTGCATGGTTAATTTTTCAAGTTTGTTTTTGAATTAATTGGATGTGATTTCTGAACAGTACTGAGATTAATTCTTTGGATTCATATTAAACACTTCACCATGGATTTAGTATTCATTTTTAGTTCCAATTTGTTTATGGGGTATTTTTACTCTTCTTAGTCCTCATTTTGGTAAATATGGTATCACATGCTCATTATGCCAAGGAAAAATGATCTTTTGTTAAATGGATGTCAAGTGCACGCTGTGCTAAAGGATAATAATCATACTGTCGACAATGTGGTAAGACCGTCCACGAAATAATTTAAATTTATTCTTTATTAATATTGAGTTAAGATAACTCACTAATACTAGAAGGGAGTTTTTCGTTAATAAACATGGTGTAAAGTACTCATTGTGCCAAACAATAATAATCTTGTACTAGGGAATCGGCATACTGTGCAAAATATAGACAAAAATATTATTGTCTGTCAACGATGAGTAAAAAAATCCAAATAAATCAGAGATGGAGAATGAATAAACTTACCAAATTAAGCCCATAGATCACATTGAAGCTTCACTTTCAACTTAAACTTGAAACTAAATTAGTCACTTATAATTGAATTAGGGGTAAAATGAAAATTTTATTAAAATATATAGAAAGTATAAGATAAAGAGAGAATCATAGAAAATAGAGCTTATATTTGGATTCAGAGCTGTTGAATTGGGGGGGGGGGGGATCCCCTATTTATAGATATAATGGGTAAATCATTGCTATTGAAGAAAGCAATTCAAACGCTCAGGATTGTGCCATGTGGCAAGCCCTGATTGGCTGGAACACGTTATCAGGGCTATAATTCAGTCCAATAATATGCTGCCACATCATCGGTTAACACAACATCAACATTTTTGGTCTAATAAGATATTTCCATGTCATTAATTAATGCCACTTAATCGGTTAATGCCACATCAATATTTTTTGGTTTAATAGGATGCCGCCACGTCATCGGTCAATGTCACATCAGTTGGTCAATGCCAAAATCTTAAAATTATAATTTTGCCCTTTATGCGTTTCCTAAGGTTTTCAACTATTTTGAGTTCAAAAATACTATCTGTTTTACTGTTTGATTTCTTGTTAATCATGAAATGATTGAAATACATTAAATACTCAAATTATTATAAAACACTCATAATTAAAGTTTAAAGGACTTAAACACATAAAATTAGAAATGTTACTGAGATTTGAAGCGCAAAATGACAATTTTTCTCTTTATAAATATGCATTCTCCTGCACTCAACAAACCACTTCAACAAAGGGTATCAGAGATGTTAGGTGTGGGATCTTTAATCTAGTATTGTTGGATCCTTAATCCAACTTTAGGCTTATATGTGAATGATTATATGTTACAAACTATCATATAAAGTTAAGTCTAATTAAAAGTGATCTATTAGGACTCAATAATTTGGGTTTTAATGTATCTAATAGGGTATAAGCCTTTAATGTGTAGAATCTTGAAGGATAATTTTTATTTCTATTATGGGCTGAAGTAAAAATACCGAAAGACAACATGAAACGTTGTCTATATAAGTGGTTATGGTCTCCAGGTCACATGTATCATTTTATTTTTTTTGACATCCCATCATCAGAGAGAGTATACATAGAGAAAATTAAAGAATTCTGTAAGCGAACTTGTTGATCTAGAAGACAAACCACTCAACTGTAGAGAATAATTAAGTATTATGAATTCAAGTATGCTTCCCATATTCGTATGTTGATTCTTGATGATACAACATGAATGTTCCTATAATTTAGATTATGGTTTTTTTACCAAAGGTTGTTCTAATATGTTGTTCTTGTACGGTCACTTGTGGTTCGAAGGAGGATTGTGACCAAGTGCATGATTATAAATATTTTTATGGGTTAATTTTGAGCTACCCCCTAGTAAAGTGACAATCTTTAAATTACCCATTTACTATTGAAAACATCAAGCTACCCCCCAAAACTCGTTATCTTTAACCATTGACCGCCGTTGACTCATGAAAGTACGAAAATATCCTTATCCTAACAGAATATTCTTGTAACGACTTTGTAAGGTCAAGAAAAATAATTGATATATGACAAGTCATTGGAAATGTAAAAAGTTAACTATTAAAATATTAATATGTAGATAGTGAATATATGATTAAAAAATAAAGTGTGGAAATGACTTCATGGGCTTAAAAAAATAATTAGAAGTCATGTGATAACTCTATGAAATAAGAGAAATTTTTAGACTTAAACTAATATTACTTAGAAAATAAATGATGTATTATTATTGCATTTTTAGTTACATTTTGCATAAACATCTATTTAAGTTTAATTTTAATAAATTAATTTTATTTTGGATCACCTTGTGCTTTAATTACGTGCGTGATTGTAGGTGACCAAAAGGCTTAAGTTTTATTAATGGAATACTGGCGCAGCAGACTTGCAGAGATGACAAAAAAAC
>NW_006261964.1:16871379-16923976 GCF_000493195.1 Citrus x clementina
GAAGGGGTTCAAGGAGAAAAAAAGGAGAGATTGCAAAGATCTAGCGGAACTAAATTCCTCATCTTTATTTTCTTGTTTTCTTTTCTTTATAGGAATGAATTTGATGGCAAAAATGAGTTTTGCTACTGTTTTATTACATATCATGAACTGAACTTTGATGTAGTCGAGTGATAAACAAGCTTAATAGTTATCTGACTGATATATGTGTGTTACTCTGAATTTGTTGTTGCATTTTGTCTTGATTTTACTTATTGCAAATTTCTATTTCGGTTGGCCACCTATTTAGTGGATACTAACTAAGAATGAGTGTAAAAAAGGTCTGACTTAGTGGAACAAATTAAGACAATACATGATTTTAGATTGAGTTTCCCAAGTTGAGTTAATCTCGATTTGAATAGGGACATATTTGATTTAAGATTAGTGAAAACTAGACATAGGGATTCACCTTATAGGGCAATTGGAACCTAGAATGTATAATGATGTATCTAATGCTGGCATAACAACTGGTCACTGTTAGGTTGTATTTAGATATGAGATATTAAACATACAATAGCTAAGGATGTATAAGGGATTTTGCCCAGTGCTGTAATAGATGCTGTAGCAAAACAAAATCTTAATTGGAAAAACAGTCAATACCATTAAGTGAGTTTAAACACTCAACTACTCCTTTCTTATTGAGTACATCTTCGTGTTTGACTGGATATTTTCCTTATTGCATTTTGTTTGTTGCATTTTTAATTTAGTTAGTTCATTAGTTTCATTAATTATTTTATTTTAATTTACATTGAAATCACTGATAAGATTGATGGAGTAAGTCTTATAGCATCAATCCCTGTGGAGATGATTTGAATACTCATCATTATATTTGGTTGTTGTGTACACTTGCACATTGACACCAGTAGCAGTAAGTAAATCAACAAAGTTTTTTGTACTGTTGTCAGGGATTGAATGCTTATTGTGATTTGTGAAATCAATTTTAGTTGGTGCAAATTTTTAATTCTCTTTTAATTTGTTTTTTGTGTTGACAGAAGTGTTTTAGTAACCTTTGAATGCGCAAATACAAACTTATTGAATTCCAGTTTGATCCAGAAATTGAAAGAACTGCAGGGAGATTGAGAAAAGAACATATAATTTAAGATCTGCTGCCGACATGGATGATTTGCAAGATATGAGAAATTTGAACCCTCGAGGAGAAATAAATACAGTCAATGCATAAGGAGGTGAAGAAGGTTAGAGTGGGGATCTTATTCATGGGTAACCAGGGAACAACAATATTATCTATGTGCTAGATGATAGAGATGGAGCCATTAGAGATTATGCAGTGTTGACCCCTCTAGCCATAAATCCAAGAATAGTTAGACCTAAAGTACAAGCTGCTAATTTTGAGCTCAAACCAATGATGTTTCAAATACTTCAAATAGTAGGGCAATTCAATGGACGACCTTAAGAAGATCCTTACCTTCACCTTAAGCTGTTTTTTAAAGTAAGTGAATGCTTTCAAGATTGTTCGACCATCATAGGAACCATTAAGACTCAGACGTTTTCCATTTTCTCTAAGGGATCGAGCAAGAGTATGATTAAACTCTCTACCACCTGACTAAATTACTACATGGAATGAATTGGTTGTCAAATTTTTAATGAAGTACTTACCACCTACCAAGAATGCAAAATTGAGGAATGAGATCACATCTTTCTATCAACTTGAAGATGAGAGCTTGCATGATGCATGAGAAAGATTCAAGGAGTTACTCAGGAAATGTCCTCATTGTGGCTGTATATAGTTAAAAACTTTCTACAATGGTCTTACCCAAACACTAGATTGATGGTGGATGCTTCAGCAAATGAAGTTTTGTTATCTAAGTTCTACGATGAAGTTTATGAAATTTGATTAACATTAAAAAGTGTATGTGTAATAAATATAAAATCATTAGTTTTACACTTATTTTGTAGATTAATGCGCTCATTATTTCTAAATTATCTTAATACTCCCCAAATAATTTTTTGTGTTAAATTAATTCGCAATATGTTAATTTTTATCTTATAACTATTTTTCAGGAATAAATTGGAATTGAAAGCAGGAACAAAGAAGGACTGCTGGAGCAATTTGGAAGCATTATTGAGGAGATGTAAATAAATAAATAAAAAAATGAAAATGAATAAAAAAAACAAAAATACAAAAGAACAGAAACCAAAACAATTTGGTTTCTCGTAATGGTCAAGTGGCCATCATGGCCACTTGACCATTACATATTTCAATGTATATATAATAATAATAATAATAATAATAATAATAATAATAATAATAATAATAATAATAATAATAATAATAATAATAATAATAATAATAATAAATAAATAAATAAATAAATAAATAAATAAAAAATAAATAAAGATAATGCATTCCTTGCCTATAAAAGGCAAGGAAATGCAGGGATTGCCGGCAGAAGTTAGAGAGCGAAGCTAGTTTGAGAAGCTTAAGCCGAGAGAAAGAATTGTAGCCAAGAGGGAACTGAAGAATTTCTATCTTTCTTTTCTTTTCTTTTCTTTTCTTGTTTCCTTGTAATATATTTCAAAAGTTTATCAAATAAAAAGTGTGTTGTGTTTTCTTTCGATATGAGTGGCTAATTTTACTAAGTTGAGGTGAAAGGTGAAGCTCAATGTTTCAAACTATTAAATTTATTATTTTCTCAAATGATTTTTTAAGTTTATTTTATTTTTTTTAGTTATTTTTATGTCATGTTAATTTATAAATTTTCTTGGATCTGTATGATATTTTGATATAATGTCGACATATTAAAATAGTTGTGGCACATTAGGTTCTTTATTCCATATTCATCCACACACATAAAATTAAATGATATAATAATTAACTGGTAAAAGTGAGACAAAATATAAATGATAGAGTATTAAAATTATAGTTTGAATAGAGAGAGTGGATCCCGAACCTTAGCATATTTTTAAATTGATTTCAAATAATTTCTTTTCCCCACAATTAATTTTCTTAGTTTTAAATTGACTACTAGATTTAAAATTCCTTGTAGTTCGACCCCGGACTCACCGGATTATATCATAACTAGACACTCTTATACTTGAGAGTAATACACTTTTGAGTCGTGTCAAAATTTTAGGAAGGATAGCTAATAACAACTGCCAGTGGCCATCAACCAAAAAGCTACAATAAGAGTAGCAGTAGGAGTCCACAATATAGATGCCTTGACAACATTATCAGCCCAAGTATAATGAAGGCTATGACTACTGCTCCAACAACTGTCAACCAAATTATTGAGGTATCTTGTGTTTATTCTGGAGAAGGGCATCTGTTTGATAATTGTCCTAGAAATCCTACTTCAATCAGCTATGTGGGCAACTTCAACAGACATAATAAGAACAATCCTTATTCAAACACTTACAACCATATATAGAGACCACATAAACTTCTCATGGAGTAATCAGAATCAACATGCTACAATATTCAGTATACAAAACATGCCTGCTCAAATACCTGGATTTCACCAGTAAAATCAAGGGTAAGGGAACACTAGCAATGATCAACTCAGTTCTCTTGAAGCTTTGACTAAGGAGTATATTGTGAAGAATGAAGTAGTGGTCTAAAGCTAAGTTGTATCTTTAAGAAACTTAGAAAATGAGATTGGACATATTGCTACAACATTAAGCAACAGACTTCACGGTAGTTTACCCAGCAATATAATGTTAACATGAAAATGTTCATTATATTAATTTTGATGATAACAAACTTTAAATGTTTCTGATTAAAATGTTGGAGTTATTTATCAATAAACAAAAGCCATATAATCATTCCAATTATGTTCATGAAAGATGTATAGTTGATAAAGCTTCAATTGGAAAATGATTCCCTACAATATTTAGCTAAAACTGTGATTCTGGAAGTAAATAGTGAACTGTTTACTTTGAAATGGTTAACTGATAAAAACTAGAAAGAGTCAATTGCTTAAGCTCTAACCGGTTAGGAAAAACGAACAACACAAGTATGCAGAGAAGGTCACTGGAATTAAACAGTTAACCATTTGCTGAAAACAGTGAATCGATAATTTCTAGCACTGAAATAAGTGTTAACCTTGAACCGATGAAAACAAACGGATAAACTTATTCGACTTTGCATGCCACTGGAAATAACCGGCGAACCGTTAACTTCAAAACGGCTAACCGATAATTTCTAGAATGTCATTTTATGTTAACCTTTAACCGTTCAGCAAGAACGATTAGCAGAAATTTGTTTTACAGGTCTCTGGAAATTAATGGTGAAAGGGTAGTGACAAACGGTCAACCGTTTATTTGAAATTTGGCTCAACGGTAACTTTGACCAGTAAAAACGGTTAACCAATAACGATTAACGACGATCCGTTTTCTCCAAGAAAGTCAATAACGGCTAGTTTTTCAGCTCCAACTCTAGATAAGCTCATTCAAATTCAAATAGGGGTTGATCACAATGCTATCATTAAGCTTATAACTGATAATACAACCTTCATAAAGCTTTAAATACATTCTTACTTCATTTATTCACATATTGGGCATTGATTTGTAATTTTAAATATTGTGTGAGTGAAGAATAAATTTATAATCTTTACTTTGAGTGATTGTAAGTGTTGGGATACACTTGGGTTAAGAGGTTGGGGATAATCTCTTGTTGTAAAGGTTCATTGACACATTGAAAGTCAATTGTAAGCATTTGAAGCTTTGGAGGCTTGCTTAGTGAAATCCTCAAGCCCGGAAAGTTTGGAGGCGTGGACGTAGGCGAGGTTGGCCGAACCACGTAAAAATCTCTATGTTTGAATATCTCTTTCCTTATTTTTTTATATTGTGATTAATTTATTTATTATTGCTTTAATTTCGTTTCAGTTTTGCATTGAGTTTTCTTTTAGAATTGTATAATTTTTAGAAACTCAATTCACCCCCTCTTGGGTTGCATATCTATAATTTCATTTGGTATCAGAGCCTTATTCTCTTATTAGGACTTAACCGTCTAGAGTAAAAGATCCATGTCAACCCAAAATGACTCAAGCTTTAGGGAAAGACATTCCACAACTAGGCCACTGTTCTTTGACGGTAATGACTATCCTGTTAATATAAATATTTCTTTATTGATTTTGATGATAACAAACTTGATTAAGATTTATTAATCTTTTAAAAGCTCAAAATAGTTTTCATATATTTTTAAATCATCATTCTCATTTTATAATGGCGTTATATTTTATGAAAATATTTTTGGTTATTCTCATGTTAATGGTTTCAAATTGAAAAAGCTTTGAGATTTTTGATGATAACAAGTATTACTTAAAATCCTGAAAATGGACTTAATTGACAAGTTTTATAAAGTTTTGGGGTCAAACGGTAATTTTTCAAAAATAGTACACTGTAGCAGTTACTGTAGAAAACGGCCATCCGACATCTTGATAACGGCTTGCCGACATCGAGCATAATTGAAGATTAGTCTCTGGACACTAACAACGATCGGACATCTAGATAACGACGATTCGACAATTTGAAAATTCAGCCCAACGGTCATATTGACCAGTCAAACGGCGATCCGACAGTGTGCAGAAAGTCAATAACGGCTAGTTTTCAGCTCCAACTATAAATAAGCTTATTCAAATTCAAACAAGATTGATCATAACACGACCATTGAGCTTATATTCGAGAATACAATCTTCATAGAGCTTTAAAACACATTCTTGCTTAATCTATTCACACATTGGGCATTGATTTGTAATCTTAAATATTGTGTGGGAGAAAAATAATTTTTAATCTTTTACTTTGAGTGATTGTAAGTATTGGGATACACTTGGGTTAAGAGATTGGAGATAATCTCTTGTTGTAACGGTTTATTGACACCTTGGAAGTCAAGTGTAAGCATTTAAAGCCTTGGAGGCTTGCTTAGTGAAATCCTCAAGCCTGGAAAGCTTGGAGGCGTGGACATAGGCGAGGTTGGCCGAACCACGTAAAAATCTCCGTGTTTGAATCTCTCTTCCCTTATCTTTTTATATTGTAATTGATTTCATTATTATTCCATTAAATTCATTTTAGATTTGCTTGATAATTTGTTTTAGAATCAAATAATTTTTAGAATCCCAATTCACCCCCCTATTGGGTTGCACTCTTGTATTTCAATTGGTATAAGAGTTTGGTTCTCTTCTTAGGACTTAACCGTCTAGAGTAAAAGATCCATGGCAACCCAAAATGACTCAACCTTTAGGGAAGAACATTCCACAACTAGACCACCGTTCTTTGACGGAAATGACTACCCATATTGGAAAACTACGATGAGAATTTATTTACAAGTGCTAGATTATGAAATTTGAGAAGTTGTATGTGATGGTCCGTTTTTGCTGTTAGCCTAAAGGGCTACACATAATGTAATTTTGATGATAACAAACATGTGTCTTAAGTAAAAATAATAAATATTGTATTTCACATTTACACTAGTTTTTGAAGGATAATATTTATGCAAGTGAATCAAGTGAAATCAAGATTGAAGACACTCAACGGACAACGGCGAAATCAAGAATAAAGCTTAGAGCTCAACGGACGAATTATTGCGAAATATTCTTGTAAAGCCGGTATGATTTAATTGATGCATGATTTAGCATTTGAGAAGCTCAAGAAATTAATTTAATTAAATACTTTTCATAAACTAAAATATTTTATTTTTATAAAGTAAAGTATTTTGTGGATTTGAGTAAAATTGGACTTAAATGTTAAGATTTGAAATCTTTGATTTTAATAAGTATCAAATTTCGGAGTTGGATGTTTTTACAAATATTTTAAATGTTTTGGGCCATACTATAATTTATGAATATTTTGAACTAAAGTGAAAGGTTTTGAGAACTTTGAAAAATATGGGTATTATGTTGAAAAGGACCTTTGTGCGAAACAATAAAATCTTTGGGGCCATATCATAATTTTAGGAAGTTTGGGAAAGAAAATTATTTTTGGGAAGTTCTGAAATTGGACCTATTTGTAAAGTTTTCTGACGTTTTGGGCCATAGTATAATTATAGAAAGTTTTGGGCCAAAGTGTAATTTCAATGAACAGTGTTACTGTAGCAAATTCAAAAATAACGGTAATATTACTGTTCCTGAGCGGCTAGCCGGATAAATCAAGCGGCTAACCGCTTGAGCGCTGGAATTTGCCTATAACGGCTAGTTTTTGGGCTTCCACTATAAAAACTCAACTCAAACTTCATTTTAAGCACCAATACATGCAAATATAAGATCATACAACATATATTGAGCTTCCAAAACGCAAATCATTATTGATTGAATCATTGTTGAGCTATTAGTTGCATATCAACTCTTAAAGAGAGTTTTTGTTGTAATTTTCATTCCTTACCAAATTGTGAGTGTTTAAGTGTGGGAAACACTTGGGGTGAAGAGATTGGGGAGATAATCTCTTGGTTGTAAAGGTTCATTGACACCTTGGAAGTCAATTGTAAAAACTTGAAGCCTTGGGAGGCTTAGATAGTGAAATCCTCGAGCTCGGTTGGCTTGGAGGCGTGGACGTAGGCGGGGATTGCCGAACCACGTAAAAATCCGCGTGTTTGTTTTTCTCTTCCCTTGCTCTTTTTATTTTTACGCTTGCTTGAATTTATTGTTCTCTATTTCATTAAGGCGTTAGATTGATTTATTGTGCGAATCGTATTGCATTATTTTTAAAAACCCAATTCACCCCCCTCTTGGGTTGCGTTACTTGCATTTCATTTGCCCCTAAATAAAAATGAAGTCAGGGAAGATATTCCAAAACCTTCAAGGGAATGGAATGAATTGGAAAAGAGAAAAGTTTCTCTAAATTCCAAAGCTATGAATGCTTTATTTTGTGCACTTGATAAGAAAGAATTTCATCGAGTATCTAGTTGTGAAAGTGCCAATGAAATTTGGCACAAACTTGAAGTAGTCTATGAAGGCAAAAATCAAGTGAAAGAGTACAAACTTAGTAGGTACACTCGACAATATGAGTTGTTCCAAATGGAACAAAATGAGAGTGTGTACTCTATGTATATGAGATTTACGGACATAATAAACACCCTAGGAGCCCTAGGAAAGGTCTTATTAAATAGCGAGAAAGTTAAAAAAATCATTAGGTCACTTCCAAAAGAATGGAGACCTAAAAGAACCGCTATTGAAGAGGCCAAAAATTTAAATACTTTACCTCATGATGATTTAATTGGTTCTCTTATTTCATATGAAGAAGATTTGGCAGCAGAAAAAAGGCATGAGGAGAAGAAGAAAAGCATTGCTCTCAAAGCTTTAAAATATGAGAGTGATGGGGAGAGTGAAACGAATAATAAAAAGCTGGCCATGCTAGCAAGGAGGTTCAGAAAATTCTTCAAGAAAACCGGAGAGCGAAGAAATTTCAGAAACTTCAAGAACCAAAGGGAGAAGAAAGAGGTAATCATATGCTATGAATGCAAGAAACCTGACCATATAAGATTGGAGTGCCCACTTATCAACAAACTCAAGAAGAAAGCCATGGTTGGAACTTGGGATGATAGCGAGGAAGATTCAAGTGATGATGAAGAGTCGCAAGAAGTATCAAACCTAGCGCTTATGACAATAGGAGGGGATGATGATCTCAATGAGGTTAGTAATCCCACCTATGATGAATTGTATGATGCTTTTAAAGAATTGCATAATGAGTTGATGAAGATTGGTAAAAAGAATGTATGTCTTAAAAAGGAATTGACAAAGCTTAAAAATGAAAATGAATCTCTAAATGCAAAAATTGCATGCCTAGAAGTATAGAACAAAACATTGCATGATGAAATTGCATTATCAAATGAGAAACCTAGCATCTCACATGAGCATTTAGAATCACACATAAATGATTTGAAAAATGAAAACGAAATGCTTAAGAAAAAGAGCAATGAGTTGAATGAGATTGTTTTGAAATTTACAAATGGGCAAAAGATGTTGGATAATATGCTTAACTCAGAAAAATATGTTTTTGATAAAAGAGGACTTGGGTATAAGCCTAACTTGAAGCAAAAGTATTATAAGAATTATTTTGTTAAAGCTACCTCCACAAATGATCATAAGATTGTTTGCCATTATTGTAATCAAAATGGTCTCATGAAATATAGATGTCCTGTGAAAAGGAATGCATATTATGGTGTCAAATGTATTTGGGTTCCAAAAGGAACTGTTGCTAACTCTCAATGACCTAAAACATTTTGGGTACCTAAAACTTGAGATTTTCTTTTTAGGGCTTAAAGAAGAAGAAAAATAAATGGTACTTGGACAGTGTTTGTTCAAGGCACATGACCGGAAACTATGCATGGTTTTCAAGCTTCACCAAAATTGAAAATGGTGGAGACGTATCTTTTGGAGATAACTCAAAAGGAAAAGAAAGAGCTGATCACTTGCTATGAATGCAAAAAGCTTGGACACATACGATCTGAATGTCCTCTTCTCGACAAGCTCAAGAAGAAAGTAATGGTAGCTATATGGGATGATAGTGAGAAGGAAACGAGTGATGATGAAGAGCATCAAGAGATGAAAAATCTAGCTCTCATGGCGATCGGGGAAGAATCATTAGATGAACTTGATAAGGTAATAAGTGATCTTCCTACTTATGATGATTTACATGATGCTTTCAAAGAATTGCATGATGAGTGGATAAAAATCGGTAAAAAGAGTGCATGCTTTAAAAAGAAAATGCTAGAACTTACAAATGAAAAGGATGCCCTGAAAAAATACAATGAGTTATTGAATGAAAGGTTAAAAGAATTAGAATTGGAAAATAAAGTGTTGCATGATAAAATTGCATCATTTACATGTAAACAAAGTACTTCATATGAGGATGAAAAATCACGTGTTGATGAATTAATGAAAGAAAATGAAGTGCTTAAGAGGAAGAAAAATGAGTTAAATGAGATTGTCTTAAAATTTACAAATGGGCAAAAGATGTTGGATAACATGCTTAACTCTAAAAAATGTGTATTTGATAAAGGAGGACTTGGATATAAGCCTAACTTGAAACAAAAATATTATAAGAATTATTTTGTTAAAGTTACCTACACAAGTGATCATAAAATTGTTTGCCATTATTATAATCAAGATGGTCACATGAAATATAGATGTCCCATGAAAAGAAATGTATATTATGGTGTCAAATGTATTTGGGTTTCAAATGGAACCGTTGCTAACGCTCGAAGACCCAAAAAGGTTTGGGTACCTAAGACATAAGATTTTCTTTGCAGGGCTTGAAGAAGAAGAAAAAATAAATGGTACTTGGATAATGGTTGTTTTAGGCATATGACTGGAAACTATGCATGGTTCTCAAGTTTCACGAAAATCGAAAATGGTGGAGATGTATCCTTTGGAGACAACTCAAAAGAAAAAATTCTCAGAATTGGTAATGTTGGTAAAGTTTCCTTAACTTTAATTGAAAATGTGTGTTTGGTTGAAAATTTGAAACAAAATTTGATTAGCATTAGTCAATTGTGTGACAAAGGTTATAAAGTTGTTTTTGATAAATCAAGATGTGTCATTGAGAATGCTTGTAACGGAAAAATTTTGTTTATTAGAAATAAATGTGGTAATGTTTACACAATTGATATAGAGTGTGTATCTACTCATGATAAATGTTTTTCGGCATTGCATGATGATGGTTGGCTATGGCATAGAAGACTAGGACATGCAAGCATGGATTTGATTTCGAAGATTTCCAAAAATGATTTAGTTAAAAGTCTTCCAAAAATCGGTTTTAAAAAAGATAAAGTTTGCGAAGCATGCCAATTTGGTAAACAAATAAAAACCTCTTTAAAAGCAAGAACCATATTTCTACTTTTAAACCTCTTCAAATACTTCAGATAAATTTATTTGGACCCTCAAAGTATGTTAGTTTAAGTGGAAAGTACTATATTTTTGTAATAGTTGATGATTTTTCTAGATATACATGGGTATTAGTTTTAGGTAATAAAGATGATGCTTTTGAATCTTTTAAAGTATTTTGTAAGAAAGTTCAAAATGAAAAAGGATATGGTATCTCATGCATTAGGAGCGATCATAGAGGGGAGTTTGAAAACCATGCATTTGAAACCTTTTGCAATAATTTGGGCATTGTGCATCAATTTTCATCACCTAGGACTCCACAAAAAATGGAGTTATTGAGAAAAAGAATAGATCTATTCAAGAAATGGCTAGGACCATTTTGAATGAAAATACATTACCAAAATATTTTTCCGCTTGTTATGTTTTAAATCGGGTGTTGATTAGATCTCATCTCAATAAAACTCCCTATGAGCTTTGGAAAGAGAGAAACCCCAATATTAATTATTTCAAAGTTTTTGGATGCAAATGTTTTATTTTGAACACAAAAGATTATCTTGGTAAATTTGATCTAAAATATGATGTTAGTATCTTTCTCGGGTATTCAAACTCAAGTAAAACTTATAGAGTTTATAACAAAAGAACTTTAGTTGTGGAAGAATCCATGCATATTACAATTGATGAATCTAACCTCTCCTCTGCGGAGAAAGGAGTTGTTAATGATGATGCAGATGGAGAGTTACTGTTGAGTGTTAGAAAGTGTATATTTATAAAAGAGAAAATCGTCATTTTACATTTCAAGTCTTACTAACACCTTTATTTTTATGTATTTAAGCCTCTTGTGATTTAATTATGAGTGTTTTATTTTAATTAAGTATTTTATGTATTTTAGGGGCATCATGGTCATTTCACAATGAACGAGAGATCAGACAGCAAAACAGACATCACTTTTGAACTCAAGACAGTCGAAAACCTTAGGAGGATCATAAAAGGAAAAATATCATTATTATATGTACAGTACTACTCACATGTACGGTATTATCCATGTTACTGTTCACGACGCTGTTCACATATACGGAACGATGACATGACATTCACCGATGATGTGGTATTGACCGATGAGGTGTCATGATCCTATTGGACTAAAAGTTTTATGTACTATTGATCGGTAACGTGGCAGCATGTTAGTGGACCAAAAATCGTGCGTACGATACATGCATATACACGGAATTATTTACAACCAAATCGTGTCACTATTCAAGCCACCTCACTGTTTATACCGTGTCACTATTCAAACCGCGTGATCAAACTGCGTACTGTTGATCGATGACGTGGCGCAATCCTGAGCGTCCAAAATGTTTTTAATCCGATGGCCATGATTTACTCACTGTATCTATAAAAAGGGGTTCCCCTTAATTTGATATCCTTGAATTCATTTTTGAGTTCAATTTTCTGTAATTCCTTCTCCATCTTATATTTTCTACGTATTTTAATAAATTTTCATTTTACCCCTAGTTCAATTATGAGTAGCTAATTTTTTTTCAAGCTTGGGTTGAAGGTGAAGTCTCAACATATGCCATGGGCTTTATTTGGTAAATTTACTTTCTCTTCCCCTCCAATTATTTTGGATGTTTTGACTTTTCGTCGACAAATAGTAATAATCTTGTCTAGATACCGCACTAGTTTAACCGGCTCCCTGGTACAAGGTTATTAATATTTGGCACGATAAGCCCTCCGCACCATATTGATTAGAGTGTGGTTCATGAGGAGTGGAAACCCTCCTCATGATTTAATTGACATTAATAAGGAATATTTAGCCCATGGTGCATGTTGATGCAGATCCAGACACCCAAGCACGTCATTTAAATATATTTTCACTTCAATTTATTCCCGCCATTTTAATTTGAATTTTAGGATAATTTAAATAACTTCCACTACAAATCCAATTATCCACTTATGAAAATTAATTCTACACATAATTAAAATTCACCTCCTCGTGAGATCGACACTCGTCACCATTAATCTATTTTACAATAAATTCGTGCACTTGGGAGTTCAATAAAATTTGCACAATAGTTACAAGAAGAATCATTAAAAGATAAACAAGAGATTGCCGACTGATACATAGTGAGTATAGAAAGAGAGCAACAATATGGAGGAACAGAAGGTATTTCTCATTCACTCCCCAAGAGTGGAGGTATGTTTCTTCTCATTCTAGGATTTATTTAGGAGATCTTTAAAGTATACCACTGATATCATTCAAATACTTGTGAGCATGCTGCATTTATTTCTCAAATTGAACCGAAATCCTTTGCTGATGCGGAAAATAATAAATCTTGGATTATGGCAATGCAAGAGGAGTTGAATCAATTTGAGAGAAACAATGTGTGAGAATTAGTTCCAAAACTAGAACATCAATCCATCATAGGTACTAAGTGGATATTTAGAAATAAGATGGATGAATCTGGTGTGGTTGTAAGAAATAAAGCTAGATTAGTGGCTCAAGGTTACAACCAAGAAGAGAGAATTGATTTCGATAAAACTTTTGCACCTGTAGGTAGACTAGAATCCATTAGGATGCTATTAGCATTTTCATGTCATAAAGATTTCATTTTATTTCAAATGGATGTCAAAGTGCGTTCTTAAATGACTATATTATGGAGGAAGTTTATGTGAAACAACCCCCTGGTTTTGAAAATGAAAAATTTCCAAATCGTATTTATAAATTGTCAAAAACATTGTATGAATTAAAGCAAGCACCTAGAGCATGTTATGATAGACTTAAGAATTTCTTATTTAACGGTTTTTCGATGGGTAAAGCAGATACTACTCTCTTTGTTAAGCATAAGAACCAATATATTTTTGTTGTTTAAATTTATGTTGATGATATTATTTTGGCTCTACTAATGAATTGTTGTGTAAAGAATTTTCATCTTGTATGAGTAAATAATTTGAGTATGATGGGAGAGTTGAAGTACTTTCTTGGGCTGCAAATAAAACAAAATGAGGAAGGAATTTTCATAAATCAAGCCAAGTATGTGAAATACCTACTCAAGTGATTTGGCATTGATGATTCAAAGACGAAAAGCACTCCAATGAGCACAACAACTAAGCTTGACAAAGATGAAAAAGGCAAAGAAGTGGATATCAAAACGTATCGAGGTATAATCGGATCTTTACTTTACTTAACCGCAAGTAGACCCGATATCATGTTTAGTGTATGTTTGTGTGCAAGATTTCAATCATGTCCCAAGGAATCTCATTTACTTGCTGTAAAAAGAATTTTCCGTTATTTAAGTGGAACCATAGATCTTGGCCTTTGGTATCCTAAAGGAACTCATATAGATTTAACATGTTATTCGGATGCGGATTTTTCCGGTTACAAAGTTGATAGGAAAAGTACTAGTGGAACTTGCCATCTACTAGGTCATTCACTTGTTTCATGGTTTAGTAAGAAACAAAATTCGGTTGCACTTTCAACCACCGAGGCAGAATATATTACCGCATAAAGTTGTTGTGCACAAGCTCTTTGGATGAAACAAACACTTAGAGATTATGACATTAATCTTGAACAAATTCCTATTAAATGTGATAATACTAGTTCTATAATCTTTCAAAGAATCCCATTCAACACTTTAGAACTAAGCATATAGAAATTAGACATAATTTCTTGAGAGATCATGTTCAAAAAGGAGATATTGCATTAGAGTTTATTTCTACGGAAAAACAACTTGCCGATATTTTTACAAAACCTCTTGGCGAAGAACGATTTTCAAAAATTCGGCATGAACTTGCAATGATGCAATTTTCACATTAACTCACATTAACATCTCTATTCATGTTATGGAATCTTTTAATTAATGATTTGATGACTTTATGACATTTATGAAATGCTTAAGTAAGATATATGAGTGATGTGTTTACATTTAAAGTTTTGAATGTTTATATGAATTGATTGTTTGAATACATGTTAGTTCATGAATTATGCATTAAAAATGGCTTTTAAAACATTTTTGAATCAATTAAATGATCTTAGAATGTATTATTTGTTGGCCAAATATTAAATCAAATGTGCGAAATTATACATGAAATAAACGGATAATCGTTTTTCAATAAACGGTGTACCATTTAAATCCAGAATATAGGATATGATGGCTACTAATTCCTCTTTTACCGTTTGACACAAACGGTAAACCGTTTAAAAACAGTAAGCTCATTACATTTTACTCCTTCACCGTTTAATGCTTACTCCTTATCCGTTCTCATTTAGATGCTCTTTGGAAATTAGTCTCTCACCGTTTACAGAAAACGGTTCGCAGTTTTTGCAAAATATAAAATTGTTCCAAGGGTTTCTTTTTCTTATTCACTTACCCATTGACGACGCAACCGAAGCTTTCTCTTTCTTTAACCTTTTATTTTTCTCCATTCACTTGTCAAATCAAGCCCATAAAATCATTTCTAATCATCATTAGAACCTTTTTATCGATTCAAAAACTCAAATCGAATATCAAAATCAAAAGTCCCAAATTCAAACCCTAAGAATAGCCGAACGATTTTCACCAATTTTGACCAGATTTTTGCCCTTTCACGATCAAATTGAGCCTCAACATCACTTTCTCTACTCTCTGTTAACCCAATAAACGGTTCGTTTTCCTCCAAAATTCATCTTCCTCACATTTCCTCTTTTTTCTTTTTCCTTCCATGGCAAGCTCATCTCGTCCAACTAGAAGGAGGAAAGCAGCTCCCACTAGAAACCCTATATCACCACGGGAAACCTCCGAATTCGAAAGAATTCATTTTCCCATACCCTCATTTGCAAAGCGCTTTGAGGATCGCTTCATGGGTCGAAAGGTACTTGATTCTTACTATGATGATATAGAAGATTTTCGAACCTTAATTGTGTGTGGTAGAAGTGTTAGGGATATGCTTCAACCTTGGGAGTTTGCTATTGATTTTTGTTGACCGAGTTTATTCTAATTTAGTGTGAGTTTTCTATTCAAACATGGAAATTTCCGCAACCCACCTAGATAGGATAGTTGCTCAGGTTGGTGGTGTGCATATTGAATTTGATGATGAGAATTTTAATAGCTTTCTAGGTATTTCTAATGATAGTCATGAAATCTATACCTCTAGGAAAGCTATTAGATGGATCATGACACATATTAAAAGAATCAACCCCTCTATATGTATGCATAAGATTTTGCTGGAGGATTGCTACAACAACTTTGTAGGGCACCAGAGAAGATTAAATCTTATCACGAAGGAAGTTGTGAAGAAAGAGACCATCAAGTAGCTTGATGCTGAAATCATTTACGCAATATCAGGCATCTCATGGGTAAGTCCAGTACAATGTGTTCCAAAGAAAGGTGAAGTAAGAGTTGTAACAAATAAAAAGAATGAGGTCATTCCCACCAGAACAGTAACTTAATGGAGAGTTTGCATAGATTATTAAAAGGTAAACAAAGCCACAAGAAATGATCATTTACCCAATATCAGATGCTAGGCAGACTTGCTGGAAAAGAGTACTATTGTTTCTTGGATGGATACTCAAGCTACAACTAGATTGCTATAGTACTAAAGGATCAGGAGAAGACAACATTCACTTGTCCCTATAGAACCTTTGGTTTTAGAAGGAAGCCATTTGGCCTGTGCAATGCTCTAACAACTTTCCAGAGGTGTATGATGTCTATCTTTCCAGATATGATTGAGCAAACACTTGAGGTTTTGATATATGGTTTTTTAATTTTAAGGGAATCATATGATGACTGTTTGCATAATCTAGAAAATGTGATTAAGAGATGTGAAAAGAAAAATTTAGTGTTGAATTGAGAAAAGTGTCATTTCATAGTATAAGAAGGGATAGTTATAAGCCATATGGTTTTTAGAAAGAGAATAGAGGTGGATAAGGTAAAAATAGAGGTGATTGATGAACTTTTCCCACCTACTTCAGTCAAGGGCATAAGGAGTTTCTTAAGACTTACTGGCTTCTATAGAAGGTTTATTAAGGATTTTTCCAAAATATCCAAACCTTTATGCATGTTGCTGGAGCATGACAGACCCTTTAATTTTGATGAGAATTGCTTAAAGGCTTTTGTTGAGTTAAAGAGAGCCCTTGTTACAGCACCAGTTGTTGTAGCACCCGATTAGAGTATGCCTTTTGAATTGATGTGTGATGCTAACGACCACTCTGTTAGAGCAGTGTTAGGGCAGAGAAAATATATGATTTTTCACTTTATTTATTATGCCAGCAAGACCTTAGTTGATGTACGACTCAACTATACTTCCACTGAGAAAGAGTTGCTGGCAGTTGTTTTTGCATTTGATAAATTCATAGCTTATTTGGTTAGTACCAAAGTGATTGTTTATACAGATCACTCAGTTATTAAGTATTTGATTTTAAAGAAAGGCACCAAACCAAGGTTGATTAGGTGGATTATGTTACTATAAGAGTTTGACCTAGAGATTAAGAACAGAAAAGGCATTGATAATCAAGTAATAGATCATCTCTTAAGGTTGGAAACAAATGCAAGCACTCTAACTAAGCAAGACATAATTGAAACTTTTCCTAATGAGCAGTTGCTAATGATACAACATGCACAAATTCTGCAGCAGTCTGAATTTCCATAGTATGTAGATTTTGCTAATTACTAAGTGAGTGGATTGCTACCACATAATTTGAATTACTCGTAGAAGAAGAGATTTCTCCATGATGTCAGAAATTATTAGTGGAATGACCCTTACTTGTATTAGATGTGTTCAGACTATGTGTTCAGACCATGTGATCAGAAGATGTGTTTCTAATGAAGATATTTTAAATATTTTGTAGTCTTATCATGCTGCAACATATGGTGGACATTTTAGAGGACACAGAACAGTAGCAAAAGTTCCGCAATCAAGTTATTAGTGGCCATCTATTTTTAGAGATATTTATGACTTTGTTAAATAATATGACAAGCGCCAAAGAATAGAAAACATCTTTCAAAAGCTTGAAATGCCATTAACCAACATCTTAGAGGTTGAACTTTTTGATGTATTGGGAATAAACTTTATGAGAACATTTCCACCCTCCTTTGGTAATTTATACATCTTAGTTTATGCGGACAATGTATCCAAGTGGGTAAAAGCTACAGCATTACCAACAAATGATACCAAGGCAATGGTGAAGTTTCTTCAGAAGAACACTTTTTCAAGATTTGGAACTCCTAGAGCCATTGTCAGTATGAAAGAATCCATTTTTGCAACATGATGTTCGCTACAACATTGGCTAAGTATGAGATCAAGCATAAAGTTGCTACAACATATCATCCACAAACAAGTAGTTAGGTAGAAGTATCCAATAGAGAGATAAAAAATATTCTGGAGAAAGTGGTGATTCCCAATAGAAGGGATTGGTCTCTTAGATTAAATAACTCCTTATGAGCTTACTGAACTGCTTACAAAACCCCACTTGACATGTTTCCATACAGAATTATTTACGGGAAAGCTTGTCATTTGCCCTTAGAGATTGAGCACAAAGCATATTAGGCAATAAAACAACTGAACATGGATATGACTGATGTAGCAGAGTAGAGGAAGCTATAGCTTTGTGAGCTAGAAGAGTTATGATTATTCTCTTATGAAAATGTAAGAATCTACAAGGAAAAGACCAAGCAATGACATGACAAGCAAATCTAGCAAAGGGGGCTCATTTTGTGTCACCAAGTCTTGCTCTAAAATTCAAGACTAAAGCTTTTCCCTTGAAAATTAAAGTTTAGATGGTCAGGACCTTTTAATCTTATCAAGGTTTATCCTCATGGGACTATGTAGTTGCAAAATAAAAGGACATGTTAGGAATTCAAGGTGAATGGACAAAGAGTGAAGCACTACATTGGAGCTACCGTGAACAATCCAAAGGAGGATTTGTTCCTAAAGGATCCAGCTTAAGCAATCAGGGATGGTCAGACTGAAGGACCTAAAATCAAGCGCTGATTAGAAGATAACCTAATGAGGGAAGTTGTTTAAAAAATTTAAAGCATTAAATTTAATTTTGAAAATTGTTTAATTTGTCTTTTTGTTATTTTAATTGTGCATCTAATTTCTTTATTTTCTTTTATTTACTTGACCTAAAAAAAAAGTGGGCAAAGAAGCAAAAAGAACGTGCTGCAACATCACTCACAGTATGGTATATAGAAGATGGTTCTTAAACAACTAAGGCATGTACAACTATTGTTGTAGCGATGGATTGGTTGTTACAACAATAATTTTTATCGTTGCACTGTCAGCTTTTGATTTTTCCTGTTTGTGGCTGATACACTTATGTCGGCAGATCATAATTTATGATAAGAAAGATTATGTAATCTCTTATTTGTTGTGACACATATCCCATCCTTTTCATTTAAAATGTGTTTTTAAAATTCATTTTTTTAAAATTTATCATTTTAATTACCTTTCTCTCTCGACTATCCTTTTACTATAAATTAAGGATTTACTTTCCTTATTTCTATTTCACTATCACTTTCTCTCACCATCTGTAGCTCTCAGCATCTTTACATTTCTTTTGCACGCTTTTATCTTTTTAGCACAATAAAATTCAGCTTAAATCACTGTAGTAATGCAGAAAATTAAAGCGTGTGCTGGCATATTGAAAGACCTTGAGCGTTTCTATAGCTTTACAGCCGAGGAAAAATATGAAGAAATTATCGAGCCTCGAAAAAAAAAGGGTTTGCAATTTCCTAAATAGCTAAGTAGGGTGATGAACAACATCTACACTACTGTAGCATAGAGAGGATGGATAAAGTTCTGTGCTCATGCCCAAGACCCAGTCTTCCCAATCGTTAAAGAGTTCTATTCAAATATGTTATAGCAAAACCAACACAACATCTTTGTGAGGCAAGTTCAGATACCTTTAGATTCTCGAGTTGTCAATGCTTTTAATGACTTGCTTGCTGTTATTGATTGTGGGTATACAAAGTTTGCTGAAAACATGATTGTAAAGAAGTGGGGGGAAGTTTTTAAAACCCTAACCGTAGTAAGCCATGAATGGATGAATGAGGAAGGTAAGAGTGGTCAATAAGGTAGACTTGAAGTCTATTGCTAAGGTTTGGGTGAAATTCTTGAAATCTAGACTGATGCCAATAACCCACACAACCATTGTGTCCCTAGATGACTTATACTTCTTTATGCTATAGTAAAGGGTTTAACCATTGGTGTTGGAAAGATCATTGAACAAGAAATTAGAGAGTGTGCAACAAAGAAGCAAAAGTCTACTGCCTTGCTATTTTCTTCACTTAGCACATGCATTTGTGAGGTCTCGAGGGTAAAATTTGAAGCAAGTGATGAGAGAGTGAAAAATAAAGGGACTATCATAGTTAGTATAGTTGAAAGGATTGTTGTGGAATCTACTGTTGTAGCAACCCCAAAACAACCTGCTGCAACTAAAAAAGGGCAAACTACAAGGATTGAGAAGATATTGTATGAACTTAGTGAAATCTTGAATGCATGTGTCCAAGCACAAAGGGAAGATAATCAGAGGTTTTGGACTTACTGCATCTTGAAGCACAGAAACATTAATTTGCTATGTATATGAAGAGTAGACATGCAGATTTCCCTAGGTTACTATCGCAATAGTTTAATTTCCAAAGTGTTGAGGAGACTGCTCAAGTAAAGAAAGTGAAGAAGTAGAGACTGAATGAGAGTAAGAAAAAAAGCAATAGTAAGAAAAAAAGGGAAGATGACGATGTTGAAGCAAAAGAAGAAGCAAAAAGTGAAGAAGAGGAAAAAGAAAAGGAAAAGAAAGAGGAATCTTCAATTATGACCCCCAAAAGCAAGGGAAAATTGAATTTTCATTGATGAGGAGTCCGAGATAGAGGAAGAAAAGGATATTGATGCATCCTTAGAGGAAGCAATCAGCAGAGCTGTGTTGAGTGTTAGAAAATGCATATTTATAAAGGAGAAAACCGTCATTTTACATTTCAAGTCTTACTAACAACCCTTACTTTTATGTATTTAACCTTCTTGTGATTTAATTACATGTGTTTTATTTTAATTAAGTATTTTATGTATTTTAGGGGCATTATAGTCATTTCACAATAAAGGAGAGATCAGACGGCAAAACGGACATCACTTTTGAACTCAGGACGGTCGAAAACTTTAAGAGCAGCATAAAAGGAAAAATGGCACTATTCACATGTACGGTACTATTCACGTATACGGTACTGTATACGCTACTGTTCACAGCACTGTTCACATAGACGGATCGATGACGTGGCATTGACCGATGATGTGGCATTGACCGATGATGTGTCACGATCCTGTTGGGCTAAAATTCTTATGTACTGTTGATAGTGACGTGTCAGCATATCAGTGGATGAAAAATCTCGCGTACGGTACATGCATCACACAGGATTATTTTCAACCAAACCGCGTTACTGTTCATCCGAGTCAAACCGCGTTACTGTTCATCCGCGTGGTCAAACCGCGTTACTGTTCATCCGCGTGGTCAAACCGTGTTACTGTTCATCTGCGTGGTCAAACCGTGGACTGTTGACTGATGACGTGGCGCAATCCTGAGCGTCCAAACTGTTTTTAATCCGATGGTCATGATTTACTCCATGTATCTATAAAAAGGGGGCCTCCCCCCCCTAATTTGATATCTCTGAATCCATTTTTGGGATCCATTTTCTGTAATTCCTTCTCCATCTTGTATTTTCTTCGTATTTTAATAAATTCCCATTTTGCCCCTAGTTCAATTATGAGTGGCTAATTTTCTTTCAAGCTTGGGTTGAAGGTGAAGTCTCAACATGTGTCATGGGCTTTATTTGGTAAATTTATTTTCTTTTCCCCTCTAGTTTTTGTGGATGATTTGACTTATCGTCGACAAATAATACTGATCTTGTCTAGTACCGCCTTGGTTTCACCGGCCCTCTGGTACAAGGTTATTATTATTTGGCACGATAAGCCCTTAGCACCATATTGATTAGAGCGCGGTTCATGAGGTGTGGATTCCCCCCTTATGATTTAATTGGCATTAATACGGATTATTTAGCCCATGATGCATGTTGATACGGATCCAGATACCCAAGTACGTCAATTTAATAGATTTTCTCTTCAAATTATTCTCTCAATTGCAATTCCAATTTTAGAATTTATTCTCACCATTTTAATTTAATTATTAGCATATTCCAAATCATTTCCACCATAAATCCAACTACCCATTTACAAAATTAATTCTACATATAACTAAAATCCACCTCCTCGTGGGATCGACACTCGTCACCATTAGTCTATACTACAATAGATTCGTGCGCTTGCGAGTACATTAAAATTTGCACAACAAGTTTTTGGCGCCGTTGCCGGGGAGGTAAGTAATTTTAATTCATAGAATTAATTTTTGTGAATAATTTCTTTTATTTGTTTTATTGTATTTTTTTATTAAAAAAAAAGTGAATCCGCATTTAGAGGTTAGTAATTTCTTTTCTCTTTCTCTTCTTTAAAATTCTGTAATTTAATTTTCAATTTCATTTTTTTCTTTGTAATTTTTGTTTATTTTATTAATTTAATTTTTAGTTAATTTATTTCACGTATTTGTTTTTGTGTATTTTTATAGAAAGGTTTTAATAGCGCAATAAGGTTAGTATCGTAAATTCTCCATCTTCTTTATTTTTATTTGTCTTGTTCCCATCTTTATTTTTATTTTATTTGTTTTGCATGCATGGTCGTAGGTCATTATTACCTAATCTTGAACCTATAGATCTTGAACTAGAAAAAACACTTCGCACACAAAAGCACATTAAAAATAAATTTGGAATGGATTTACAAGCACCACAGGAGAGGCCATTTAAGGACTATTTTAGTCCCTTAGCTAATTTGAGCACATCATGCATAAGATACCCAAATGTAGCTGCTAGGAGTTTTGAATTAAAACCTAGTGTGCTAAATTGTCTCCCCACATTTTATGGCCTAGAAAATAAGGATCCATATAATCATCTGAATGATTTTTATACTATTTGTCAAACTTTTAAATACGAAAATTTTTCAGATGATGATGTAAAGCTTAGATTATTCCCATTTTCTTTAAAGGATAGAGCTCGTTCATGGCTTAATACATTGCCTGCCAATAGTATTTCATCATGGGAACAAATGGTAACTAAATTTTTGAATAAATATTTCCCAGTGCATAAAACCAATGCTATTCGCAGGGAAATCTCGGAGTTTACCCAGAGAGAGGACGAGCAATTTTTCGAAACATGGGAGCGATTCAATGGGCTACTCTTGAAGTGTCCACATCATGGGTATGAGAAATGGCACCAATGCCAATACTTTTTGGAGGGATTATTGCCGAATGTGCAAGAATGGCTAATGGCAACAAGTGGAGGAGAGCTAATGTCAAAAAGTGCATCAGAAATTTGGGAATTCTTCCAGCGACAAGCAGATAATTCCCAACAACGGAGTCGATCACTCAGGACTACTAGAAGAATTAAAGGAGTGAATGAGGTTCAAATTGGCGAATCAACTTCAGGAATCAAAGAAGTCAAGGAGATGGTTGAAGGTCTTGCTCGACAAATAGCATCGTTATCGACTGCTAGATCAACAGAACCACATGACCATGACTCATATTCAAATGAAGCCAATGCCATAGGGGTAATGAGAAAGCCATCAAATTACAACCCATACTCCAACACATATAACCCTGGATGGAGAGACCACCCCAATTTTTCATGGTCTCAAGGATTCCAACAGAATGGACCAACAACTCCAGCTCCACCAATGCAACCAATTCCTCAACCCTCTCAACCCCCATTCAGACCATACAATCAGAACCAGAACTACACTCAGCCCAGACCGTGGGAGGATTCATTCCAGAATCTCAAGAATGTTACTCATTCCACGATTGAGCAACAAAGCCGCACCATTGATGGACTACGAAATGAGTTGAGAGCAGGCTTCAATTCACAAGCTCAATCAGTTTCAAGCCTCGAGAAGATGGTGGGACAACTTGCTTCTTCAGTTCAGACCTTGGCAATGACTGTTGAGAAAGGCAAGTTTCCAAGTCAACCAGTGCCTAATCCTAAAGGAGTACATGAAGCAAGTACCAGTTCACCACAGCAGCATGGAGAGGTCAAAGCAGTAATGACCTTGCGAAAAGGAAAAGAAGTCGACAACAAAGTGGAGATGCCGGTGACAAAAGAAAATCAAATTGTACCTGTGAGTGTTGAGGACTCATCACCGGAGGAGAAAGAAGAAACCAACCCACGAGAATACGTTCCCAAAGCTCCATTTCCTCAAAGGTTAGCTAAAGGCAAAAAGGGAAAATCCACAGGTGAGATTCTCGAAATCTTCAAACAGGTAAGTGTTAACATCCCTTTACTTGATGCTATTAAACAAGTTCCATCTTATGCCAAGTTTCTTAAAGACCTTTGTACTAAAAAGAGAAATATGCATGTTCAAAAGAAGGCATTTTTAACAGAAAACGTTAGTTTTATACTCCAACATAAAATTCCTTTAAAATGCAAAGACCCAGGCTCCCCCACTATCTCATGTAGTATAGGGAACCACACAATTGAGAATGCTTTGTTGGATTTAGGAGCTAGTGTAAATCTTTTGCCTTACTCTGTATTCGTGAAACTTGGACTTGGAGAATTACACCCAACTCCAGTGGTGTTACAGCTTGCAGATCGGTCCACGAAAATACCTCGTGGTATTGTGGAGGACGTGCTTATCCAGGTAGACAAGTTTTATTTTCCTGTTGATTTCATTGTAATTGACACTCAACCAATACAGGACTCGAGGAAGCACATCCCCATTATTCTAGGTCTACCTTTCTTGGCAACTGCGGATGCTCACATTCAATGCAGGACTGGAAATATGCAGTTGTCCTTCGGCAACATGATTATGGAGCTAAACATTTTCAACATTGCCAAACAACCTCACAGTGCAGATGATGGAATTATTGATGTGGATTTAATTGAAGCATTAGTTGATGATACTTTTTTTTCAAACCTTAGTGATGATCCTTTACAAACATGTTTAACTCACTTTGGTTTGGATTTTGATATTGACAGATCAGTCGATGAGGTCAATGCCCTGCTTGACTCAGCACCATCTATGGACACTAATAAATGGAAGTCAAGAGTTGAGCAACTAGCACCATCAGAGAAGCAACTCATTCCATCATCAGAATCACCACCGAAACTCGAGCTCAAACCATTGCCCAACACTTTGGAATATGCGTTTTTGGGAGAAGAAAGCACTCTGCCGGTAATCATCTCATCATCCCTCAATGACGAACAAAAAGGTAAGTTGTTAGATGTTTTGAAAGAGCACAAAGGGGCATTAGGATGGACCATAGCAGACATAAAAGGTATAAACCCAGTAGACTGCATGCATTACATTCACCTTGATGAAAATGCTAAAACTACTAGGGAAATGCAACGTCGGTTAAATCCTAATATGAAAGAAGTTGTTAGAACAGAAGTCCTTAAGCTATTAGACGCAGGTATCATTTACCCAATTTCTGATAGTTCATGGGTCAGTCCTGTACAAGTTGTCCCCAAAAAGTCAGGAGTCACAGTAGTTACGAATGCTGATAATGAATTGATACCCACTAGAGTGACTACAGGATGGCGTGTATGCATTGATTATAGAAAGTTGAATTCTGTCACACGTAGAGACTATTTTCCTTTACCATTTATCGATCAAATGCTTGATAGATTAGCAGGCCATGAATTTTATTGCTTTCTAGATGGCTACTCAGGATATAATCAGATTCCCATAGCACCAAAAGATCAAGAGAAAACTACTTTCACTTGCCCTTTTGGCACATTTGCATATAGGAGAATGCCATTTGGATTATGTAATGCACCTGCTACATTTCAACGATGCATGTTAAGCATTTTTTCTGATATGGTGGAACGATTCCTTGAAGTCTTTATGGATGATTTTTCTGTCTTTGGTGACTCGTTTGATCAATGTTTACATCATCTAACACTAGTTCTGCAGAGATGTATCGAGAAGAACTTGATCTTAAATTGGGAGAAATGTCATTTTATGGTAAAACAAGGTATTGTTCTCGGTCACATCATTTCGAGCAAAGGTATTGAGGTTGACAAAGCCAAGGTGGATCTCATTTCTAATCTTCCTCCACCCAAAACAGTCAGAGAAGTAAGATCTTTCCTTGGGCATGCTGGTTTCTATAGACGTTTCATTAAAGATTTTAGCAAAGTTTCTAGACCCTTATGCAATTTACTTGCTAAGGATGTACCTTTTATCTTTAATGATTCATGTCTTATGGCGTTTGAAAAATTAAAACAGTTGTTGACATCATCACCCATCATTCAGGCCCCAAACTGGAGCTTACCATTTGAGCTAATGTGTGATGCATCTGATTATGCAGTAGAAGCAGTATTAGGACAAAGAGTTTATTGAATTCCCCACGTTATTTACTATGCTAGTATGACATTAAATGATGCACAGTTGAACTATTCAACTACTGAAAAAGAAATGCTAGTAGTAGTGTTTGCATTGGAAAAATTTCGATCATATCTCATTGGTTGTAAAATAATTATATTCACGGATCATGCTGCTCTTAAATATCTTCTCACAAAGAAAGATGCAAAAGCTAAACTAATTCGTTGGGTGTTACTTTTGCAGGAATTTGACTTGGAATTCAAAGATAAGAAAGGGACAGAAAATGTTGTGGCGGACCACCTCTCTCGTCTCCATTTTGACACAACTACAGAGCCATTACTATTAAATGAGTCATTCCCTGATGAACAATTGATGAATGTGGAAGTATTACCGTGGTATGCTGACATCGTGAATTATCTTGTTACAGGTCAACTTCCAAAGCATTGGACCAAGCAAGATAAGGCTAAATTCTTTGCAGAGATAAAGAATTTCTTTTGGGATGACCCGTATTTGTTCAAGTATTGTGCAGACCAAATTGTTAGACGATGCGTCCCAGAAAGTGAAATTCCAAATATCCTTTCATTCTGCCATGAACAAGCTTGTGGAGGCCATTTCAGCGCTAAGAAAACAGCGACTAAAGTTTTACAATGTGGTTTCTATTGGCCAACTATATTTCGAGATGCTTACACTTTTTGTTCTTCATGTGATAGGTGTCAACGAATGGGGAGCATTACACGAAGGAACATGATGCCATTAAATCCAATTTTAGTGGTTGAGATTTTTGACGTATGGGGTATCGACTTCATGGGACCCTTTTGGTCATCAATACATATTGGTTGCTGTTGACTATGTATCAAAATGGGTAGAAGCAATTCCATGTAGGACCAATGATCACAAGGTGGTGATAACATTTTTGAAAAGCAACATTGTTTCATGCTTTGGATTCCCTCAAGCAATAATTAGTGATGGTGGTGCCCACTTTTGTAACAAAGCATTCAAAGCACTTTTGACAAAGTATTCAATCACACACAAAGTGGCGACTCCGTATCATCCGCAAACTAGTGGCCAAGTTGAGATCTCAAATCGAGAAATAAAGCACATATTAGAAAAGACGGTGAGGCCAGACAGAAAAGATTGGTCATTAAGACTTGATGATGCCTTATGGGCATATAGAACGGCTTTCAAGACCCCGATTGGGATGTCACCCTACAGGCTAGTGTATGGAAAAGCTTGCCACCTACCTGTGGAACTTGAGCATTGTGCGTATTGGGCCATCAAGAAATTCAACTTTGACATGCAGCAAGCTAACTCAGAAAGAAGATTACAACTGGCAGAACTTGAAGAAATTCGCAATGATGCATACGAAAATGCCAAGATTTACAAGCAACGAATGAAAGTCTTCCATGACAAGCACGTTATGAGAAAATCGTTCACTCCAGGTCAGAAAGTGCTTTTGTTCAATTCTCGCTTGCACCTATTCCCAAGTAAGTTACGCTCTCGTTGGTCTGGTCCCTTTATTGTTCATACTGTTTTTCCACATGGGGCAATTGAAATTAAGGACCCAAAGAACGGTGTCACGTTTAAAGTTAATGGTCAAAGATTAAAGCCATATCTAGAATACCAACCACGTGGAGAAGACACCGAAATAAATTTGAGTGACCCACCAGATTTGAATTGATTTTTTTTTCTTTCTTTTCGTTGATTTGATTTTGTTTTCTTTCTTTATATTATTCTTTTGCTAATTGAAATTGTTTTTGCATAAGTGTGTTTATTTTACCATTAAGTTTTCTCTTATCATTGTTAATCATGAGTCTCATACTTAGACCGTTCCTCCTGAACATTCTTAAACCACTTCAACGTGTCAAAACTCATCTCAAAAGGCAGATTCAATTTTGTAAAACACAACGCATTTGGGCTCTACAACCACCAGAGTTAGTAGCCTATGTTGAGGGTTTAGAAAGCCAACTCAGAGACATTGAGAGAAGTGTTTACGACATCCAGTTGGAGCTTGAGGTAAATTCAATAAGAGGACGATTTTAATTTTCTTTGTGTGTTTTAATTTATTTTTCTGTTTGTGTGCTTTAGTTTGTTACCCCGGTGAAGTGGCGGATAATGGTACTCCGTGACAATCAAGTCGGTTACTTCAGTTTCCCATAATAACTGATATTCTGAGGCGAAAGTATGGACAGAAACGAGATTCTATCAAAGCTTCACAAGCGATTCCCTTCACTTCCTCAGAATGCCCTCCTTACGATCTATAAAGCTCGGTCCGAACGCATGCGATTACTCATGAGGAATAACATACCTGCTGATATCCGTTGGTTAATTGAGGCAAAAGTACGATCGGCGGGTGAGTTACCTCCAAAATTTATTGCATACATGCCTGGTTGTGGTAAAGGAAATTATGCAAGAAAACGGCGAGCTCGAAGAATTTCTATCGCTTGTCATAAGTGTGTCAGAATGAGTTGCAATAAAAACCCATGTTCTTTAGGAATGGTGTCTGATAACAGGGAAGATAAGATTCAATTCATTAGGGATGACTTGAATAAGGAGTCATTGGATGATATCCTTTTGTCTCTTGAAACGCATCCCAGTGGATATGTGCAAGGAGCGATTCTCCAGTTATGGCCATTATTCCAGAAAGAGCATGCACGATATAGTCTTGGGAATCTGACTATAAACGACCCTGTTTGCCAGTTTATAAGAAAACTGGATAGGAAGCCTATCCTCGACCCATAGAGGGCGTTCAAGCCGTTTCTGGACGTAAAACCAGAGGAAGATGTGAGCCACAGTCGCAACTACCTGTAAATATCCTTTTACTTTACTGTTATTTTTGTTTTATTGTGTGCATTATTGTCTTTAATAATTTTATTACTGTTTGCTTTTTTTTTCTTATTACTGTTTACTTTTTCTTTTTTACTGTTTCCTTTTTGACTCGCGAGCCACGTGCTTTACGCGTTATTTGACACTGACATATTACCTCATACACAACCATAACCCACTATCACCAAGACTCTTAAATGTGATATCTTTTGTCAAGCACTCACAAATTGTTTTTTAGAAGTATCGCAATGGCAGCTACTCCCAATAGACAATTCAAGAACATTTGTGTGCTTTCCGGTTTTACCTATGGCAAACATAAAGAGTTCGTTGAGGCAGCCATAGATCTTGGTCGAAGCATAGCAGCGAGAAAATTACACTTGGTGTATGGAGGAGGTAACCGAGGGTTATCCAAAATGGTCTCAGAAGCAGCTTTTATCAGAGGAAGTCAAGTGTTAGGCATCATCCCAAGAGCCCTAAAACCTTTGGGCAGTTCGTCTGACTCATCAACTGGAGAAGAGTTAGTCGTCTCAGGTATGCAAGAAAGAATAACTGAAATGCTTAATCATGCTGATGCTTTTATTTTCCTTCCAGGAGATCTTGCAACACTAGAGGCACTTATCACGCTAGCATCTTGGGCCCATCTGCACATCCACCAGAAACCCATCGGTTTGTTAAATGTCAATAACTTTTATGATGGCTTTATCGCATTTCTTAACCATGCAATAAAAAACTATTTCATTCCCTCTAATGCGAAAAAACTCTTTATTTGTGCTCACACTGCTAATGAGCTACTTGATATGTTACAAGCTTATCGACCGGAGCCAGACCCCTGGACCTTTGTGTTGGAGCGTCCAAATAATGATGGTAACAGTAGCCGCAGTAAGAAGTACAAATTAGATTTAACTCTCCGCCTGTAAATATTTTCTTCTGTGTTGCACCACCCAGGTGATGTCTTCTAAACTCTACTTCTTTCATTTCAAACATTGAGGACAATGTTTCGTTCTGGTTGGGGGGAGGGAATAGTCGACAATTGTGGAATTTTGGTTAAGTTTTTACTAATTTTTTATTGTAGAAACTAATTGTTGCTAACTTTTTGTGTTGAAGATGGCTGAATATGGAGTGTAGTGACTCTAGAAACGCATCTTCATCGTTTTAAAAAAAAATTAAAAAAAAAACTTAAAAAAAAATTAAGACATTTTCTTTTTCTTTATTATGTGTTTATGTTTATTTTTCTTCTTTTTAATTTCTCCTCTATAAATATACATTTTCTAACTTTTGAGTCGAAGATGGCTGAATATGGAGTGTAGTTCCTCTAGAAACGCATCTTCTTTAAAAAAAAAAAATCATTTTCGTTTTCTATCATTTTACGTGTAACTTTTCTAATTAGTTTTTATGCATCATTTTCACATTTCTGCATGCATATTTTCCTTTCATGCTTAGAATAGATTGGGGGGTAGAATGTTGTTTGAAAAAAAAAAAATTGTGTGATTTGTTTTAACATTGGATGACATGATTAATTTCAAATTTTAGTATTTGTATTATCTTTGGTCTTAAGTGATGTTACGCTATGTTTGCTACTTTACATGTTGATGTCGGAGATAAATATGAGTTGCTTGAAGGAATGAACATGTCATAAATAAATGCCAAGTGAGTTGTTGAGCCTATCATTTTCTTGGAGAGTAACCCTTTTGCCCATTCTCTATACAGCTTAGCAGTTTATTATTTTATACACGATCTCTAGATTTCTTTTGAGTTAACCCTTAAAAAAAAATGGTAAAGTAAAAAAAAAAAGAAAAAGAAAAAGAAAAAAAATGTGTGTTGCTACATTGGGAGGCCCATCTAACTAGTAGATATGAATGATTATTTAGAGCCCTAAAAGACGATGGAAAGGCCATCTTTGATCCGTTTGAGCCTTTCTAGCCATCCCTTTTATTAAATATCCATAGTTAACCCTTTTGAACCTTAAAAAAGAAAAAAAACATTTTCTTTGTCAACTTATCATCTTGACCCACTTCGATTTGGAGTATTACCCGATATCTTATAAGGTCCATCACCTATTTATGTTTGAGAAAAATATAAATAATTATTTTGTTCAGTGAAGTTGTGCCAAATAAAAGCAAAAAAAAAAAACAAAACAAAAGTTGTTGTTTCAAAAGAATAAAAATAAAAATAATAGGTGAAATCCACCTTGCAACTTCAAAAAAAAAAAAAAATTTCTCTGCACTTTTCTCAAACATACACTTTGTTTTCCTTATTTCCCTTCTTTGTTAGCCATGTCCCTAGCCTACGTTACGTCCTAATAAAAGTCCTTCTTGATTTTAGGGAACTATAGTTTGAAGTAGAAGCTAGTTATATGGGCTAAAAAGATGTAGTGGTGCATAATAAAAATAAATAAAAAAAAGATAAATAAATTGGGTTAACTAGTATTTTTATTTGACTTGAGATCGTATTATTTCTAAGCTGAGGGCATATTTATTTCATCTTGGTGAGAGCATGTGATATCACTTCTTTATTATTTTCTCTCTCAATTACCATTCATTGGAGTGACTATTTTTATTGGTTTTAATTTCTTTGTGAGAGTGTCACTACTTCCAGTGAGATTTTGGGGTTTGACATGTCATTCTTGAAAGTAGCTATAACAAAGTCTACTGGGCTGATTCATGTGGATGGTTGATGTGGGTGTGATGTTGCTTTAGACTGGAGATAATGCTTATACTTTTATTTGATTGCTATCATTAATCTAATGGAATAAATACGAGTGTTTCTATTTAAAAAAAAAATTATTTTGAATTTGAATTTTGTTTTCGCTTTATTTGCTAGAGACTAGCAATAAGCTGGTTGGGGGGTGTGTTGAGTGTTAGAAAATGCATATTTATAAAGGAGAAAACCGTCATTTTACATTTCAAGTCTTACTAACAACCCTTACTTTTATGTATTTAACCTTCTTGTGATTTAATTACATGTGTTTTATTTTAATTAAGTATTTTATGTATTTTAGGGGCATTATAGTCATTTCACAATAAAGGAGAGATCAGACGGCAAAACGGACATCACTTTTGAACTCAGGACGGTCGAAAACTTTAAGAGCAGCATAAAAGGAAAAATGGCACTATTCACATGTACGGTACTATTCACGTATACGGTACTGTATACGCTACTGTTCACAGCACTGTTCACATAGACGGATCGATGACGTGGCATTGACCGATGATGTGGCATTGACCGATGATGTGTCACGATCCTGTTGGGCTAAAATTCTTATGTACTGTTGATAGTGACGTGGCAGCATATCAGTGGATGAAAAATCTCGCGTACGGTACATGCATCACACAGGATTATTTTCAACCAAACCGCGTTACTGTTCATCCGAGTCAAACCGCGTTACTGTTCATCCGCGTGGTCAAACCGCGTTACTGTTCATCCGCGTGGTCAAACCGTGTTACTGTTCATCTGCGTGGTCAAACCGTGGACTGTTGACTGATGACGTGGCGCAATCCTGAGCGTCCAAACTGTTTTTAATCCGATGGTCATGATTTACTCCATGTATCTATAAAAAGGGGGCCTCCCCCCCCTAATTTGATATCTCTGAATCCATTTTTGGGATCCATTTTCTGTAATTCCTTCTCCATCTTGTATTTTCTTCGTATTTTAATAAATTCCCATTTTGCCCCTAGTTCAATTATGAGTGGCTAATTTTCTTTCAAGCTTGGGTTGAAGGTGAAGTCTCAACATGTGTCATGGGCTTTATTTGGTAAATTTATTTTCTTTTCCCCTCTAGTTTTTGTGGATGATTTGACTTATCGTCGACAAATAATACTGATCTTGTCTAGTACCGCCTTGGTTTCACCGGCCCTCTGGTACAAGGTTATTATTATTTGGCACGATAAGCCCTTAGCACCATATTGATTAGAGCGCGGTTCATGAGGTGTGGATTCCCCCCTTATGATTTAATTGGCATTAATACAGATTATTTAGCCCATGACGCATGTTGATACGGATCCAGATACCCAAGTACGTCAATTTAATAGATTTTCTCTTCAAATTATTCTCTCAATTGCAATTCCAATTTTAGAATTTATTCTCACCATTTTAATTTAATTATTAGCATATTCCAAATCATTTCCACCATAAATCCAACTACCCATTTACAAAATTAATTCTACATATAATTAAAATCCACCTCATCGTGGGATCGACACTCGTCACCATTAGTCTATACTACAATAGATTCGTGCGCTTGCGAGTACATTAAAATTTGCACAACAAGCTGCAAGGACAAAAGAAGCAGGGAGGAGTCTAAGGGAACTCATTGCGAGTATCACTGTTGAGCAACTGGCAACAACAACACCTTCACCAGCTGCCACAAAGCAAACTCTTACAAAATCTCTTGTCCCAACTCCAAGGGCATCTAACAAAAGAAAAGGGGCACAACCTTCTAGATATGCTATAACACTGTGAGCACTAGAAGAACCAGAAACCAAGAAAACAAAGCTAACTCTGCCCAAAGTTACAAAAGCTGCCGGATCTAATCCAAGCAATGCAACCAAAGGCCAAAAGAAGAAATAACCAGTTGCTACACTACTGGGTTCACCAAAAGAGCGTTTGAGAATTGGATCAAAGAAGAAGTGACCCTTTACAACATGTGCTGCAGCATAGCTTCCAACAACAAAGGAGTATCCACTGCCAACCTAGTTTAGCTTTTTAATTTCTGAAACTTTTCTTTCCTTTTATTTATTTTAGCTTTTTTTTTTCATTTCTTTATTTTAAGTGTGCATGTGAGGGCACAATACTTCTGAAGTTTAAGAGGGTTGTGTTTTGGTGTAATATGTCTATGAGTGTATGTGTTTGTGTTGTGTGTGTAGCTCTGTTTATCCAGCATTTGTATTTAGATTAGAAAACCCAACCCAATGAGGCTAAATTGAGTGATGAAATGAATGATGAATGACTACCAAGTAGAGACAGTTTATATATGAAGGTTGAAACTCTGTCTTAACACCTAGGCTTTGGTTGAGTTTTGTGAGTATGCTGTAGAAAAACCAGATAGAGCAATGTAGAAAATATCAACAGTCTAACGGTTAAAAATATCTCAAGTTTGGGGGGACTTGAAATTTTTTTCACAATTATCAAAAACTATGCTAAATATGAAATAAATTTATGTTCCAATGACTCAGTTACTGAGTGACCAAGGCTGAGTATGTACCCCATATGTAGACTTGAGTAAAAAGACAACAAGAGTTATGAGCATTGGCGTAACAACCCAAAAAGTAAGATAGGTTGTCTGTTTAGGATATTGAATAGCCAGGTCAGTTTATAAGCCCTAGGTTCAGCCTTGAGTTAAAAGTGTCTATAAGCAAGACTAAATTATAACATCTTAGATGTTTGTGCTGCAGCAATATTGAGCTATACATTGATTAAGCAATTGTGTGTCATTATTACAAGTGATAGGCATTTATATTGAATGGTATGACTGATTAAAAAAGGAAAAAAAATAATAATTGTTGTAGCACAATTTGAAGCCATTGTTGACTGTTTTTCCCCCATAAGAGGAACTGTCTATTGTTTTATCTTTGTGTTATATTTGATGCTTGTGTGATGTTGTAGCAACTCTGGAACTTGATCAAAGTACCACACACACTTTGGAGAGAATAAGACCTAAGTCTAGAGTTTGAACTATTGAGGGTGATTTTGCATGTTTAGGAATGAGATCTAAGAGTTAAAGAATCCTAACAAGTTAGATGACATAGCTAAGTTGTTTTTTGTGTGATTGTGTGAGTGAAGTGTTAGTATTGTTGTCATTACTTGAGGATAAGTAATGATTTAAGTCTAGGGGTGTGATAACTTTATGAAATGAAAGTTATTATGGCATTTTTAGACTTAAACTAATAATGTTTTTTTATTACATTTTTAGTTACACTATGCATAAGCATCTAGTTAAGTTTACTTTTAATAAATTGATTTTATTTGAGATCACTTTGTGCTCTAATTATGTTCGTGATTATAGGTGACCAAAAAACTTAAGTTTTATGGATGGAATGTTGTAGCAGCAGACTTACAGAGATGACAAAAGAACATGACTGTAAAGGAACTAAAACAAGTTTGAAACAGAGAAGATGACATAGCCGTTGCTGTAGCAATCCGGGAGTAGTAGCAGACGAGATTCTGTGCGTGCTAACTGAAAAAACAGTGATAGGCACACAAAGATTGCGATATGAGGTTTTTTAAAAAAGGAGACACGCGGCCACACGTTTTTTGTTGCCCTAATTCCAAATATAAAAAAGAGTACACATGAAAGAAACAAAGGGTGGAGCTGTCACTGAAGAAAAATAAAAGAAAAGAGAGAATAAGAGAAAGTTGGGGGCTCTAGCAAATGATTCAATGAGAAACAGAAGGCGAGATTGCATAGACCTAATAGAACTCAATTTCTCATATTTATTTTCTTGTTTTCTTTTCTTTATGGGAATGTATTTGTTGGCAAAAATGAGTTTTGTTACTGTTTTATTGCATATTATAAACTGCACTTTGATGTAGTTGAGTGATAAACAAGCTTAATAGTTATCTGACTGATATATATGTGTTACTATGAATTTACTGTAGCATTTTGTCTTGATTTTACTTATTACAAATCCCTATTTTGGTTGACCACTTATTTAGTGGATACTAGATAAGAATGAGCCTAAAAAAGGTCTGACTTAGTGGAACAAATTAAGACAATACATGGTTTTATATTGAGTTTCCCAAGTTGAGTTAATCTCGATTTGAATAGGATCATGCTTGATCTAAGATTAGTGAAGAACTGGACGTAAGGATTCACCTTATAGGGCAATTGGAACCTAGAACGTATAATGCTGTATTTAATGCTAGTATAACAACTGGTCACTTTTAAGTTTCACTTAGATATAAGATATCCAAAATGCGACAACTGATGATGCATAAAGGATTCTGCCCAGTGCTGTAGTAGATGTTGTAGCAACAAAATCTTAATTGAAAAAATAGTCAATGCCATTAAGTGAGTTTAAGCACTCAACTACTCCTTTCCCATTGAGTACATCTTTGTGTTTGATTTGAGATTTTCCTTATTGCATATTGTTTATTGCATTTTTAATTTAGTTAGTTCATTTTTTTATTAATTATTTTGTTTTAATTTAGATTGAAATTGCTCTGATAAGATGTTATAGCAAGTCCTATAACATCAATCACTGTGGAGACAATATGAATACTTATCATTATATTATTTGTTGTGTACATTTGCACATTGACACCTATAACAATAAGCAAATCAACACCATGCCATCTATGCAAATTACGATAAATGGCATAAAACTCAAATTTTAAATATTTTATGGGTCCATGTGTAATCATGGCACGTTATAGAAACTACAAGTGTTCCACTAGTTCAAAATTCAAATTGATCGTGCATAACATTGTCTCATGATTACAAAGACCCCTGTACACAAACCACCAACCCCAAAGCATCGAAATCCAGTTGTTGCTGTAAAAGCTTCGACAAAGCAGTGAGAATGCCATCCTTTAGGGGAAGCTCTAGCAACTTTTTTGATGAAGATGAAGAAGAGAAGTTGTGAATGAACGGCAAGGTCATTAAGTTCAAAAACAAATAGTGAATTGACTGCAGTGAATAAGCAACAATCAATGTTTCTGAATCTGTTGCAAAACCTAAGAGGCTTTATTAAAAATGTAAAAGAGGCCGGGCTGCGATTACTTCAGGTGGTGGGAACCATCTAGCTTTGAGTACAAGGTGATTGTAAGAGGGTTAGGTAAGTTGCAAGATGAAGAAGAGAAACAAACTTTCCATCATGAAAGTAAGGAGCGCACAACAATGACCACCAAGCTTGCTGAAAAATCAAACAAGATGAAGAGCTTGCTGTATACCATCATCATAATGCAGTTACTATGTATTATATACATTTATCATCTTGGGAAATAAATAAATAAATAGAATGACTACAAGGTGTAAATAATAGAGTTAAATAAGTAAAGCACAAACATAAGTAATCAAAATGATATATTTCATTATCAAAAGCTATAGTTTATTATATTAATAGTACATGAGTTGTTGTACATAAGTAATCACAATGATGTATTTCATTATCAAAAGTTATAGTTCATTACATTGGTAGCACATGAATTGTTGTTTCTATATATGTGTATGTTACAATGAATATTTCACAGAAATTCAGGTGAATGTCTGCACACTTCTATTGCTGCTCCTTCTACTTCTATCCAAAATATGAATTGCAACACACAAAAAAATTTAGCCTATATTTTTTACTTTCCAACTGTCATATTTATTAACTACTATAATACACAATTATAGATACAAATTACACAAAATGACCAGTATCATTTGTTAGTAGTGAATATGTAAAATGAATTATGCTGCCCTATGCCTTTACTTCCAGCATACTTTGCAATAAAACCCAGCAACAATACTTTACAAACAATTTAACACAATACAAGCTATTTAAATACATCATTGCAAGACATTTGAACCCAACAACATATTGAACAACTTACAGTAAATATGAAGGACTGATTTGCCCTTTAAATCTCCCTTTGTTTTTATTGTAAGAGGGGCTGATTGTGAAGTGCCTCTTGGACTAGTTATTTCTTTTGTAATTTGAATTCCTTTTGCAGGTGGTGTTCTAAATGCAGCTTCTAATATTTGTCCAACTGGTCGTTTGTTTGCTGAACCTCTTGCTGGTACTTATATTTTGACCAACAAACATAACACATTCATGAACATGTATTGTAAAAACTTATAACACATATTATGTAACAAATTCTAAATGCAAAAAATTTATCTACATACAAATAAAGGAAGAATTTTTTTTATTAGTCAATGAAGATTAAAAGAAAATACATAATAAAGAAACTGAAGTGCTGCTGTTATATATTTCAACTGATAGTAGAGCTTCAATTTATACTCGAAAAGTCTCTAAGTATGTCAACTAACATGATTAAAAAAGCAAACATGCTCCTAAACTTATTCATTAGGCAAGTACCATAACTGACTCTTAGATAAAAGGAAGACTAACAAACTTCAACCAAAATAAAATAGGGTTAATTACCCGTGGGTGACACATTTTATAAAATACTTGATAGGGTGACAAACCGTTAAGTTTTGTCATTAATATTAAAGGCTGAAGGGCAAAATTGGAATAAATGATACAAGGAATTAAAAAATAATAAACCATCTCTAAAACTTGTGCGATGACATTAGCCTACTGCAAACAACATTTTGAAGCTATTACGTTACATTCTCCGTGTCTATGGGAAGCTTGAGAAAAAATGAATCGTAGAGGGAAAACCTACATAACTTTCCGCCATTTGCTAAGCATCCTACCTGCCTCTGATAGCGCCATAACTGTTATTATCTTCTCTTTTTCTTATCTCCAATGGAGAAACAAGAGATATTTTAGCTCAAGCCCATACAAAATCTAAAGAAAAACAACAAATCCAAGGGTTTTCAAAGTGTTTCGGGTAAGTGCTTCTTGTTTATCAATCTGAATGGTGATGTTTCCCTTTCTAATGATATGCATGTGCTAGGATGTCCCTGTTTTGTTGTCTGTACATGTGGGTTTGAATGTTTAATGTGTTGTGATTATTGAATAAGTGTTAGCCATATTCTATTTCAGAACTCATACCCTGATATTGTATTATTTGTATGTTTATAGGAAGTAAAGCTCTGTTTTTTATTGTTGTAACTTGTATTTATGGTTTCCTATGTTGTGTTAACTCTTTATTTTAGTTGATTAGGTTCGTTAACTTTACTCAAATGAAATGCATGTCAAATTTTTATGTTCCATTGATTAAACTAGTTAAGTAAAAATTAAAACAATGTTGTAGTGATTAGGTTCGTTAACTTTATTAGAATGAAATGCATGTCAAATTTTTCTGTTGTAATGATTAAACTAGTTAAAAAAATGGTTGATGATTCTACACGTATTTATGTTCGATTCATGGGTACTAAGTATAAGATTGATCTTGTTGATCCTGATATAATGAGTATAATTGTGCTCATCAATGAAGTGATGAGTAGGGCTTGTAATAGGCATATTAAGAGCGATGAAAAATATGAATTGACAATTACTCAGGCTTGAGATGGTGAGGTTGTAAACATTTGCAATAATGATGCCTTTTTTTCACAATGGGCTAAATGACCATGGCTTCCTCAAGCTACATTTCCCCTTGATATGAAAGATACAAAGGGAGATTCGGTGAAAAGATTATTGGTCCCTGGTCAACCATCCTCAGAAAAAAGCCTCATTTAAACCTCTATTTCGACATCACATGACATTTTGCAAAACCTTTTCTCTTCCTTGACACTGCAACAATCTGAATCCCACCCTATAACTCAAAATCTAAATCAAAGTCACATTATTCAAACTCAATTTGTAAGTGAAACATCTAACACTTCTTTGTATGATGATTTCTTAGCACTTACTTTAGATCACCTTTTTGCAAGGATACATTTATAACCATAAACAACTCACAAACTGACCCTATAAATGAACACACAGAATTCCACTCCTCAGTCGATCAACAGAAGTAAAACTTCTCCATTAATGATGATCTTTCACCCGAACTTCATGAGATGCACCCTTTGAATTCATAACCACTCCCACCACTACATAATCTAAACATTGTTTTCCACCACAACTAACAACCTAGCCTAATCCTTACCCAGCAACTTGAATCCTAAATCTTAGAATCGTCTCAGCTTACTGAACCTGCCCCATCTTCATTGAATGACGACCAACCTCTTAATTGTGATGATGGTGATAGTATTTTTTCTATTTCTTCAAGTGATGATGAAAGACAACCTCAGCGTAATCACACAAATAAAGACAGTAATGAATTTGATGGTGTTACTGGCAATGTTAGATCAGATAATGAAGATGATAGGCAGCTGTTTGGTTATGAAACTAATAACAATTACTATAGTGCAACTTCTGATGAAGAAAATGATGCAATTCCACAATAGTTAGATGGTAATGTAAAGGACAATATGTATAGACCAAAACATTCACAGGCTGTGAATTTCAGAGTTGGTATATTTTTAGAAACTTTGAGGTATTCAAGGCAGAGTTTAGGGAGTATTGCATTAAAAATAGGTTCACTTACGCAAGTATTAGATTTGGCCACACTAGAGTAGTACTTAAATGTGCAGAAGATGATTGTCCCTAGACTTCGACTGCAGTATTGTGTAGGATGGGACCATACTTTGTAATTAGGAATGTATTTGATGTAGAAACACATACTTGTCAAAAATTAACATCAAACCCACAGTGCACTACTGTATCGATTGCTGAACAATATCAGACAAAGATAACAGAGAATCCTGAAATAAGTATTTAGTTCTTACAAGATGAACTTAGGAGATATTGAGAGGTAATTGTGAACCACAATAAGTGTATAAGCCTAAGAGGAGAGCCATGGCTTATGCTGGTGTGGATTATGAGTCTAGTTATAGAATGATCAGGTCTTATGCACAAATGATTCTAAATTACATGCCTCAGTCTTAACATTGGTTCAGGTGTATAGAGTTCACAATCAACAGCCCACAACACACTTTGACAAATTTGTCCTTTCATTTCCAACTTTGGGAGATGGGTTTAAGATAGGATATAGATCATATGACATAGATGGATGTCATTTGAAAGGTCCATTCAAGGAGGTTTTGTTATCTGCCGTTATACTTGATGGTAATAATGGTATTTAGCCACTTGTTATTTGTGTTTGTGGAATATAGAGTAGTAGCATATGAACATGGTTTCTTGGTCAGTTGAGAGAATTTTTGCGTGACTCAAGGCAGCTAACTTTCATGTGTGACAAACAAAGGGCATACAAAATGCACTAGCCATTGAATTTCCAACATCTCATGTTAGATACTGTACTAGGCATATTTTTGCCAATGTGAAAGCTAAGCACACCAAAACAGATTTTAAAGCACACTTTTGGGTTGCATCAAGGGCATCTAAAATAAGAGATTTTGATACTGCAATGGAGAAACTTAAGATTGTCGATTCAAATGCTTTTGAAACTATTAGAAATATTCATCCTAAGTTTTGGTCTAGACAAGCTTTTGACAAGACTTGCAAATCATATCATTGCACAAACAACATGACAGAGAGTTTTAATGCCTGGCTAAAAGTGTAAAGAAAGCTGCCATTACTAATAATTATGGAATTTATTATAAGGAAAATCATAAAATGGCTGGTCAGCCAAAAAAGAAAAGCTCAGTTGTGGCAGTGTAACATCATTAGAGTAATTTACAAAAAAATGGATGAGAACTTTTAAAAAGAAAAAAGACTTTTACTGTTGCAAGCAAGTGAGACATTGTTTGAAATACATGATGAGCAAAGGACTTACATCGTTGACCTCCAAAAGAAAGAGTACAATTGTGGGTTGTGGGCAGTGAGTGGATACACTTATGAACATGCCATGCTATGGATCATTTGCAGTAAACTCAAGCAAGAAACTTTGTTTCAGATTATTTCAAGATAGAAAAATATATGCAATGCTATAGTGGTCTGATTAATCCAATTCTAGACAAAGACTTATGGTCCAAAGTGCAAACTGATCAGATTATGCCTCAATTGGTTAAAAGACCACACCTAGGAGGCCAAAGGTTACTGGAAGAAGAGAAGCTGATGAAGTACCATCTTAAAGAAGAGATACAAGTTGTAGTGCACTTATTGTGCAAAGTTTGGATATAATAGGAGGGTTTGTCCAGTAAATCCAATAAATTAAAAGAAGACTACAAGACAATATAAGGTAATGCAATTATTTTACAAGTTTGGAAACTTATTATAAATTGAGGTGAATTAATTATGCGTTTTTATTGAATGAAATTTTTCTTTTTAAAAGCATTTGAAGGAACTAGAAGCAGTAGTAAAAAATGAGTCCTCCGAACATGGTGGTAAAAGCTTATGCAATTATTAAAAGTTGTTTATAAGTATTCCGAGTTATAGTTAATATGATGTGTACAAAATGACATGTGTGCTTTCATTTTCCGCCTCCTATTTGTAGTTTTTTCCACTAGAAGCCACCTAAGTCATAACACAGTCAACAACAATAATGTACACGCTGCTACAAACAATTCTGCACAACCCCTAAGAATAAGAGCAAGGAATCAAGCAAGTGCCCACACATCTGATGTAGGTGGGTCAAAGTCTAGACAAAGCTAGATTGGAGTGCAAGGAAGAAATGTTTTGATTAGAATGAAGTTGACAGTAAAGAAGAAAGGGAAAGCTCCTGTTTTTCCTTCTGAGGGAGGTAAAACATTTATTGTATTTAAATCATACTTACATTTATTGGGACTTTAAGTGATAATGAAAATAACTTATATGTTTAAAATTTTAAACTTGCTGTGTAGTGACCAACTTCAGTGCAGTATCACTATTAGCAGTAAAGGATATACTATATAGTGGAAGTCATTATATGTTAAACTTCTTCCACAATGCCACAAAAAATCAGAAATGACAAAGGTTCACAGGCCACCTCTATAACTTTTGAATTATTTTGTTTAATCCGAAATATGTTAATTCATTAATGCTTAGACACTATCATGGATTGCTTACTTGTTGATGTGAATTGTAGATGGATTAGGGAAGATCATGTATTATTTTACAAGGCCATGGTATTTGTGCCATTTTGAAAGTGGTAGATAGACATACGATAGATAAGCCAACACTGGGGGTTTTTTTTTTTAGGAGATAGAATAGTTTGTTGTTGCCATAGTGTGATGAAATCTATATAGACAATTATTATGTAACCTCTATTTATGAATGAAATGTATGTTTTAAATCAACAACTTCTAGAGCTACTTGTTTTGTATTTCTGATTTTACATTTCACTTTGTCATTAATACTTACATTATAGCCTTAACTATTTACATAACAGATAAATAAGCATACACAGACAAAGAAGGTCAACAACTTCATACATGATTGGACACCATGCATATTTGTTTTCATTCTGCTCATTCTCTCCAAAATTTCATCACCAATCTGTTCATTCATAAATGACCTTAGCATATTAGTTTCCATACTTTTTATTCTTTCTAGAATTTCATCCTTCATCTATTAATCAATATAGGACCTTGTCATTGTACCCTCTCTAATTAGGCTCCTCTCTGCAGTGCATAGTGTCTACCATTCAAAAAAATCCCACCGTTTAGGTCCTTGCTATGTTTATAATATAGTCGTTTTGGGTTGGTTGTTGATTTTGATGATTTTTTTGTTGCCTTTATGCCACACAAAAGCATATTTTGTTGGGGAATTGTAACAACCCCTTGTTAACTTCATCATTGTTTGAGGTAGCCTCTAAGTTACTTGAATAGTTTGAGGAAGATGTCATGGTATGACAAGGAGTTTGGTTGTTAGTGTTGAAGTTTGAAGATGTGTGTTTGTGCTTGAACTGGTTGTGGAGATGTGTGTTTGTGCTCAAATGGCTATAGAGATATGTGTTTGTGCTTGAAATGGCTATGAAGGTGTATATTTGTGTTGAGCAAGGTCTATCGAGGATGATGAAATAAGGGGTTTGTCATTTATAAGCATTTCATTTTAGATGCAACGATCACCATTATAATGGCTCTTTTTATGCTTTTAATGATTTTTTCATTGGCTGGTAAACTTGTAAATATTTGAGCAATAAAAGACATTTATGAAAATGTAATGTTACTTTTTGGACTGAATAGTCTTTTTAATCTATGGTATACTTGTAAATAAATTAACATTTAATGACATTTTCATTATTGTAACCTCAGAACGTAACCTGAGAACAAGCTTCCATGGGCAAAAATGTAATTTCATAACGAATTGTCAATTTTCGTTAATATTAACGGTAAAACTTAACGGTTTGTCACCCTATCGAGTGTTTTTAAAAAATGTGTCACCCACGGGTAATTAACCCAATAAAATAAGAGTAGCAAATAACTTAAAACTGAAACTCTAATAGTTGCTGCATTAATTTTAAACAAAGTTACTCAAATCACATTGACATTTCATCTATGCTAAAATATATTAAAAACAAGCTTACATTGATAAACAAACAAAATCGTTAAATTCAACGTCTGAATATGGAACATATGCCATGCCTTTTAATATAAATTTTAAACAAACCTGACACAACATGAGCACTTCCTATAGCAATATATGGTTGTGTTGGTGTTGTTGTTGGTGTAGGTGTGGGTGTTGTACATACTGAGGCAGAAGGACCCCTTGGTGTGTAGGTGTATTTGTCCCCGCCCTTAAGGCAAAAGCATTTATTCTTAGATAAGATGCACCAGAGCTTGAAGCTGTTGCCAAAGTCTTTCGGTGTGTCCAAATATCACGAATGTAATAAAAGGTCATTAGAGGATGATGAGGTTGTAATTAAGTAAAAAATATAAATTTATCAGCACATAGAAATATAAGTTTTACCATCATTGTTCTAGTCTTCTTGCTTGCATTGGCTGGATTATGAGGACAACATCTTATATTGTACCTAATGCCTCTACAATATGTGCATGAAATTGTAAATTTTCTTTTGTATAATGGCGTTTCACCAGCCTCCCTTCTTCTATAAGTCTTGGGCTTGCCAGGTGCTCTAAATATATTTGGAGGCAAGATTTCATCGGCTTCTATGTGTGGTCACTTAGACTTGTCTGGTAGAGGATGAATGATGCTTAAATAACATTTTAGATAAGCCTCTTTTGTGAAACAATAAACAATATATGCCTCACAAGTAGCCATTAAATGAGCAATACAAGGCATTGTATGACTGCATGGTAAACTACTGATTTGCCACAGCCCACAGTCACATGTATGATCCTCTGAATTAACCACATACGACTTCTTATTATTAGCCATAAACAACTTGCTGGTATCTTTAACTTCAAACAACACCTCACTTGTTGGGATAACATGACAAAACCTTCTAGCCTTGAGTAATTTGTTCATCTTTTTATTGATGTAAGAAGGAGCTTTAGCTTGCCATCCCTGACATTTCATCTTTCTTTCTATGATTACCTACATCATCTTCTTCGTTATATGCTCCATCAGGGTGATTATTGGTGCCTTTCTCATATCACTAAGGTATGCATTCCAACTGCCAGTAATATTTTTTGTATGATCACATTTTGACAGATTTATCAAAAACATGAACTGACCAGTATATTGAGTTATTTTTCCTTATCAAATTAAAAGCATCTGTAGCCCTGACAACCTTCTAGAACTCGTCTCTCAGTTGTACATTGGGAAACCTTTGTGTTAAGTTGGAAAATACATGTCTTACACAGTACCTGTTAAGAAAAAAAGAACTGACAGTGTTAATCTCGGGCTACCCCAGAGAAATGATAAAACTTCAAATTGCTCCCTAAGTTTTAACAAAATCAAGTTACCCCCATAAATACTTTGACCACGTTTATTAGATCATACAAAGTTATAAATGTACAGAAAAAAGTTGGAATTGTATAATACATCAATAAAAGTTAAAATTATATTGTTTCTAAGGTTTTACACACTTATTTTGTGATATGTAAAACTCCAAGTTTAAGGCATTTAATACACTCTTTTGTCCCTTTGTCATGAAGGTCAACTTCCTTGAATCAGCCAAATACTCCTTCAAATGCCCCAGAAACCATAACTAGCTATCAATATTCTTAGATTCACATACATATACTACTAATAGAAAGACTCTTAGTTTGTATCAAGTGTAACTGCTGATAACTGTACACCCTCGAATGGTCACTTCAAATGACATCCATCAAGATTAATAAATGGTCTATAGTCCGCCTTGAAACCATCTCTATGCCTTGGGAAACTGATAAGGAACCTTTGGAACCTGCACTTGCCTACAGGGTGCTTGATTTTGTAACTTTAAGCATTGCTAGTGTACCTGGCATATGTTGTTTTATGATGTGAGTATAGTCTCAAAGGTCTTTAAAGCTTTAAACATGGTCTCCACTACTTGCTGACTCTAGATTTTTTTTTTTTTTTTTTGGCCTTATAAGCCTTCTGTGAAGTGACCTCATCTTCATACATTTGTTTGATATTAATAACCATATTTTCCATAGAAAATAAAGGATTAGTAGTGATTTTCTTCTAGTACTCCCCAACGATCTAAGCAGCTGTTGCCCCTGGATATTTCATAATCCCCTGACATGTATGGACATTATGAAAACTTTTGATTTGAAAGCATTCACCATGTCTCTGTAATGAAGCATATACCTTAAAAGGACACTTAAATGCATAACAACGATATAGTATCATTCTTCTCTCAAATTTCACTCTTCTACCTCGAAAACCTTCTTGAATATAGAAATCTTGAAGGGCCCATGGAAAAGACTTCATGTTTCTAAAAATCATTCTAACCCTAAACTCCACTAGATCTATACTGTCCTTAAACATTTGACCCCTTAATATGTGAGATATTGCACAGAAATGGATGCTCATTATCTAATGATTGTATTGCACCGAAATTAGCATTATCACTTTTATAACCCTCTAACAAGCTATTATTTCAATCACTGCCATGATTATCATCAAATTTACCACTGTTTTCATGTCTTGCTTCTTCATTATCGCCATTATTTTCTAAATCGGACCATAAATGAAACTCGTCTTCAGCATGAGAAGAAGGTAAATCATTTATTGTTGTCTATGTTGAAGGGCCAACACCTAACAAATTTCTAGTTCTCCTTGTTTTCTTGGCTTAGGCCTGGTCTAAACAAACTCACTGTCTATAGAATTTTATTTTATTTTCTTTCCACTTTTCTTCGAAGGCTTAACAGAAGCATGTTGTTTCTTCTGCCTATGTTATGCAATCTTTTGAGAAGCCTTTATCTCGACATAAGTAGATCACCTTGTGCTTCGATTATGTGTATGATTGTAGGTGACCCAAAAGCTCAAGCTTTATGGATGGATGCAACATCAACAGACCTGTAGAAATGACAAAGAACTTGTCTGTAGATGAACCAAAGCATGTCTGACTCAGAGAAGATGTTGCGGTAATTGCTATAATAATCTAGGAGCAAATACAAACAAGATTGCCCATATGTTAACCGACAAAGCATGTTGCAGTTATTACTGCGCTGTCATTGTCACATGCAGACAAAATAGTGACAAACGGCACAAAAAGATAGGCGATCTGAGGTTGCCAAAAAGAGAAACGTGGCTATATGCTTTTGGTTGCCCTAATTCCAAGATATAAAAAGAGCACATGTGAAAGAAACAAAGGAAGGGCCGTCACACAAAAACAACAAAAAGAAAAAGAAAAATAAGAGAATAAGAGAAAGTTGAGGGCTGGAGTAAGGGATTTCTGATAAAAAAGAATGAGAGCTCGCAAAAACCTAAGAGATGGATGTCTTCAATTTAGCGGATCTCAATTTCTATTCTTTATTTGCTTGTTTTCGTCTCTCTCTAGGAATGTATTTAATGACAAAAATGTGTGTTGTTACTGTTTTATCACTTATCATGAGCTAAACTTTGATGTAGTTGGGTGTTAAAAAGTCTAATGCTTTTTTTTTAACTTATATAACTGTGTTGTTTAAAACCTGTTGTAGCATTTTGTTTTGATTTTACTTATTCCAAATCTCTATTTTAGTTGACCACTTATTTAGTGGATACTAGCTAAAAAGGGGCCTAAAAAAGTCTGACTTAGTGGAACAAATCAAGACAATACATGGTTTTAGATTAGGTTTCCAAAGTTGAGTTAATCTCAATTTGAATAGGGTCATGCTTAATTTAAGATTAGTGCAGAACTAGACATGGGTATTCACCTTGGAGACGATCTGGATACTCATTATTATATTACTTGTTGTGTACACTTACACAATGACATGTACAACAATATGCTTCAACTGTAGGCAATGAAGTTTTGTTATAATCTGGGTGTATGTCATTAAAATCTTTGTCAAACTCTATTGTTGGTTGATTGTCATTAAAATCTTTGTCAAAATCTATTGTCGACTGATCTTGTTGTAGATTTGATTCTGTTGGTGTCTTAATCTTCTCAAGAACCTATTTTGTGGTTAATACATTTATTGTTGCTGTTCTAGCTAGGTGGCTCAAGATCATGTGTGGTTAATACTTTAGGAGCAGTTACAACTTGTTTGGCTTTATTTTCAGGTGCAGATGGTGATAGAATGACATATTCAAGAGCAGGGGTTGATGGACTGAGATAATTGGATCCAGGGCTAGGGGTAGGTCTCTTACCTCTTCTTTTTTTCCTTGGAACACTCTGAATATTTCCATTACTGTTCTTACCAAATGGTGGTTGAGAAGGTTGTGGTGTTTCTGCGGCAATAGTCTGAATGTCATCATTAAATAATCTCTTTTGACCCATATACATCACATTCAACGGTAGTATCTCCGTATATAAGTCAATCTCTATGTACTTCTTTTCGTTAAGCAACTGCCATACCTAATATACTTCACTGTCATTCTTTATTGCCTCATTTTTTCCATTCGAAGGGAATGTAACCTCAAGGACAAACCTCTCATGGGGCCAACTGGTTTTCCCAAAAGTTTGTCTCATCGTACCATTGATCACTATCACTCTACTTTAAAAATATGAATCTATTAGGCTAAGATCTCACCTTACACCCATAAAGTTAACAAAAGCTGACACATTGAATTATGTTTCCTATATATCACAATACACAGACAAGCTTCAAAATCCATAATCCATAAATACACTACTACCAGTCATATAATTTGCAGCAAACTAATAATCGTAAAACACAGAAAAAGCTCACAATAAATTTTCTCAACAAGTTATACACGTACATGTAAAATTGTGCCCACGGAACTAGCATATACAATGTTCATAAACATCTTATAATCAGAAATAAGTTACAAAAATAAACAAACTAAAAACTCTAAATATATGAAAATAATTAAAATTCATATTTCAGACAAAAAGCAAACAATTTCTTAGCACAGTCTCATTGAAACTTTTGTTAAGACCTACAACTATGATAATTAACAAATAAAGAAATGATTAACTGAAAATCGAGTTGGTTGTTAGGGAACTAGAAATGCATAAGAATTTCTATTAAACTTCTATTTTATTCACAACAAGGTGTTTTAAGTATTAGTTGTACTAATTTTTTTTTTTTTTGTCCAAGGGCGTGTCGAGTGATTTTCAAGAAATTTTATTTAACTAACCACTCGACATTAAATTTCGGGTAGATAAAGGATTAAACAATGAATTTGGGTTTTGTTACCTCTTACCTTTGAAGAATATATATATATATACATACAAGTTACGCTAAGCATTTCCTTGTCTTCAAGCATGTGTTTTGCAATGACAGTTCCATTGTCTCCTCCAAATTCCATAATCACGTCACCATTTTCTTTGTTTTGATTGTATACTTGCATGATGAATAATTTTGGGCAATGATGACCGAATGAAAATTTCCATTGCTTTTGTAGCATAAACCTTTCTCTTGTTGCTCTTAAAGTTCTTCTCTAGAGTTAACTGCCTTATTAGTATTGATGGCATTTGCATTTGGCTTCCTTTGCTCATTCCAGATTCTTCATGTTCTGGTATTAAATGCTTCATATAATAGTGCCAATCCTATAACTGCTGATAAAGTAGTTGGTCTCCTTCTAAGTGAAAAGGCTAATGCTTTTTTTTTTCCTCTTTAGCTGTGTTGCGAAATTGATAAAATGGATTAATATCACTGAAGGATTCGGGAAATTATCTTCACATATACTTGTTTTCTGTGGAGAACTTAGCACAGTTGTTGCGCTTAAATTCAGTACGTGTGAACTTAAAAATGATATTTTGACATCTAAGTCAGTTTGGTGGTCTAAGATTTTTCTGATTTCCCTCCAATACTTTTTCTCCTATTTTTCCTGCCCCCAGTTTCTATTCCCCAAAAACTTTTCCATTCCTAGCTGTATACCTAGCTTGAAGCTGCTACTATATTTTTTCCTCGAGCACTCTGCATCACTTACTAAATGTTCTTTACCTACTTGGTTTTTATTTCCTGGGTTGTGTTGAATCTCCTGGACCATTTTATTTTGATCTCGCTCAACCAATTTCTGACTTGATTCTTCTAGTTCGTATGACTGTTGTTGAGTATGCTGTAATGATGTTGAGAGCCTTTGAGCCTCATCTTGGATTTTCACCACCTCTCTCTTTCTTGCTACTGCATTCCATCTATCTTTGGCTCTGTTCTATCTTGTTTTTTTAGCCCAAGACAATGCCTTTAGCCATGGTCCATAAGCAAGATCATTTTTGGGTTGCCTTTCATACTTTCCACATTCTTTATATGAATGTCCAATACACCCACGATAGTAACAGAAATCTGATAGTTTTCCACATTCCATTGCAAAAGGAACTTTCTTTCCATCTTTTGATTCAATGAACAATATTTTCTTTAATGGTTGAATGATATTCGCTGATATTCTCAATCTTATAACTTGTCCCATGCAATCTCCTGCTCTATTAATGTCCACCTCTTCCACCCTCCCCACAAACCCCTCAATTTCCTTGTAGATTTCTTCATCCATGCACATAATAAGCACGTTCTTAATCTGTACCCAGAACAGTATGAGTGAAGAGTTGTGATGATATTTCTTTAATGCCCTCCAGGTTCTTTAAGCACAATTAATGCTTGATTCAAATGCCAAGAACCTCCTGCAATAATTCCTTTTTTATCCGCTTCATTTGCAAACTTGAAAATAAAAATATTATCTCCAAGTTTTTCAATTTTCACTTCTTTTTCTGTTCACCTGGTTCAAGGCCATTCTTAGTCCCTCTATGTTAACTCCTTTATGAGCAAAACCTTGCCTATCAAACATCCCACCACTATTTACACCCCTTTTTCCTTTATCTTCCCCTTGAAAGAAAATGTGTTTTCTTATGCCTCTTCCAACGATATTGATCTACATCTCCAAATTAATTCCTTTGTCTCCATTACTAATTTTATTGCTCTACCCACCAAGGCTTATTGAATGTGGTTGTCTCACCTTAACTACTTTCAGACAAAATAAAAACCATTTGATTACTCTTGAGAGAAACTTTAATAGCAAGTGTGGCCATTCTAAAATTAATGAGAAATTTTAAAAAAGGAACGCACAGTGAGCGATATATTGAGCCATATAGACAAAGTTGTAGGTTCTATTCTCTAAGTTTTCCCTGCGAGAGAGAGAAGCTCATGAAGGAGAAGAGGGGTTTTGTTTCGTTCTTGGTGGTGTAAGATTTTATGAAGAAATGAGTTTCTCCTTTTTAAGGTGAACAATTCTCTCAAAGGCCAAAGATTCATTTTCTTAGGAGCATGTTTCTATTTATAAGAAATATTGATTCACACGAAAGTACCATAAACATGGCTTGACTTAATTGACTCTTTAATTTTGCACACATATATCTAAAAATGAAAAAAAATATAAAATACCCTTTAACCACATAAAATTAATTCACTTTGTTACACGACTTCGTACTCGACTTTCTCAACTTGGTACTTGACTTTGGACTTGACTTTCTCAACCTCATACTAGACTTACTTGATGTCCTCAACCTCATACTCGACTCACTTGACTTTGGATTCGACTTTCTCAGCCTTGTACTAGACTTACTCGATGTTCTTGACCTTATGCTCAACTTACTCGATTTCCTACTTAATTCACTTAACCTCGAACTCGACTCACTTGACTTACTCGATCAAATACTCAACTTACTAGACTCTATACTTGATTTACTTAACTTCTTAGTCGGCATTTTTCTAAATTCTTTTAAGTCACTAAAAATAGGAAAACAAAGGGAAAAAACACAAAAATAAGTCTTAAATCACTATGTTTGAAGGAGTAGTGTGTGTTTGTTCTTTTATGAGTTATGTTTACAAGACATTGTCTTTAAAGTATGAATGAGATGGTGAGTGAGAATATATTTTGAAAATGATGGAAGAGATGAGTTAGTAATAAATGGTTTTTTTGGATGATTTTGACTTTTCTCTCATTTTTGGGGCATATATGTGTTATGGAGTATAAATTAAAAATTTTGCACTAAATATGATACATTGAAAGAGAAAATGCCCTTTTCACCCCTCAAGTTTGATGCAATAGTCTATTTCATCCTTAATTTTTAAATAGTAGTTTATTTTATCTATACTTTTTAACAATAACCCAAAACACCCTTTCGTTAATCTACTGTTATTATATTGCATAATTTATTGAGGGTACAATAGCATTTTTAAATAACGATATACAAACTATTTTAAAATAAAATTCTCAAAAAAATCAAAAAATATTTGTCTTTCTGTATAAATTTAAAATTTAAGGATAATTTAATAACTAACAATAATAACAATAAATAATATGTAAAATATATATTTCTATGAAATATATATAGAAATAATATGTAAAATATATACACTAAATAATATAAAAATATATATTTTATATATTGTTTAGTGTTGTTATTGTTTAGCCATTAAGTTATTCTTAAATTTTAAATTTATGTAGAAAGTTAGATGTTATTCAATTATTTTTAAGATTTTTATTTTAGAATAATTTGCATTTATTTAACTAAAAATTCTATTTTATCCTCAATGAACTATAGAGATAGATAACTAT
>NW_006261964.1:16924076-16934692 GCF_000493195.1 Citrus x clementina
AAACAATCAAAGGAGGTGTAAATCATGTATATATATATATATAATTTTCATAGATGAGGGTCTGCAAAAGTGAGGTCTACGAGAGTGAGGAAGAGGGTGGAGATGGAGTTAACAGACAAGATGATAAGGAGGAGGGTGAAAATGACACTAAGACCTTGGAATTGGGTTAAATTTTGAGAGATTGATTGTTTTGGTTGGGTTTTTGGTCCTTTTTTTCGTGGAGTAACACAACTCAAAAGTGTTGTTTACTCTCAAATATAAGTGTGTTTAATTATAATATAATCCGATGAGTCTGGGGTCGAACCACATGAAATTTAAAATCTAATAGTCAATTATTAAACTAAGAAAATTAAGAACAGGAAAAGAAACTAATAGTAATTAATCTAAAAAAATGTTAAGGTTAAAAGATCCACTCTCAGATTTCAAATTATAGTCATAATACTTTCTCATATTTGTATTTTACAATTCTTTTGTCGGTTAATTATTATGCCATTTAATTCTTAACCATTAGTGTGAATAAATATGAGACCAAGGACTTAATGTGCCATAACTATATTGGAGTGTCGATATTAGATCTATAAATTAATATGATATAAAATAAACCGGTGAGGAAGAAAAGTACAATAAATAAAAAAAAACTTTAAGACTCATTTGAGAGAGTAATTAATTCAATAATTTGAATCCTTGAGCTTCATCTTTCGCCTCAACTTAGAAAATTAGCCACTCATTTTGAAAAACAAAACACTCATTTTATTTAATAAGCTTCTGAAATATATTACAATAGAATGAACTACACAAAAGAAGAATTTTTTTTTAAGCCTCAATCTCAGCTCCCTTATCCTCTTCTCTACACTCCTTTCCTTTTTTTTTTTTTTTATGTCTCCGTATTCTTGCCTTTTATAGGCAACTGATGCCTCCTTGTTCTTTTATTTTATTATTATTTTTTTTATTACTTATCTTTTACATTGAGAATTGTGATAGTCAAGTGGAAAAATAAAATAAAATAAAACAAAAGATAAAAAGAAATGAGCCATGTATCATAATAGTCAATTGTCCATGTAACTAATTACATCATCTCAATAGTGCATTTCAAATGGCTCCAGCAATTCTTTTTTGTTTTCTACTTTCGATTCCAATTCTCTTTTATTCCTAAAATATTTACAATATAAAAATTAACATACTGCAAATTATATTTAACATAGAAATTTATTAGGGGGTATTAAGATAATTTGGGAATAACGAGTACATTAATCAACACTGCAAGCGAAAAACTTATAATTTTATCTTTAATAAATGTACACTTTTTACTGTCAATCACAACCTCAACCAGTTTATTTCTAGGCCCTAGCAATTTAAGCGATAAAAATCCAGAAAAATTAAACCCAAATTGAATTTTTTTTTTTAAATTGCGTTTACTTCTTTAATCGAATTAATGACAAAAATCAAATAAAAGTATAAGCATAATCTTCAACTTAAAGAAAATCACTCATACACCAACCATTCACACAAATTAGTCAAGTAAATTCATGCAAAATGATCAATTGTCAAAGATACATCAATCAAGCTACTTTCAAGAATAATATGGCAAACCTAAAAAAAAAAACTCAATAAAAGCAATCACTTTAAAAAGTGGTAGATTGAGAGAATAGTAAAATAATATTACGCACTCTCACCAAGATGAAATAATAATGTCCACAACTTAGAAATAAAATGAAAGTCAAGGGAATTACTAGCCAAATCAATTTGTTTTCATTTTTATGCACCATCACATCTTTTAGTCCATATTACCTGCTTCTATTTGACATTGTAGTTATCTAAAATAAAAAATGACTTTTACTAGGATGTAACGTAAACTAAGGGCATGACTAACAAAGAAAAGATAATAGGAAAAACAAAATATATGTTTGAAAAATAAAGAACTTTTGGAGATTGCAAGGTAATTTTCACTTGGATTTTTAAATTTTTTTTAATTTTTTATATTATTATTATTTATTCAATTTTTCATTATTTATTTATTTATTTTCATAGTACCATTTTCGTGAATGCATAATAATCTCTATTTTTCAAACATAATAGGTGGTAAAAAACATGAAACATAAGGTGATACACCACATTGGAGTATAATAAGATGATAAGTTACCAAAGAAAAAGATTTTTTTAAATATATAGGCTCAAAAGGGTTAACTATGGATACGTTATAATAAGGATGACTAGAAAAGGCTCAAATGGATCAAAGATAACATTTCTATCATCTTTTAGGGTTTTAAACAGTCTTTTATATCCACTAGTTCAATGGACTTTCAAATGCAGCTAGACAAACATTTTTTTTCTTTTTTTTTGGTTGACTTTAAATAAAATATATAGATCTTGTGTAAAATAATAAAATGTGAAACTGTATAGGCAAACATAGTTACTCTCTAAAGATAATAGGCTTAAAAATTCACTTAGAATTTATTGTGACATATATTCTCCTTCAATTAACTCAATCAATTTCACTTATCAAATCTTTTAATTCACACTTATTACCAACACCAACATGCAAAGTACCAAAAATGGCATATATAGTGTAAGTCAAAGATAATATAAATACTAAAATTTGGAAGTGATCATTTCATCCAATATTAAAAAATCACAAAATTTTTTTTTTTGTTTTTGTTTTTACTAAAAAAATTTAAGAAAACGTAATAAAAGAAGAAGTTGGAGCAATCACACCTGAATTGATTGCAGAAACTTGAAGAAAATGATAACAAAAACAAGTTAAAAACATATCTTTTTTTTTAATAAACAAAACTCTAAGACTAAGAAGATGCGTTTCTAGAGTTGCTACACTCCATATTCAACAATCTTCAAGTCAAATTTATCTAAAGTTATTTTTTACAGCAAAAATTAGTAAAAAAAGCTATCAAGCCTCAGACATTCCACAACTATCAACTATTTCCTCCCCCCAACTTGAAGGAAACATTGTCCTTAATGTTTTAGAAAAAAGAAGCAGAATTTAAAAGAAATTACCTAACCACTCCTAGAAAATATTTATAAACAAAGAATTAAATATAATCTACACTTCTTACTAGAGTTATTGCCATCATCATTAGTCAACCAATCCAGCGCCAAAGTAATGGAATCTAGCTATGGTTTGTAAGTTTGCAAAACATCAAGTAAGAGCACAAATAAAGAGGCTTTTCGCTGAAGATGGAATAAAATGATTTTTAATTGCCTGGTTAAGAAATATTATTAAGTCAACATAAAAGTTATTAACATTTAACAAACCAATGGATTTTTTATGAATTTCAAATAAGCCCAAAAAGCAAATGTAATTATTGCTTCTAAAGTTGCAAGATCTCATAGCAAGAAAAAAAACGTCGGCATAATTTAACATTTTAAATATTCTTTCTTACATACTTAAGACAACTAACTCTGCTCTAGTTGATGGGTCAGCAGACATCCCAAAGGTTTTAAGGCTTTTGGGATGCCTAGCACTTGGCTTTATAAAGAAAAAAAATAACTTTTGAGACAAACTTTGATAACCCTTGGTCGCCTCCTCCATACACAAGATGTAATTTTCTCTCTATTATAACACGACTAAAATCTACGGTTGCTTAAACAAACTTCTTATACTTTCCATAATGACACCTAGAAAGCACACAAATGTTGTCTGCTCGAAATTGCTTCCATTAGAATAATCTTTTAAAAAAAAGTTATGAGTGCTTGAAAAAGAGCACATATTGAATTAGTGATAGACACAATGATACACAGCTATAAACGGGGTGATATGTTTGTCAAATGACACGTAAAGCTTGTGACTCAATAATTCAAAAGAAAATAGTAAAAAGAAAAAACAAACAACGATTAGATATAAAATCACATAAATAATAATAATAATGCTACAAAAGATAAAAGAACAGTAAAATAAAAAGATATTTACTGGTAGTTGTGATTGTAACTCACGTCTTCCTTTGGTTTTATATCTGGTAACAGCTTGAATACCCTCTATGGGTTGAGGACAAGCTTCCCATAAGTTTTTTTATAAATTAGCAAACATGGTCATTTAGAGTTAGATTCTTAAGACTAGACTATGCACTTTCCTTTTGGAACAGCTTTCATAAATTATGAATCTCACGTTGCACATATCCACTCGGGTGCATCTTAAGAGATCGTACGATATCATCTAACAATTCTTTACTCTTGCCATCTTTAAATAATTTAATTTTATCTTCACGATTTACAAAATTCTCCTAAAGTTTTACAACATGGTTGATTACATAAAAGTCTTATATAGTTAGGATATTTATAATCAAGTCGCTTAGCTCTTCTTTTTTTAGCAAATGTGTTTTTACTAAAACCAGGCATGTGAGAAACAAATAGATAAAAAAACTCACCAACTAATCAGACTTTTGCTTTAATTAACCAATGAATGTCAGCATGAATCCCATTGATTATTAACAAATGCAGTTGTTCACAACAATATTTGTAAATCTTCTAAAATGCATTTTGAGGGAGAAAAGGAAAACGTTAATGCAATTTCTGTTGTATTTCTTCCATACTTGATTTTGAGTTTTAATTATTGTGGGAAACTGAAAATACTGACTTGAGAAGTCATAGAGTATCGTTATCCACCATTTATGTGGGAAAATGAATAAAAACACATCAAAGAAATGAATCAAGTCTGCAAAATGAAGTTAAAAGTGACGGCAAACAAAACGATAAATTGAAAACACCCAATGAACATGTAACTCACCTTCGTCATTTTAGTGAATTTACTTCAAGTTTCAACTGGAGTTCATAGGATACTAATACTAGGTGTCATAGATCCCAATTAGGATGTGACTTAAAAACTTGGAGCAAGCTTTTTAGGTGAAATTTTACACGTAAACGTTCTCCAAGATATTTGAAAGGATCCTTCTCATGGAGATACTCATGACATGTATAAAAGATAGTAAAATAGAACATAATTTTCAAACAGCACACTTAAACAAGAAACAACATAATGTACTTCATTCAAGACATTGAAAAAAAGAAGAAGAAAAAAATCAAACAATTCAAATGGTAAAGTAACAGTAAAACAAAGTGATAAAAAATTAAAACAAAAGACTTAATAAATATTTGGTGGTCACTCAAATTGATTTTGGTGTTTGCTTCATGTGGTTACCATTCCAAATATGATTTCAAGCTTTGACCATTAACTTTAAATGTGACATTGTTCTTTGGATTCTTAACTTCTACGGTCTCATATGGAAAAATGGTGTGAACAATAAATGGGTCAGACCATCAAGAACGTAACTTAGCTGGAAATAGATGTAGGTAATAGTTGAATAAAAGCATTTTTTGTCCTGGTGTAAAAGATTTCCTTATGATATGCTTCTCATGAAATATTTTCATCTAGTCCTTGTAATTCTTGGCATTTTTCTCTTCTTGGTCGCTTGTCAGTTGGGAAAAAATTTACCAATAGATAAGTTTGCTGATATCTGAGGTACACATACTTTAACACTTTTAGTAAGGGCTTTAATTTTTATTTTGGTGTTTTCTCTTCCTTTGTCTCTTCAATTGGCCACTATCATCTTGTACCTGTATACAATCAAGTATTGAGCATATCTTAACAATATTATATCTAAATTCCTTACTTGATTAAAAAGAATTAGCAAAATAAATTTCCATAGAGTTTTTAAATTTCTCGTCTTAAATTTGTTCCTTAATGTTTGGTTCAATAAGTTCAATATCTTCATTCTCTCTACCTTCATCTTCTGTGTCGCGAGATCATTTACACATAATGAACATATTGAGTTCCAACGTCATGTTACCGAAAGATAATTTCATTGCTCCATTCCTGTAATTAACAAAGTATTAACAGTAGCTAAAAATAGTTGACCTAATATGACAGGAATTTGCTTACATTCATTAGTAATTGGTTCTTTTTCCAAAATAATAAAATCTATAGGATATATGAATTTATCAACTTAGACTAATACATCCTCAATTATTTCTTTTAGTACCTTAATCGACCTATCGTAGGTTTTAATTCACCAAGATTGAGTTATTGGTGCATTGAATATGGAAGTAAATTGATATTAGCACTAAGATCACATATAGCGTGTCCAATTTTATGGTCCCCAATAATGTAAGAAATAGTTAGATAACCAGGATCTTTGTATTTCAAGGCATTATTAGTTGAGAGAATAGAGCTTACTTATTCTACTATAAATGCTTACTTTTGCACCTTATGTTTGATTTTTACAGTGCACAGTTCCTTTAGAAATTTAGTATAAGAAGGTACTTGTTTAATGACATCTAGCAAATGAATGTTAACCTTCACTTGTTTAAAAACTTTATAAATATCTAGATTGTGGTTAGGTTTCCTTGGCTTGATCAATGCTTATAGAAATGGAAGTATAGAATGAGTGTTGGTTATTTCTTTATATGTTAAAGGTTCGACAAGCTCTTCCTTACTCTCTTAAATTGACCCCTTACTAATTTCACAAGGGTCTAGAACGTGTTTTTCAACAACTTTACCACTACAAAGGATTATAACCGATTTCAGTTGGTTCATATTTTGGTTTCCTGTATTACTTATTTGAGGATATTGTTGACTCTTGGGATTTGGTTTAGGTTGAGTAGGAAACTACCTTTTTCATGCATGGTGAGGGCTGATGTAAGTTTGGAGATAGTTTATGTCAAATTAGTCTAGTTTTCATGGTTTGGTTTTTGATTGAATCGTGTTTTTCAATGAATAAATGCAATGTATCTTTGAGAGTTTTTCTTCTGGTGGGACATATGGTGGATAACTTTGGGAGTTTTTGAAATTCTAATATAGAGAATCTGGTTGTGAAGGTTGTGTATTATTGTCATTTCTCCAACTGAAATTTGGGTGGTTTCTCCAACCGTAGTTGTAGGTCTGAGAGTATAGATTAAGATTTGGCTTTTTTAAATTGTCTACGACATTTACTTGTACGTACAAACTTTCTCTTAGAGCTGGCAAGGTTGGACATCTTACGTAGAATGATCAGTAGAATCGCAAACATGACATGAAACATCTCTAACAAACTTTACATGAACAATTTTTTTCGACTCTAATGCTTCGACTTTTATAGTTAAGGATGCAAATTCGGTCTGCCCTAAAGTTGTACATGCCTCCACCAGAGTGAGATGACTAAGGTTTACTTGGTGCCTCATACAAACCAACTGTGTCTTAGTATTGTGCATTCTCTGCTATATAGTCAAGGTAATCTAATGCATCTTCAGGATTTTGTCTCTAAATTTACCATTACACAACATTTCAATGACTTGTCTACCTTGAGATGTTAGTCCCCTGTAGAAATAAGACACATCCTCCATATTTCAAAATCATGATGTGGGCAAATGTTAAGTAGCTCATTATCCTAACATTGGTAAAGAGTTTCTCCTGGCTTTTGAGTGAAGGGTGTGATTTGCCTTTTGAAAGAATTTGTTCTGTGGGGGTGGAAAGAATTTTTTCAAAAACTATGCTTGTATTTTATCCCGAGTTTTGATAGATCCTGACCTAAGATTTTGTAGCCAAGTTTTATCTTTATCCGTTAGTAAAAAAATAGAAAAAATTAAGTCTGATTATGCTAATGCTACAATTCTGATAAGTACAGGTGTTAAAAATTTCCTAAATTCTCTTAAATGCAAGTATAGAATTTCAAACTCAAAACCATGAAAATTAGGTAGAAATTGAATGATACGAGGTTTGAAATTAGAACGAGACACGTCAAAAGGAAAAACTATGCATTATGGTGAAACCTCTAAGTGTCCTAGGTTGTTCAAGAAGATTTTATAAAGTTTGGTCATCTTCGTGTTCTAAAAAGTTATCAGCTTTGATGTCGCCATGTCTAAGGGTGGTAAAGGTGATTTCTTAATTAATTTGCCACTATTTATACGAGACCAACGCCACATGCAATGCTGATGATGTGTGCTAAATTAAGAAGATGATGCACAAACAAATGAATGATGCATGAAACACTAAATGAAAATTGCACAATTAAAAACAAACTAAAAATTAAATAAGCAAATAAATGTATAGAAATTAAAAATATATAAATGTGAAAAAAAATAAACAAGCTGAAAAGTAATAACTAAAATTAAAATATTAGGCAGTTAAACCAACCATAAACACAAAGTAATAATAAAATGACACATTAACAAAATATTAATAATTTCGGGAATATTTTAGAACCAATCATTTAATAAAATATAAATTAATTGCGGAATAAAAGTTACATAATTTAATATACAAGAATAAAAATAGATAAATTAAAAGTAAATTAGCTAAAATTTAAATAACAATTTAGGCAGTTAAACCGGCCATAGAAATTAACAACAAAAAAATACAAAGGAAAAAAAAGGAAAAGTGCAGAAATTAAATTTAAAAAAAAGAAATACTTATCTCAAGAAGTAGAACTCCTTCCCCTTTTTAAATATTTTTTAAGAGTTATCAACCAATTAAATTAAGATGTGGGTCTTAATGGTAATTTTAAAAGTCTAAATTCATATCCATTATGTTCGTAAAGTCCAAAAGTCCAAGTCCACATAGTCCTCTAGTCAAAAGTCCGAAGAATAAGTCATAATCCGAAGATACAAGCTCCAATTCCGTTTAGGGACTTAGTTGCAACTGTTTATAGTTCAAAATGAAATTCTTCACAAGTTTTATGGCAATTCTATGATTAGAGAAGAGACGAGGGAGCTAAGTTAAATTTTAAAAAATAAAACTATTAGAACCAAACAAAAGAATGACGTAAAAGAGGATGCAAAAATACAGATAGTAATTGACAAAAGAAAATAATAAAAAATGAAATTGACACCAAATTTAAGAAATTTCCTAGCAACAGTATCAAAAGTGTTGTTACAGGCGTTGTTTACACTCAAGTATATAAGAGTGTGTAGTTGTAATATAACCCAGTGAGTTCGAGTCAATCCACAGGAAATTTAAAATCTAGTAGTCAATTATTAAATCAAGAAAATTAACAGTAGAAGAAGAAATTAATAGTAACCAATCTAAAAAAAATGTTGTTAGAAGTATTGTTTACACTCAAGTATAAGGTTATGAGATCCGCTCTCGGATTTCAAATAATGGTCATATTACTTTCTCATATTTGTATTTTACACTTCTTTTACCAATTAATTATTATGTCATTTAATTCTTAACTAATCATTAGTATAGATAAATATGGGATCAAGTACTTAATGTGCCACAAGTATATTAAAGTGTCGATATTATGTCAAAATACCATATAAATCCAAGGAGATCTAGACCTATAAATCAACATGATATAAAATAATCCGATAAGGAAGAAAAGTAAAATAAATAAAATAAATTTTAAGACTCACTTGAGAAAGTAATTAATTCAATAATTTGAATCCTTGAGATTTACCTTTCACCTCAATTTCGAAAATTAGCCACTCATTTTGAAAAACGAAACACTCATTTTATTGAACAAACTTTTAAAATATATTAGAAGAGAATGAAATATATAAAAGAAGAAATTTTTCTGAGCCTCAATCTCAATTGCCTTCTCCTCTTCTCTGTCCTCCTCTCATTCTTTTCCGTCTCTGTATTCTTGCCTTTTATGGGCAACTGATGCCTCTTTGTTCTTTTATTTTTATTTTTTATTTTTATTATTATTATTATTATTATTATTATTATTATTATTATTATTATTATTATTTTATTACTTATGTTTTACATTGAGTAGTGTGATAGTCAAATGGCCACTTGACTATCACAATACATGACTTATTTTATTTTATTTTATTAATTACATCTCCTCAATAATGCATTCCAAATGGCTCAAGAAATTCTTCTTTGTTTTCCACTTTCGGTTCCAGTTCCCTCTTATTCCTGAAATATTTACAATATGAAAATTAATAAACTGTAAATTAATTTTAACATAGAAATTTATTGGGAGAGTATTAAGATAATTTAGGAATAATGAGTACATTGATCAACATTGTAAGTGAAAAAATGAAATTTTTATCTTTAATAAATTAACACTTTTTAGTGTCAATCATGGAGAGTTTTTGTATGTATTGAATTTATAAGGGCTTTTTAGTCCTCTTCTTATACATGTACTGAATGTTTTACCATATATGGGATTGTTTTTCTTGGTGGAGATTAATTTAATTAGAATCAGCTAGTTCATTGTCTAGGAAGGAAATTAGATTGGTTATATTTCTTTCTTGTTTGTGTGTATTATTAAAAGATGGATAGGATGAATACGAGAATGATTGTTTCATAGTAGATGATACTGAGGAAGAAATGGAAGAGGAAGAAAAGAAGGCAGGCAATCATGAGGAGCAGCAGAAGAAGAAGAAGAATAAAAGGAAGAAAAAATGAATATCCCTTCCCATAAACCTTTAAGCGTATGATTTAGTGCTCAATTGCAAGCAAACATAGTCAATTTTTTAAATGGCAGGGAATTCATTTATGATGTTAATCTAATTTCAATTACTTTAGTTTATGGTTTCTCCTTCAATGTTTATATCATTCTATTCTTCTTTTATTTGTGTGTTTGTGATATAGAGCAACAAATAAGTATATGTAATGGTGTTGGTTTGTTGTTGTTAGGGAAACTGAGGATGTTCTCGATGAAGATGACTATGAGCTCTTT
>NW_006261964.1:16935385-16965515 GCF_000493195.1 Citrus x clementina
GGAATTAAGATGGAATGTTGGATGTTGTGGCAAATTTTTATTTAAACTTCCAAAGTCCACAAATTTTATTGTAGAATAGATTTAATGGTGGACGACGTGTCGATCCCACGAGGAGGTGGATTTTAATTATATGTAAAATTAATTTTGTATGAGGGTGGTTGGATTTGTGGTGAAAGTGACTTAGATTATTCTAAAATTGGAATATAAATGGCGAGAATAAATTGAAGAGAAATCTATTGAAATGACGTACTTGGGTATCTGGATCTGTATCAACATGCCCCATTGACTAAATATTTCTTATTAGTGTCAATTAAATCATGAGGGGGGAATCCACACCTCATGAACCACACTCTAATCAATATGGTGCTAACGGCTTATCGTGCCAAATAATAATAACCTTGTACTAGGGAGCCGGTGAAACCAGGGTGGTATCTAGACAAGATTAGTATTATTTGTCGACGAAAAGTCAAATCATCCACAAAAATTAGAGGGGAAGAGAAAGTAAATTTACCAAATAAAGCTCATGACACATGTTGAGACTTCACCTTCAACCCAAGCTTGAAAGAAAATTAGCTACTCATAATTGAACTAGGGGCAAAATGAGAATTTATTAAATACATAGAAAATACAAGATGGAGAAGGATTTACAGAAAATAGAGCCCAAAAATGGATTCAAAGATGCCAAATTAGGGAAGGAGGCCCCCTTTTTATAGATACATTGAGTAAATCATGGCCATCAGATTAAAAATAGTTTGGACGCTCAGGATTGTGCCACGTCATCAGTCAACAGTACGCGGTTTGACCACGCGGTTTGAATAGTGACAGGATTTTACCCGGCTTGAATAGTAACGGGGTTTGGTTGAAAATAATTCTGTGTATATGCATGTACCGTACGCGCAATTTTTGTTCCACTAACATGCTGCCACGTCACTAATCAACAGTGTGTAAGAATTTTAGTTCAACAGGATCGTGACATCTCATCAGTCAATGCCACGTCATCAATCCGTCTATATGAACAGTGTCGTGAACAGTAACATAGACTATACCGTACATGTGAACAGCGCTATTTTTCTTTTTATGCTCCTCCTAAAGTTTTCGACCGTCTTGAGTTCAAAAGTGATGTATGTTTTGCCGTCTGATCTCTCGTTCATTATGAAATGACTATAATGCCCCTAAAATATATAAAATACTTAATTAAAATAAAACACACGTAATTAAATCACAAGAAGCTTAAATACATAAAAGTAAGGGTGTTAGTAAGACTTGAAATGTAAAATGACGATTTTCTCCTTTATAAATATACATTTTCTAACACTTAAGACACCCCCCAACTAGATTATTGCTAGTCCCTAACAAATAAAGCGAAAACAAAATTCAAATCTAAAATAAAGTTTTTTTTTTAACAATCATGTTTATTCAATCAGACTAATGATAATAATAAAATTAAAGTATAAGTATTATCTCCAGTCTAAAGAAACATCACACCCATATCAACCATCCACATGAATCAACCCAGTAGAATTTGTCATAGCTACTTTCAAGAATGATATGATAAAAATCTCACTGGAAATAATGACACTTTCACAAAGAAGTTAAACCCAATAAAAATAGTCACTCCAATGAATGGTAATTGAGAGAAAATAATAAAGAAGTGATATCATATGCTCTCACCAAGATGAAAGAAGTATGTCCTTAGCGTAGAAATAATACGATCTCAAGTCAAATAAAAATGCTAGTCAACCCAATTTTTTATTTTTTTTTTATGCACCACTGCATCTTTTTACCCATATAACTAGCTTCTACTTCAGACTATACTTCCCTAAAATCAAGAATGACTTTTATTAGAACGTAACGTAGGCTAGGGACATGGCTAACAAAGGAGGGGAAGTAAGGAAAATAAAGTGTGTATTTGAGAAAAATGTGGAGATTTTTTTTTTGGAAGTTGCAAAGTGGATTTCACCTATTATTGTTATTTTTATTTTTGAAACAACAATTTTTTTTTTGCTTTTTTTTTTTTTGCATAACTTCGCTGAACAAAATAATTATTTATATTTTTCTCAAACATAAATAGGTGATGGAACTTGTAAGATATCGGGTAATACTCCAAATCGGAGTGGGTCAAGATGATAAGTTTGACAAAGAAAATATTTTTTTTAAAGGCTCAAAAGGGTTAAATATGGATATTTCATAAAAAGGGATGGCTAGAAAGGCTCAAACGGATCAAAGATGGCCTTTCCATCGTCTTTTATGGCTCTAAATAATCTTCTATATCAACTAATTAGATGGGTCTCCAAATGTAGCAACACACATTTTTTTTTTATTTTACAATATTTTTTAAAGGTTAACTCAAAAGAAATCTAGAGATCGTGTATAAAATAATAAACTACTAAGCTGTATAAAGAATAGGCAAAAGAGTTACTCTCCAAGAAAATGATAAGCTCAAAAACTCACTTGGTACTTATTATCACATGTTCATTCCTTCAAGCAACTCATATTTGTCTCCGATATCAACATGTAGAGTAGCAAACATGACATAACATCACTTGAGACCAAAAATAATATAAATACTAAAATTTAAAATTCATCATGTCATTCAATGTTAAAACAAATCACACAATTTTTTTTTCAAACAACATTCTACCCCCCAACCTATTCTAAACATGAAAAGAAAATATGCATGCAGAAATGTGAAAATGATGCAGAAAAACTAATTAGAAAAGTTACACTTAAAATGAAAAAAAAATGATTTTTTTTAACTAAAAGATGTGTTTCTAGAGGCACTACACTCCATATTCAGCCATCTTCGACTCAAAAATTTGAAAATATATATTTATAAATGAGAAATTAAAAAAGAAGAAGAAAAATGAATATCAAAGCTTAATAAAGAAAAAGAAAATGTCTGAAATTTTTTTTGTTTTTTTTTTCAAACGATGAAGATGCGTTTTTAGAGTCATTACACTCCATATTCAGCCATCTTCAACACAAAAAGTTAGCAACAGTTAGTTTCTACAACAAAAAATCAGTAAAAACTTAACCAAGATTCCACAATTGTCGACTATTCCCTCCCTCCAACTAGAACGAAACATTGTCCTCAATATTTTAAAGGAAATAAGTAGAGTTTAGAAGATATCACCTGGGTGGTGCAACATAGAATAAAATATTTACAAGCGGAGAGTTAAATCTAATTTTTACTTCTTACTACAGCTACTATTACCATCATTATTTGGATGCTCCAACACAAAGGTCCATGGGTTTGGCTCCGGTCTATAAGCTTGTAACATATCAAGTAGCTCATTAACTATGTGAGCACAAATAAAAAACTTTTTCGCATTGGAAGGAATGAAATAGTTTTTTATTGCATGGTTAAGAAATGCGATAAAGCCATCATAAAAGTTATTGACATTTAACAAACTGATGGGTTTCTGGTGAATGTGCAGATGGGCCCAAGATGCTAATGTGATAAGTGCCTCTAGAGTTGCAAGATCTCCTGGTAGGAAAATAAAAGCATCAGTATGATTAAGCATTTCAGTTATTCTTTCTTGCATACCTAAGATGACTAACTCTTCTCCAGTCGGTAAGTCAGACAAACTGCCCAAAGGTTTTAGGGCTCTTGGGATGATGCCTAACACTTGGCTTCCTCTGACAAAAGCAGCTTCTGAGACCAATTTTGATAACCCTCGGTTACCTCCTCCATACACCAAGTGTAATTTTCTCTCTACTATACTTCGACCAAGATCTATGACTGCCTTAACAAACTCTTTATGTTTGCCATAGTTAAATCCAGAAAGCACACAAATGTTCTTAAATTGTCTATTGGGAGTAGCTGCCATTGGGATACTTCTCAAAAACAAGTTGTGAGAGCTTGATAAAAAATTATATTTAAGAATCTTGGTAACAGTGTGTCACAGCTGTGTATGAGGTAGCATGTCAGTGTCAAATAACGCGTAAAGTACATGGCTCGTGAGTCAAAAAGGAAACAGTAAAAAAATGACAAAATCAAATTATTAAAGACAATAATGCAAATGATAAAATAACAGTGAAATAAAATAACAGTGAAGTAAAATGATATTTACAGGTAGTTGCGACTGTGGCTCACATCTTCCTCTAGTTTTACATCCAAAAACGGCTTGAACACCCTCTATGGGTCGAGGATAGGCTTCACATTCAGTTTTCTTATAAACTGGCAAACATGGTCGTTTATAGTCAGATTCCCGAGACTATATCGTACATGCTCTTTCTGGAATAATGGCCATAACTAGAGAATCGCTCCTTACACATATCCATTGGGATGCGTTTCAAGAGACAAAAGGATATCATTCAATAACTCCTTATTCAAGTCATCCCTAATGAATTGAATCTTATCTTCCCTATTATCAGACATCATTCCTAAAGAATATGGTTTTTTATCGCAAATCATTTTGGCACACTTATGACAAGCAATAGAAATTCTTTGAGCTCTTCGTTTTCTTGCATAATTTCCTTTACCACAACCAGGCATGTATGCAATAAATTTTGGAGGTAACTCCCCTGCCAATCGTACTTTAGCCTCGATTAACCAATGGATATCAGCAGATATGTTATTCTTCATGAGCAATCGCATGCGTTCGGACCGAGCTTTATAGATTGTAAGGAGGGCAATCTGAGGAAGTAAAGGGAATCGATTATCCATACCTTCACCTCAGAATATCAGTTATTATAGGAAACTGAAGTAACCGACTTGATTGTCACGGAGTACCGTCATCCGCTACTTCGTTGGGGTAACAAACTAGAGCACACAAACAAAAAAACAAACTAAAACACACAAAGAAAATTAAAATCCTCCTCTTATTGAATTTACCTCAAGCTCCAACTGGATGTTGTAGACACTTCTCTCAATGTCTCTGAGTTAGCTTTCTAAATCCTCAATATAGGATACTAACTCTGGTGGTTGCAGAGCCCAAATTCGATGTGTTTTACAAAATTGAATCTGCCTTTTGAGATAAGATTTTACACGTTGAAGTGGTTTAAGAATGTCTAGGAGGAACTGTTTAGCTATGACACTCATGATTAACAATGATAAGAGAAAACTTAATGGTTAAACAAACACACTTATGCAAAAATAATTTCAATTAGCAAAACAATAATAAAAAGAAAAAAAGAGAAAAAAAATCAAATCACCGAAAAAAAAAACTCAATTCAAATCTGGTGGGTCACTCAAATTTATTTTGATGTCCTCTCCATGTGATTGGTACTCTAGATATGGCTTTAATCTTTGACCATTAATTTTAAACGTGACACCATTCTTTGGGTCCTTAATTTCAATTACCCCATGTGGAAAAACAGTATGAACAATAAAGGGGTCAGACCAACGAGAGCGTAACTTACCTGGGAATAAGTGCAAGCGAGAATTGAATAAAAGTACTTTCTGACCTGAAGTAAAAGATTGTCTCATAATTTGGTTGTCGTGGAAGACTTTCATTCGCTGCTTGTAAATTTTGGCATTTTCGTATGCAACATTGCGAATTTCTTCAAGTTCTGCCAGTTGTATTCTTCTTTCTGAGCTGGCTTGCTGCATGTCAAAGTAGAATTTCTTGATGGCCATATATACACGATGCTCGAGTTCCACATGTAGGTGGCAAGTTTTTCCATATACTAGCCTGTAGGGTGACATCCCAATTGGGGTCTTGAAAGCCGTTCTATATGCCCATAATGCATCATCAAGTCTTAATGACCAATCTTTTCTGTCTGGCCCCACCATCTTTTCTAATATGTGCTTTATTTCTCGATTGGAGATCCCAACTGGTTTGCAGATGATATGGGGTCGCCACTTTGTGAGTGATTGAATACTTTGTCAAAAGAGCTTTAAATGCTTTGTTACAAAAGTGGGCACCACCATCACTGATTATCGCTAGAGGGAATCCAAAGCGTGAAACAATGTTGCTTTTCAAAAATCCTATCACCACCTTGTGATCATTGGTTCTACATGGAATTGCTTCTACCCATTTCGATACGTAGTCAACAGCAACCAATATATATTGATGGCCAAAAGAATAGGGAAAGGGACCCATGAAGTCGATACCCCATACATAAAAAATCTCAATCACTAAAATTAGATTTAGTGGCATCATATTCCTTCGCGTAATGCTCCCTATTCGTTGACACCTATCACATGAAGAACAGAAAGTGTAAGCGTCTCGAAATATAGTTGGCCAATAGAAACCACATTGTAAAACTTTAGTCGCTGTTTTCTTAGCGCTGAAATGGCCTCCACAAGCTTGTTCATGGCAGAATGAAAGGATATTTTGAATTTCACTTTTTGGGACACATCGTCTAACAATTTGATCTGCACAATACTTAAACAAATAAGGGTCATCCCAAAAGAAATTCTTTATTTCCGCAAAAAAATTTGCTTTGTCTTGCTTGGTCCAATGCTCTGGAAGTTGACCTGTAACAAGATAATTAACGATATCAGCATACCACGGTAATACTTCTACACTCATCAATTGTTCATCTGGAAATGACTCATTCAATGGTAATGATTCCATAATTGTATCAGAATGGAGGCGAGAGAGATGGTCAGCCACAACATTCTCTGTGCCTTTCTTATCTTTAAATTCCAAGTCGAACTCCTACAAAAGTAACACCCAACGAATTAATCTAACTTTTGCATCTTTCTTTGTGAGAAGATATTTAAGAGCAGTATGATCAGTAAACATAATTATTTTACAACCAATGAGATAAGATCGAAATTTCTCTAATGCAAACACTAATGCTAGCATTTCTTTTTCAGCAGTTGAATAGTTCAACTATGCATCATTAAATGTCATACTAGCATAGTAAATAACATAGGGAATTCGATCAACTCTTTGTCCTAATACTGCTCCTACTGCATAATCAGATGCATCACACATGAGCTCAAATGGTAAGCTCCAATTTGGGGGCTGAATGATGGGTGATGATGTCAACAACTTCTTTAGTTTTTCAAATACCACAAGACATAAATCATCAAAGATAAAAGATACATCTTTAGCAAGTAGATTGCATAAAGGTCTAGAAACTTTGCTAAAATATTTAATGAAACGTCTATAAAAACCAGCATGCCCAAGGAAAGATCTTACTTCTCTGATTGTTTTGGGTGGAGGAAGATTAGAAATGAGATCCACCTTGGCTTTGTCAACCTCAATACATTTGCTCGAAATGATGTGACCAAGAACAATACATTGTTTTACCATAAAATGACACTTCTCCCAATTTAAGACTAAGTTCTTCTCGATACATCTCTGTAAAACTAGTGTTAGATGATGTAAACATTGATCAAATTAATCACCAAAGACAGAAAAGTCATCTATAAAGACTTTAGGGAATCGTTCAATCATATCAGAAAAAATGTTTAACATGCATCGTTGAAATGTAGCATGTGCATTACATAATCCAAATGGCATCCTCCTATATGCAAAAGTGCCAAAAGGGCAAGTGAAATTAGTTTTCTCTTGATCTTTTGGTGCTATGGGAATCTGATTATATCCTGAGTAACCATCTAGAAAGCAATAAAATTCATGGCCTGCTAATCTATCAAGCATTTTATCGATAAATGGTAAAGGAAAATGGTCTTTGCGTGTGACAGAATTCAACTTTCTATAATCAATGCATCCACATCATCCTGTAGTCACTCTAGTGGGTATCAATTCATTATCGGCATTCGTAACTACTGTGACTCCTGACTTTTTGGGGACAACTTGTACAGGACTGACCCATGAACTATCAGAAATAGAGTAAATGATATATGCATCTAATAGCTTAAGGACTTCAGTTCTAACAACTTCTTTCATGTTATGATTTAACCGACGTTGCATTTCCCTAGTAGGTTTAGCATTTTCATCAAGGTGAATGTAATGCATGCAGTCTATTGGGTTTATACCTTTTATGTCTGCTATGGTCCATCCTAATGCTGATTTGTGCTCTTTTAAAACATCCAACAACTTACCTTTTTGTTCGTCATTTAGCGATGATGAGATGATTACCGACAGAGTACTTTCTTCTCCAAAAAATGCATTTTCCAGAGTGTTAGGCAATAGTTTGAGCTCGAGTTTCGGTGGTGATTCTGATGATGGGATGAGTTTTTTCTCTTATGGTGCTAGTTGTTCAACTCTTGACTTTCATTTATTAGTGTCCATGGATAGTGCTGATTCAAGTAGAGCATTGACCTCATCGACCGATTTGTCAATATCAAAATCCAAACCAAAGTAAGTTAAACATATTTGTAAAGGATCATCACTAAGGTTTGAAACAAAAGTATTATCAACTAATGCTTCTATTAAATCCACATCAACAATTTCATCATCTGCATTATGAGGTTGTTTGGCAATGTTGAAGATGTTCCGCTCCATAGTCATATTGCCGAAAGACAACTGCATATTTCCAGTCCTGCATTGAATGTGAGCATCCGCAGTTGAGAAGAAAGGTCGGCCTAGAATAATGAAGATGTGCTTCCTTGAATCATGTATTGGTTGAGTGTCAATTACAATGAAATCAACATGAAAATAAAACTTGTCTACCTGGATAAGCACGTCCTCCACAATACCACGAGGTATTTTTGTGGACCAATCTGCAAGTTGTAACACTACTGGAGTTAGGTGTAATTCTCCCAGTCCAAGTTTCACAAATACTGAACAAGGAAACAGATTTACACGAGCTCCTAAATCCAACAAAGCATTCTCAATTTTGTGGTTCCCTACGCTACATGAGATAGTGGGGGAGCATGGGTCTTTGCATTTTAGAGGAATTTTATGTTAGAGTATAGAACTAACATTTTCTGTTAAAAATGTCTTCTTTTGAACATGAATATTTCTCTTTTTAGTACAAAGGTCTTTAAGAAACTTGGCATAAGATGGAACTTGTTTTATAGCATCAAGTAAAGGGATGTTAACACTTACCTGTTTGAAGATTTCAAGAATCTCACCTGTGAATTTTCTCTTATTTTCTTTAGCTAACCTCTAATGAAATGGAGCTTTGGGAACATATTCTCGTGGGTTGGTTTCTTCTTTCTTTTCCGATGGTGAGTCCTCAACATTCACAGGTACAATTTGATTTTCTTTTGTCACCGGCATATCCACTTTGTTTTCGACTTCTTTTCTTTTTTGCAAGGTCATGACGGCTTTGACCTCTCCATGCTACTGTGGTGAACTGGTACTTGCTTCATGTACTCTTTTAGGATTAGGCATTGTTTGACTTGGAAATTTACCTTTCTCAACAGTCATTGCCAAGGTTTGAACTGAAGAAGCAAGTTGTCCCACCATCTTCTCGAGGCTTGAAACTGATTGGGCTTGTGAGTTGAAGCATGCTCTTGTTGTGCAAATTTTAATGTACTCGCAAGCGCACGAATCTATTGTAGTATAGATCAATGGTGACGAGTGTCGATCCCACGAGGAGGTAGATTTTAATTATGTGTAGAATTAATTTTGTAAATGAGTGGTTGAAATTGTGGTGGAAGTGATTTAAATTATCCTAAAATTGGAATTGAGATTCTAAAATTGGAATTGCAATGGCGAGAATAAATTGAAGCGAAATCTATTGAAATTACGTACTTGGGTATCTGGATCCGTATCAACATGCATCATGGACTAAATAATCCGTATTAATGCCAATTAAATCATGAGGGGGGAATCCACACCTCATGAACCACGCTCTAATCAATATGGTGCTAAGGGCTTATCGTGCCAAATAATAATAACCTTATACTAGAGAGCCGGTGTAACCAAGGCGGTATCTAGACAAGATTATTATTATTTGTCGACGAGAAATCAAAACATCCACAAAAACTAGAGGGGAAGAGAAAATAAATTTACCAAATTAAGCCCATGACACATGTTGAGACTTCACCTTCAACCCAAGCTTGAAAGAAAATTAGCCACTCATAATTGAACTAGGGGCAAAATGGGAATTTATTAAAATATGAAGAAAATACAAGATGGAGAGGGAATTACAGAAAATGGAGTCCAAAAATGGATTCAGAGATATCAAATTAGGGGGGGAGGCCCCCTTTTTATAGATACATAGAGTAAATCATGACCATCGGATTAAAAACAGTTTGGACGCTCAAGATTGCGCCACGTCATCAGTCAACAGTCCACGGTTTGACCACGTGGATGAACAGTAACACGGTTTGACCTGGATGAACAGTAACGCGGTTTGGTTGAAAATAATCCTGTGTGATGCATGCACCGTACGCGAGATTTTTCGTCCACTGATATACTGCCACGTCACCATCAACAGTACATAAGAATTTTAGTCCAACAGGATCGTGACACCTCATCAGTCAATGCCACATCATCGGTCAATGCCACGTCATCGATCCGTCTATGTGAACAGTGCTGTGAACAGTAACGTATACAGTACCGTATACGTGAATAGTACCGTACATGTGAATAGTGCTATTTTTTCTTTTATGCTCCTCCTAAGGTTTTCGACCGTCCTGAGTTCAAAAGTGATGTCCGTTTTGCCGTCTGATCTCTCCTTTATTATGAAATGACTATAATGCCCCTAAAATACATAAAATACTTAATTAAAATAAAACACATGTAATTAAATCACAAGAAGGTTAAATACATAAAAGTAAAGGTTGTTAGTAAGACTTGAAATGTAAAATGATGGTTTTCTCCTTTATAAATATGCATTTTCTAACACTCAACAGCTCTCATCTCATTTCGTAATCCATCAATGGTGCGGTTTTGTTGCTCAATCGTAGAGTGAGTAACATTCTTGAAATTCTGGAATGCATCCTCCCATGGTCTGGGTTGAGAGTAGTTCTGGTTCTGAATGTATGGTCTAAATGGGGGCCAAGAGGCTTAAGGAATTTAAGGAATTGGTTGCATTGGTGGAGCTGGAGCTGCTGGTCCATTCTGTTTGAATCCTTGAGACCATGAAAAATTTGGGTGGTCTCTCCATCCATGGTTATATGTGTTGGAATATGGGTTGTAATTTGATGGTTTTCTCATTACACCTATGGCATTGGTTTGATCTGAGTATGAGTCATGGTCATGTGGGTCTGTTGATTTAATAGTCGTTAACGATGCTATTTGTCAAGAAAGACCTTCAACCATCTCCTTGACTTCTTTGATTCCCGAAGTTGACTCGCCAATGTGAACCTCATTTACTCTCTTAATTCTTTTAGTATTCATGAGTGATCGACTCCGTTGTTGGGAATTATCCGCTTGTCACTGGAAGAATTCCCAAATTTCTGATGCACTTTTTGACATTGGCTCTCCTCCACTTGTTGCCATTAGTCATTATTGCACATTCGGCAATAATCCCTCTAAAAAGTATTGGCATTGGTGTCATTTCTCGTACCCATAATGTAGACACTTCAAAAGTAACCCATTGAATCGCTCCCATGTTTCAAAAAACTACTCATCATCTCTCTGCGGAAACTCTGAGATTTCCCCGCGAATAGCATTGGTTTTATGCATTGTGAAATATTTATTCAAAAATTTTGTTACCATTTGTTCCCATGATGTAATGCTATTAGCATGCAATGTATTAAGCCATGAACGAACTCTATCCTTTAAAGAAAATAAGAATAGTCTAAGTTTAACATCATCATCTGAAAAATTCTCATATTTAAATGTTTGACAAACAGCATGAAAATCATTCAAATGATTATATGGGTCCTCATTTTCTAGGCTATAAAATGTTGGGAGACAATTTAGCACACTAGGTTTTAGTTCAAAACTCCTAGCAGCTACATTTGAGTATCTTATACATGATGTGCTCAAATTAGCTAAGGGACTAAAATAGTCCTTAAATGGCCTCTCTTGTGGTGCTTGTTGTTGTTGCAAATCCATTTCAAGGTCTATAGGCTCAAGATTATGTAATAGTGACCTTCGACCATGCATGCAAAGAACACAAAACAAATAAAGATAAAGAAGAAGGAGAAATTACGATACTAACCTTATTACATTGTTAAAACATTTCTATAAAAACACACTAAAATAAATACGTGAAGTAAATTAAAAAATAAATTAATAAGATAAACAAAAAAAATTACAAAGAAAAATAACTTGAAAATTAAATTACAGAATTTTAAATAAGAGAAAGAAAAGAAATTATTACCTCTAAATGAAGATTCACTTTTTTTCTTTTTTTTTAATAAGAGAAAAAAATACAAGAAAACAAATAAAAGAAATTATTCACAAAAATTAATTCTACGAATTAAAATAACTTACCTCCCCGGCAACAGCGCCAAAAACTTGTTGTGCAAATTTTATCAAACTCGCAAGTGTATGAATCTATTGTAGAATAGATTAATGGTGACGAGTGTCGATCACACGAGGAGGTGGATTTTAATTATATGTAGAATTAATTTTGTATGAGGGTGATTGGATTTGTGGTGAAAGTGACTTAGATTATTCTAAAATTGGAATTGAAATGGGGAGAATAAATTGAAGAGAAATCTATTGAAATGACATACTTGGGTATCTGGATCCGTATCAACATGCACCATGGGCTAAATATTCCTTATTAGTGTCAATTAAATTATGAGGGGGGAATCCACACCTCATGAACTACACTCTAATCAATATGGTGTTAAGGGCTTATCGTGCCAAATAATAATAACCTTGTACCAGGGAGCCGATGAAACCAGGGCGGTATCTAGACAAGATTAGTATTATTTGTCGACGAAAAGTCAAATCATCCACAAAAATTAGAGGGGAAGAGAAAGTAAATTTATCAAATAAAGCCCATGATACATGTTGAGACTTTACCTTCAACCCAAGCTTGAAAGAAAATTGGCTACTCATAATTAAACTCAGGGCAAAATGAGAATTTATTAAAATATGTAGAAAATACAAGATGCAGAAGGAATTACAGAAAATAGAGCCCAAAAATGGATTCAGAGATGCCAAATTGGGGGGGGGGGGAGGCCCATTTTTTATAGATACATTGAGTAAATCATGGCCATCGGATTAAAAACAGTTTGGACGCTCAGGATTGCGCCATGTCATTAGTCAACAGTACGCGGTTTGAACAGTGACACGGTTTGACCCGGCTTGAACAGTAACGGGGTTTGGTTGAAAATAATTCTGTGTATATGCATGTACCGTACGCGCAATTTTTTGTCCACTGACATGCTGCCACGTCACCAATCAACAGTGTGTAAGAATTTTAGTCCAACAGGATAGTGACACCTCATCAGTCAATGCCACATCATCGGTCAATGCCATGTCATCGATCCGTCTATGTGAACAGTGTCGTGAACAATAACTTAGACAGTGTCGTACATGTGAATAATATTGTATATGTAAACAATGTCATTTTTCCTTTTATGCTCCTCCTAAGGTTTTCGACCATCCTGAGTTCAAAAGTGATGTCCGTTTTGCCGTCTGATCTCTCGTTCATTGTGAAATGACCATAATACCCCTAAAATATATAAAATACTTAATTAAAATAAAACAGACGTAATTAAATCACAAGAAGCTTAAATACATAAAAGTAAGGGTGTTAGTAAGACTTGAAATGTAAAATGACGATTTTCTCCTTTATAAATATACATTTTCTAACACTCAACAGTAGACAATGGTGAAGAAGATGAAATGTTGACTTTATGATGAAGAGGAAGTGGATGAGCATGGGACTCCTTTGAGGTACATTCTATATCATGAATATGTATGTAGTATTTTTTACATTTGAATTCTCTCTTAAATAACTTTTTCATTATGTAGGGGGAAAAAATTAAAGAAAAAAGAACAAGCAGGCTCCAGGAGTTTCATCAATAGTTTGCAAGAAGCACATGAGATACTTGGTGATGTTGAAAAGCTTTTGTAGCTTCATAGGCAAAGGTTAGATTCTAGTGAATAGAGGGGAAGAATACTTGAAGATGAATTTGAAAAATCTCTCTTTTAGATTCCCCCTATTGTAATACAAGCTTGACTAAATTAATGGTTTCTGCCTTGGTAGATATCTGAGGAAAGCATTGGTGGTCCTCTTATAGAACTACATATAGAGATTCACCTTGTAGGGTAAGTAGAACCTAAACATGTAATGCTATATCTTACGTTGTCATAACAATTAGTCATTGTTAGGTTGCATAAAGATATAAGATATCCAACATGCGACAACTGAGGATACATATGGATTCTGTCCAGTGCTGTAGCACCGCACCTAAATTTAGAAGAAATAATAAAAACCATTAAGAAATTTTAATCATTCAACTACTTCATTCCTATTGATTTTATCCTTGTGTGTGACGTTAAAAATTTACTTTCTGCATATTCATTTATTTATTACATTTTATTACGTAGTTTGTTAGTTTAATTGCTCACTCTATTTTCAATTAAGGCAAAATTGCACTGTTGAGATTGTTGTAGCAATATGATAACATCAATCCCTGTGGAAACGATCTTGAATACTTACCATTATATTACTTGTTGTGTACACTTGCACATTGACACCAATAGTATTTGAATTTATAGCATTTTTGGGTCCTCATTGATGAGCCTGCATTTGAGCCTTCTCGAGAATTAGGGATGAAACCATTGCTAGTTTGGGGTTTGAGTGGAAAAATGGCTAACGGTTTAAGGATTCCTCAACTAAGAACAAGTTCACAATGGCTGCTTTTTCTTGCGATTGAATGTTTAATGAGTCCTTCCCGCCGATCAACTTCTGGATCTGAATACTTCACAGAGGCCTCAAGCTCGCCACCTTACTCTTGAAAATAAAGAGGCTATGTTTCAACAACTGTTAGGTGAGGTTTGTACTATCCCTGAGCAATAAAATTTCCTTCAGTCGTAATTTAAAGCCTTTCAGCAATCCCCCACCACCACCACCACAGCCATCATTCTAGATACTTTCTTGTTTCATTATTTCTTATGGTTGGCTTTGCACTTGCCCTTGACACCACTGTTTTTGCTTCTTACCATCTCTTGAACTTTCATCACCAGCCATAGTATCATCAATATAGCCAGAAATACCCAATTTTGGATTTTTAAAATTTTGATTGAATTTTATGGGAGTGAACTGGCATGAGTGTGCTAAAGCCATGTAAGTGGAGATATGAGTGTGCTAAAGCCATATGTGGGTTTAATTTGATAAAAAAAATTAAAGAAATAGTTTCCGCCAAACCAAAATTTTTTATTTTAGGATTTTTGGAGTTTCGAGTGAAAAATCTTGTTTGAGTGGTGAATAATGGATGTCTAAGTGATAAATAATGATTTAGAAATGTCAAATATGCAAGAAAACACAATAACATTGTGGATTCTAGTGAGAGAGTGATGTGTTTCGATTCTTTATAGAGAGAGGTTGAAACTATGAAGAAAGCATTTTGCCTACAAAAACAGCCTATATGTCTATATAACAATAGCTGCAATTACATAAAAGCATCTCTTTCAAATTTAGAAAAAAATGACAAATGCAGACATTATGAGTGAAAGTACATCATAGGCATTTTGGTTCTTCGGGCTTCAAGCATTGTCTACAATTTTACAAGTCGTCTCAATATTATATATATCTTCAAATACTTTAATGTACATGCCTTGTTATTTTTAATGAGATTAGAACAAATCACAAGCGATGCTCATAACTTATATTCCATGCAATATAAAAACTTAACAGCCCCCTCCCCCAACAACTTATGCATTAACAAAATATTCAAAACAACATTACATGTATTAATAAATTGATATATTCATGCCATAAATCATAAACCTTAACTATTATATTTATGTCACTTTACACACACAATTCATACATACACAACATTCATAAGTTAAGCTAAGTTAAATAAATATCAAGTAATAACCTATAAGAAATTGTCTTCAGCTGGAAATTTGGTAAGTTTCTTTATGTCAGTTGACACACAATTCACACTTATACAACATTCATAACTTAAGCTAAGCTAAATGAATAACAAATAATAGCCTATAAGAATTTAGATATTTGTAACTAGGAATGGCAAACGTTTGAGTCCGAGCCCGGCTCTATCAAAAACATTTGAAGCCTGACCCTAAATAGACCCGAACATTTTATAGTTAGGGTCGGGTCAGTCCCGACCCGAATCGGACCAACATCGGGTCGGACCCAACTGATAACTCTAGGAAATGAGAGTTATTACATCAATTCTAGACTTGAATTAAGGTCACTTAGAAAACAAATAAAGTGTTTTCATTACAATCATAGTAATTTGTGCTAAAAACAGGTTTTAAATTATAGGTTGTAAATTCATGAGAAGATGCTGAGGCATTAGAAGAACAAGAAGAGGAAGGAAGATGGCCATAAAAGAAGTAAAGCACAATCGGGAATAAAACAGTGTTGTGGTGGCTATTAGAGCAACCAGTGCTGTAGCAATTTGGAAGCAATGCGGGAGAAAATTTAGGCGCAAGTCAGCCATAAAGTCGCGATCTGCATGTTTCCTAATTAAAACACATGCACACTCATGGGTTTTAGTTTAACCTAATTTGCAATATAAAAAGGAGGTGTGCACCACATAGAAAAGCGGCAAGGAATTATCATTAGAATAATTAGAAGGAACGAAGAAGAAAAAGATCAGAATTAAAGAGTGTTGTTTCGGCAACATTGGACAATCGTGCAGAATTACTTGACTTTGATTTTCATTGTGCTCAACTTATATTTATCTTTTACCTTTAATTGATTTGATGTATTCCGAGACCAATATGTTTATGTTTACTTTTCTCATCTAAATTATGAACTAAACTTATTTGTGGTTGAGTGATAAATAATCCAATGGGTTCTTGACTGTTCTTTTATGTTGTTATGGTAATGTTGTAGCATTACACTCTAGTAGTTTTTATGAATACAACTGTTATTTCGGTTGACAACCCATTTAATAGTTTCAGTTAAGATAGAGCAGCAAAAGGGCATGTCTTAGCGAACATTATTAGAGTATTACTTGTTCTTAAGTCGAATTTCCTGGATTAGGTTATCTTGAATCCCATAAGGGCGATACTTGAAGTTAAGATTTGTGACACTCTAGACATAGGTGTTCGCCTTGTAGGGTAAAGAGATTAAAGGTTATAATGCCATACCATAAATATATGAGCAACTGGTCATTGTTAGTAGATTTAAAGGTATGAGATTTCCAACATGCGATAGCTGCGGATGCAGATTTAACCTACCCATTGCTGCAGCACTTATTGTAATAACTGGTGCTAATTTAGTAAACAACAGTCACCCCATTAGGAGAGTTTGATCATTCAACTATTATATTCTCAATTGAATCTTAGACACATTTAACTTAGTTTATTTCATTACAGTATTGTTTTATTTTCATCTCTCACAATTATTAGTTACGATAAAATCATTTGACAATTGTTTGTTCAGTCTTTAATTAATTTGCACTATTGTGATTGCTTTAGCATTTTGAGTAACATCAATCCCTGTAGAGACGATCTTTAATACTTATCACTTTATTACTTGTTATGTATACTTGCACATTGGCATTGATAGTAATTGCTTATAGAAATTAACCAACAAGTTTTTGGCGCCGTTTCCGGGGACTGATTGTTTATTTTTGAAGTGTGAAGTAAATCTTGATAGCGCCAAATTTGATTTGATTCATTCTATTTATTGGCAGATCGGTACATGCATGCGCAAAGACAGAACTGTGGCATTCCAATTCGATCCTGAGATTGAAAGGACTGTCAGGAAACTACGAAGAGAACAAAGGAATTCTAAAATTGCTGCAAGCATGAATAATTTACAGGATGCGCAAAATTTGAATCTTCACGAGCCTTTACTACCAATCAATATTCAAGGAGAGCAGAATGAACATGTTAACGGGAGACAGCCAGGCAACAACAATATTATTTACATGGCTGATGACAGAGACAGAGCTATAAGAGATTACGATGTACTAACTCCGCAAGTTGTACACCCTAGGATCATCATACTTGAGGTAGAAGCATCAAATTTTGAGTTGAAACCAGTGATGTTTCAAATGTTACAAACAGTGAGACAATTCAATGGATTGCCTAATGAAGATCCTCATCTCCATCTTAAATTGTTATTGGAAGTAAGTGATGCTTTCAAGATTGCTGGAGCAACCCAAGATGCTTTAAGGCTGAGGCTCTTCCCTTATTCCTTAAGAGATCGAGCTAGGGCATCATTAAATTCGTTACCATCTGATTCCATCACTACATGGAATGAATTAGCTGATAAATTCTTAATGAAATATCTCCCACCGATAAAAAATGCAAAGTTGCGGAATGAGATTACTTCCTTTCATCAACTTGAAGATGAAAGTCTGTATGAGGCTTGGGAAAGATTCAAGGAATTGTTCAGAAGGTGTCCTTATCATGGTATCCCTTGTTGCATTCAACTGAAAACTTTCTACAATTGATTGAATCTGAGTACAAGGTTAATGGTGGATGCTTCAACAAATGGAGTTCTGTTATCCAAATCTTACACTGAAGCCTATGAAATTCTGGAAAGAATTGCCAACAATAATTACCAGTGGCCTTCAGCCAGGAAACCAGCAGCAAGAGGATCAGTATCAGTAGGGGTACATAACATTGATGCAATTACAGCCTTATCAGCTCAAGTAACCTCATTGACTAACATGGTAAAAGCCATGACAGCTGCTCCAGCAACAGTAAAGCAAGTTACTGAACTTTCTTGTGTCTACTGTGGTGAAGAACATGATTTTGATAATTGTCCTGGAAATCCAGCCTCAGTAAACTATGTGGGTAACTTCAATCGACAACCTCAAAATAACCCATATTCAAATACTGACAACCCAGGCTGGAAATAACACCCAAATTTTTCATGGAGCAGTCAGAATCGAAATGCTCCAGCATTCAATGGACAGAATAGAAACACACAGCCACCTGGTTTTCATCAGTAGAGTCAAGGGCAAAAGTAAATCAGTCAGGATCCAATCACTTCATTGGAAACACTGATCAATGAGTATATTGTAAATAATGAAGCAATTGTGCAAAGTCAAGTTGTGTCCTTGAGAAACCTTGAGAATCAAATGGGACAACTAGCTACAGTAATGAGCAGCAGAACTCAAGGGAGCTTACCTAGCAACACAGAAGATCATAAGAGAGAGAGCAAAGAACACTGCAAAGTAATTAGTTTGAGATCTGGAAAGAATGTTGATATACCAGTTTAGATAACTAAAAAGGGGATGGAATGCAATTCAGCACAAAAACCAACTCAAAAGGGCAGCCTACTATAGCAAAATCCCCATCAAGACACTGAATTATTGGGCCAAGCTACAACAACTGCAGAAGAAATACAATCAGATCATGCTGAAAAGGAAGCTGTCACACCAATAGCCACAACCTGCACCACCCTAAACAAATAGAGTTTGGTACCTCCTGAATCTAACCAGCAATTTAGACATCCATCACCCTTCCCTCAAAGGTTCCAGAAGCAAAAACAAGACAAGCAGTTCAGCAAATTCTTGGAAGTGCTGAAGCAACTGCACATAAATATACCTTTTGTAGAAGCTTTGGAACAAATGCCAAATTATGTGAAATTTCTAAAAGATATCTTGGCACGAAAAAGAAGGCTGGGAGAGTTTGAAACTGTTGCTTTAACACAGGAAAGCAGTCATATGCTCCAGAGCAAAATTCCCACAAAATTGAAAGACCCATAGAGTTTTACAATACCCTGCTCTATAGGGACTAGGTATGCTGGCAGAGCACTTTGTGACTTGGGAGCTAGTATTAATTTGATGCCATTATCTGTATTTAAGCAGCTGGAAGTAGGGGAGTGCAGACCAACAACAGTCACCCTGCAATTAGCTGACAGATCTCATGCATTCCCTGAATGAAAGATAGAGGATGTACTGGTGAAGGTTGACAAATTCATTTTTCTAGTGGATTTCATTGTGCTGGACTTTGAAGCTGACAAAGAGGTACCCATTATACTTGGAAGACCTTTTCTAGCAACTGAAAAAACTCTAATAGATGTGCAGAAAGGAGAGCTTACTATGAGAGTAAATGATCAGCAAGTCACATTTAATGTACTAGAGGCTATGAGGAACCCTGATGAAGTAGAAGATTGCAATTTCTTAAGTGTAATGGATCTTGTTGTAGCAGACAGAATAGACAGATGCTGCAGTAATGTACTTGACAAAGTCACCACCTTTGAGGATGTTAAAAAGGAAGATGTTGCAGCAATCCACACGGATTGGATGAACAAACAGCAAACTGATAGGCACAACAGGTTTATTGAACACCTGAATCTTTCAGACAGGGTAGTGAAAACAACTTTACCCTCTATTGAATCACCTCCTAGCTTTGAATTAAAATTGTTACCTTCACATTTAAAGTATGCTTATCTTGGTCAAAACAACACACTCCCTGCAATCATTTCTTCTACTTTGGATGCAGGTCAAGAACAGAGTTTAGTAGATTTGCTGGAAAAATACAGAAGAGCAATTAGATTGACCATAGCAGATATCATGGGGATAAGTCCATCCATATGTATGCATAAAATCCTGTTAGAGGAGTGCTCCAGTAATTCGGTGGAGCACCAGAAAAGGTTGAATCCTATTATGAAAGAAGTGGTGAAGAAAGAAATCATCAAATGGCTAGATGCTAGAATCATATACCCAATATCAGACAGTTCATGGGTAAGCCCAGTTCAATGTGTTCCCAAGAAATGAGGGATAACAGTAATGGCTAATGAGAAGAATGAACTTATTCCTACAAGGACAGTAACTGGATGGAGAGTGTGTATAGATTACAGGAAGCTCAACAAAACCACAAGGAAAGACCATTTCCCACTTCCATTCATAGATCAGATGTTGGACAGACTTGCTGGAAAACGGTACTACTGTTTCTTAGATGGGTATTCAGGCTACAACCAGATTGCTATAGCTCCAGAGGATCAAGAGAATACTACATTTACTTGTCCCTATGGAACATTTGCCTTCAGAAGAATACCATTTGGGCTATGCAATGCTCCAACAACTTTTCAGAGATGCATGATGTCTATATTTTCTGATATGGTAGAGCAGACTTTGGAAGTTTTCATGGATGACTTCTTAGTTTTTAGAGAAACATACAATGATTGTTTACACAACTTGGAAGAAGTTCTTAAAAGATGTGAGATGACCAATTTAGTACTCAATTGGGAAAAGTGTCATTTCATTGTGCAAGAAGGAATAGTGCTGGGTCACAAGATATCCAAGGATGGTATTGAGGTAGACAAAGCCAAGATAGAGGTAATAGATAAATTGCCACCTCCAACCTCAGTAAAGGGTATTAGGAGTTTTTTGGGTCATGCTAGATTCTACAGAAGATTCATTAAGGATTTTTCCAAAGTAGCTAAGCCTCTGTGTTCATTGTTGGAGCATGACAAACCATTTCACTTTGACAAAGAGTGCCTTCAAGCATTTGGAGAATTAAAGAAAGCTTTGATCACTGCTCCGATAGTTATATCTCCATATTGGACTTTACCATTTGAATTGATGTGTGATGCTAGTGATCATTCTTTGGGAGCAGTATTAGGGCAAAGAAAGGATAAGGTTTTCCATTCCATACTATGCAAGCAAAACATTCACTCCAACTCAGATCAATTACACTACTACAGAGAAAGAGTTGCTAGCAGTAGTTTTTGCTTTTGACAAATTCAGAGCTTACCTGGTAGGTACCAAAGTAACTGTTTACACAGATAATGTAGCCATCAAATATTTAATTTCAAAGAAGGATGCCAAACCAAGATTAATCAGATGGATCTTATTGCTTCAAAATTTTGATCTAGAAATTAAATATAGAAAGGGGACTGAGAATCAAGTGGCAGACCACTTGTCACAGCTGGAAGCAGACACTAGTATATTGACAAGGAATGGCATCACTGAAACTTTTCCTGATGAACAGCTGTTGGTAATACAACAAACACAGATGCTGCAGCAGTCAGAATCTCCATGGTATACAGACTTTGCGAACTACTTAGTAAGTGAGTTGCTACCACCTGAGCTGAAGTTTCAAGAGGAAAAGAAATTTCTTCATGATGTTAGAAGTTATCAGTGGGATGACCCACATTTATATAAGCTATGCTCAGATCAAGTAATAAGAAGATGTGTTGCAGCATAAGAAATACCTCGTATACTGGAGTCATGTCTTGCTGCAGCATATGGAGGACATTTTGGTGGTCACAGAACAGCTGCCAAAGTTATGCAATCAGGTTATTATTGGCCCACTATTTTTAAATATGCTTATGAATTTGTTAAATGTTGTGATAGGTGTCAAAGGACAGGAAACATAACTAGCAGACATGAGATGCCATTGACTAACATACTGGAAGTGGAAGTTTTTGATGTTTGGGGAATAGATTTCATGAGACCTTTTCCCTCATCCTTTGGAAACTTATATATCCTTGTTGTTGTAGATTATGTCTCCAAGTGGGTAGAAGCTACAGCATTACCTACCAATGATGCTAAAACTATGGTGACTTTTCTTCAAAAAAATGTTTTCTCCAGGTTTGGCACTCCTAGAGCAATTATTAGTAATGAAGGCACACATTTTTGCAACAAAATCTTTGCTGCAGCAATGATGAAATATAGAGTAAGACACAAGATAGCAACAACATATCACCCACAATCCAATGGTCAGGCTGAAGTGTCCAACAGAGATATTAAAAAGATCTTAGAAAAAGTGGTGAACCCAACAAGGAATGATTAGTCTTTACATTTGCATGACTCTCTATGGGCCTACAGAACAGCATACAAAACTCCACTCGGCATGTCTCCTTACCGAATTGTTTATGGCAAAGCTTGTCATTTGCCACTAGAGCTAGAGCATAAAGCACATTGGGCACTGAAGAAATTAAATTGGGATATGCATGCTGCAGCAGAGCAAAGGAAACTTCAACTTTGTGAGCTTGATGAATTACGGCTATTTTTATATGAAAATGCAAGAATCTATAAAGAGAGAATAAAACACTGGCACGACAAGCATATTCAACACAGGAAATTCACCCCTGGTCAATTAGTGTTGCTCCACAACACAAGACTAAGATTGTTTCCGGGAAATCTCAAGTCACGATGGTCTGGCCCGTTTAAGCTGTTAAAATCTTACCCTCATGGAGCTGTTGATCTTCTAGATGAACAAACAGGCCACGAGTTCAAGGTTAATGGGCACAGGGTTAAGCATTACATACATCCAGCAGCAGAATGTTCAAAGGAGGTGTTACTCCTTAAGGAACCCAGCTATTGAGCAGAAACAGAAGGTCGGGTTGAAGGACCTTAAATCAAGCGCTTCATGGGAGGCAGCCCATTGAGGAGACAGCCACTTCAAACCAATTTTGATATCCTTTGGTTTTATAGACAGCTCTTCCTCTTTGCCATTTTATTTAATCTTGTTTTTTTTTCATGTTAACCATTTATTTTTGTCCTTTTCCATTATGGCATACTTTATTTTCACTTTAATTTGATATATTTATGTCTTTTAAATTTTAGACTTGAATTTAGTAAGTGTGACAATTGAATTCTATATTGACACGTGAGAATGTATGGTGCCAGAATTCAGAGGTGAACCACGTGTCAGAAGCTTTTGTGGGGAGTATGTATCCATTGTTAGAATAAGCAAATGGATGCTGCAGCAGCTAATTTTACCATTACAATAAATTAAAAGCTGGAGTCTTTCACTTACCGTTAGAGATAAAATCGTGACAGATGGACACATGGATATGGATAGAAATTGCAGAAACAAATCTCCAAAAATAGAGCTTTAAATTCATTGGCCAATGATTTTGGGATATGCACATTTAATTCAAATTATTTTATTCCCTCAATTATTTCAAGTTACCGTATTTATCTCTAATTAAAAGTTCATTATAAAAAAGAGTCACTGTGCTTAGTACTCTACGCCACTATTCCCCATCTCCTTCGCAAAATCAAACTCTCCTAATTCTTAACATTTTCTTCTCTTTTTACTCTCAGAAACAGTAACCTCAATTTGTTACTGCTACAGCAATGCCAAGATACAAGAAAACAGTAAGCCGTCGCAAAGATCCGTCACGATTCCAAAGTTACCACGCTGAAGAAAAATATGAAGAATTCATAGAGCCGCATCGGATTCTGGAAGAAAAAGGGTTTCAATTTCCAGACCAACTCACGGGAATTGTGCAAACCATTCATAATGTTGCAGCAAAGCGAGGATGGCTAGAGTTTTGCAACCACCCTCGAGATCCTGTGCTGCCTGTCGTCAAAGAATTTTACGCCAATTTGGTAAGCCTTGATCAGCACAACGTATGGGTAAGAAATACACTTGTCCTACTAGACTCCCGTGTTATCAATGCTTTCTATAATTTACCTGCTGAAGTTACTTGTGAGTATGCTAAGTTGCGTGATAAGTTAACCCCGAAGAAGTGAAACACCATTTTCACAACGCTTACCATCGAAGGGGCAACATGGGCTAACGAAGAAGGGCGGGTAGTTAATAGAATAGATTTGAAGCCTATTGCTAAGGTGTGGGTGAAATTTTTGAAATCTAGGCTTATGCCCACCACTCACACTACCACGGTTTCGCAAGAGAGATTGGTTTTGTTATATATCCTTGTTCGAGGGCTTCCCATTGATGTGGGTAGCATCATTGCAAAAGAAATTCGAGAATGTACAGTCAAGACTCACCGAACTGCTACCTTGCTATTTCCTTCACTTGTCACCAGTATTTGTATAGTTTCAGGTGTTCGTCTTGATGCCAAAGATGACCATGTTAAGAATGAAGGTGCCTTTACGGCACGTACAATTGAGAGAGTTGCAGGTGAGAGGGCTGGAACAACCACTGAACCAGCTGCTGTGACAGGAGCAAGACGAGCTATTGGCTTAGCACAGACCATCCAGGCACTCAGCAACAGTATAACTCAATGTGTGGAAGCTCAGCAGTGGGAAAATGGTTGGTTTTAGAGTTATCTTCAGCACTTGGACAACCAACTACACCAATTTGCTCTGCACATGAAACGCACTCACAAGAACTTCCCTGATTCACTACTCCAGCAATACAATTTTGATACCAGCACCACAGGTACTCCAACAGAAGCCAGTGAAGAAGCCACTGCTACAGATGAACCAGCAGAAGTCGAATCAGATGATGCTGAACCATCTGACCTGCCTGAGGATGAAGGTAACAAGTCTGAGAATGATAGCTCACCCTCAGAGGCAGAGGACAATTCAGAGAAAGAACGTGAGGAACCAACCATCCCAACTCAGTCCAAAACTAGGAAGCAGCACATTATTCAAGAAGAAAATGAGGAAGACTTTGAAGAGGAACCATCTATTCCAGTCTTTGTAGGCAAAGGAAAGGACAAGGGTAAAGCTAAAATGACAACACCTCCTGACTCTGCAAATGAATTGGAGCAAGTTGATGCCGAGCTAGCTGCTGCAGTAGCCAAAGTTACGCCTACACCTAAACAAGCCAAGTAACTACTGGCCATCATTGCGGCCATCACAGCTAAGGGCCAAGCAGCTGATGCATCAACTCAAATTCCTCCACAGCAAACTCCTAGCCAGCCCATTCGCGCCAGCCCGCGCCAGCCTGCGACAGCTCAACAAAAGAAAAGGCAGTACTTCTAAAGGTCCTGCTACAGCAACCCCATCCACCACTCCTCTCACCAGCCCCGCAGCGAAAAAGACAAAGACATTGCCAGCCACCTCCCCAAAAGCTTCACCAAAGGATAAGTTGATCAGTGCATCCAAGAAGCACTGATCGCAACCTGTTATGTGCTGCAGTCCCCACCCCAGGGGAGTACTCTTTCTTTACTAGTTCATTTATGTTATTTCAAAAAAAAAAACAAGAGAGATTTTGTTATTTGGCAATGTGTGATCTGTTGTTATGTATGCTTGTGAGGACACATCATCTCTCAAGTTTGGGGGAGTTGTTGCCGAATGCATGTGATTTATGTTTGTGTTTATGTTTGTGTTGTGTGAAGCTCTGTTATCTAGTATTTATGTATGGATTTGAATATCTAATGAAGATAAATTGAGTGTTATTCAGTATTATGAGAATGCCAAGTAGAGATAAGTTATAGATGAAAGTGAAATTTTGTCCTGACACTTAGACTTTGGTTGAATTGTATGAGACTGCTAGAGCAAAGCTAGAAGAATAGAGCAGATCCTAAGTTTGGAGGGAGAAGCAAGTTTGATTAACCGTGATTTCTATGAAATGCAATCTGTTCCAATGGCTTAAGTTGCTGAGTAACCAGATCTAAGTATGTACCCCATATGCAGAATTGTGTTCAAAGTTAGCAAGAGTTATGAGCAATGCTGTAGCATTAAAAAAAAAATCCTATGTCTAAGGCATTGAGTAACCAGGTCTGTTCATGAGCCTCATGTTCAGCCTTGAGTAAAAGATACCTCTAGATAAGATTACATTATAGTTACTGCTGTAGCAACTCTGATCTGGGCATGGTTTGAGTAATTGGGTGTCATCATTACAAGTGATTGACATTCACATAAAAGATAAATGTTACAGTGATGAGGTTAATTACTCCCCAGTTTATCAATATTAGAACAATCACAGTCTGAATATGTGAAATTTATGTTACCCTTTTATGAATAGAGTATATCACTGCAGAAATTCCTGCAGTCCTTTGGTGATGTTACAGCATATCTGGAATTCAATCAAAAGGAAGCACACACACACTATGGACAGAAAGAAACTTAAGTCTAGAACTGATTTACTATGGGCATTTTGTATGATTGGGATTGTGATTTGAAGGTGGAAGAATATTTACAAATTGGATAAAAGAGCTACAGTTGTGTGCATGTTTGTTTGCGGGAAATGCTAGTATATGTCATTACTTGAGGGCAAGCAATGGTTTAAGTTTGGGGGTGTGATAACTCTAGGAAATGAGAGTTATTACATCAATTCTAGACTTGAATTAAGGTCACTTAGAAAACAAATAAGGTGTTTTCATTACATTTTGATTACCTTTTGCATAAACATTCATTTTAGTTGAGTCTCAATAATTTTTGCTTGAATCATAGTAATTGGTGCTAAAAACAGGTTTTAAATTGTAGGTTTTAAATTCATGAGAAGATGCTGAGGCATTAGAAAAACAAGAAGAGGAAGGAAGATGGCCACAAAAGAAGTAAAGCACAATCGGGAATAAAACAGTGTTGTGGTGGCTGTTAGAGCAACCAGTGCTGTAGCAATTTGAGAGCAATGCGGGAGAAAATTTAGACGCGAGTTAGCCATAAAGTCACGATCTACATGTTTTCTAATTAAAACACATGCACGCTCATGAGTTTTAGTTTAACCTAATTTGCAATATAAAAATGAGACGTGCACCACATAGAAAAGCGGCAAGGAATTGTCATTAGAATAATTAGAAGGAACGAAGAAGAAGAAGAATATTAGAATTGAAGAGTGTTGTTTCGGCAACATTGGACAATCGTGCAGAATTACTTGACTTTGATTTTCATTGTGCTAAACTTATATTTATCTTTTACCTTTAATTGATTTGATGTATTCCGAGACCAATATGTTTATGTTTACTTTTCTCATCCAGATTATGAACTAAACTTATTTGTGGTTGAGTGATAAATAATCCAATGGGTTCTTGACTGTTCTTTTATGTTGTTATGGTAATGATGTAGTATTATACTCTAGTAGGTTTTATGAATACAACTGTTATTTCGGTTGACCACCCATTTAATATTTCAGTTAAGATAGAGCAGCAAAAGGACATGTCTTAGCGGACATTATTAGAGTATTACTTGTTCTTAAGTCCAGTTTCCTGAATTAGGTTATCTTGAATCTCATAAGGGCAATACTTGAAGTTAAGATTTGTGACACTCTAGACATAGGTGTTCACCTTGTAGGGTAGAGAGATTAAAGGTTATAATGCCATACCATAAATATATGAGCAACTGGTCATTGTTAGTAGATTTAAAGGTATGAGATTTCCAACATGCGATAGCTGCGGATGCAGATTTAATCTACCCATTGCTGCAGCACTTATTGTAACAACTGGTGCTAATTTGGTAAACAACAGTCACCTCATTAGGAGAGTTTGATCATTCAACTACTATATTCTCAATTGAATCTTAGACACATTTAACTTAGTTTATTTCATTACAGTATTGTTTTATTTTCATCTCTCACAATTATTAGTTACAATAGAATCATTTGATAATTGTTTGTTCGGTCTTTAATTAATTTGCACTATTGTGATTGCTTTAGCATTTTAAGTAACATCAATCCCTGTGAAGACGATCTTTAATACTTATTACTTTATTACTTGTTGTGTATACTTACACATTGGCATTGATAGTAATTGCTTATAAAAATTAACCAACACCAACCCAATCCTAGCGAAATAGTTTTCATATTATTTCATTTAACGCTTTAACTTCTTTTGTCTTTTGTGACTTAAATTTTTTTAGCCCCTTACTTTATTTTATATTTATAATGTATTTATAACTAGTAGGCCAATTTCTCCTTATATTCATTTTATAATTTTATTTAACACCTTGTATTCTTTTTATGGGTAATTTTTGAATACCTCTCCTGAGGTTTGGCCTTGCTACACTTAGAGAGAAACTATGAATATATTGACAGATAGCACCCCTGACGTGTATGACTGTTAAGTTTGACCGTTCATTGACTTTGAAAGTACTAAAATACCCACGAACTAGATAAGATCTGACAAATTGAAAAAAAAAATGGTTTAAACCACCCAAAATGGGAAATTTTTTTAATAACAAAATCCAAATTAACAAATATAATGAAACATTCATTTTATTACTTTCTTTTGCTTTTTCTTAAAATTTTCTTAGAAATTAAACTAAAGTAAAATAACGTTTTCTTTTTATTATTCAAATACAACCAAAAATTGCTTTAAAAAATTTATTTCCTCAACATCTTCAACCTATTAAGATTACCACAAAAATTTTAGTTTTGTCTGCCATCATCCTCATCTAATTCCCAATTCAACCATTCGAATCCAAATATACTTCCCTTCAAATCGAACCCATTTGAATCCAAAGTCGACATGCTTCTCTTCAAATTCAATTAATTGGACTCCAAATTAAACCCCCGTGAATGCAATTCCCCAGAATACGCGCTCTTTAATTTCACAAAATCAGTTTGAATTTGAATTAGCACCTTATAAAGCTCCATGGCGTGAATCAAGGTAAAGTTTTGAGAGTTATAATTTTGATAATTGGCCAAGAAACTAACGCCAACATTAGCAACACTAACTCCAACTCTAGCATCAGTGACAACAACAAAATAAACACAAAAAGAAAAAGAAAAAGAAAAAAGAAAACTAAAGAAAAATTAAACAACAAAAAGGAAGTTGGGATGCGACTGTTTTTATGCCTTGGCGTAGGCAGAGTGTCTGCAAGTTGGGAGGAAAGGAACAACTGTGGCTTGGGGTTTGCTGGCGGGCAGCAGTGGTGCTACGATTCCATGAGTGTTGGCTAGCAACATTGTCAAGGGTTTTGAAAGTTAACTAAGACGGCGGCGGTTGGGTTTTGTGCTTGTATGGTGGTCTCTAGGGGTTACGATTAGTAGTGATTGTGGTGGTTACGGGTGGAAGGTAGCAATGGTGGTTTGGAGTGGGTGATGATGGTTGCGGCTATTGATGAAAAAGAAAAGAGGAAAAGATTGGGTTTTACTGAATTTTTTCTTTTTTTAATTGATTAATTACTTTATTGCCCTTAATTACCAAACGGCACCTTAACGATTATACACGTTAGGGGTGCTATATGGCAATATATCCAAAAATTTCTCTCTAAGTGTAGTGAGGCCAAAACTCAAGGGAGGTATTCAAAAATTACCCTTCTTTTTATTTACTATTCCTAATAAATTATTATACTACTAATTACTAAAATTTCTTTTATTAATAAATTTAAATAATATTATTAAATATAAAAAATAATAAAAAATTAAATCATAAATTGTCCAGTATCCCATTTTGATATGAAGTGGGGGATTGATTAAATTTCGGTATTCGTGATTCATGAACATTATACGCTATGTATATGTAATACATTATTAATTTAGCCCTCATTTGGAAATGATAAATTATTATTTACTGCAGCAAAAGAGAAAAAGCATGCGTATGTGGAACTTTGAAATTGATGGGAATCTCTTCCAATATATATTATATTATTATCAATTAAAACCTAAACCCATTGGTCTATTATTTTTCTCCCCCCCTGATGATTATGTAGATTTAG
>NW_006261964.1:16969338-16983856 GCF_000493195.1 Citrus x clementina
CCGTTAAGAAAACTAACGGAAACTTAAAAAAATGACCATTTTACCCCCTAAACGAAAATTACAATTTCACCTTAAAAATTACTAAAAATAATTAGATTAAATCTAATTATTTTCCCCATTGGTCAATAAATAAATTAATTCCACAACCATCAAATGTAGGTTTTTTTTTTAAATATGTCTGTAATTAGAATGCTAAATTATAACAATAGTATTAAAAATAGCCCAATCTCACAAACCATCAATTGAATTTAAGATAAGTAGAGTTTTATTATTAATTGAGTTATAATCTCTAGTAGTTAAGATTTTTTTTGTACTTCATTAAAGTACCAATAATGATATTCATCATTAAATCTTATTATTTTTGGCATTTTTTAAGGTGAAATTGTAATTTTCGTTTTGGGGGTAAAATGATCATTTTTTTAAGTTTCCGTTAGTTTTCTTAACGGATTCCAAACGGAAGTGGAAAAGTGAAAAAAAATGTAACTTTAGGTGGATTCCAGCCAAAAATGAAGGAATTGTGTAGTTTTGAAAAAGGTGTAAAAAACAGGTGGACGATGGATATTTTCCCTTATTTAAATTATAAATTGGACTATTGAAGGATTTTTAATCCTTCATATATAATAAAAAAAATTAATACATTAATATAAGTCTATACTACATAAAATATTTTACTAAATTATACTTGAATACAGCCTAATGTGACAAAGTCTATAATGACGAACCAAATGCACCCATAAGATAAGAATATTTCAATTAAATAACATGATAAAAATAAGAATGCTATAAATTTTATTACTTTATGTAATAGGGCTCTTGGGGTTATATAATTTGTTATGAATATAATAAAAAATACCATAATTTTATAAAAATAAATTTATAAATAAAAATAACGTAAAGTGTTAAATGAAATTTGATAGTGGATGGAAAAAAACCCTAATATTTAAAAATAAATTGTAATTAAAAAGGTGTTTAAGATCCTAAATTAAACATGTCAATAATTCACTCTCAATATAGTAAAGAGGGGTCTTGTAATACAAGCACAATATCGAATGAAAAGTTATAAATATGAAAATAGTATAAGGTGTTAACTAAAATGTGCCTATGGATGCATGTAGAAATTAACTGAATATTTATGAAGTAACTTTTAAATAAAAATGCGTGGAAGGGGTCTTATGAAAATTTACAGTGCTGTTGTCACAATTGGGAAAAGAAGTGAGGGTCTAGTCTTGCATTGATTTTTCTCAGTGCAGAGATTTCTCGCGTTGAAGGCTGTCGCCCTCATATGTTTTGTTCATGTGTTAAAACTTCAAAATGAGCTAGCTTCACAAGTCACGAAACCCGGCAATATCTTGCTACTGTACTGTCAAGAAAATAAAATCACAAACAAGATTATGGTTCTTCTAATTTAAATCTTAATTATTTATTTTTTTCTTTATATAATAAATAAAAGAGTTAAAAAAATAAATCATCACCTAACAAATTTTTTTTTAAAATTTTTCAACTACATTTTTTTATCTATTAAAATCATAAATAATAATTATTATAATTTTTTATTTTCAAAGAATAATAAATAAAAATAATGTAACATTAAATTAAAATTTCTAAAATTTACTTTAAATAAAAAAATTTAAATAGTTTTTCTTTTTTTAGTATAAAAAGAGAAAAAAATTAATTTTATTTAAAAAATCTTTGTTTATTACGTGGCAAACCTACCACCACCAAACTTTCTTTGCCTGGCTGCTGGTTTATTTTCGCAGTGCAGAGAGTTTATTTTTCTTAATGGCCTGTTTGGACTATCAATTGCAATGGTAAAATGATCGTAAAATATCCCGAACAGAGAGCTTATAGCCTCATATTGTAAAACGATCATAAATGGTCGGATTGACCTCAGTTTTCATAATGATTTTTTATTTAGATAAGAAACTGAGAAAAAGATTTTTTTTTTTTTTTTTAATAATCATTCATCAGTAAACAATAAGGATAACAAGATGCAGCAAAGCAAGCAAAACTTAAAACTGCATCAAATACAACATAATCCAACACGGCCCCATCCAAAACCTTATTCAAATCCCAAATGGTCTTCAATCAACTGAAACAAATCCGTTTCTTTCCTCCAACTTTCCCACCACCCAAACACACACTACTACCAAATTTAAACCTAACATCCTACTACAGATCATCATTGAAAACAATCAAGCCGGCCAAATATTTTGTTTCTTTCCCTCAAAACATTCACTCTTCTTCTTCTTCTTCTTCCACTTAGTACCTGTAGTGAAGAGGCTTGTAAGGACCATCGGCGGACACACTGATGTAGTCAGCCTGCTCCTTGGTGAGCCTGGTGAGCTTAGCTCCAAGTTTGCCAAGGTGAAGAGCAGCAACCTTCTCATCGAGGTGCTTGGGCAGAACATACACCTTCTTCTCGTACTTGCCGGTGCTCTTCTCCTTCCAGAGCTCAAGCTGGGCAATCACCTGATTGGTGAAGGAACAGGACATCACAAAGCTGGGGTGCCCAGTGGCACATCCCAAGTTCATGAGACGTCCCTCAGCCAACACGATGATGCCTGAGTTGGTCTCGGGGAAGACCCACCTATCAGTTTGGGGCTTGATGGTAATGCGCTTAACACCCGGGTAGGTCTCAAGACCGAGCACATCAATTTCATTATCAAAGTGACCAATGTTGCAAACAATTGCATTGTTCTTCATCTTCTTCATGTGGTCAACCATGATGATGTCCTTGTTACCGGTGGTGGTAACAAAGATGTCAGCATCGGAGAGGACATCCTCAAGGGTTAGGACTTGAAGACCCTCCATAAGAGCCTGGAGAGCGCAAATTGGATCAATCTCGGTAACAATTACACGAGCACCGGCTTGCTTCAAAGCAGCAGCACAACCCTTGCCAACATCACCATAACCGCAAACAACAGCAACCTTTCCGGCAATCATAACATCAGTAGCTCTCATCAAACCATCTGGGAGCGAGTGGCGGCATCCATACAAGTTATCAAACTGTTTCCCCCATTGCATCATCAAACATTAGTATTTAATTTCCTCCAATATTTCAAATCATTTAATGAATTGATGGCATAAAATAAAATAAAATAAACTTGAGATCTGAAGCAAATCAAAATAAATTACCTTGCTCTTGGTGACAGAGTCATTGACATTGATGGCAGGGAACAAGAGGGTTCCATTTTCTTGCATCTGATACAATCTCTTGACACCGGTCGTGGTTTCTTCGGAAACACCAACTAATCTTTCCTTCATTTTGTGGTACTTCTTGGGATCGGCCTTCAACCCATCTCTAATGATAGTCAAAACAATCTGAAACTCGGCGTTGTCGGTGGAGGCCGGGTCGGGCAACTTCCCGGTCTTCTCGTAGATCTCCTCAGCTTTGACTCCCTCGTGGATCAACAACGTGGCGTCACCACCGTCATCGACGATGAGATCTGGGCCGCCGCCGGGACCCCAGTCCAGGGCTTTCTCCGTGCACCACCAGTACTCCTGGAGGGTCTCACCCTTCCAGGCAAAGACGGAGGCGGAGTCACGTGCGATGGCGGCGGCCGCGTGGTCTTGGGTTGAGAAGATGTTGCAGGAGCACCAGCGGACTTCGGCGCCGAGAGCGGTGAGGGTCTCGATGAGGACGGCGGTCTGGATGGTCATGTGGAGTGAACCGGTGATCTTGGCTCCTTTGAAGGGCTGTGAAGGGCCGAACTCGGCGCGGCAAGCCATGAGCCCCGGCATTTCGACTTCGGCCAACTCGATTTCGAGGCGGCCGAAGTCAGCCTGGGACAGATCCTTCACCTTGAATTCACGACCGCTAGCGGATTTCTGGACGGACAAAGCCATGGCTTATTAATAGAATTGATAGATCTAAAAGGAAGAAGGAAGAGAGGGCACTCTACTCTCTCTTTGGAAACCAACCAAACAAAGTGAATGATTGTACAAGCGAGAGAGATAGAGTGGGTGTGAGCGAGGGTTTACGGGCAGAGTGAGGATGTATAAATAGGTTTGAGGGGGGAAATGGACGGTGGCGATTTGAAGTTTATAAAGGGTTGGTCAATATTGATCGGATATTGGCGGTTAGATTTGCTTCGGAGTTGGTAGAGGTGGTGAAAACAATTTGAAAAGTAAAAAATCACTTTGCGTAGGGCATGCTGTTGTGTGCCGTTGTTAATGTGACAGATTACTACTGATCACATAAGTTTAAACTAATACATGTTCCATGGAAATTGGAAAACTCTCGGTTCCAACAATAATTCCAAATTAACTAACACTCACTTGAAAAATATTTATACGTTAACATTTAAGATCCATAAATTTTAAAAAAAAATTACACAAGTGCTCACAAAAAATTATTTATTTAAAAGTTCAAATTTATTGCTTATTATTTAGTATATCATGTAATAAAAACATTGAAGAAAATTATTGTTGTTTTGGTCTAATTTTAGTTCAGCCCAAATATATTATAAGAGCTTTGCTTCAACAAATGTTTTTGGTGATGATGGAAACTAAAGTGTCCAGAAATAGTTTTATGAGGATGGTCATAATTGGGACGAACACAAAAGGAGAGAAAACACTCATAAGAGGTTATGTTAGTAATGGTCGGCAACGAAACTCCGACGATCATGTCAGCTGGAGAATGAAAGAGACGCTATACTTGAAAAAGTTGAAAAATCTAAGGCTGCAGTATGCTAAATAGGTATTAAAGAGACCAAATATTTTATTCTTAATTGTAAGACTCGATAGAATTCAACTTACTTAGTACTCACTATTGTTTTGTCATATAAAGATATATTTATTCAGTTGAGTAAGCTTGATAAACAGTAGAAATATCTACCTAATGAGTCGGAATGGGATTTGGCAAATGTTTTGTGTGCTCATTTGTGTTTGTTATGTATGTTGACAGAAATTATTTATGGATCTCAATATTTCACCTCAACTATTTTTTCTTAAAATTTTGTGAGATTAAATTGTCAGTCAATTCATGAAAGAAGTCGCCCAATGTGGGGATTAGGCAAATGGCTAAAAATATGATTGCCAAGTATTAGAAGTACTAGGATGTCATTCATGAAGTGTTGGCTACTAGGGATGGCAATGGGCACCGTCCGCAGCGGGTTTGCCATTACCAAACCTAAACCCGCACAAAATTTAAATTACCAAACCCGCCCGCAACCCGCAGCGGGTTTTAATTTTTTAAAAAAAACTCACCCGCAGCGGGTTTTAACAATTACCAAACCCACAATGGTATCCGGCGGATTTTTTGCGGGTTTCCGTATTTGAAATCACAAATGTTTAATATATAAATTTATAATGATAACCTCAAATTCCATATAACATACTCAATTTTATATTTAAACAATGTAAATGAAAAATTAAAATTTCTACATCAATTCAATACAAATTCTCAAATTTAAGTATAAATTACACAAATCTATTTAAAAAGCACAAACTAGTATCTAAAAATAATAATTACATTTCATATTATCATTTAAAATAAGCTTCAAGAGAAGATATTCATTTCATTCACCACCATAAGCACACATCCAACACAATGCCTATAATAATAATTAAGATTAATATTTTCAAATACTAATTCGAAGGGAAATACCTTTAGTTTTCTTTAGTTTATGACTTTAGAATAGGAGATGGGCCACATATACATATACACAACTTTGAGCCTTTGGCTATTTAGTAATTTGATTAATGATATTATTTTCTTTATACATTTTTAGATTAAAATTAAATTAAAAATATTTGGAAAAAATATTGCGGGTTTGGTGGATATCCATGCGGGTATCCACCGGATATAAGGTTAATGCCAAACCCACCCGCATCCATGTGCGGGTTTTAATTTATAATACTAAACCCGCCCGCAACGGCTAAAATTACCCGCAACGGACGGGTTTGGACGGGTTTGCGGATTTGCGGGTACAATTGCCATCCCTATTGGCTACTGAGAATATCTTAGATCCTAGGTTTTAAAAGATGATGGTTCACTTCATTTTTCCTAAGATTTATGGAGATCAATCTGCCTATCAAGCTAAAACTAAAAGGGCATTTAAACCTCTTGGTGAAGTGGTGAAAGAATATGAATCAAAGCATGCAACAAGTGAAGATGAATGAGATTTTGAGAAGGGCAGTTCTTCTCGAGCTAGTCATAAGCTTCTATTTTTAAGGATTCAAGTATGATTGGTGAATAGGACTCACTTGTTTTTAAAGAAGTCATCTAGAAGCAAGCTAAGTCTGAGTTGGAGACTTACTTAGACGAGAGAGATTTGCCTACTACTAGTAATTTTAATTTGTTGTCCTATTAGAATAATAATAAGGGAAATTACTTGCTGAGATTGCCAAAGATTTCTCGGTCATTCCTGTGTTTATTGTTGCTTCTGATTTGGCTTTCAGCACTAGAGATAGGCATTTTAGTACTCATCATAATAGACTTCATCAAAACACTTGAAGGCATTAATATGTACTCAAAATTGGTGTTGGACTAAATTAAAGGTAAAATTTATTTCATTTATTCATGTACTTTAATATCATTATATTTTGCACTAACAGAGCACTTAATGATTATGTTTTATGTTTTCATTGTAGATTGTGAGATGGTTAAATGGTTTATAAAACAAATTATAGATGCTGAAGGAATGGATGATTCCGATTATTAATGATATAGTGGCATGCCATGTTGTGTTAGACTAGATTTATTTTATTTTTTTATGTTTAATTTATGTTATGGTATTTTTATTACTAGATTTATGGTGTTATTATATGTTATTTATATTGAATTGTTGGTTGTTGAATTATAATAGGATTTTATTTGGTATTATTAGGTAAATTATTGAATTTAAAAATTATATTTTAATTTATAATTATGCACATTCAAATATCCAAAAAATCATCTCGTAATTTGTGCGACATATCCAGATATGAAAACTTCAATAGGGATCTGGACCTGAATCCAAATTTTTCCATTTGTGCCCATGAGTTTAATGATTTTTTTTAATAACAGTTTAATGAATTTGAAGAGATTACAATTAATAGATTGAAAAGCTATTTTTGTGAGTATAAGAGAAAGGATTAGTTTCAAATTAACCCCTTATAAAATGATAACCTTCAAAATACCCTCAAATTATTATAAACTTTAACTACCCTGGTTTTGAAAAAACAAGTAAATAAATAAATCCACTCCAATTTTTCCTTATCTTTTGAATAAAAATAGAAGTTGAAGTTTACAATAATTTATGGGTATTTTGAATATTGTTATTTTACAAGGGGGTAATCTGAAATATATCATAACAAAAAACTAATAAACTGGCTTAGGAGTTGTTTGTTAAACACTGGTACAAGAAATAAATTTTTTTGCAACCATATTTTTTGTGACAACTTAATTTGTAGCAAAATGTCATTTTCTAGGACCATAGGGATCTTGTCGCTATTTTTATCATAAAATCTCACTTTTTGCGACCAAACACAATAATTGTTACAAAAGCATTTTTCAACTAGATTTTGCTTTTAATTTATTTATGACCAAACACAATTTTATTGCAAATTCTATACTTTCAGCATCCACTTAATGATTTCATCGATAAGACAAGCAATAAAATTATATGTAACTTATCTTTGGGATAAAACTCAAATTTTCGTCTGAAATATTTACTTTTTGCGACCTCTTTCAAATTGTCATAAAAAAATCAAAGATTTTGGTGAGAAATCTATTGCCAATCAAAAATGTAAAAGATATTTGCAATACTTTTTGCAACAAATATTATTTGGTTGCCAAAGGTAGACATTTTGCAACAATTTTAATTTAGTCATGAAAAAGATGATATATAAAATTTTATAAACAATTTTTTTTTGTGACTAATCATGACTTGTCACAAATTGTTTACTTTTAGACGCCTTTAAAATATTGTCACAAAAAAGAAATATTTTGGCAGAAATTCAATCGCCTTACATAATTAAACTCAATTTGAACAAATTTTTACAATAAAATTTAACTACGATAGCAAAAGACTTGCTACATATACTTGCATTCTTCTCTCTTTCTTTTTATCTCTGAGTTCTCTCACCCTTATAATTCTCGTTTTTTGGTTCTCCCTCTATCTTCTTAGCTTACTTCTCTTACTAATTTTTTTTTATTTTTGCATAATTTTATTTAATTATCATGTTTAGAAGTTAGATTTGTGTTTCATAACTTTTTGTTTACAGAAATTAATTATTGAAGACCAAATACAAGAGGTGAAGAAAATCAAGATACAAGGAGGTGAACAAAATCAAAGAAATTTATGAAGAAATGTAATTGTTTCAAATATTACAATGTTATTTGAAGATCATTATGTAATTGTTGTAAATAATATAATTTCATTTGCTAAAATTTGTGTAATTTTTATCAATAATAAATTTTTTAATTTAATTCTTCTACTTTCATAATGTTGATTCTAATTGCTTTGATCATTAAAGAAAAATTCAATTAAAAATTGAACAAATTATAGTTTCATGAAATTATCATTAAAACATAGCATTATATATAACAATATACTTTTTGCGACTAATTTAAGTATGATCTCAAATATTTTAAGCCTGTCGTTGAAATAGTTGGTGGAAAAAAAGTAATTGAGACAAAGTAAAATTAAATTTTGTGACCATTTTTTTGTTTCTAGAAGTTGTTTTTTTGTGACCAACTTGCAAAATGATTGTAGATACTTTGCCTCGACATTTCTAATGTGAAAAAGTTTCGACCATAATTTTTGTATCACAAATTATTTTTAGTGACAAATTTGATACTTCTTGTAACGAATTTATTGGTCGCAAATGACCACAATTCTAATAGTGCGTCTAAAGTATGAAATCTTATTCAGACTTTTTCTGATTTTTACACATTTACATTTTAATAAAAAGTAAACTTTTATGAATTTTATTTAAATAAAAAAAGGTCTAAATGAGAAGTAAACATTACATTCCAAAAATATCTCCATAAAACATATGTACTTCCTAAACTATAAAATCTATTCCATTTTTTTGTTTTAATTTGTAAAGACATAAATATCAAATAATAATATTTGGGATGTTTTATCTATAAAAACAAACAAGATGCCACTTATATTTAGATATTAAAAAACAAATATAAGCATGCCATTTAGATATTCGTATTCGGATCTAGTCAGCCTTTAGAAAAATTCAGATCCATTTAAATTTCAGAAAAAATAAATAAATGTTACCTTAGTTGAGGATTCTTTTGACCTTTAGACTAGTATTTAGTAATTATAGCAAAAGGTAATTTTTTTAAAAAAATTTTGTGAGAGCAGCAGTTTGAATTCTCTTATGGAGAGTCAACAATATTTCCTCTTGAACTAAAAAAAAAAACAAATTCCTTTCCTAATTTAAAATTGGGTAGAAGTAAGCATCTTCCCGCTCGTTTATAAGCAGAGCAAATACGCCTCTAATTTGTATAAAAATAAAAATATGGGTTCTATCATAATAAACTTGATCTAGATGATGCAGTGGATGTCGAATATAAATATCAATCTATTTATGATTGTGAAATACAAATCAGTGGTTCAAAAAAAGATATGGTATTCAAAGTATTATATGATATGCAAATAGTCCTCAGATAGCGCTACTTAGACCCACCAAACTATTTATTAAATCCAACTTTAAAAGTAATTTTTAGTTATTAAAATTCTCCTAAGCAAATAACAATTTTAGAGCAAAAAACCATAATATTATTTAAATACACGCATAACTTTTTCAAACATACATGATACATTTAGTAATTTAATTTCACATTTTGAATTTTGAATTTTTGCTTCAAAATAAATAACCAAAAGTATTGTTTATGTTTGGTGTGGTATAAAATATTTGAACAATATGTTAGTTTTGAGTTAAATAAATCTAAACTTTTAGTAAGGCTATATTAGGCATTCAAGTTAGTTTGGTGAGTAAAGCTTAAGACTTTCAAAATTTAAGGGTGAGTTTATTAGTAAATGAGTTTAATGAGTAGTTTAGTGGGTTCAGATAGCTCACTCATATTATAAAAATTATAGAAATGATCCAAAAGTTTGATCAATTTACAGACATAATGCAACTTAGAATTTCATGTTATTTTAGATTAAAAAAAAAAGAAAGAAAGAATTTTGAACAAGATACTAGATACCTAGTCGTGTTGGCAGATAAATAGCCTACTAGAGGTTATCCTTATTTTGTGCCCTAAAAACATTCAATCAAATGAAATTTTTTGAATTTAATAATTTTTATTCAATATTTATTTTGAACTTACATTCTTAACTCCTATTTATAAAGTATGCGATTCATGTATTGAGCATAAGACGTCAATATAAGATGATATAAATAACAAGTTTTTGTAGATAAAAAATTGTCTGTAGTCATTAATAAAATGACATTTCATTATGTAAGGTTTTAACTTCTCTATGTCTATTGTCAGTAGTTTTCTATTAATCACTAAAGTGGAGACTTTGAGTGGAAAAATCAGTACGAATATGTGATGTACATATTTTACAAAACTACAGTAAATTATGATATGATTTAATAAATATCATTGATCATAATTCACACAAACTTTAATAAGCTTAATCAAATTTAATATTGAGTGAATAACAAACCTGCATTCATGTATTATGTCATTTATGTCGCTATAGAGTGAGATGGCTTCAAGATTAAGGATGGCTTCGGGCTAGGCCGGGTCTAGACTTAACCAAGCCCCAGCTTGGGTTTTTTTTGGTACGGTGAGCTAAGTTCTATCAAGCTGACCTAATTTTAATATATATAACTCACTTAAAAAACTAATTTCTAAGAGGAAAGTGCCCATGAGCTTATATTCTCATTTTATTATTGTATTTTTTCTAAATGAATTATTGGATTCTAGCAACCCACCACTCTTCTAACCAATAGTCGAGGCGGCCTATCATTCCCAACCATATGACTTCGCAAATCTCATCTTTTTCTGAGTAGAAATCCTACCTAATGACATGACTCAAAAATATTATTACTCTCAAGTATAAGGGTGTTTAGTTATAATATAATTCAATGAGCATAGGGTCGAACCGCAAGGAATTTAAAATCTAATAGTCAATGTATTAAACAAAGAAAATTAACTGAGGGAAAAGAAATCACTAGAAATCAATTTAAAAATATGTTAAGGTTACGAGATCCACTCTGAATATTCAAACTATGCTTTAAATACTCTCTCATTTTTATATTTTCCCTCACTTTTACCAATTAATTATTATGTCATTTAATTTTTAACTAATTATGTGTGTGGATAAATATGGAATCAAGTACCTAATGTGCCACAATTATATTAATGTGTCGACATTATGTTAAAATGTCATACAAATTCAAAGAAATTTATAAATTAATATGATATAAAAATAACTAGAAAAGAATAAAATAAACTTAAAACTCACTTTAAAAAGTAATTTATTTTATAATTTGAAACTTTGAGCTTCACCCTTCACCTCAGTTTAGTAAAATTAGTCACTTATATTAAAAGAAAACAAAACACTATTTTTATTTGACTAACTTTTGAAATATATTATAAGAAAATTGATTACACCATAAAACAAGAAAAGAAAAAAAAAGATTTTCTTAGCTTCACTCCACTCTCTCTCGGCTTCAGCTCTACTCGTGTACCCCGCTCGCTTGCATCCCCTTGCCTTTTATAGGCAAGGAATCCATTATCTTTTTTTATTTTATTATTATTATTTTATTTTTATAATATATATACACATTGAGAGGTATGATGGTCTGGTGTAGGGTTGGCAAAACTTTGGGTCGGGTCCGGGTATCGCAATGCCCGAGCTCGACTCGGATGCAATTTTTAAATGCCCGTGCTGGGTTTTTTAAGCTCGGCACCGGGCTGGGTTTTAATCTAGATACTCGGATTTTATAATTTTTAATATCATATGTATATATTTTTTATTTTTTGGTGATTTTATAAGTTTTAAATTTATTTTAATAAAATTTGACATGAAAATATAAATTTTAAGTATTTAAAACTTTATATATTTGTAATAAATGAGTCAAAAAATATAAATATTTAAAATAATATATATTTTATAATATTTTTTTAATAAAATCCAGGTTCCGAACCGAACTTTGAGTTTATAAAATGATGCCCAATACTGGTCCGGCTTCATGCATTACCCAGCCAACAACACTCGGCTGCAATTCGGGTCCAGACCGACCATGTGTTTTTACTACCCTTAGTCAGGTGGCAACATGGTTACTTGACCATCACGAGCAACCAAAGCATGGTTGCTCACCTTTTATTATTTTATTATTTTTTTAAATATTTATTAATTACATCTCTTTAATGATGCATTCTAAATTACTCCAACAGTTCTTCTTTACTCCTGCTTTCAATTCTAATTCTATCTTTATTCCCGAAAAATATTTACAAGATAAAAATTAACATATTGTGAATATTTTTTTAACATGAAAATTTATTAGGGGAGCATTCATATATGTAGGTGTATCTCTCACAATTGCACTTGGTTCGACCCGGGTAGGAAAAAAAAACTTATAATTTTCTAAAAATTACAAATAAACCCCATTCCTTGAATTTAAAAGCAACTTATAATAAAATTAGTGCATAAATAAAATAAAATAATGTCGTCATAATGAAGAAGTTATGGCCTCGCTCGGTCGACAGGGTAAACAAACGCAGACACTATCGCGTACCGCATATAGGAGTGAGCCGCCCCTCCCCTAAGCAGATATTAATCTGGAAACGTGATTAAAGATCTTTGACACTGGAAACAATCAGGTGGGGTACACACACCGTGGGCCAACCAACTGAGATATTTCGAAACAGCGTCGGCGATTTAAAAAATAGAAAATATCTTCACAAAAATAAACAATTAATTAATTGTGGTTCAAGCATCGCGTGCCGAGTGATGGGTCCCACGCCAGGCTGAGAGGTTTCCCATGTGCATGATTTGGGATTGGCGGATTTCTGGGCGCACAAGATCCGAGAGTGCGAGTTATTATACAGTGCGGCAGCCCTATTTTAGAAATCGTGATCTTTAATTTTTGGCCGCCGGCAATAAGTACAGGAGGCACAATCAAAATCATCAACGGAGACGCACATAGAGTGATTAGCTAGAGCCTGGATTTGTAATTATTTTTCCTTTGGTTAAAAATTATAATTAAACAAGGCCAAGCATTCCCCTCCTTCCTTCAATTCTACCGCTATGTATTTAATACATTCTTTTTGGATCTTGATTAAAAAGTTAATTATTTGTAGCATTTATTCAGCACTATTGAATTAATTCTACTTTTTGGATTGAATATAATTAAAAAAGGAAAAAAAAAATACAAAATGACTTGTTTGGAGTAGGAAAGCACGAACAGGCAACTGCATTAGTTGCTTATATGAAAGTTCTATTTGTGAGTGAGATGGCATTCAAGTCAGACTTGAACAAATGGAAAATCATTGATAATTTACTGGCGAGCAGAGGGAAAAATTATGCGCCTTCTCCATCGATAAAATATAAAAATTATTCACCATAATAACTTTGAGAAATTGTGCATGCTATAAACATATTTTACTCATCTTTTAGAAGGTAAATTCTTTCTTGACTAATTACTTCTGCATTTAAATTATTCTTCAAGCATAACATTGTTATTAATTTCTTTCCACTTTATGTGAGCGAGATTTTAATTTTAAACAAGTTATTTTAAATTAAAAGATTTTATTAGTTGAATTTGGTGCCACTAATAATTTAAAATAGGATGGGACTATTTGCATTCTAAATAATAATTTGAAGACTTTTTTTTTAACAAATATATTCTTTTATGAAATTACTAATAAGGGTATTATAACTTCAACTTAAAAAATAAAAATAATTTATGCACCCATTTATCACAAACCCCTAAATCTTTATTCACGAATTCATCATTAAAGTATTATGAAATCTCCAAAACAACATTGTATGTCTCACCAGTGCACAGATGATCAACAATCTAGTTCTTCTAGCGAATAGGCTTAATTTAGACTTTTAGTTACAATATCTCATAAATTCTGTTAGTAGATGAAAAAAATTAGACAAAATTAAAAATTAATTGAAAAGAAAAATAGATTCAAAGAAAAAAAAAAAACTAAACATCGATGAAATGACTAAATACTTGACATTTTTAAACTTTTAAGGAAAACTAAAAAATTTCAATTAGAACAATCATCCATTCATACACTTAAAAGTCACGAGTTAATTCTTGAAATCATAAAACGTAAGAGATCCTCTTTCTTCATATGTTATCTTCTAAGTTTGGTTTGAGAATATAAACTCAAGAGAAAGACAAAGGAAAGAGAAGAAATAAAAATGGGTGTTGTTAAAAAAATATCAAAAATTAATTTTTAGATTTAATATAGTGTCCATAATAAAAGATTGATTTTTAAATTTTACAAATGAATGTTCTGAGTAATTGATTGTTGTAAGTAGGTTTTAGAGTGCAAATAACTCAATCCTTTAAAATAATTTAAAATTGTTTTTGATATGAT
>NW_006261964.1:16983956-16984917 GCF_000493195.1 Citrus x clementina
CCACCCATTGGACTTAAATTATGACTCCGCGAATAATTTTAAAAAAAATAAAATAAAAACTTCAATTCATATAATCAATCGGTATTCAATCGGCGGGTTAGCGTCAGTTCAAGCATAAAGATTTCAAACCAAAACAATAAAACATCATGTTAGGTGATCGCTAAGCAACCAATTGACATTAGCTTTGTCCAAGAAAAGTGCGGTCTATCTGAAATTTGTCTCGTTGCTAAAGTACGTAAACTTTTATGTTCTGTTTGATCCCCTTAATTTTATATGCTCTTGTTGACCAAGTGACATCTTCCAAAAGAAAATAACCCTCTAATTGGTATGGTGAGAACTTTGTCAAGAATCTCAAGTCCACATTATAATTTTTTTTAGGAATATAAACATATTTACATAAACAAAGATATTCCATCAAGTAATAACCTCATCCACCATATGTTGAGCAATTGGATATGTGACGAAATTTTGTAATTTTTTGTAACTAGTAGTAGTATTGTTAATATGGATGTATCTCAAGCCTTCATGGATGGCAATTAAAAGGTATAAGAAAAAACGACAGTGGGACTCTCATAATTTGGTGAAATGGTTACAAACATTTTCTTTTATTTTAAAAATGGTAACATGCACATTTTTTTAGATAATTGTGTCATGATGAAATAAAATTAAGTCACTATAGTTAAAGGGTATAATTATCCTAAAAGAAGTTTACATGATAATTTTTAAATCACGGGCGTGATTTAGAAAGTCCCTGTTAAAGGCTTAAAAATAATTTTGCAGCAAAAATATTTAGATTGCAATTCTCATACAATATATAAAATTACCATAATCTATAAATTATATCTTTGCTTTTTCGTAGAAGTAACTTAAACCCTCAAATCACGATCTATCGGCACCAATCTTATTAGATCACAATCCGTCACCAACGATATTTTAAATTATGACTCAAGTTTGATTTACA
>NW_006261964.1:16985259-16986850 GCF_000493195.1 Citrus x clementina
TCCCACCAAATACTATATTAGGCTCTAACCAAATAACTAGTTATCATGCTTATTAATCCAATAGTGGTGCAATCAATTAAATGAGCCAACCTAGGGATCATATGGGTATATACAATAGTGACTACAATAATTAGACTTGTAATTAAACTAGTTTGATTATTTAATTCCAAATCTACTCTACTAAAAGATTGAACATGATCTCCATAATTGTATGTTATCTAGGATAATGTTATCGAATAATAATTCGACCTATGCCACATTAATTTCTTTACTGAACAATCATTTGTACCACATCGATAATTAAACTCATATCTCAACATTCTAATCAATTTAATTACTTCTTGTTCTTTGACACTTACTAGTTTCCTCTAATAATTATTTTTAACATACTAATTATATTAACACACTCTGGTCAGAAAATTATATAATAAACTACTGAAAACATGTCAAGAGATGTGTTGTACAAATTTTATAGTGTTAATCTATGATCTCACTGCTCATAGTTGCTTCCACCAAGATACCGAATAATCTTGACTACAAATATATACCGCACTCATTGATAACTCAAATAAAATAACAATCACAAACATTAAATTATAATTAACTCAAGATTGATATTGCAATAAAATCAATGCTAATGAGATTTAATGAGTTTGACAGTCATTTCAAGATTAATTAAATCTCATATGTGATTCAGTTCAATGTAATCAAACTACGTAAATAAATTCACACATGATTAAGACAAATCATTTAATGAATTTATTATAGTCTAAATATAAATAGAACGTCCAGCTCTATTTATCAACTACGAACTTAATTTATTTAATTATAAAATAATTCATATTTATGTCTTCTGTGAATCCATATGATGATCATATAAATACATATAATACGATTAAACGAACTTTATTCAAAATATTTATGTAATTAAGGTGTTTAAAAAATGTTTCAAATATTTTATTAATCAGAAATTATATTCATTACTAATAAGTAAATCAATATATTTTAAAGAGCACATGATACGAACATCTATTTCGCTAGAATACGGGCTTGACATCCCTTTGCCCTTGATATAATCAATGGGATACATTTGATGGGTAGACACGAATTCAAACTAAAACATCATTTTGAGTGATCTCTAAGCAAATATTTACCTAATATTTAATTTAGCCATTGAGACACCCCTTTAGCTTTATAAACTAGCAACGAAACTCAAATTTGTGTCATAACAATTCACAGTTGATAAAGGCCATAAGCCCGATAGCGTAAGCGACAGGTGTTTTGGCGAGGGCTGTGATTTTCGTCCTTCAGGTGGAAGAAAAGATAAAATAAGAAAGAAAACATAAAAATTAATCTAAATAGCATACGCTCATTTTATCCTTGAATGTTAAACATTTAAAAGGATCAATTAAAATTTATATTTTTTAATTTAATTAATTTATTATTTTATAACTTATATCTAATTTTTAGGTATTTTACATTTTGAGTAGTAAAAATTAAAATTTTTGGGGATTTTTTATTTTGAATGGAGAAAGTGAATTATTATATCCTAACAAGTATCTCTCTGATTCAGAAACGATTTTATTTTTTC
>NW_006261964.1:16989153-17058470 GCF_000493195.1 Citrus x clementina
AATAAGCTATGACTAAATAATATTAAATAAAATAAAATAAATATTATTAAAATAATATTAATTTTTTGAGACTCATTACTGATTATTTCATTTTATTTAACATTATTTAGTTTCATGAAGGAATAAATATAATAATAAGCCTATGACTATATAACATTAAATAAAATCAAATAAATAATATTAAAAAATATTTATTTTTAATAAAATAAATAGTATTAAAAATTTATCCTTTTGAATAAAATAAATAATATTAATTAAAAAATAAATAAATAAATAGTTTTTTAAAAATAAATAATATTTTTAAGACTCACAACCGATTATTTATTTTATTTAATATTATTTAGTTTTTTAAAGAATAAATATAATAATAAGTCTATAACTAAATAATATTAAATAAAAATAAATAAATAATATAAGTAATATTAAATAAAAATAATAATTAAGATTAAAAATTATATTTATTTTTTAATGCTCACTACTAATTATTTTATTTTATTTAAAATGTTTTAGTTTTTTTGAAAGATTAAATATAACAATAAGCCTGCAACTAAATAATATTAAATGAAATGAGAATAAATAATTTTAAATAATATCTTTTTAATAAATAAATTATATTAAAAATTAATTTTTGAAATAAAATATATAACATTAAAATAAATTTTATTTTTTAAGACTCACTACTAATTAAACAACATAAAATTTTAAACAATTTGGACTTACGTGTTAAAAATTTTAATTCTTAGTTTTTTTGAGTTTTTGATAAATAGCAGGGAGTATAATGTTAATATTCAAATAAACGAATCTCGACCCTTAAATCTATTTTTTCACTGAATCCAATGATCAAGAATTGAAATCACAAAAAAATAACATCAGGTGCTATCTTACAATTGTTGTAAGGTAGTTGAGTCCTTTAATCCATTACCTTTCTAATGGTAAAAAAAATAAAAAAAATATTAAAAAAAAAAGCGTAACACATGAATTTTCCCAAAAAAAATCATCTATGGTAAGACTGTTCTCTTTCAAAGACACTTTAGTTACAAAATTCTAAAGCAATCCAGTGTATACGTGGCAGCATGATTGCACAATTTGCCCTCAAAGAGAGACGAGGGTTGGTATAAAACGTACTGCAATTTCTATAATTCTATAATTGTGTGGCAAAAGATCAAAAAGGGTTGGTATGATTGAAAATGGACCAAAATGCCCCTCAACAACCCCCACACAACCGCCAATTTCTATTTATTTATTTATTTCTTCGGAGCAGCACCAACTTTTTGAGATAAAATGGAAAGTAAAGCTAAATGTTCTCACCAATATTTCCTAACGCTACCAACTTCAACAAGATCGACACGGTGAATGGTGACCACATTATCCGCTCATCTTAAGCCATCACAGTGAAAGGATTTCTCTATCGAAGCAGCGAAAAGTTATTTGTCGCAATCATTTGGAGAAGTAGCTTCTAATGCTTTATTTAAATTTTGTAAGATAAAAAAAAACTAATATATATATATATATATATATGAAAAAAATTTTAATTTGTGTTTAGAAGTTGGGATTAAAGTTCGGGACGAATTTACAGTACCATAAATCAACTTTGACAATATAGTAAATTTATCCTAAATTTTAATCTTGGATTCTAATTCTAGACCTAATAAGTGCTCATATGTATGTATGTGTGTGTAGTAATTTTTTTGTTCGGAATCTTAAAGTGTAGGAAAATTTCAAAAAATTTTTAAAACCATGGAGTTTAAGAGAATCAAAACGTAAAACACTTAAACTGTATGGTTTATGCATTTTTCTGAACTTTTCCATATTTTAAAATTTCATATTGGAACATTTATAATGATATCCTCACTTTAACAAAATGAAAATGTACTAATAGATAAAAAAAACATAGTATCTAATGTATTAAAATCTATTTTTTTTTTTAATTTTAATGTTTATCCTTACTTCTTCACTAGAGAATGACTATATATATATATAAGCAAATTAATATTAATTGACCCGATAACTAATTTTATATTGTTATTGAAATATTAGCTAAGCAACTGAAGAGGGGGTGAATTGAATTTCTAAAAATTATGAAGTAATTAAATCAAAATTCAATGTAAATATCCAATGAAATTAAGCAAATAACAAACAAATAAATATCAACTATCAAAATGTAAAGAGAGAAGGGAAAGAGAATCAAATACGAGATTTTTATGTGGTTTGGCAAACTCCACTTACGTCCATACCTCAAAGCTCACCGGGTTTGAATATTTCACTATCTAAGCCTTAAATACTAAGGTTTCAAAATGTTTACAATTGACTTTTAAGGTGTTAATAAACTTTTACAACCAGAGGTTATCCCAAACCTTTTAATCCGAGCGTTTTCCACGCTCTCAGACACTCAATTTAATGTTAGAGTGAAAATTACACAAATTTATCTTCACATAATGTATGTATTTACAGATAAAAGCCCAAAGTGTGATTTAATGAAATTTTAATAAGTTTAAGCACAAAAAGGATTGAATACACAACAACATGCTCATTGATGATTGTAGAATCCATTGTAATTTGAATTTAATTGAGCATTTTTATAGTTGGAGATGCAAAATAGTCGTTGTTGACTTTTTGGGCATAATCGAATCACTGTTAATGTTGTCGAATTACTGTTTTGACTTTGTGCAAGTAACCGTTATGCTAAAATTTGAATAGTCAGTTTACTGTTTTCTAGTAATCGGTTTGCCGATTAATTTCAGTAACTAATCTGCTCGAAGTCGACTTACCGCTTGGAGTTGTATTTATAAACAAAAGCCCAAAGTGTGATTTAATGAAAACTTAACAAGTTTGAAGCACAAAAAGGATTGAATACACAACAACATGCTCATTGATGATTGTAGAATCCATTGTCATTTGAATTTAATTGAGCCTTTTAATAGTTGGAGATGCAAAATAGCCGTTGTTGACTTTTTGGGCATAATAGAATCACTGTTAACTGTTGTCGAATTACTGTTTTGACTTTGTGCAAGTAACCGTTATACTAAAATTTGAATAGTCAGTTTACTGTTTTCTAGTAATCGGTTTGTTGATTAATTTCAGTAACTAATCTGCTCGAAGTCAACTTACTGTTTGGAGTTGTTAGTATGCCGTTTAATTTTAGAAACCTGAAAGAAATTATGGCTACCCCTTTGTGCTAAATGGTTCACCATTTTTTGTTAAATTGCTCTTTGGAATTTGTCAATTAACCGTTTTTCAATAAATAGTTCACCATTATCTTCCAGAATCAAAATTTAAATGTGATCTTTATAAAATCAATTTACCGTTTCAGGATTAACAATTATCTGTTTTTGTCTAGATTTTTAAACTTGTTGAAAAACTTCATACGGCCTAAAAATTAAACAATTTTAAAGACTCCAACATTCTTAATCTAATTTGTTATCATCAAAACTAATATCATGAAAATACGTATGTTAATAGTTATGTATTTTGTTCCATAATCACAACAATTTTTATATGATGATCTTTTATACATTGGCATTAACAATGTGAAAATATGTTAAGACATCTTATTTGATTGAAGTTAAATATAAATTTGCACATAATTACAATTTTAACATATATATTGTCGGTGGTAAAATGAAAGAAGAAGTATTAAGGGCATGACACGTGGGGAATATGACTAATAAGTTTTAAAGCCCTTTAAAGGATGAATGGGAAGTTGAAGAAGTAAGGGCAGAATGGAAAGATCTCGAAAAACAAGCATCAACCATCCAAATCATTTGAGAATAACAGGAAATGCCTCCTATTGTATATCCAAGTCCCCACATGTTAATACAAGACCACAAAATAGTGACAGCCTCGCCAACAACATAGTAACATGTCATCATGTTCCGGTCCCCACTTGGGTTATCTTTAAAATATCTCCTTGCATGCCACGAAAATCAGATTTGAGAGAGGGAGACCATAGGCATAACAACCTGCATAATCTCTAGTGAAATCAGGTGCACCTTAAACCAATTGGTTCATTTGAAATTGGCTAATTAGAGTTGAGGACACACTGCCATCAAAAACTATCTCACAGAGGACAGTTATCCAACCCAGGCAAGCTCAAGAGCCTCAACAAGAAAGGCCAATTTTAACCCTAAAATCCTACTTGAGGAAGAAAACAACCAATAATGACTGGCTACATATCCAAAAGGACACAAAGTTCACTCATTTCACAAAACACTCAATTTTTCTTCTATTTTAGGATTTCTTAGACACCCTTCACCTCCTTTAACCTCCTACTAACTTGACCATCAGAGTGCTATCACTGGGCATCGTTGTCGTTGCCTCTAACAGCTATTCCATATGATCTCAAGTTTGTCTTAACTGCAATCTTCCCCCAAAAGACTATTTCTAGGTAAGTCTTTCTCCATCACTACCAAAAAACCACCTTCTCCAAAGAAACTCTCATAGTGTTTTAGGTTGAACCAAAATTAGATCAAACCATATATATATCCTAAACTTTGTTAGAGTTTGTAAAAGTTATTTAATCATATGCTTTAATAGTATGCTTTAATAGTATAATGTTGGGAAGGCTATTAAACTATTAAACCATGACTTAATAAATTTCTCAAACTTTAATAAAGTCTAAGATTGTAAATACGATCAGGGGTAGCTTTAGGTATAGGCGGCGAACAAGGCAGTTGCCTAAGGCTCCATATTTTGGGAAAGCCTCATTTTTTTTTAGTGTTTCCTTGATAATTTTCTAATTAATAAAGATCTCACCCCCCCCCCTTTTAAATACATGTTTTACAAAATTAGAAAGACTATTAGACATCTATTTAATTATCAGTTATCCTACAATTAAAAATTATATTTTTATGAATAACAGACATTTGGTAACCTTTAATGTTAAAAAGATATAATTAATACTATTATTTGACCATTAGTTCATTGATTATTAGTATTTCCAAGAAAAAAATTAAATTATATACCCTTTCAATTCCCTAAAAAAATTTAATTGTTTAACAATAGAATTTTTTTACTTCTATTATTTATTTTAATTTCTATTAAAATTATTGTAATCTCAAAAATTATTTGAGATCAATAGATGAAAAAATTTCTTACTCTCTCCTTTACAAAAAAAAAATTATATTCATTGGTTCATTTAAAAAAATTAATTTATTAAAATATAAAGTTCATTTCTATTATCTCATCGTCAATTCATCATTTTAACTTTTTATATTCTATCATTTTAAGTATTCTATCTAAAAACATTATTGTTCTTATTTATTTATTTGTTTATTTTGTAGTGTTTTTAATGGAATGAAAAAGTTGTCTTCTGGACTTTTTTTTTAGATTTTATTTTTGAAAATTTTTGATCTTTTTAATTATTGTTGAAATTTAAGAATTAAAATGGAATAAAGTTTGAGCCCTTGTACATAGGGATGACAAAAATCCCCATGGGGACGGGTACCATCGGGAATTTTCCCCATTCGGGGAGGGTACGGGGATAATTTTATACCCAATTTTTTATTCGGGGAGGGGACGGGGATGAGGTGGAATCCCCATCCCCTACCCATTTCCCCATTTTAATTTTTAATTTTATTTTTATTTTTAAAATTACTAATAAATAAATAACAAAATTATAAATATTGTTAAAAATAATAAATATCAAAATATTTATATTATTAAATGCTAATAGGTATCCTATATTAGCTCGAATTGCTACAGATATTTTGGCAATTTCAATTACAACAGTTGCTTCTGAATCAGCTTTTAGCACCGGTGGTAGAGTTGTGAGCCCACACCGTAACAAACTTCATCGAAGCACATTGGAGGCCTTAATGTACTGTCAAAGTTGGTTACGAGCTTACAATAACAGTATGAGTTTATTTTACATTGTGATTATATTATACAGTTATTAATATTTGCACTTATAAGTTACTTTACTTATATTATTTTCATTGTTTTATAATTATTTTAATAATTTATATTTTGAATGTGACTTTGTAATGGATCAATATTAATGTAAGATATATTTTGAACTTTATTTTTATCTGAATTTTTTATTTTAATATGATTAATTTAAAATCGAAAATAAAAATAATATATTAGACTATTAGTTTTTCGGGGACCGGGAATCCTCGGGGATCCCCTGTTATTATTCGGGGGAATGAGGATTCTCTCAAGTAATTCTGACGGGGACGGGGACATATGCAAAATATCGGGGATGGGTATGGGGAGATTGGTCCCCTCCCCTCCCCTCCCCATTGCCATCCCTAATTTTAGGGGAATATCCCCTATAATAAAACGTGGGGAGTAGATACGTTGTGGCAGCGCAGCTGCCCCAAATGGAAGCTTAATCTCTAGAATTTACTGCTCCAGATAAGATTGCGGTCCAGACTTACCGATACTATTGAGGAATTGTGATATATAGTCCTATTAATTTGTCAAATTAGCTCCTACTGTTTGATTTATTTTATTTATTTTTAGAATTACTTTTATTGTATTTCTTTACCTGTGTTATTAAAAAATAAGTTTTATAATGTCGTCTTCATCATCAGGTTTCATTTGAGGCCTTTGGCCTTCTCACACTGTTTCTTCTTCATCATCAAACAAGATCCTTGTTACCCATATCGACCATATTGGAAAAGAGAAATTAAAAGACTATCTTGAGAGAAAAAATGATTGAAAAAGAACAAAAATATATATATTAAGTAATAATCCTTTCTTGCTTGCTTGGTGCATTGGTAGGCAAAGAAATTGCAGTGAATTTAATAGGTTCGACTTTTGAGAATGATAAAGAGAAACAAAATGCAAAATAAAATAATAGATTGTCTTTGGATGAAAAAGACCTCTTTACACTAAATCAAATGATCAACAAGACAACAACTAAGAGACTCTTTTCTTTGACACTCTTGAGTCAGAATTTAAAAGTAGTGACGAACACTAAAATACGAATGGTATATCTTTGAAATCAATATTGAATAAGGAGAAAAAAAAAAATAACGAAGTAGATGAATAAGGGTAATTTTGAAAATAATCAAGTTAATTTGATAGTGGGGATTGACGAGATGTGTTCGGGAGTCAAGACCACAAGATTCTTCAACTCGTTTCTCTAACCCAATGACTCTTGTTAAATGTCTTCTCAAATATTAGCACGAGAAGACATTATTTAGATTTCTTATCAGACTAAAGTGTATTATAGTTATAGGATCTATGATACAAACTCTTAAAATTATTAAAATTATTAATTTTATTTTCTTAATTTTATGTTATGGGTTAATTTTGAATTAGTTAAAAATATTTGCAGTTCTTTTATGGAACTATATGTAAATAGTGTAAAAACTTGTTTAGTGTTATTTATTTTTATATTGTAATCTTAACAATCTAATTTACAAAGCTTGATGTCATTCAATAAAAATAAATAACACTAAACAAATTTTTATACTATTTACATTTATATAAAGCTCGATGTCATTCAATAAAAAAATATCATGAGTATTATTATTTTTGTAAGCTAAAGTTATATTTAAGAGTTTATTAGTTTATCAAATAACCAATATTTATTTGGAGGTCTTTTCTCAAATTAAACGCATTTGACATCTAATTTTTCTATTTCATTTGATATTTCTTTATAATGTTTAGTGTTCATATCAATCTACTTACAACAAACTCAAATGTGGTTATCCATGACACCCACTTATTTTACATGCTACTATTCCTTTAAATTGGGTAACTACTTTTAGGTTGTCATAAATAAGTTACATATAATGCAACTTAGTAGCTGCCCTAGATGTGTCGATCATATTAGTGAGCCATTTTTTTATTTAAAGAGATAAACTGTGCCTTTAATTGAAATATTTAAAGAAATCAGGGATATCGGATGTTATTTTACTGCAAAAATGAACAAATAAGTCAATAGAAGGACAGGTAATAAAAGGAAAGGGCAGCGATCAGCCGATCGCCACCAAACACCAATTGAAAAGGGTAAAATAGTAATTTGGAAGGAAAATCGGAGTCTTTTTAAACCCCCCAAATTCTCAACATCAACTTGCCCCGCTGCCTACCACCTTTCTTCACTCATTTATTCTCTTTTTCTGTCTAAATCCATTTTCATTTTCCCTTTTTTTCGTTTTCAGTGAATCCAGAAAACGGAAAAAAAGAAAAAATGGATCCAGTGAACGAGTGGGGCAACTCATCTCTTGAAACCGTGGACCCAGAAATTCACGACCTGATCGAGAAAGAGAAGCGCCGACAATGCCGCGGCATCGAGCTCATCGCCTCCGAGAACTTCACCTCCTTCGCCGTTATCGAAGCCCTCGGCAGCGCCCTCACCAACAAATACTCAGAGGGAATGCCCGGCAACCGTTACTACGGAGGCAACGAATTCATCGACGAGATCGAGAATCTCTGCCGGTCGAGAGCTTTACAAACTTTCCATTTGGACCCCACCCAGTGGGGTGTCAACGTTCAGCCTTACTCCGGCTCGCCGGCCAACTTCGCCGCTTACACGGCGGTGCTCGAGCCTCATGACCGTATCATGGGGCTGGACTTGCCGTCCGGAGGGCATTTGACTCATGGGTATTACACTTCTGGCGGGAAAAAGATATCGGCGACTTCGATTTACTTCGAGAGCTTGCCGTACAAGGTGAATTCGAGTACTGGGTATATTGATTACGATAAGTTGGAGGAGAAGGCGTTGGATTTTAGGCCGAAGTTGATCATTTGCGGTGGGAGTGCGTATCCGAGGGACTGGGATTATGCTAGATTCAGAGCTGTTGCTGATAAGTGTGGTGCCCTTTTGCTCTGTGATATGGCTCATATCAGTGGCCTTGTTGCTGCTCAGGTATCTCATCTTCTCAGATCTGCATTTGCTATTTTAACTCACTGGCAAGTTGGATAATTATAAATTGGTTTTCTTTTTTCTGATTGTATTGACGTTTGGATCTTGCTTTTAACTTATGCTTTGATCTTGTAAACAGCATGCGAGCTAGCTTAGTTAGTAATATTTAAGTTGAATTAAGAGATCTGGGATCAAATCTCAAACATGGCACACATGAGTAGAGAGTAGTTTTAATTTACTATACATGCTATGGTTAAATAATTTTTTTTTTTAAAGAAAGAAAATTCTATGCAGGTTTTGTAATGGATCTAGGAGATGTGAAATCTGTAATGTATTGGATGATTGAAACTCATTTGTTTTGGTGGGATCATGGGGTGGATTTTGTTTCGTTTTAATTAAATATGAATGAGATCTAATACTATTTTAAGTAGAGTTTGGTTGGATTTAGCTGTTGGTGAAATTTCAGATCTATTGATAGGATGGTATAAGAAATTATTTGTCCTCTAATATTGAGTAAGAACTATTATGCCGACACCAAACCCCGTAAGTTTGGCTTTGATTATAAAATATTTCCTACAATTTCAATCTTAGCTTGAAAGCTAGTTTATTGTCATGTGTGCAAGTCCAGCTACAATCCTGTGATAAGTTCAATGTTGAATTAATTGCGTCTTTGGGTTCTTGCAGCTAGTGGTGTTGTAGTATTTTTCATATAATAAAATTTTCTTAGATTGTATTTTGTGTTTGGTGTAATGTATGTACTTTTTGCTTGTAGGAAGCTGCAAACCCCTTTGAGTACTGTCACATAGTCACAACCACTACTCACAAGAGCTTGCGGGGTCCTAGGGCTGGTATGATCTTCTACCGGAAGGGTCCTAAACCACCCAAGAAGGGCCAACCAGAGGGTGCGGTTTATGACTTTGAAGACAAGATCAACTTTGCTGTCTTCCCATCCCTTCAAGGTGGTCCTCACAACCACCAGATTGGTGCTCTAGCTGTTGCCCTGAAACAGGCCTCGACCCCTGCATTCAAGGCCTATGCGAAACAAGTCAAGGCCAATGCAGTTGCACTTGGGAACTACCTGACGGGCAAGGGATACAGCCTTGTCACTGGTGGAACTGAGAACCACCTTGTTCTCTGGGATCTACGCCCTCTTGGATTGACTGGTAAATGATTTGCATTTTACTTGTTTGAGGAAGTTAGTACTTTACATGTTTTGATAGATGCAGTTTTAACTCTGATGTAGTGAATGCTCTTCTACAGGCAATAAGGTTGAGAAGCTCTGTGACCTTTGCAACATTACTGTGAACAAGAATGCTGTGTTTGGTGACAGCAGTGCCTTGGCCCCTGGAGGAGTAAGAATCGGTAAGAATTACTATCTGAATTGATGTCATTGTTATGGTTATTCTTCATTGATCAACTGTTGAGGTCTTTGTTTGCAAACACGAAGCTTCTAATTCTGACCGAATTAGACTCTACTTGCTTGTCACACATTGCCATCTTAGCATAATACGATTCATGATGCTCAACAAAACCCTAGTTTGTTTGGGACGATTCAATGATGGGAGTTTCTGTGAACAGGTACTCCTGCCATGACTTCCAGAGGTTTGTTGGAGAAGGACTTCGAGCAAATTGGAGAGTTTCTTCACCGCGCTGTGACCCTCACGTTGGAAATTCAAAAGGAGTATGGAAAGCTCTTGAAGGACTTCAACAAGGGTCTGGTGAACAACAAGGACATCGAGGCCCTCAAGGCTGATGTTGAGAAGTTCGCCAGCTCATTTGACATGCCCGGCTTTAAAATGTCCGAGATGAAGTACAAGGATTAGGTCTCAAAGTATCATCATTATTGTTACTGTGTTGTTAGCAACTCTTTAGTGTTGAAAAACAGAAAGAGAAGAAAAAAAATTGCATGCATCTTTGCCTTTTGTTGTCCTAGGTTTAAACGCTTTCGTTTTAATTTTTTTTTTTTTTAATTGGTACCCACCATATTGTGAAAGCGAGATCCGTTTCTCTTTGGTCAAATGATGATTGTTCATCTACAAATAAAACAACAAATTTATGTATTTTATTTCTTATAATGGGCAAAAGAAATCTACCAAAATTATCAAACATTTCTCCCTCTGTTGCGGTACTTTTGTGCAAGTAGTATGGTCGTGGCAAATTTTTGGGACACTTGTTAATATTCTGTCAGCGATGATCGCGTGAATGCCACGTATATATAAATATAAGGGTAAATTTTCAATTATTTTTTCGTGAATTTATTATCATAGAATTATTTTTATTTTTTAAAGTCTCAAATTAGCTTTATTTTTATTCAAAAGATGAGAGAAAAATAAAGGTAAGTTGATAAATTCTTCTATCTTAACAAAAATAGAAAGTAAATTGAAATTTTTTAGAAGATATGAATTGATTCTTCTTAACAAAAATAAGAAGTAAATTAAATTTTAAAAAATAATTTAAATATAATTAAATTACGATGAGGTATTTCAGAATCTAACTCTAAATACAATGCCTGCGGATGGGCCGTTTTCGGTTCAACTACATCTCGTTGTATTCGAAATCCACCGGAGGAGACATGTATCATAGGGCTGAAATTAGCGATATTTTGTCGATGGTGATACCGCGTGTAGAGTGCTCTAGACTTTTATTTTGATTGTAGTTTCTTCACCGCACTGTAAAGTACAATGAATTGGTCGATTGGTGTAATTTGTGTTTGCTTTAATGAAATTTTAGTGTTTACCAAAAAAAAAAAAAAAACACACACACACACACAACCACTCAAAGTTATATATATGACACAATAAAAAATTTGTCAAGAATATAATGGTAGCTAGTAGAGATGGCCAATGGGCCTGAAGGCACGTGGCACTGCACGACACGCACGTGGGCTGGACCAGACTTAGAATTTTAGACACACGGACCTTAAAAGTACGGTACGATGAAAAAATCTGCAATAAGCACGTTTTATTTTTTAATTAAAGTAAATTTAAAATTTTATGATTTTACAAATAATTTGAAATTGAATTTTTTAAATTCATTTAATTCCTAGTTTAAAAAATACTATAATTGATTTATATTTATTAAATAAATAATTGATATCATGATTTTAATGAATACAATTATAAATATCATGATTTTATAAATATACATTAATATTATTGTGAACTATGATCTATGACTCTGTAATTTCAAGTTAACAATTAACCCTTAAGAAAGAATTATTATTATTGTTGTTGTTGTTAAGTATTAGAAAATTCTAATACTATAAAGTCAAACTTAATAATTAATATTACATTTTCTTACTATTATTAGTTTATTATTATTGAATATGGACTTGAGTTTTGAATTTTCAATTATATTAAATTTAAATAAAGGCATAGACTTAAGAAAAATACATAAACAAAAAGTACGTCAACAACTTAGTATGCGCTCTTAAAAAATTTTAAAAGAAGTTAAGTGAACTTTTTTTCCTAAGCACAACACATGTGAGCACGTCATGAATAGGCACGGCACATGTGCTAGGCCAGGCCTAAGTAAAAAAATTTAGGCACAGCATTGTACGGCACAGGCACGAGTACGCACGAGCCTTACTTTGGTGCCGGCACAAGCACGCATGGGCCTTGTTTTGGTATCGGCACGGCCCATTAGCCATCTCTAGTAGCTAGATGCGGAGACCCATAATAGATTGATACGTACATTATGAACTGTTTCGCAATAAAATTACTTGTTGCTGAAGTCCGATTAAAGTGCTCGCCTTCATGCATAAGGTTACACCCTTAATTGATTAGTTCTTATTGTCATAAGTCCATAACAAATTCTTCTATCACAATTTGGGGAATAATGATGTTTGTACTAAGATGAGTGCGGAATTAACTTTTTATTCTGTAATAACTTCTTTTTTATCTTTCAGTAATAGGACTAGGCCCGGTTGCAGAAGCTGCAACTAACAGCCTCGGCATTTTCACCTTGCATGAACAGCTGTCTTGGCCTGGTTGCATCAGCACCAACACGCGTGGAGGATTCCCATTGGTTATGTTACTTGCAGAAGCCGTAACATAACAAGAAGATCCTTTGCAATAATGTGCTTACTTTTTTACACTTATCACTACTGCAATTTGGCTGAAAGGTTGAGAATTGGAGAAGTAAAACATTTAGGCTGCCTTTTGGCACGCAAAATTAAATTGAATTGAATTAACTTGTATTGAATTAGATTAAATTATACAATATTATATTATGTTTAGTACAATGTTAAATCATATTTAAATACAAAAAATATTTATAAATGTTTACGAGTAATAATTAAAATTGATTTAAAATTAATAAGAACATTAAATGTATAGTGAATTAGTTATTGGATAGTCATAATTATAAAATCAAAATGTTAGCAAATAATATATATAAAGTCAATTAGTCACTTGTATTATTAATTTTCATAATTATTTTTAATATTCCGTTAGTGATTATTAATTTTAATACAATCAATTATTGTAATAAATTATTAAATAGTTAATTTTATTGGAGTAAAATTACCAATTCAATTAGACTATAAAAGTAAAATAAGAAATAAATTTCAGGTAAATCATGAATAGATAAATTAATTAATTAAATTTTAAGTGATAAATAAAAAAAATGGTGTTATGTATGAAAGAAATATTGCAAATGAATAAGTTTTTTCTCTTATTCTAATCCAATCTAAACCCACTTATAAATGGAGATTATTAATCCCATGATTTAATGACTAAATTTAAATTTAAATTTAGTCCTCCCTAATCCAATCCAAGCAAAATTGCCAAACGATAGAATACTTAAGCCCAAAACTAATCTAATCTCATAAGCCAAAAACTAATCTAATCTCACACTTAATCCTCACTCTCAAACATAACCTTATGCAACAAACGAATTTATTAAAAAACTAACATAAATATCATCAGAAAACCACTATTATTTTTATAAGGGAAATTATTAGTCATATACTCTTAAATACACCAGTATCAAACGTGCTACAACACTTTTCAAGTGTATCACTCGTATACTCTAAGTTGACAAAACACTTCTGCCGTCCACCAATCCGTTAACTGCCGTTTGTGAGCGCTGACATCATAAGGGTAATATAGTCTTTTAAAAAAAATGACATGTCATCCCATTTACCTAATAAATAACGTCATGTCATATAATATATTTTGATAAAAAAGACATGTCATCCCATTTATCGGATAATTATTAATAATTGCTAAAAAAAAGTTACTTTACAACTAAATCTACTCCTCCAAAATTTAACCTAAATTATTGAAGATCTACTCCTCCAAGCTCCAACTTGAATTTTTTATGGTATAATATGTATAATTGTAAATAATATGTTATTAATAATTTTTTATGGTATAAGATGTATATTTTTTTAATAAAAAAATGTATTGTTAATAACAAAAAAAAAATTGTGTATTAAAAATTTACATTAATTTTCAAAACAAATTTATTTTTTTACCTCATTTTGAGTTTAAAGGATAAAATAATCATTTTGCTCAAATTCTGTTAAGTTCTTAACGGTGGTAAACGAAAAGGTGGACGCCAAAACTCTTTTGTCAACTTAGGGTATACAAGTGATATAAGCGAAAAATATTATAGTACGTTTGATACTGGTGTCATTTAAAGCTATATGGCTGATAATTTCCTTTTTTATAAATTCAAAAATAATCCAAGGTAAATAATTAAAAACTAACATAACATAAGCATTTTTTTAATTATAAACTAATGACAACTCAATTTTTTTTTCATCCATGCGAGTAGAGTTCGAACCGTGAACCCTTATTTCTATTCAAGAAAACTTTTAAACTAGACTAACTTACACCCTCCACAACCATGTCATAAATACTTCACACTATAAATAACCTACAATTGTTTCATGACAAACAAACTAATAATTAGCATACACTCACTTGAGAACTAAGGACAAAAGTAAAATTTTTTATGGCTTTTGCATTTGTCCTTATACCTTAGAATCAAATTTCAGAAAGCAACGGCTTGATCATTTAAAGGGCAACCTAAAGAAAGGAAAAGGAAAGAGGAAACTTAATCAATAAAAATATTTTTTATGAATTGATTTGTTATGAAAATCATCCTCAATTCTGCAGCTATGGGTTAGCCGTTAGCAAGTCACCGTTAGGAGAAGGCTGGGATAATAATCTCAGGATACAAGTTATTGGTAACAGACTGCATCTTGACACATGACGCTATACACTAACCATACTTGCTAATCAAATATCTCCTGGGCTTCAATTATACTGTGCTGACTGAAAAAAAAAAAAGAGAGAGAGAGAGAGAGCGAGACAAATTAGTCTATGAGATTAAATCATAAGATAATGTTCGATGAGAGGTTGCAACAAGTATGATAAATTACCAAAACCAATGTATGATGGCAAGCTAAAATGGAAACCTCAGAAAAAGATGGATAAAAATGAGCTTACTGATCATCTTTTGCAACCCGATAATATTTCTCTGCGTGTTGTCGTTGACCAATTAGTTGAGCGAAACGCTCATCATGAGTAATCACAATTAGTTGAAAGTTCTCCTGGCCCTTTCTGTCCTCCATAATTCTGAAAGGAGGTAGACAACTAGATAGTTAAATGCAAAGCCTGATACTGATAAATAGAGGTGAAAATTTAACTGGTTCCATTCATACCTGTGGAGAGCTGCTGCAAGACTCTCAGCATTAGGACCATCCAAGTTCGTGGTTGGTTCATCTAATGCCAGTATTCCGCAGTTAAGGCAAAAAGTCTCAGCTAATGCCAACCGTATAATAAGGGAAGCAAGGACCTAAATGCAATCGATAAATTTTTTTACAATATAAACCAAAAATTTAAATAATTCTTAAAACCTGACATATAAAAATCTCTCTGTTTCTTGCAGGATGCATTTGAGGATTACTCACCTTTTGACCAGCACTACATCTTCCTCTCATTTCTAGCTCTGCATCTCCGGTCTGCATAAGAACCTGTAGAGAATACAATAGAATTGATAAAATACATTCGAAGTAATAGCAGCAATGAACAGCAAGAAGAAACAAATTGCTTCTATACCTTGTAACTATAAGAACGAGTCCCAGCACCTTCAGAGTCTGAGTGAATCCTAATGTAATCTATATCTTGCCCTCTGTATGTTTGCTGCCATAATTCTCTTATAATTTTATTTATTTCCTCCATTTTCATTGTGTGGAAGCGCATGAGTGCTCTAACGGAAACACCAAAATAGATCAGAAGAACAAAAAGTTCAAAATAATGTCAGAAGGAACCTGTGACTGCTGTAATGAAATACTTTAAACCCCTACTGATCAGAGGAAAAGATGGCAAAATGTAATAACCAGGACTTCCTACCTAGAACGGCAAAATGTAATAACCAGGACTTCCTACCTAGAACATCTTACTTCTTAACATTAATTGCATCACTTAAAAGGGTGAATAGAGGAAGTAAGACCCTATAAAGCTGGATGGTATCATGAATAAAGATGAGCTTATTTAAATAGCTTACTTGTCAAGTGCATTGTAGTATCTATCCAGGTCTTTGTTTGCCATCTCGGTTGTCTGCCACAAAATTCTACAAGTTAAATAACACTATGGAGCTAGAGATGACGGTGACAATCACTCAAGCAATTGTAAATTCTCCCACCTTAAGCTGGATTAGCTGGTCAAAGTGTCGTTTATCAATGTCCTTGTATTGTGCTTGTTTAAGATCAATTTTATTCCTTGAAATATTGGTCTGATAAACGGACATTGTCCCTTGGCACCTGTTTACCTGTTGAGGAGAAGGAAAACCACAATTTAGTTTTCTTTAAACATAAATATGACCTCAAAAGGAAGGTCTGACTTGAAATATTGCTAGGATAAAAAGTACTAGTGCAATTTAGACATAGCACAGATACAGCTCATTTATAAAAGTGTCTCACCTCTAGGTGATCCATTTAAAATTAACCCTAATATGCATGGATTATAATAAGCTCCTCCCTTTTTATTTGCACCCAAACACACATTATAATTGGTTGCAACAACTGACAGAAAAACCTTTACCGACATCACTTGGGATTTCAAGTGTACAATTAACCGTCTCCAATAACATGGAATGAATTGACTTGTTTTAAGCATGCACTTCAAGACATACTCTTCCTATCTTCAAGTCAAAAAACTCACCCAATTTTCTCCTTCCAGACGGTGAAATCAACTTGGACATATTTATATTGTACAGTTGACACAAGTTGGTCTTCAGTAGGAGAGAGGGCGGAAAAACAACACAAACTACCAATATTAATTGAAAAAAGATGACAAAAAGGAACTATTATTAAATAGAAAAGCAAGAAAAGAGAAAACAAATTATGAACAAATTACAGTTTCTCAAAACAGTTCATAAAACACTTCAACCCTGCAGAAAGTAGCTAGCAATTATCCCGTCAATATTACAAAAAATATATATATATATATATAAAATGCATGTATGTATAACAATGGCAGTTAAACAAAAAGGTATAACATAGGAGATGTCTGAAGGGGCCATATATACCTCGGAAAGAAGTCTCTCCCTTTCTAGCAAGTGCTTTCCCAATTCAGTTTCAAATGTGGAAACCCCTCCAATCTTCAATACTCTTTCTTCAAGAGACTCAATCTCAGAAGCAAATTTATCTACTTTAGCTTTTGTTTCCCTGTAATTCAAGTTGTCTTCAATATTTCGTCTTATTTGATCTTGATTCCGCACTATGTCTTTGAATCGGTCCAGCTCAACTAAAATCTCATCTGTCCTGATTTTACAACTTTTAACTTCAGATTCCGACTGAGATTTCTTCTCTTGCAGTTCTTTAAACCTCTCATCTTTCCTCAAATCATAATACCTGACAGAACAAAATTGATGATTACAATTCATGGAATTGGAAAACTTCAAATATCAACCTTAGGTTCAAAGCATACTCTTTAATCTTAGAAGCAATTTTAAGCAGCATCTCAATTTCCTGTTGAAAGTTTATTTTCTGTTCGGCCTGCTCCTCATATTCACAATTAAGTTTGACTTTCAAATCATTGTAGTCACTCAGTAACTTCTCTTTCTCCTTGGATAGAGGGCCTGAAGCCTCTGCTAAGAGCTGAAAACCATTAGGAACATGCATTATTTTACAAACATAACAACCAAAAGGATAAAAAAATTGTTATCAAGGAAACAGCTGAAAGTATAACTCAAAAGTGCCAAAGTAAATAAATAAAGCATAAAACAGTTTTTCATTGATTTTCTATTTTCCAAGCCACTTGATTTTTACTCGTATATAACCAAGTTCTGTACTAGAACTACCCACCAAATATCTGGACATAAGATTACAGATTGAGAACTTCATAATGGCAGGGAAATATTTTCTCAACCTATCTTTTGAAAATCCTAGTGTTTTATGAACAAGCATACTGCAAGTTATCCAGATACAATCATCAGGCCATTTACTGACTCTTAACAACCTGTGCACGGTGCAGAAAAGACAAGCACTGGAATAATTGTTTATCAAGTCTGCTTAATTACAATCCTATGCCAACAGTATTCCAAACTGCCTATATAACACTTGGCACAAGACAACTTCAATGCATTGATGATGCTTCAACTTAATGCCAACACTGTGTCACCAACTGCTACTCCTAGACAGGTTCTTGAAAATGAACATTTAAAACTCCAGTGTGAACTGTTCATCAGTATAAGATGGCATGTCCTAAACCTAGTGGTAACTTCCCCAAGTAGATTTTCATACCCATTTTTTAATTTAATGCATCAATAAGCTATCACGACCTTTTTATGGTTGACCACTTTCTACTTTTTGATTGTCATAACCCCAATGCTTCAACGCACACCATGCAATCAAATAATATAAAACCACAAAAAGTAGTTCTTGGAAGAACAGACAACCTTCTCATCGAGATCAAGTTGACCTTTTTCTTCCATCAAATGCTCCAACTCTTCTTCAGCCTTCTTCACATCCCTCAATGTATTAGCTGCCTTAACTTTTTCCTCCCTTAGGGTGTGCCATCTTATCTGAATGTTTGACAAATCATTTTCCATGTACCTTTGCTCATCCCTTAACTTTTCTAGTTCATTCTGGAGATTATCCCTGCAGCCAGTGGAAAGAAAAATAGATCGAAAAAAAGAAAAAGCTTCAGCTAGATAAGATCTAAGAATTCAATGATAACCTGCAGGGTAATTAGCCTTCAAGATGATGGATATGCAGGACCACCGATGTAGTAATGTATGGAGAAGTAGCAAGAATTTAGAGCTTATGTGATTATATAATGTCGATTTCAGGAACATACCTTATTTGATTAAAAAAAAAATGCCTTAATTTAGTTTCCTTTTGGTTTTGTTTGGATCCACAAAGTAGGCCTCCATGAATTTCCTTTAAGCTGACATTTGATCTGACTTGAGAATGTAAAACACTAGATCTTCCATTTCTCTTCCTTTTACTCTCTTCTCCATACACGACAAACTTTGGTACTTTTTGAGAAGCCAATGGAGAAGTTTTATCAATCCAACTCACCAAGAGTCGTGTTTTTCTAAGCTAGGGTTAACGATTCAGAATCCTTTAGGGTTTTGCAATTGTTAAAAAAATTTCACTTTCCTTAGTAGTTTTCGTATTTAGGTTTTATCTTTCATATGAGGAAGTTGTTTTTCTAGGATTTTGAGTTCCCGTTTTGCCTAGGGTTTGGCAACTATTCTAGTTTTTTATATTCATGCAGACTTGAATGTTTATTTGAATGGAATAAGATTGTTCTCTCCTTAATTTCTTCTGTTGTTTCTCCCCTTTTCTGTTTGACTTCTCTCCCCGTGCTTCTGGTTTCTTCAGTTATCTCCCCCCTTTCCTCTACATTCCCTCCCACACACAACCACACCCCCCACCACAACTTTCCCTCTTTCTATCTATAGTTATCTTGTGGAACACTGGACACGTCCAAGAGATTAGCTTTTCTGGGTGGGCAGTAAACGAATGTACTCTATTTAAACAAAGCCTATATCAAAGCTTTTTAAAGCTAAAAGCTAGAAAGGGATATACATTAAAGAAACTAATAACCAAGATCATAAATCAATCAAGTTAAGCACATACCATGAACCAACTAAGTTAACTGCATACCCAAATTCCTACAGCCCTGACAAATTCAAACAAACAATTGGTGTATAGTTTGAGTAACATACTTTGTGCTCAGAGAGCCACTCAGCTCCAGCTGGATTTCTTCCATAGTTCTAACACCTTGTCCTCGAGAGTCGAGCATATATTCCAAATCATCAACTTGCTTTTGCCACAATTGAATTTCTTGGAAGAGTCTGTCAGCTGTTTCAACAGGTTGTACCAAGACTTCAACTGATTCCTTATCAGCCTTAATTTGAGCTAAAACACCTAACACCTATAGGCAAAGCATTTAACACATTCTCAAAATCAGGTAATCCCATGCACATTGTAAAGTCCAACAGTCATACAAGATAGCAGTAAACAATAATTGAATGCATAGTAAGGATCTTTAAATTCATGGGGAACTTCTCATCTCCCCTTGGTACGAAAATGATGCCAAGATTGTAGAACATCTGCAAGACATGAAACATAGAGAATGAAAGAGAATAAATAACGGAAGGAAAGAGCCATGTCATTCTTCTACGTATTTGTTGATCTTGAATGTTTTTCCATTACATGCTCAACTGCTAAGAACATAATCCACCGGATAGAGTACAACATCAATCCCTTTTTGGTTGCGACACACATGTTATTATCATTCTGTTAGCCAATAGACAGCAAATCATTTTCTATTCGCCGGATCTGTGCTACTGGAGTAGCAGTTACTCTTGTGCTTATCTAGCCTACACAGCCCTAGAAATTCACATCACAGTCAGCAATCTCCCTAAACATCTATGAATTGTTGTAAACCAAGTCCAAATCTCTAGATACATGTCATGTTGATTATATTCCTCAAACTGGTTCCTAATTTGAATAGTTTTAACTGATAATTCCTCTAATATGATTCTACTCTCAACTTTTCATCAACCGTATATCATTAAGAAATTATTAGAGCTTAAATACTATTTAGATGTTTACCTAAGGGCTTAAACTTTTAGGTCAAGCAGTAACTTAACGTGGGGCAGAGCTAGTTCGAACAAGTGGTCTAGTGTTTGAGACCCTTTATTGTTAATTAACTAAAATGTAAAATATTTGAGTTCGTGTTTGTGTTAGAAAGAGTCTTCATGAGGAACCCCTAAGTGCTGTTTTGTCCAAGCTTTAATCTACTAACTTTTTTATTTTTATTAAAATTTACATCATTCATATTATAAAAAAAAAATGGATGTCGTTTTGTCTAAGCTTTAGGCTGGTAACTTTTTTCTCCCCTCTCTTTTCTTTATTAATAAAATTTACATTGTTCATATTATTTAGGGAAAAAGAAAAAAAGCTGTGTCGCTTTGTCTAAGCTTTAAGCTAGTGACCCTTTTCTGCCCTCTCCTTTCTCTTAATAAAATTTAAATCATCGTATTGTTATAAAAAATAAAAAAATAAAAAGTTAGAGGTGGGTTGTGTTTAGTTCATGTGCAAGGACATGTGAGGGATGAAGTTTTGTGTCAAATAGCAACTTAGCACCCATAACATTGACTTTTAAGGCAATAGAATTTTTTAATACACGTTGAAGATAAACTTTTGGACAATAATTTTTTTTTTTTTAAATGTAATAGGGGTGGGGGGGGGGGGGGGGGCTAAATTAGAACCTCAGGACAAGTTTTGAAACCAAAATTTCTGGCTTAATAGCCTAATATCTTGTTGAAGCCCATTTGAGCACTTAGGATTCTCTGATGATCTCAATTGCATCATGCCAGGATGAAAGGCGAACTTCCTTTCATGCTAAACAAAACCAGGTTTAAGCCAAGACCTCCTTGTACATAGAGTGAATTTAGGTATCATAAACCCCAGACTCTTATTTATTTTGATTGGAATTCGGACTTTGAATACGCTTTAAAATCCTAACAACTTTCAGCCCAAGAAAATCATGTATATGATTCTCATAAATTCCGAGAAAAAAACTTTGAAAATCCCTTGACTAACTAAGATCTGAAAACCAAAATAGGAACCCCAAAGAACTAGAGTCTCATATAGAGCTGAGAAAAAAAAAAAGAGGAAGAAGGCAATGACAAACTTCTAAAGGAATCAAATCACAAACTGATGTAACTTTAAATTAATTATTTTGATAGGAAACTAAGAAAGATAACATTATTTGAAGAAAAATAAGATATGCAAAAATAAACAAAAAGATGAAAAGGGTGGGGAAGCCATCTATAGAATACCCATCCATGAACTCCAACAAGTATCCATCCTTCCCCTACCCAAAGATATTTTCTCCAATGGATGTTGCATGTGAATCCAACAAAATAAACAAGCGACATACAAAATTGATATGACAAACAGTCAAGTAGATATCTATTTTCAGTGCAGCAAGCATCAAAAGTTAGTTAATGAAAACCTATGCACAAGGTTACCTGGTAAACAAGATGGCCAAAGCAACTTTCTGAGGCTCATCACTGTTAGAAAGATGCTAACATTTATTTGCCTAGATTCAGTTTGAGGAACACAAGTATACAATCAAGAAAAAACAATTATTTTATACAGAGTCAAAACGTAAATCATTATGTTCCACACATTCTAAAATGCAGTCTTCCTCAATATAGAATTTGATACGTGTTATGACCTTTTTTCTTCTGTGTTTATAGGAAACAGTTTAAATGCTTTTCATCCAACATGTTGAACAATATAAAACTTCATACTAATACACAATGCAGTCACCGCTCAGAGCAATGTATAAATTGAATTTTCTATACAATATTAGAGTAGAAAACTGGTGCTGCGTAAGGATCCTCCCAGAACCCTCCTTTTGGTTTAATTACATGGGAAGATGTGCCATCGCTTATACTTTTCAAAAATGCAGTGTACGGTCAGCTGAAAAAATTACAAGAATCTTTGATTTATTTATTTATTTTTTGGACAAGAATTCAAGAAAGTGTGCAATTTTGTTAATAAAGGGAAAAAGCAAGGAGATTATATATGGACTAGGTCCACAAAGAACAAAAAGTTGGTGAGGGAAACCAATCTGTATCCCAAAAAACTATACATGAACAAAAAGAACACCCATTCCTCCAATAATCCAAAAAGATATAATATATGTGAAAAATTAAAATATTTTTCAATTGCAGATGAAAACACTGAATTGGGTAAAAACTTGAGAATCACAAATCTAAAGCACTTGTAATAAGAAATGAGAAATATCTAAAAAGGAAATGTAAAGAACTCCTACTTACATCATCAAAAGCTTGAGACTTCTGATCCAGCTCTTCCGTAAGCTCATGCAAGTTTTTCTCAGCAACAGGGATTGTTTCCTTGCTAAGTTTAACATATTCTTCATAAACCATGCGGAGCTTGTCCAACTGCTGAAAGTAAGAATCAGCATTTGAGGACTCCAGAGACAACACTTTCATGTGCTCAGCTGAACTTGCTGCCTTTACTCTTTGCTGTAATTTATGAGAAAATATCAGCAATCTTGGTGTACCTCTAAAAGAAGCTCATATAATCTCTTCCGGCAGAGTTAATGGACATCCAATGAAAAACCAAATATCAAGAAGTAATAAAAGTATGTGCTATAAGTTGATGCATAACCTACTTTAAAGATTTAACCATGAATTATACCAACCTTCTTAACAAATTCATCTTCCTCCTCAGCAGAGAAAGGACGTTCACAGCAAGGGCAGACATGATGAGCACGGGCAACTCTTTCAAAAGGATCAAACATTTGCCGCATACCATCTGCAATATTGTATTTACTGCATATAATGCACCAGGCATAGCATTAGCACCTTCATAACCACAAAATAGCACATTTCACCTTAGCCATTTATACCTTTTCTGAACATCTCTTTTCTCCTTAGCTGAGTCCAAGACTTTTTGATAAGTATCAATGCTGAAAATTTGCTGATTCAAGGACTCAAGTTTGGATTCAATAAATCTCTTCTTAGCTGCATTAAATCAGAAGAAATAAAATTATTAAGTACTAAGGAGTAATTGAGCAAACAATTATATTCTTTACTTTGGGGAAAGTGGGGGGAAAAGTGAAATCCATTGCTAATATAAATAAAATCAGAACAGTACTGGTTCTCAATATATATAAATTTGGTTCTTAGAAGCAAAAATAGTAACACATCAAATCCTTGTTAATCAAGTTGTGAATTCTATGTAAACAACCCTAGGGTTGTTCTGTTGCACCCAAGACCAAGCCATATAACTGATGTGCATCAGTTTTGAAGCTCTCACAAGGAAAGGCTTGAAATGTAAGAAAGCTAGAATACTCAATTATAAATTTATTAAGCTCTGGGATGATACTTACAGTCCACATCCTTGCGATGTTTGGACAGGTTATCAGTCACTTCTTGTATTTTCATCTGCAACATATTTACCTCCTTATCAGCTTCACGAGATTTTGAGCTCAAGTCATCAAACTCTGTCAGAAGAGCCCTGCACCAGCAAAAGTACCAATCCCAAGGACAGCTCAAAAAGTGATTGAAAGAAGTAAGGATCAAACCAAGCTAAAGTGTGTGAAAAAAAAAAATAAATAAATAATTTTGTCACCTCTAACTTCTAAAGCCAACAAAATCCCTACAGAATGCTGATGTCAGATGAAAATTTGAAACAGGGAACATGTATCACTAATCCAAATTATGGCATAATGAATCCAGAAAAAAAAAAAAAAAAGCAATGCTATGTTTCAACAGAGAGTTTCAAATTTCTTACCAAAGTTTAGGACTTGCCAACATTTAAGGCCCAAACAAGCAGAAACATTCTGACAGCTAACAATTCCTAGTATGTTTAGTTGGATTAAGCTTGTGAAACAGAAAAGAATGAATTTTCCAGCTCAACTATATGCAGCAGATTTCCAACGACCACAAACTTTATTTGAAATAAGATGACTTAGTGCAAATCTCAGGCCTTAACTCACTTCATCCTGCACAGTTTTTCCCCTTATAAGAAGTGTAATGCTTTATTAATATCCTATGCATCTAAATTTTAGAAGCTACTGCTTGTAATTCTATCCTGCATTGTTCCTTCCAAGCACCTCTCCAAAGTGATTAAGTGCATGTTTGGGATTGTGGTGGATTGCCAAAAAGGTGAATTATTTGATAATCTAGTTCCATATTATGTTTGGGTCATCAAATTATTGTGTAGAACATGGTTTATTTGGATTGTTCTTTTTTACCCTAACACTAACAATAATTGAATAAGTGATTATCCAACATAACTAATAGGTTCGAGTTTAAAAAAAAAAATAAAAACCTTAGACGGTAAGAGTAGTTTTCATTTGATTGATCACTGTAAAGGCAATAAACAACAACCTTAGGGCTTGAGTAATTTCTTTTTTCAAATCCCTGTCAAGAGGAAGCCTCCCTTTAAGCACATCTCTGATTTTATCCTTGTATTCATCAATTCTGGGTACAATAAAAAAAGGAAAAAAAAAAAAAAGCTTCAACAAACGAAAGAAGGACGAAATAAAAAAAATAAAAATAAAAAGAAAGAGAAAAGATGAGCTAACAAAACAGAAAATATAGAGTTACATCTTTTTGTGTTTCTTCTTGTGATTCTCCAATTCCGCCTTCTTCAAAGCCAGTTTCACTCTGTCTTCAGAATCACCAGCCAGTACGTCTTTCTCTCGATTAAGTGCTTTAATTTTTTGATCCATGGCAAACAGCTCACTCTGTTTTTGGCGTATGTTTATTTCAAACTCTCTTTCAGCAAGCTGATTAGTCTTTCGCTCAACCTCTATTCGCTGTCAAAATATGCGAGCATATAAAGAGAAGCATTACATGCCCGTAGCTTGGTGTTAGCTGCTAAAATAAAAGTTATCATTTGCAAGCAAGAAAAATAAGCACGCAAACTTACCATCTTATTCTCTCTTTCATCAATGTGAGAAAGATTGAGATTAGAGATTTGAAGTTCAAATGAGTCACGTTCATTTTCCTTCTCCTTGATGTGTTTCAAAATGCCTGCCTGCAAGAACTCAAAATTTTAGAACCACACACCCTGAGCCTTGAGATTTTTATGTAACAAGTATTTTTAAAACGCCACCTTAATTTCCATTTTAGCTTGTTTTTGAGCCTCAATATTCTTCCAACGATCATTGGCATCCAAGTAGCTATCCCATGCCATTTTAAGCGCTAGTTCATCCGATTTCTGAAACAATCAATGCTCTTCATTATAGCTATAATCAAGCTAATATATGTCAAAGCTAGACAAGATTCCTGAGGTGAATTAATTTAAAAAGGTAAATATTTTAAACTCTAATAATTCATAATATATGTGCATCTATTGTAAATGAGTGATGAAAAAATCTAGCTATAGAAATGACAAAAGCCACCTTTTTATCTTCCAAGTCCCTTTCAAGATCACTTAATCTTGATCTAATGCGATTTATGAAGTTCAAAGCAGCTTCATTGCTGAAGGGGGCATTTGGGAGAGACCCTAAATTATGCCTTGCAAATAATTTTTGAATGGTCGAATCTCTTTCGTTCATTCGTGACATGTGAGCCTAAAGGCAAAAGGAACAAAGCAAGCTGACATCAGTCTAAATGAATTGGACAAGTTTTACAATATCATATGTAATTAATTCTATTAATATTACTCCAGCTTCAGACAGAAGGTTGGTGATCTCGGCTGTGTAAGCGTCTATATTCTGCTCAAGAAATTTAATTTTCGTATCCATATCATTCTTTTCCCTCTCTAGCTTGCTAATGTCACTCTCACGCTTCGCAACTATCCCTTCAAAATTGTTTTTCCAATTCTTCAATTCTTCATCAGTATCTGACAAAAAGAAAACAGATATTATGTTGCTAACCATTAAACTTTATAATAGTAATTTTATACAAACAGCATGTACATGGGTCCCTACAGAAATATCAGTAAAGACTTGGTAAAGAACACAAACACAAATAAAACATAAACTAAAATATGTGTATATGGGAAATATAGTGAAAGTTATATTATGATGTGCATTGATAAACCTTCAATTTCTTCAGCAAGGGCTGCATACTGTTTCTGTTGCTGCTCAAACAAAGTGCTTCTTCTAGCAGTCATGGTTGATATCTGGTCCTGCATTTTCCGCAAATCCTTTAGTGTTAGTTCAGTATGATGAATTTTAGCATCAATGTCTTGGATGCTTTTTTCCAACTCCTGCATTTGATTTTTTAAAGCTTCAGTCTTTTCTTGATCTTGAGAAATGCTTTCACGAAGCTGCATAAAAAATCAACATCACATCATAAAATGCTCAATTTAAGTTCATCAAAACAAAAAATAGACTAAAGGACAAACAAAGCAACTGGGAAGATACATAGATATATAGGCAGCAAGGAGAAAAGGAGAGAAAAATAGCAGGAAAATGCAACTGAATAAGAAAAGAAACAAAAAGATTATCAGCAATGCTGGAGCAAAATGAAAGCATATAAATCTTGAAGTAATAAAATAAAACATTATAAGGACCTATAATGTAAAAAGATGATATAAAGCATTCTAAAGAACTTCCGAGCTTTGTTATTGATACGGACTTGGAAAAAAAGAAAGATAATCTCCAGAGGAAGACGTGGATAAAGGAAGCTCAAGGAAATCAGCAGTAATATTAGTTTAAGGAATATCATAATACGTTAATCATGCAGTAAATCTTTTAAAGGAACTCTGCTCAGTGAAATTATAACAATCCCAAGGGCTAAGAATTAAAAACTAGTAATGGCAAATACAGTTAGGCTTTAATGAACTTGAAGAGCAAATCGCTAAATCTTTGACTTGGCATTAGCCAAGCCTATGGCTGTGGCATACCTACAATTGAGAACAAAGACTACAGTACCCACAACTGACTGACACCAAGTACTAAGGATCTCCAACCCTTCAACAATAGAAAGAGCAGAAAAATGTTTAAACAGAGTAATTTGCACTTAGGTCATCGGTGCCTTTGTTCAAATTACACTAGAAATTTGTCGAAATAATCAATTAAGTCACTCACATCCACAAGGTTTACCAAACAAGTCTCTTAACCAGTTTGACCATTAGTGTTGGGTTAAAGAAATTTGAAATGACTAGATTACCCTTTCATAAGTGAAAAGGCTGATTTACTCCCCCCCCCCCCCCCCCCCCAAAAAAAAAAAAATGGAATCTTAGCAATGCAATCTTCATCCATGATTGCTGCAGAAGAATCTTGTCAATAGCCCATCCTCATGCGTTAGCATTTTTCAAAAATTTAATACAGCAATGCATGCTATATGATACAAACTCGAAATTATTTGGTCAGTCTTAACTTCTGTGCAAACTATATAATAAAAGCCCCAATTAGCCACTGTTTTGCTTAATCTGCAATGCATGCCTCAAAAGTTTATGAAACAATGAGATAATACATTCCACCAGAAGCAATTCCCATCACATCAAACAAAGCCATAAAAAATTATAAATATATCTACTTGTTTACTTTGGCTCACTGATTTCATTCAGTCTCGTACCAAAGTTGTGTCATCAGTATCGGCTTTACCCCTTATTATCACATCAGCACAAAAAGAATTGGGGGGAAAAAACATTATGATCGTCCACAGTAATAGTAAACACAATTTTTATAATTTCACGATGATATTGGTGATTTCCATTATGTTACAGAAAGGACAATAAAAAACTTTTAAAACAAAAAAAAAACGTAAATTTCTTAAATTCATAGAAATTGTAAAGTGAGCACCTACTTTAATAGAAGAAGAGATAAGGAGACAAGAGTGATCAACCGGACAAATATTTTTGACAGTGATCACGTTATTGTCATTGGGAGGCATTTGTGTTGGCCTCCATAAAATATCTCCCACACCATTTGATTCTACAAAAACTGTTCCTTTTTCAAGACAAAATAATGCCAACCAAGTCTTGTAAGTTCTGGTTGGTTCAACAACTGAAACCTCTTGGTGTACAAGAGGTCTGGGATTTGAATCCCTCCCAAAGGGTTTACATTTATGTAATACTGAAAAAAGGAATTCTTTTCAAAGGAAAAAAAAAAGAAAAAAGAAAAGATCCTCCAAGTCTCTCTTCACAGAAACAATATCATCTAATTCAAGTTCTTTATAACTGAAACAATAATGGTGAATAACTTATCGCAATGTCAACAGTGGATAAAAGCCAAGAGTTAAAAAAAAAAGTGAAAATAATACTGCTTGAGATAAACTTCACTCTTTCTTTTCTTTTCTTTTCTTTTATTTATTTATTTATTCTTTTTCAATTGAAAAGCAAAACTTCAAAACAATAGTTACATTTAACAGCCTTGTACTGTCTATCACTTGTCTCAAGATGCAAACCAACCATCAAGAAACTCAATTATCATGTTAGATAGTATGATGAGCAAATAGAGGATCGACAAATTACAACACAATCAAAGAAGTGGGAATGAATAGAAAAAGAGTAAAAATAAAAGAAAACCTTATAAGCAGCATCTTTCAAAGTCTGAAGATTCTCTAATTTTAGCTTGTATGTCTTTATCTCTTGAGCCTGATCCTTATGAAGTTTCTTTATGACTTCCAAAGCCTTTGTGTATCTGTATTGCATATAGCCATGTATATATTGTCATCAGCAGTTTATTAGAAGAAAAATAATGGTAAGCTAAAAACAAACGACTGCAGTGCAAAGAAAAACAATAAATAGCAGAGATGAATGGCGTGTCAGAGACCATTCATTACATGTACCATTTTATTCAAAACAGAAAAATAGGCAAGATAACTGTAAGAGATTTAACTTTAGGATGGGTACTTTGTTGATATGTGTAAAAGCCCAAATAAACCAAGACAATTTAACTGATTACTACACAAACAATACTCAGAACTACACAAATATCGTATTGCATGCATTCTGTCTCCCGCAGACAGTCTTCTTGTTTCATATGATGCAAAGCATGCGAGTGAACAATTTTGTGGTTCTCTATTTACCAACCAAACACAGCATCTTTCCCGTAACATGCTGAACAATGAAGCCTGCCTTTATCTAATAGATGAAATTCCCTTGGGGGTTTTGTCTAAAGAAGCATTTCTCTTCCACAGAGGTAATTCTTCCAAAGGTGATAACTTTTTTACATGTAGCACAACCAATGCATAATAGTGAATATCTATGATAATCACATGCACTCAGGCAGGGGTGACGGCAAAGAGAGCATCTCTTACTGTCTTATGTGAAAGTGTGAATGAAAAGATGGCATAGATAACTTTTATATTTAGGATCAACCATAGGCATGCCTAATATAACAATTTATGGATACCACACATTCTACACCATGTAGTGGTTTGATTAAATATATCTTAATCTGTTTTAGTTTGCTCCAAATCTATAAGCAGAAACCAAAAATTGAACTGAAACCAGACCATATCAAACCTGCAGATTTGATGGTTTGTTCCAATTGGTTTCATGGCCGTTTTGCCGGCACCACTGTAATGGTGTGCCTTGCTAAATTTTATAGGTGTATTGGTTAATATACAAGGTCCGTTTCCATGGTCGAGGGAGATAAGTCAAGATCGTTCAGAAACTATTTTCGTTTTATTCTCTTCCTAATTAGAACACAGCTGTAACAAATATAATTTGCAACTATCTTTTGGTGGATTTGACTGCCAACTCAACCATCTAATTGATCCTCTAACCACCCTAGATGTTCAAGTATAAGCAATTATGCAAACATGAATAAAAGTTCCACATAGATGTAAATATATATCAAACTATACACTTTTATCCTTTGAATAAGGGGGAAGGGTTGGGGGTGGGAAAGAAAAAAATAAAAAAGAACTAGCAAATGAGATACCGGGTTGCAGAAAAGATATCATCGAATTTCTTCTTCAATGTCGAAGGATCTTGCAATGGCCAATTTGCTTCATCTTGGTGTACAAATATAACATTTTCTAGAATAGCTTTTGAGACCCCCATTAGAGCCGGTACTTCCCGGTCCATGTCTGCACATCTATAACTAAGACAAACTTTCTGCAGTTCAACAACCAAAAAGAATGAATGAAATTGGAATAAATATAGATTTATAAACTATACTTGCACCATATAAAGGTGACAATAATATAGCAGAAACAACAATTATTCATTCTTTCAAAAAAAATTTTAAAACAGAATCCTCAATTTCGAGAGAAGTGCATACCTCAGAACACACAAAAAGGAGAGACAAATACATCTTGCTCATAATTTTCTTTTTATTTTCAGAAAAATAATAATTAGTCTATCTAAGTTTCTTTTTCTCTGCTAAACAGTAAGAATTTGATAAGATTTAGTTCCAACTATGATAAAATCTCTAAGAACACTTCTTCATTATGCATTTTCAGCTTTTTTGCCATCGTTTCATCATTTTATATTGCACAATTAGACTCAATCCAGGCACTAGACACTGAAGATGATTGAATTGGACCATGATAAATCAAAATGCAGTCTTGGACCCTACATCATATCTTCGGAAACAGACCACGATAAATAAATGAATAAATTCACACCATTTGAACCTGCAATGGTCTATTTGACTGACCCCTTGACAAAATAAAATGTGAGGCCAACATCTGGTCCACAATATCTATTTTCCATACAAATATAACAAGTACATATAAGGAAAATTTAATAACTGCATAATTTAATCAAAATATATTGTCTTTTTCCATTGACATTTGTTTCAAAGCTATAAGGAGTCACATACAAATCCGCATCCCTCTGTACTTCTTCTAGTCAATAAAGCATTGATTCCTTAATAGAACCAAAATCCTGTAAAGTTCATTTGTCCCAAAAAAACAAAAAAGCAAACTAAATTGAAGACATACATCTAAATTACAAGATCCTGTATCTGAATACATTTTTCGAAACTTCATAAGACAACCATATGTTTTCTAAAACGCATACATGTTAAGGAGTTTTATTTGTATTCTATACTTTTTTTTTTCAAGCAATAAATTGTACAAGAGATTTCTTTCTGAAATCTCTTCATTGAGCCACTTCTCAAGACCAACCTGAATCACTAAATATCAACTTAGTAGTTTCCATCAACTGGAAGCTCAGAAACACAGACAACATATAAGGCCTCCAGTGGCAAACATTCAAATTTTAATTACCATAACATACAAGCATGATCTTACAGTGATAATAAAGCCAATAGGAACACCTGAATTTTCATGCCATACAACAGATTGGTCATGCTTGGGTGAAAATCCAAAATTTTTAGCTATCAAATATGAAACCAGGAAGTAAGAACAATATAATGTTGAAGTCTTCACAAGTAATATATCAAAATCATCTATACCCTACCTCTCCAGTGTGAGGATTTATTGTTTGAAGCACGCTCTCAATTGCTTTGTACTCCATCTTAGATGCCTTTTGTGTCAGTTGGAAGGACCTTATGCACACCACATCTTTACCTGCTGCTGTCTTAAACCGCAGCTTTATTTGTCCTTTTGTCTCTGTTTCCCCTGCAACCTACAATTTGCAAGTAAAAACCCACTTAAAAGAAATTTTTCATCTACGTAATCATGAATACAAGTGTAAAGTGAGAAATTCTGGAAATAAAAAATAAAAAAATAGATCCAGCACTAGGAATTCGCAAACAAGTCTCTAGTAATTCCACGGGGCTCACATTTTTCATCTACCTGGAAGTGTACAGATTTGACGACAAATAGCAGCAGCTATGGTTCCTTTGCTCTAATTTCCAACATGTCAAACTCCTAGCTAATAATATAACCCATGCTATCATTCTTTTACATACTCCCGCAGAGTTAACACTTTGATTGAAGAATTCTCAATTTTTATAGTAGAAATAAGGTGGTAAATCCAAGGGTTATACTGATAATGGTATGGAGACTAATTCAAAATACTACGAAAACAACTGTCTAAGGGTCCGTTTGGCTTAGCTGTTGGGCTTCTATGGCTTTTAAGCCATGTTTGGTAAATACTTAACAGTCCTAGTTTTGAAGTTAAACCGATTTTAGCCTGCAAGTGTTTGATGTAAAATCTAAAATTATTTTCACTTTTTTTATCAAAATTATAATTCAAAAGCTATAGCCTTTAATATCACCACAACTGAGCCTTAAAAGCCATGAGACCAAACTACCAAACGAAGCCTGCGCCTAATAAAACTGTTCGGTTTAGCTTAGCTTATTTCGACTTTTTCCTTAAGTATACTCATCAATTTTCGTCGAACAAAGGGTTATTCAAGAAAATGAGATTCATATAACGAAAGAGTGAATGAAAGAGACCTTGGGATCGTGAATGAAACTGTGGCCGGACCTTGCATTGGGCGGCAACTCTCCAGTGCAAGACAGCTTCAAGCACTCTATAATTGTCTGCAAACAAAAAAAGAAAAAAGCATTCAGCAGATTCCATTAATCAGATATATACAAAAATAACAAATGAACAAATAAAGTGAAGCGTCGAGATGGAGAAATTAATCAATCAATTAATTACGGTTTTGCCAGCACCGTTGGGGCCCACGATTAGGGTTAAGGGTCTGAAGAAGGTGATAACGTTTTTGTTTTCAGGGTCGAAGCTCCGGATTCCTTTTATCAGCATTTTATCAACCGTGCTCATCTTTTCTTTTCTTTTCCTTTTTTTTTTTAATTTTGCAAACGATGTTTGGTTGATTAAACCAATCCTTCGATGATGAGATTCATGAAAAGTGTTTTCAGGAGTTAGAGAACATAAAGAACACAAGAAGGAAGAAGAAGAGAGGGAAAGGGGTTTTTGACTAGGAAGAGGGACACTGGCAAGTGACGAAGCACAGGGGTTTTAAAAATGAAAATAAAAGGAAAAATGGAAAATGAAAAAGGCGGGTTCAGTGCGGGCTGACTATGTTAATAAGAAAACAATCCAGCTTAAATTAACAGAAAAATGAAAGTGCGGCTGCGTTGGAATTATTATAAAGTGGAGCATTTTTCGTCGCATACGATTGTAGTTATAATAAATTTTTTATTATTTATAATTTTAAGTATATAATTATGATTCGCATTCTATTTCACAGTAATTCTAAGATAGTCATATCCAAAATCAAAAGATATAAAACAGGCATATAAATTAGTCAAGGAAAATCTATAAAAATGGATCAAATTTTTGACTAATTTTTTAAAATAGCCCAAATCCTCTTTTCCTTACATTTCTAGTCCAAAAGTAAATTTTTTTACTATAATACCCTCGAATAGGTGTTAAATATCTCCAAGTACCATTTAAACAAATCTTTAGCAGAGATGGTAAAAAGATCTTCATGGGTACAGAGGCCTATTCTATTAAGATTAGATATCGAGTCTAATTTTATTTTTGTTTTTAAAAAAAAGGTGTGGGTATAATTTTTTATACCATTTAGGAGAGTAGAGTACGAGTATAAAACATTATGAGTGTATTTGGCACATTGTATTGTATTATAATATATTATATTATTTTAATATAAGGGTATTGTATTATGTTGGATTGCATTAGTACTATATTATAATAATATTGTACAACGTTTGGTACTAAACTGTACTGAATTAATTTTTAATTATACTATATTTGATGTTGTATTGTAATATATTAATTTCTTTAGTGATTAATTTAAATAATATTTAGAAAATAATATTATTACTACTAAAAATATTAAATATAGAAGTCTTAAATTTTAGAAATTTAATACAAATGTATTATGTAAACATAATGATATTTGTTGTCTATCTCTAAAAGTGAAATATTACTTTATCAGTATATTTTCACAACCCACGAATTCGATATATTATTGCTTTAAAAAATATAAAAAATTAAATATTTTTGAACAAATAAAAAATAATATATAAAATTGGCGAAAATAAGTTTATCAAAAGTAAAACAATAAACTTTAACAATTAAAAGAGAAAAAGAAAAAGAAAGCAAAAATAATAGCAAATTAGCAACGCTCAATTTTATTAATGAAGAATATACTGATAATTTTGCTGAAATCAATTGCAAACCTTTGGACTTCCGAGGGATTAATAATTATGATAGTAGCACATGTGCATGTGTGTGTATATATGACATAAATTCAACTTAGAAGAAAAGCATATGGATCATCTCTTGATCTGAACACTCCTGATCTTTTACAGATCTTGTGTCACTTATATTTAAGTGTTAGTGGTTGATTAAGATTTAAATATTTTTTCTTTTTAATTTATTACCCACCAATTATATTAATAAAATTTGCTCAGATGAAAATCAGATTAGGAGAAGATCCTCATCCAGAAGAAAAAGAAACATAATCTCTGATTTTGTAGATTTTGTTTGATGATTTAGGCAATGAATATCCAACACGGCGGCAATAAAGAAGCACGTGTGGCGCACGGCAAAGCAGACCTTGAATACATGCGAGGAAGGCGATGCAGATATGGATGCGCGCAGAGAAAGCATCATGCGACAAAGCTCCGGTGCGGATTCGTCGCCGAAATCAAGAAGTAGTGGCCTTCAAGGTAAGGTGTTGGAAAATAAAAAAGGCGCTTTGTGCTTTTTAAAACAATTTTCTTTTTTGTTATATTTATGCATACCCACTTAAACCCAACCCCTCACGGGATTGGTTAATGCGGGTTTCACCGCATAATTTTTTTGCGTTATGCGATGCAATGCGAGTTTGATTCACAGCCAAATGCAAGTACACATAAGTTTAATGCTGAACAGTACTTTTATACCCAGCAATCCTGGACATCAAGGGCGCGTTTGGTGTGCTGCATTGTATTGGACTGTATTGGATTATAATGGAATGCATTAAATAATACAGTATCATGTTTGGTAGAGTATGAACTGTATTATATATTTTTATTATTTAATAGTATTAAATAATACTAAATAGTTATTATTTATTTATATTTTTAAATAAATATTATATGAATTTAATAAATATTTTAATATTTAAGTTAGTTTATTATTTAAGTTTATTAATAAAAATATAATTATATGCAGTGGATTTCAACATCTTTTCTTATTTATTAGTTAAACATAAATTAATGTGTTAAAGAAATATAATATTTGATTTGTATTGAATCTAATAGCTAATATTAAATAATAGTTAAAATAGAAAAGGACATGTGCAATTTAGACACGCAGGGGGAGGCGAGTCTTATTTGCATATCGATTGCCGAACAATCTTTTCAAACCAGTGTAATTATTTTTTGCAGCCAAACGCAGGTCTGAATTTATATTACAATACATAACCTCATAGACCCGCCCGCCAAACATACCCCAAATGCGCCCTATAATCCATACACATTCACTAAATCCATTTGACAGTTGATTTTTTTTTAATTTTTAAATAATTAAAATTAATAACTAAATCAAATAAATAATTTTTTAAGTTGATGAATAACTGCTATTAGGAGCATTTTGTTGACAAGAATTTTGAAGAAGTACATTTAATATTAGCAAGTCGAAGTAGCATCTACTATGGCTATGTTTGGCTGCTGGGATAAAGGTAGGATAAGACTAATTTTCAGGACTAAAAATATTAATCCCATCCATAGCCATGTTTGGCTGTAAAGATTAAAAAATAAACGCAATTTTTTATCCCATAATCTTGGGATTATCAATCCCCTTTTTTAGGTGGGTTTATCTTGGATAAAAAATCTAGTGAATCTATAATCCTCTCTTCTCTTTCATCAAGCCGAAAGCAAACCCAATTACAATTACTCTCAAACAAATGCAGAGCACACACATCTTCCTTCCTCAACAAATCTTGATTCTCCAAAAATTGGTTTAGATGATCTGAGCAACAATCAAAGGTACTCAAAATATTATTTAAATTGATTCTTATTTTCCAATTAAATTGGGGCTTCAAGTACGGATCTTAAACTTGACTTTTTTTCCCTTTTTCTTTTATTGTTGGCTTGGTTGCAGGAATTGAAAACTCACCTTTCTCCTTCAATTAGTAAGTGAATCTATATGCTTTCCCTACTTAAATCTTAATTATTTTGCTTACTTTTTCCAAACTTACAGTAATATTCCTTTAATTTTTGCATTGCCAATATATATTGTTTAGACGTTGGTGGGTTTTTATTATTTTTCTCCCTCATAACAGTTTTGTTTCATTTGGACCTTATTATTATCAATTGTGCGTTACTTTATTCTCTTCAATTTATTTTAATTAACTGAATTATGAAGACATGTCATTTGCCTAATTTTATTCTAGTATGTCAAGTGCACCGTCCAATTTGTGCTTGATTATGAAAATCAATTATTTTATTTTTACAATGCTTATTTTTTCATTATTCTCATTTATTCCCATTATTCTTTATCTTATTTCACTGTGAATGTACATTTTCTTTTTAATACATGAATTATTATTCTTATATAGGGATGGATGGTGTAACTACTAATCAAAATAATGAAAAGGATAAAAAGGGGTCAAGACGTGCATGGACAAAAGAAGAAGAGGAAGCTTTGCTGAATATATTGGAGGAAATGGTAGCACGCGGATTTCATGCTGATTGTGGGCAACTAAAACCAGGTGCTAATAGGCATATTGAAGAACAATTGGCAAAGTTACTTCCTAATGCTGGCCTAAAAGCTAGCCCACATGTGGAATCAAAAATGAAAAAATTGAAGAACAACTATGGAGTAGTGTTTGATATGCCTAACACTAGTGGCTTTGGTTGGAATGATGAAAAACAGTGTGTTGAAGTTGATAGTGATGAGGCATGGCAATCCTATATGCAGGTGAATTTTTTATTTTTCTAGTGACCTTTAATAAGAAATTTTTTTTTTCTAGTGACCATTTTAAATTAACAGAATTCTTTTTTTTTTCCTTTATTTTAGCACCATAAGAATGCTGAAGGGTGGAGGAACAAACCATTTCCTATATATGAGAGGCTTGCATATATTTTTTGAAAAGATCGTGCTACTGGGAAAGGAGCTAAAACTCCTATTGACATGATAGAGAATGAAAATGAAAACAATCTTGAAGCTGAGTCTGAGATTGGTGAAGGATTATCTCCCATGTCAATGGACCAAGGTCAAACAAAATCATCTAAAAGGAAGCGAGCTACATCAACTGATCTATTGGTTGGAAGCTTGGAAAAAATTGCATGCGTATTTCAGGACGTGATGGAAAAGTCAAATCAAAATGTGAATAATCTTGTTGGTAAGCTATCAAATGAAAGTACTAATTCACAAGTTGTTGCTGACATGTTGATAAAAATGAACCTTTCACTACATCAAAGAGTTAGGGTGCAAAAGATGTTGCTGAAACAACCAGAACATGCAGAAATATTTAGGACGATGCAAAATGATGAAGAAAGAAAGGAGTTTCTTGAAGAACTTATCTTAGGTGGGTACGATGATTGATTAAGGGTGGTATTTTGGGATCCTTTTTGTACAAAAGATTAACCGTATATGGTAGGTTTATGAATGTGATGATGACATATTTTTTGTAACTGATCATATGAATTATATTTTGTTTGTGGGTGATTCTAAATTGTTTTTAACAAATGATAGCCACCGTTTTTTTGTAAGTATTTAACCACATATTAAAGTGGCTTAATGATGATCATGTATGATGTATCAAATACTTTATAAATAGTTGTTTTGTTGTTGTCTTATGTAATTAAATATAGTATATCAAAAATTGTATCTTATTTAGATTGAATTGTTGCTCTATAGTTTGTGAATTTTATATTTTTTGATAATGTTATATATTGGAGGTACTGGTTATATAGGTTGCTACATATTGAGATGTGGAATATTATTGAATCAGGTGCTGTATTTTTATTATTATTATTGATTTCATTTATAGAAGGCAGAATTTTATTCAAAAGTTATTGTCAAAATTTAAGCATATGACATTTCACTTAATTTTCCTATTATTTTTATTATCCAGTCCTGTAAAATGCCAAACATAGGATAACACTATTATAATCCTATCCGACATGCACCAAACAAAAGACAGTACTATATTTAATCCGGTGTAATCCAATATAATCCTAAAAGCTAATCCAATCCAATCTTGTCTTCTAAACGTAGTCTATGTGTCTTAGTCTGAAGTAGAACCCACATTTTTTTAGTTATTTACTTGGAAGTTATTTTTTTCAAAATTTAAAACCATTCTGTGTTCCAAACTATTTAGCCACTTATCACATTATTATTCTAATTATTTGACAATATTTATACTTTTCTCTTATTTAAATAGATTTAATATCTCTCTTTAATGATACATTGATTAAGATTGAGCTTAACAATTACCAAATTATAATAAGTATTTACCTAAAATTGAAAATGAAATATTTTAAAATATTGTGCTACATGTTCATTGTTGTGAAAATTTTAATATACTCGCAAGCGCACGAATCTAGGAATAGAATAATGGTAACGAGGTCGATCCCACAGGGATTGTTATAAATTAAAAAGTCTAATTTAAATCTAGAATTAATATTAATTCTAACCTAGTTGAGCAAATTGAGTTTTTAAGAAAATTAAACCAATTAAACTAAGGAAGCAATTAAAATAAAGGAGAATTCAATAAGATAAGAATTACCAAGGTTTCAGAATCCACCACTATTCAACTAGTAATTATCTAATTATTAATTAATCCCCAATTTTAGAGTGACAACTCGAAATCAATCTATGTCATCTCATGGATATAACAATTAAGCCCAAGTAATTAAATCTAATGTAGGTTCTTTTTCTGCTTAATAATATGACATCTAAGAATCTCATGTAAACATATTGAATAACAAAGAGTCAAAGTTTCCTAAGCACTCCATGTAAACAATTTAATGAAAGACATAAAATCAAAGATAATCATGTATAAACTTTATAGATCCAAGCATAGAATTAATCGAATATTAATCCTAACAATCAATAATGCATGGCAGAATTGATGAAAAGATTTTATTAACATCCAATTAATCATGTGAAATAAAAACCATAATCATCAAAGAACATATATAGGGAATTAATTAAATAAAAAGATAATTATTTTATTGAATAGGGTTTCATCCTTAACCTCAGTGTAAGAAAATTAGCTAGACATACCTGAATTGGGAGCAACAAAATAAATAAATTCAGCCATGGGGAAGCCGAATTGCTGCAGATTTTCTTCTCTGTCTTGAATCCTTGCCTACGTTACGTCCTAATAAAAGTCTTTCTTGATTTTAGGGAACTATAGTTTGAAGTAGAAGCTAGTTATATGGGCTAAAAAGATGTAGTGATGCATAATAATAATAAAAAAAAGAAAAATAAAATGGGTTGACCAGCATTTTTGTTTGACTTGAGATCGTATTATTTCTAAGCTGAGGGCATATTTCTTTCATCTTAGTGAGAACATGTGATATCACTTCTTTATTATTTTCTCTCAATTACCATTCATTGGAGTGACTATTTTTATTGGGTTTAATTTCTTTGTGAGAGTGTCACTACTACCAGTGAGATTTTGGGGTTTGACATGTCATTCTTGAAAGTATCTATAATAAAGTCTACTGGGCTGATTCATGTGGATGGTTAATGTGGGTATGATGTTTCTTTAGACTGGAGATAATACTTATACTTTTATTTGATTGCTATCATTAATCTGATTGAATAAACACGAATGTTTTTATTAAAAAAAAATCATTTTGGATTTGAATTTTGTTTTCCCTTTATTTGCTAGGGACTAGCAATAAGCTGGTTGGGGGATGTGTTGAGTGTTACAAAATACATATTTATAAAAGAGAAAATCGTCATTTTACATTTCAAGTCTTACTAACAACTCTTACTTTTATGTATTTAAGCTTCTTGTAATTTAATTATGTGTGTTTTATTTTAATTAAGTATTTTATGTATTTTAGGGGCATCATGGTCATTTCATAATAAACAAGAGATCAGACGGCAAAACGGACATCACTTTTGAATTCAGGACGGTTGAAAACCTTAAGAAGAGGATAAGAGGAAAAATGGCACTGTTCACATATACGGTACTATTCACGTGTACGGTACTGTCAATGTTACTGTTCACGACACTATTCACATAGACGGATCGATGACGTGGCATTGACCAATGATGTGGCATTGACTGATGAGGTGTCATGATCCTGTTGGACTAAAATTCTTATGTACTGTTGATGGTGACGTGGCAGCATATCAGTGGACGAAAAATTTCGTGTACGGTACATGCATCACACAGGATTATTTTCAACCAAACAGCGTCACTGTTCAACCCGGGTCAAACCGTGTTACTGTTCATCCGCGTGGTAAAACCGCGTACTGTTGACTGATGACGTGGCGCAATCCTGAGCGTCCAAACTGTTTTTAATCCAATGGCCATGATTTACTCCATGTATCTATCAAAAGGGGGCCTCTCCCCCCTAATTTGACATCTCTGAATCCATTTTTAGGATCCATTTTCTGTAATTCCTTCTCCATTTTATATTTTCTACGTATTTTAATAAATTCTCATTTTACCCCTAGTTCAATTATGAATGGCTAATTTTCTTTCAAGCTTGGGTTGAAGGTGAAGTCTCAACATGTGTCATGGGCTTTATTTGGTAAATTTACTTTCTCTTCCCCTCTAATTTTTTTGGATGTTTTAACTTCTCGTCGACAAATAATACTAATCTTGTCTAGTACCGCCTTGGTTTCACCGACCCCCTAGTACAAGGTTATTATTATTTGGCACGATAAGCCCTTAGCACCATATTGATTAGAGCGTGGTTCATGAGGTGTGGATTCCCTCCTCATGATTTAATTGGCATTAATAAGGATTATTTAGCCCATGATGCATGTTGATACGGATCCAGATACCCAAGTACGTCATCTCAATAGATTTCTCTTCAATTTATTCTCGTCATTTCAATTCCAATTTTAGAATTTATTCTCGCCATTTCAATTTCAATTTTAGAATTTATTCTCGCCATTTCAATTCCAATTTTAGGATAATCCAAATCATTTTCACCACAAATCCAACCACCCATTTACAAAATTAATTCTACACACAATTAAAATCCACCTCCTCGTGGGATCGATACTCGTCACCATTAGTCTATACTACAATAGATTCGTGCACTTGCGAGTTCAATAAAATTTGTACAACACCCGCAACCTATAAAATTGCATGCAACAAGTACGTTTATTCAGGTTAGTGGGTTGGCGGGTAATTTTACCATTCCTAATATTGTCTATATGATATTATTTTTCATAATAATAAATTTTTTAATAATGCTTATATAGTCTAATTGAATGCGTTTATCTAAAGTATGTATACTCGAATTTTATTTTTAGTCTCGCTCGAAATCCACTCGGTCAAGTCAATGTGACAATTTTTAAAAAATTAATTTTTTAATAATATAGAGTGTAATTTCACTACGTACTATTACAATAATTTTTGTTGACATTGCATTGTACTCTTGAACTAAATTTACGATGTAACTAGACAATTATAATTTTAGTGCAACACGTAGAATTAAATAATTTATACTTAATTGCATAGATGATTATATGATTTAAGCATGATTATTAAACTTTTAAAGTATATTTTATTAATTTGAGTAATACTCTCTTATAAATAGATATTACATAATTCGTGTAGTAATTGCAAACTATGATTGTGCAATCAATTATTACAAATTTATTACACTATTAGTAGTAATAAAATAAACTATCATTAAAATATAACAATTAAGAATAAGGGCAACATCAACTAAGCTACAAATTATGTATCCAACTATGTTAAGTATATTGTTAAATAAATTTAATTTTTATGACTTATAAAAAATGATTGCAATTCGGAACAATAAATAAGTAGTTTTAAAATAACTGTCAACATTATTGTTGAATTACAACATTGAACTGACCAATAAGAGAAAAAGTTCCTTTCGATATTTAATTTAGGAAGCAAAATTAATGTTTTAATATATTTTCTTTTTTCGATTGCATTGATTTTCTAATGTGTTCTTTTACAAATATTGTTCAATTTGATTGTATTTATTGTGTTTAGCTTTAATTAAAGATAAAATAAATGATGACTCAAATTGGATTCAAAGTAAATCCTAATTTGCAAATATTAAAAATTTTCAATAAAAAAATTAATTTTCACAGTTCATTGGATAATCATATAATAAATAAATAATTTGTATTATCATAACCATTTGAAAAATGATAATGCAGTACAAACTGCATGCACAATTGTTAAAAATAAAATTTTGGTTGAAATGATGAGAAATCAAAAAAATTATTTTGGAAAGAAAATAGAATGGTAATATTTTTATGTGAATTAAGACACAAACATAATTCTAAAGCTAATTTATTTTAAAAAGCAATAAGTACAATTAATTTGAAATGATGAAAAGTACAAGTATAAAATAAAGTTGAGTTCAAGAAAAAGTCATGAAGATAAAAAATTTAAAGAAAAAGAGATGTTTCAAGAAAATTAGATTAGGTAAGATTCTAATTTTTGCAACTTACATTATTGATTGTAGATTATAGGAAAAAAGAATAGGGGATACAATAATGAATTTTTAGTATATTGCAGTAAGTTTGATATTATAAGTTGCTAAATCTTGCCCCCAAATTGTAATAGTCAACCACTGTCTTCTTCTCTCTTTCGTCTTTTCCTAAGACCGAGCTCAACCCAATCAAAAACATTTAAAGCCCAACCCTAGCACAAGTCCGACCCAACCCAATTTAGGTCAACGTTGGGTCGGGCTCGACCCGACCCGCTCAAAATTGTTTCATAATTAAATAATTTGAGTAGCTCAAATTTGCTAATTTTTTGTAATTTTACGACCACATCCCAATTTCATTCATGTTACTTTTTAATTTTTGTTCTCTTTCTAGTGACAATACCATGAAAATAAAACAAAATAAATGATTTTTCTAATTTAAAATAATTAACAACACAAAGGCAAAATATACAATACAATTAATCACAAAATAATTCACAAAACAACCAATTAATAGGAATAATTTTTTACAAATCAATTCCACAATCCAACATTAAAAATGCACAACGCAATTAAATTACAAACACAGTTCAATTCCACAACCATTTCAACCCCACACACAATTCAATTCCAAAATCCAACATTAAAAACACACAATGCAATTAAATTAAAAAAAAAAACACACACACACAATGTAATTCCACAACCATCTCAACCACACACAATTCAATTCCACAACCGAACATAAAAAAAAAAAGCATGTCTTATACTAACAAAAAAATAATAATTACATAATCATCATGACCATATAAGCTTAAATGAGAAAAATTAATTAATATTTATGAAATTATCAAAGCTAAAGTTGGTGGTAGAATGTGTGCGTGGCTGACTAAGTAATAATGGTCGCTGGCTGGCTCACATCGCGGCATCGCGTGGCTGACTGAAGTAAGGCAGCAGGCTGCAGGCGAGACAAATGGAGACCGTTCGGGGCTAATTGGAGTGGAGCAAGTGAGCAGTTAGAGCAGCACGACAAGCGCGCAGTGGACAGTGACGGTGCTCGACCCTGACACAAAATTTGATTAGACTTAAAAATTTTAAGCCGAACTTGACCTGAAACCCGAATATTGGAGTCAAAACCCAAAAAATTAGGGTCAGGTCAGTCTGGCCAAAAATAGGGTCGAGTCAAATTGCCAAGACTAACCGCTTGCTTTTTAAAGCCAAATTTCATTTGCCCCCTTCAAGTTTCTTTTAATTGATTAACTACCCAAACTTATAAAACTTTGGGCTTGGGCCATCCAAATGAGATGGACTCAACACCTACAATTCGAATTAGCAAAAACAATGTCTCTCCTTATTTTCCATTTAGATTTCATATTTCAAATAAAAGTAGATTTTTTCTATTTTTTATTTAGATAAAATTGTCTGACAATAAGTAATAAATTAAGAAAACAAATAATGAAAAATAAGTAAATGTCTTAAAGAAGTTAAATTCAGACTTTAGACATAAAAGCAAATAGCACCTTAGTTATAAGAGAGCAACATACTAGGTAATCATAGCAGCATACTTGTTAATCATACTTAATGATGATTTAATATTAAATCTTGTAAATTAGAGAATAGAAATAAAAAAAGGAGAACAATTCGTAAATAATTGATTCTATGTATTTTGTTCTGCGTCGCTTGTATAAATACATATTTATAGTATATAACTAATCTTATAAAAGGAAGAATACATGACTTATGCCTCTCATATAGTAATTTCATCAATCACGTAATATTGCAAATCTAAATGCACAAGTTATGCCTCTAAATTGGTACAAAACACAAGCCTATAATTAATATTAGAATTCTAGCTTAACAACCCAAGGGGAGGGAAGGTGGGAGTGGGAGGTTAATTAGGTTCTAAAAAATTCTTTAGTAGCAATACGACCATCCAACAAAAATAATAGCAACAACAATAAATAAATTAAAAAGGTAAGGATAGAGAAACGAAATACAATAATTTTTATATCGTTTGGCAAACCCTTCCACGTCCACGCCTCCAAACAAACTAAGCTCGAGAATTCCACTAACACGAAGCCTTATATCTCAAGGCTCCAAAGATTATAATTTACTTTTTAATGTGTCAATATACCTTTACAAATTCAAGGTGTGCATCCCGCACCTCTTTCACTAAGTGTTTATACACTTACAATCACTTAATTTCATAGGTGATATGATGCTTAGAAAGAACACACTCCTCACAAGAATATACTAGTAAGTGATTGCTCAATAATGAATTAGTGTATGCAAGGAAACAAATGAAAGCCTAAGAATGCTTTGAATGATCAAGTTTTAGCTCAGCAAAAGAATATGAAAAAAAAAAAGTTAGAGTTGACTTTATATAAATGGATTAAGAAGCTAGCCATTACTCTCTTAAAATAAGACATTCTCTTTACTATCGAATCACTGGTAACTCTGAAACAAATACTTGCTTGCTGACATGGCATGCTACTATTTGAAATAGATTTAAAAATTTAAGCCTAAACAGATCATTGGGATAACCATTTTAAAGATGGAATGTTTTAGAATATTAACGAATGAATGCTAATTAGGAGGTAGATGACCGCTTATTCTAATTTCTCAATTTTCTAAATTTGATAATTTAGCCTCCAAGCTTTTTAAAATTACATACTATCCTAACATGTTATAAAATCTTTCAAATGATTCCTTTTTCAGAATTTCAAACAACACTTGCATGTCTTTTTCAGAATTTTAAATAATACTTTCAAATAATTCCTTTTTCAGAATTTCAATTAGTCCATATACTTGAAAAACAACCATTTTGATAAAAACACTTGATCTTCATTTTTTTTCGAGTATACGAGCTCTATAATATGATAACAATAATGGATTTAAATGTCATGATTATGATAATAATTTGAGCTTTCAAATGTTTAATCATGAACACATTTAATCATATTAACTTTACGAGAAATGTGAAACAATAAATTACTTAAGTTAGTATCCTTGATATTTGTCCTTAACTTGATTAGCTCTGCCAATTGAGTGATTTAAAATTGATCTTACATGGATGGTTTTTGTCCTTCAAGAGGTAATAAAATTGAAATAATATATTTTCTATTTCATCCTTAACATATGCTTTGTTATCATCAAAGTCAAAGTTTTGAAAACCTTTAGATCAATAATCTCTCTCTTTTTCATGATGATAAACACTCCATGTATTTTGACAATAATAAAGGGATTTTGACAACAAGATTTTCGAGAAATACAGAGGTCCCCCAAGTATGAAATGAGTATATAAAATATCTAAACATAGGAAACACTACACGAAGCTCAAGATTAGTCAATCAAGAAATAAACCATAATTAAAGCATTTCACTATAATATCATCAAGCATGCAAGAATTTTTTGAAAAAGATCTCATCTTATCAAACACATAAGCACTTTATCATATCAAAATACATTCTTTCTCTCCCCATTTGGACATCATTAAAAAGTATTTTTAGCACTAGTCCATAATCAATAATCACATTTTAGAAATCAATATAATTAAGCTCATCAGAGATCTAATGTGACATTTTAATTCAACTTAAATAATCCCATACACCTCAATATCCAAAGTTCACATATTTCTTTTCAAAAAAAAAGTACACATATTTCTCCCACTTTTGATATCATTTAAACTAAGCAAACAAATAATGCACATTCAATAATTTGTCAATAAAGTTAAAAAAAAAAACAACATTGAATCATCAATCATAGATCTCATAAGAACTTCATCAAGTACAGTGTGAGGACTTGTAATTTGATTTTGGGACCAAAATATAATTGAGGGAAAGTTGCTGGGCCATTTTACAGATCAACTTCAGTTGAGGGTTTGTTTTTTGTAAAATGTTGCTGACGTGGCCAAAAGTTATTAAAGTTGTTGGCTAAAGCAACAATGCCGGGCATTGAGGCCCGGCATCGTGCCGGCATGTAAACACAGTCGTTGGATTCAAGTAAAATGAATCCAACGGCTGAGATTGAAAAGAAATAAAAAAGAGAAAAAAATTGTTAACTTGTTAAACCGGTTCCCAAAGCTTGCAAAACAAAATTTTGCTTTTTGAGGGTTTCACCCAGGCCATTCCCAATCTGTCACACCTCTCTATGAAATCACAAATTTCTCTCTTCTATTTGTTTAGTAATCACGCAAGATCGAAGGCACCATCTCGTTCAAAGCAAATAACAAGTGGAATCCATGAAGCAGTCGCTGTCATCCTAAGGTGTTGAAGATGAACACAAGTTCCTTTATTTCCTTTTCATTTTGTGAGTTAACGGCAAGGTGAGGAGGTAATTTGGACCTTTGTGGTTTTTGTGATGTACTGTAAACTTTGTGTGAAATAATTAGAGATTTGAAACAATTAGAAGTTTGGTAATTTAGAGTGAAAAAAGATATTTAGATGATGAAAAATTGATGTTGAAGAGATGATTAATGGCTTGGAAGCATGAAATTGGCAAGAAAACCCTCAATCCTGATATGATTGATGTACTGTAATTCAAGCATGAAATTGAAGAAAGATATTTAGAAGGGGATGCAATGTTCCCATGATTTTGCATAGTTTCAATGGCATTAGTTGGTAAAATTTCTGATTGATCAACACCTAGTAGATTCGCCATAAATGTAGTCGAGGGTGGCAATGACTCCAGCAATAAAGGCCTGATCTATCCTCGGTTTCACCACTATGTGATATAGATCCTTGCTTTCCATTAAGTCTTCTATTTCTTTTTTCACTCCAATCTGTCATATTTAAACGGAATCATCACTAAGTGATCAAAAGCAAAACGAACACTGCAGCTTTAGCATACTTTTGCTTAAATGAATAAAAATAAAGCAATGTCTACAGCTTTTAGATCATGGAGTTGATTGTATACCTGAGCTACAATGTTGCCACTGGGATCAACAATGATGCAGTCTTTATCTGGGAAGTAACCTTTGACCTCAAAGTTGCTACTTCTGGCTGTAGTTTAAGTGGAGATCCTTATGGAATTGTTCCTCAATAAACATGAACTGTTGGGTGGTTCTTTTAAAGTAAACACTAATTTCTTAGATCCTTCATAGTCAAAAGCGTAACCCTTCCATTTTTTAATTTTTTTCTATTTTGTTGTTGATTTTTTGAGGTTTGGTTTTTAAGTGTTATTTTTCTATAGGTACCCTAAATTTTTCTTGTTTGGTTTTAGGTGTTGTTTGCTTGTTTTGAGCTCTACACTCTTTAGAAGGAATACTAAAGATGAGCGCTCAATAATTTGCCAAGAACTTACCCATTTTTCTGGGTCCGGCCTTGATACTACATTTATGTGTGGTCTATTTCAGGATTTAAAATATAGCATACAGTTATAAAATGGAGTCCACAAAAGGCAGAAGGGGAGGACCTGGTCAGAGAGCTTGGATACACTTTTTGTAAGTATAAAATTATTGCTTTGAATAAAGTTCTTATTATAACTATTTATTTTGTTGACGTAATTAGTTGAACTAAAATGTTGTGTACAGTAAGCATGAAGCAGAAAAGGTCAGGCAAGAAGGGATCAAAAAAGTTTGTAGGGCGACAATTGTTGAAAAATGGAAGAAATTAATGAATGAGGAAAAGTGCCGATTTGGTACGATGCATGAGGACCCAAGTTCAAATGTTGGTGAAAGGAGTATTGAAAAAACAGATGAAGAACAAAAAATTGGGGATAAGCATAGCCAATGTAATTTATCTCGTTGTTGTGTCAGTGCATTCACTAAGGTCATTTCCACACTGTCGGCCGACCAACAAGCTGCAATTAGAGAAATTGGCTTCGGAAGCATGCTAGAATTACGATGTGGTCGCCTAAGACAAGACTTCTATGAAACACTTGTCCAACAATGTGATACAAAGAGGCACTGTATAGTTTTGCAAGGGAGAGAGTTTTGTTTAAACCCTACAACCTTCAACATCGTAATGGGGATCAAAGATAGAGGGGAACTAGTATACATCCGAGAAGAAGCGGCTGATATAATTGAACTGCGTGCCAAGTATAGAACGGGTGGAAGAAGAATTGAAATAGCCGCAGTTAGTGAAAGATTGATAGCTAATAAGAGTAGTGTGTTAGCTTAAAGGGCTATACATAATATAATTTTGATGATAACAAACATATGTATTGAGTGATTTAATAAATATTGTATTTCACATTTTCACTAGTTTTTTAAGGATAATATTTATGCAAGTGAATCAAGTGAAATCAAGATTGAAGACACTCAACGGACAACGGCGACATCAAGAATATAGTTTAGAGCTCAACGAACAAATTAGTGCCATGAATTCTTGTAAAGCCAGTATGATTTAATTGATGCATGATTTAGCATTTGAGAAGCTCAAGAGATTAATTTAATTAAATTCTTTTCATAAGCTAAAATGTTTTATTTTTATAAAGTAAAATATTTTGTGGAATTGAGTAATTTGGACTTAAATGCTAAGTTTTGAAATCTTTGATTTTAATAAGTATTATCATTAAATTTCGAAGTTGGACGTTTTTATAAACATTTGAAATGTTTTGGGCCATACTATAATTTATGAATATTTTGGACTAAAGTGAAAGATTTTGAGAACTTTGAAAAATATGAGTATTATGTTGAAGAGGACCTTTGTGCGAAACAATAAAATCTTTGGGGCCATATCATAATTTTAGAAAGTTTTGGAAAGATAACTATTCTTAAGTAATTCTGAAATTGGACTTATTTGAAAAGTTTTCTGACGTTTTGGGCCATAATATAATTATAAAAAGTTTTAGACCAAAGTATAATTTAAGTGAACAGTATTACTGTAGCAAAATTCAAAAATAACGGTAATATCACTGTTCCTGAGTGGTGAGCTGGATAAACAAGCGACTAGCCGCTTGGGCGCTGGAATTTGCCTATAACGGCTAGTTTTCGAGCTTTCACTATAAAAACTCAACTCAAACTTAATTCTAATAAAAAAAAGTACACGCAAATATAAGATCATACAACATATATTGAGCTTCCAAAATGCAAATCATCATTGATTGAAGAGCGTTTTTGTTGTAAGTTTTATTTCTCATCAAATTGTGAGTGTACAAGTGTGGGAAACACTTGGGGTGAAGAGATTGGGGATATAATCTCTTGTTGTAAAGGTCCATTGACACCTTGGAAGTCAACTGTAAACATTTGAAGCCTTGGGAGGCTTGGATAGTGAAATCCTCAAGCCGGGTGAGCTTGGAGGCATGGACGTAGGCGGGGATAGCCGAACCACGTAAAAATCCTTGTGTTTGTTTTCTCTTCCCTTACTCTTTTAATAAATTGCTTGATTGAATTTATTTTTTTTTATTTGATTAAGGCAATAGATTAAATTGTTGTGCGAATTATATTACATTATTTTTAAAACTCCAATTCACCCCCCTCTTGGGTTGTATAACTTGCATTTCATAGTGATGACGACTTTAAGATCATGTTTTGTTTGTTTCTTCTAGGAACTGTATTGTGTCCCACAAGTGCCAGCTACATCAATCCGATGTATCTGCATTCCTTAAAAGATGTGCAGTTAATTAGGAAAAAGAATTGGACTACATGGTGTTTCAACTTTCTGTGGGAGGGCATAGCGAAGTATAAAATCATCAAGTGAAGTCAGTTAGTGGTTGTGTTGTGTTTTTAGAGGTATATTTAAGAAATCTTAGATGCCATAATTAATTTACCAAATACGAAAATAAAATGATGTAGTAATTATTTTTTGAATAAACAGTTGTTCTACTTTAGTGCTGTTTTGTATGATCGATGTTCCATGGACAGAACAGTTTGCCCTGTTATTGTATAGACCAAGGAAAAGATTCGGCGCTTATTGAATTGGCGGAAAAAGTTTGGAGACATGACAAGTACTGAGGTTTGTTTTATTTTTTGTCTTGTTCACACATGTATTTAATTTTGTTTACGGTTAATTGAATATATTTTGATTGTCATTATGTATGATTGTTGTGCATATTTATTTTAGGTTCCAATGCGTGAATCAAATTTTCTGCAGCTCGAAAGAAATTTCCCTCATTTTGAACAAACCGAAGATGCTGGGCCGAGCACTGTTAATATAGAGGAAGCTTTTAGGGTACTAACACAGTGTGTCCACAGAATTGAACACAAAATGGATTCGTTCAATGTGAGAATGGAAATGGTTGAGAAGACTTTGGAGGAATTGAGATCAAAGTCTCCAGTTGGTGCACCATCAAAACAACCATCTTATCCATGCCCGCCATCTCCGAGCTTGAAAATAGTAGAACCAACATGTCTAGTCAGAAAAACCGAGCCAACCACTGATGGAAAAAACAAAATGGTAATGGATAGCGACGAGGACTCTGTGGATCGCAGATTGAACTTGAGCCTCGATAAAATAATGGGCTGGATGGGGACAAGAGAAGAAATCGGTGAATTTCGTAAAGATCATACCCACTTTGTCCCTATTCCACCACCTAATCTCTGAGATGAGGTACAGTTTTATAACGTCATTTTCTTAAAATTATTTCGATGATAACTCACTTATGAAGTAACTTACAAATAAATTTATTTTTTATAAAGGATATAGACGAACCAGTTCAACTTAAGCAAAAACCTCAAACATCTACTAGTGTCAGTGTCCTGCCAACGCGACCAAGTAGGAATCGTAAGCCAGGTCGATATCAACTTTCACCGTACGATCAAGTGTCCAGGGGAGCAAATCCCAAGTATAAAGCTGGTCCGTTTCAAGTCAATGATCCAGTTACGCTGGAAAAATTGAACCTTATTCAATATGCTTTTAACAAAGAGGCTGACGAAAGGTAAAATTCAGAAGACTGAAATTAGTTTTATGTATATAGTTGTTATGCTATACGACTAAAAAATTACCGTGTTTTGTCTTTAGTGAAATCATTGTTTTTAGTTACAGCGAAATTCTTAATCGGCATTCTTTATTGACTCTTTTGCCGGGGGCTTATCTATATGGTAAGGTATTAGGTTTCAACATTTGGTGATGTCACAATATATGTTTGTCGTTTATTATATGTTATTATATATCTGAATCAATATGATCACTTTTAGGTGATTTCTATGAAAGCGCATCACCTCACCCTCATTCAGCAGGTGGTGGAGAAAGATGTGCCAATGAATTGGTATTTACCAACAAGATATTCTGTGAGTCTCGCCGCCACTTGTTGCATTGTGTTAACTGCTTCTTTATTGTAACTTCCTTATGCAACGTTGTCTTTATTATGTGTAGCAAGCAGTTCTAATGGTCGGAGATGAGGTGGATTGTTTTGCAAGAGCATCTAGATGTGGAAAGAATTTTATGCAACAGGTGCATAGGTGTCAAAAGGTTACTTTCTTAACCTTTAACTTATTTCAATTTATATTAGTGTGCTTGGTGTATGACATTGACAATTGAAATATCAGATTTATGTGCCAATAAATGATGAATCATCTCATTGGTACCTACTGATCGTGAATGTCAAAAATACAAGTGCAGAAACATGGGATCCTCTTCCAGATCCCCGTAGTAATAGAAGACGACACAATCAAGCCATGCGCATTATATCTTAATCATGTTCTTTTTTTTGTGATCTATTTAACATTATCAGTTATGTATATTGTGTTATATTCATATCCATAATATTGTCTGGTTTTCGACATTGCCGACAACTACATTCCTTGGATTGGATTCTACAGCCCCAATTTCCAAGCAATATGCAACACGTGAAGTTTCAAGACTTTCCAATCAACCGGGGCATTGGAGTTCCAAAGCAAAGGAATGGATATGACTGTGGGGTTTATGTGATAAACTATATGGACAACCCAGAATTTATTCCGAAGAAATCGTCAACTTTGGTATGACTATACCAAACTTGTTTAATGGTTGAACTCAAAATTTTGTTAACTTCATAATTATATAAAACCTATTAATTATATGAAAGTAATATTAGTTTCCTTTCAAATTGACAAGTACACATCTGAGGATACACGGGGTAGGCTAGCCATTCAACTAATTAATTCTGCATTGAATCAAAATCGAGATAAATTGCTGGAACTAAGCAACGCACAGTTTTCGATTCATGCTGTAATGGTGAACCCTATACCCTCTCAAGTGCAAAAGCCATTTCACCAATAAAACGGCAACATTCGTAAGAAGAAGAAAGTTAACACGAGAACGCGCGCTTAGATATCGAACCATACTACGGAATGATTATGCAAGTGATTGCATACTATTTTTTGTTATAAGTTGTTTGAAACGTGTTGGGAGGTCATACCGTGACTTTTTTTGACTTCTTACTTACGATGGTTGTAAAATCAATTTTAATGGAGAATTATCTTTAAATTTATGACATGGTTATGTATTCTCGGCCGAGACATTATTTAACTATAATGAACATATGTATGTTAACAGTGTTCACATCTCATCATTTGATATTAAACTAGTTGTCATGTTGGTACATGATAGTGGAATTCAAATGGTAATACATATTGACTCATTTTAATGGCACTGCTTAATGAGGCCACCAATAAAAAATATTAGAAAATTGGTTGCTTGCATGACCTAACAATGTTGGATTGACACCAGCAAAGGCTCCAGGATTCTGGGTGCTTGATGAATCGAATACGGCAAAACAGTTTCCATCGACACTAAAATCAATACCACGAAAGTTATTTGCAATGAAATATCCAACAATGAAATAATTAAACACATGATAAAGAACTTGGGACATACCTTAGTTGGGTGCTATCATTCCCTTGAATAGGACAAGTTCGTGCTGTATACCCAACCTGACGACATTTTCCACACTTTCTAGAGCTTTTTGCTACACATTTTCCTTTAGATTATAGCGCCCTTGGTCTTTACAACTACAGGATTACGAAGTTTTGTTCCCATTCGTAATTTTTTATTTGAGAGATCGTCTCGTTCAAATTGTTGTTCATAAGTTAATGTTAGCGGATTGATTTCTACCAATGCATATTCATAGGCTTCAACATTTTTTGCTGCATTGTAGTACATTTTATTGCAAGCTGCAGACAATGCACTAATACTGCGTTTACTTTTTGGAATCCTGAGGAGTGGGAATCCTTGGATTAGGAGTGTGGAGTGGGAGTGGGAGTAGGGTGTTTACTTACACTAGAATGGAAGCATGGAATAGAGATCAGAATCCAATTTATGAGTTTACTTTGTCTTGGATTGGGAGTAAATAATTTCAAATTACAATTTTATCCTTATTTAAAGAATTTTAGTTTTTAATTACAGAACTAATAAAAATATATTTAATGAATAATATTTATTTTATTATATTTGTAAATTTATTATAATTATTAATATTCTTAATTATGAACAATAAATTATTAATTTTAATATAAAATGAAACCTTATTTTATTTTATTTAATATAATTATATTAAATTTATTATTATATAAAATAATAATATAATATTATTTAGTACAAAATTAATATTTTCTTAGAATAAACTATTTATTAATATTAATATTAAATAAATATAGTACTATTATTTTTAAAATAAATATAATAATATTATATTTATTAATTCTCTATTAATATAATAATATTATTTTAAAATAATTTTAACTTAGAATCAATGTAAATTATTATTTAGTTAAATATAATATTATTATTCAAATAAATATTATTTATTTTATTTTATTAATTATAAAATATTAAATTAAATTAAATTAAATTAAAAATGAAAGGATAAAAAGGGGAGAGGTGGGAGTGGATTCCCACTCCCACCTCCCCCAATGGGAGTCCCACTCCCACTCCCCACTCCAAAAATGAGTGGGGCCCACGGAGTGGGATTCCCAATCCGTGGCCATTTTAAGCAAGTAAACGCTGGAGTGGGAGGAATCCACACTCCTCACTCCCACTCCAGCAAGTAAACACAACCTAAATCTAGCCACCTCTGAAACATCGGTGTCAACTTCTGGTTTTGTGGTACTGCAAGTATTGTGCTCCTTGGCTTTTTTTGTCCATCTACGAAGAACCATATTATCAGGAATCTTTGCAATTTGTTCTACTTTCAAGACATGAAACATATGCCTACAAGGAAGCACAATGGACTCCATCATTTGACAAGAACATTGTATGTGGTTTTCTTGTAGATTGTGGATGACATTCCAACATGTTGTTGGTGTCCCAAATTCAGTCACTGTGTACAAAGCAGCATCGACAGCTTTGACAGTTTTTACTTCGATGACCGCTCCTTCTCACAGCATCTCATCTCTAACCTTTGAAAAAACTTTTAACGAGAACAATTGTGCAGCATGTTTCTGCAGACTCTGTAAGTGCGTTCTTAAGACAGGAGTACTGTATTTGGTTTTGAACTCATCGAATGTTTTTGTGGTACGAATATTACGGAGAGCACGATCGATTTGTCGCACAAACTCATACAATTTTAGTTTATGTTAGACAAATCGGCTAAGATATGCATTCATACTTTCACATCGTTGAGTGCTTCGCATACCAGCAAAGAATGTTCCTCTAAGATAAGCTTCCGCCCAGTTGCACCGCTTTGAATACATTTTCTGTACCCATGCATGTTGTTCAAGTGCGAATTCAGCCACTACCTCTGACCATTGGGTTTCAAATTCAACTACCGTTATAGGTGTCAACATCAAATCACGAAATTTTCTTGTAAAGTCTTCGTTCTTCAAATTAGCCTACGCATTGCGCTCGAGATGCCAACAACAAAGACGATGGATGCACCCAGTAAACACTGTCTTTATTGCCTTCCACATTGCCTTGTCACCATCAGTAATTACAGACACGGGCTTTCGATTGCCCATAGTGGATAGGAAAGTTTGCAGCAGCCACGCGTATGAGTCAATTGTCTCTTCTGCGAGCAAAGCAAAACCGAAAACCGTTGTTCTGAAGTAATAGTTTATTTCGACAAGTGTTACGAGGGGTTTATGATATGCATTAGTCTTATACGTTGCATCGAATGCCAGCACATCACCAAAACACTGATAGTCATAACGAGCTACACAATCAGCCCAAAACAAATTTTGTAGTCTATTTTCATCATCTAGTGTGTACTCAAAGCAAAGCCCAGGGTCATGTTCAAATTTTGCCGCAAAGTATGCTATAGTTGTGTCTGAGTCAGAATCTCCAACCTCGGCACGAGTGGAAGCATCTAGCGTGTTTTGCATGTCTTTGCGTGTGAACCTTAAGTTTTGAGGCCCCTCTACCTGATCAGCCATGTAATCCATGAATTGGCAAGTCTTCACACCAACATGCCTTAATGCCTTTGCTTGCGTAAGTTCTGCATCAGTAACCTTTTGATGTGAATGAATAAGGTGAACTTCATTATTAGAAGCCAAATGATGGTTGTGCTCAGGCCTGAATTCTTTGGCGATGTATTTACCAACTGATTCATCGTAATTCACTCGAAATGATGCCCGACACCCGGTTCGTTTTAGAGGCTGTGGTTCTCGCACCCTTCTGCAGTTTTCAGATTGTCTTTCATGTCTTACCCCTTTGAAATGACAAACCCAACGTCGAATTGTGATTCGTCCAGACTTTTTTCTGCGACGCATATCATCTTTCCTAACACCTAAACCAATCATTCGGGCATAATTGTTATACCATAGTTGTGCATCCTCTACTGAGTCGAAATGACTGCCAAGTATGTCCGATGCCTGTAAACCAACCTTTGGAGCAATGGATATTCCTATGTTGCTAGAACTATGTGGGCTACTCATATTTAACCCATGTTCAACCAAAATAACATAATTCACACCTTTTTATCTTAATAATTTAATATAATAATAAATATGAAACCATCTATGCGAGCACAAATCTACTACTTAAATTACAGCACATACCTTTGTTGAAGAGAAACTTGACTTATGAAAAGTTGAAAACTAGGCACCAGAGATGTTCAACGAGATTTTAGAACATAGCATTTGAGACTATGTTTTGGAGTGACTGTGTTTTTTTATGAATAAGTCTTGTACATGAGCCTCAGGATAATCCCTCATTAATGGAGGGAAGGTGAGTTTTGTTTTCATCATATTTATTGCAAACCTAACCAACCACTCGGCTAACCGGTTATGAAAACTAACTGACCGAATACGAGGGACATGATTGCTGTTAACAATCGGATAATCGGTTATGAAATCTGATTATCTGGATTCGAGGGACATGTTAATAACCGAATTAAAAGGGCTTTCTAGACGAAACCGGATTACCGGTTGTGAAATCCAGTTATCCGGATTCGAGGGACAAGCTTGTTGTCCACAACAGGATAACCGATTATGCAAACCGAAAATTCAGATTCGCGTGGCTAGGTCACTGCCAAAACCGGTACGCCGGTTAGGAATTTCCATAAATCCGGATTCGCGTGGCTAGGTCACTACTAACAACCAGTTAGCCAGTTAGAAATTTCTGAAAATTCAGATTCGCGTGGCTAGGTCACAGCCAACAACCGGTTAGCCGATTAGGGATTTTTGGAAATTCGAAATCGCGAGTATATAAACTATTCATCTCCTCTTTTATCTTTCAGTAAACCGGATAGCTTTCTCTCTCTATAACCGATTATTCCTCTCTCGTTTTCTCTCCAAAATCCATTATTTTCACATGTTTTTTTTTGCAAATGGATCCATGAAACTTGTTTCCCATCCATTCTTGTATCCAAAATCATCCTTCAAACCCTTTTTCAACCTCAAAATCAATAGATCCGAAATCGATTCTAGGGTTTAAGCTGAAACTTCTCTCTCTAGATTTCTCCCTCTGAAGCCGTTTTTTATCGAAATTGCTTCTCAAAATCTTTTTACATCCTTATTATCTCCCTTCTCATTGATTTATTTCACTTCAAATTAATCAAACTCACCATGTCAAGCTCACAGCCAGTTCGAAGAAAAGGCAAAGAACCGGTTCAACATACCAACCGATCACGACAAGCATGGGGCACATCCAATCAAGCCAACTTTGAGGCCACACACTTTCAGAACCACAAACATCTAGCCAAACGATTTCACCAACAGTTCATGACTTTGAGGTCCTCCAAACCTTTTTTGTTTTACCGGATTGGTTGAATAATCTTAGTATTAGCAATAGAACTTTATTGCAATTGTTGGAAGATGTTGGTTGGCTTAATGCAATTGTTTTTTAGGAAAATGTATATCCCAACTTGGTGAAAGTGTTTTACTCGAATATGGATTGTTCCACGGAGAAAGAGAATCGAGTAATCACCACAGTTGGAGGAGTTTCGATTGAGTTTGATGATTCAGAGTTGAACTCTATCCTAGGAACTTCCGATGATGGTCTAGAAATATTTTCACCTAGGAAACCTCCTGATATTGATGACTATTTTCATATTGATACTGTTAAGAATATATGTCGTTGTATTAACCTTTTGGATGACGATTGTACTATCCATTTTCGCACCCGATGTCTTTGTCTTCAAACTCGGATATTACTTCGTTTTATTCAGAGTATTGTGCTTCCTAGATCAGGCCATTTGGATGAGGTTTCTCATATGGATGTTGTCTTGATTGATTGTATTCTTAGACATCGTCCAGTCGACTTAGGATACACCATTGTCTGAAACATGCTTAGTATACCTAAGTTGATTACTCGTTCCCTTCCGTATGGTCATTTCATCACACGAATCCTCAAATACTTTAGCGTCCCTATCGAAGAACCATCATGTAGGCCATCTAAGAGCATTGGGGATGAGGCTGTTAGTTCTTTAGGTTTTGAGTGTCGTAATGGCACTTGGGTGAAAGTCGCTGATAATAAGTTCACCTTTATTGCTCCAAGTGATGATCAGCCACTTAATGTTGTGGTTCCAGCCCATCAGCTACCTGATTTTTCACTTTTATTTCGGGGTCAGTGTAGAGGTCAAGCACCTTCAGTGTCTCCCTCAGCTCCTGCATCTGCTTTACCACATCCCGAGCCTCCTACTTCTAAAGAAGTTACTCTTCAGCAGCTTATGGATGAGATGAGGACACTCTCTGTGCGGCAGACTGAGTTTCACCACCAGCAGCAGTAGCTTATTCATGGACAGCACCTCATCTTTGAGCACTTTGGCATTCCATATCCGTATCTACCTCCATCACCACCATCCTCACCACCTCAGTAGTCTCTTATGCTTGTATTTGGACACACCTACATTTTATTATGATTTTGGATTATGTATTTGTTTTGAATGATATGGATTTGTTTTTATTGTTTGATATTTCATGGATAAATTATTGTTTTGAATTTGGACATATTTGAAAATATTTAAATGTTTTCGGTCATTCTATAATTTATGATATTTTGGATCATATCTTAATTTCAGAAAGTTTTGGCTTTAATAAAGTAATAATTAGAAATTCTGAAATTGGACCTATATAAAAATTTTTATAACGTTTTGGGTCATAACATAGTTTCATACAATTTTGAGGTCAAACTGTATTTTAAAAACATAATTCATTGTAACACTTCACGTGGAATATACAACTTATCACGTAAAGTTGGCAACATGGACGTCAAACATGAAACGGCCAAGAATAATCGAGAATTTTGGCTTTATCCAAAACATGTAACAACGTACATCAAACATGAAATCCTACCGTCAGACATGCAACAACTAAAGTTAAACATGAAACTTGCAACACTTCACGTTAAATATGCAATTTATCACGTAAAGTTCGCAACATGGACGTCAAACATGAAACGGGCGGAATATTTGAGAATATTCTTTATTTTGGCTTTATTCAAGACTAACGTAAAACATGCAACCGTTACGTCGAATATGCAACAACTGATGTTAAACATGAAACTTGCAACACTTCACGTGAAATATACGACTTAACACGTAAAGTTCGCAACATGGACATCAAACATGAAACGGGCGAGAATATTCGAGAATATTCTTTATTTTGGCTTTATTCAAGACATGCAATCTCCAACGTAAAACATGCAACCATTATGTCGGACATGCAACAACTAACGTTAAACATGAAACTTTCAACACTTCACGTGAAATATACGACTTATCACGTAAAGTTCACAACATGGATGTCAAACATGAAACGGGCGAGAATATTCGAGAATATTCTTTATTTTGGCTTTATTCAACACATGCAACCTCTAACGTAAAACATGCAACTGTTATATCGGACATGCAACAACTGACGTTAAACATGAAACTTACAACACTTCATGTGAAATATATAACTTATCACGTAAAGTTCGCAACATGGACGTCAAACATGAAACGGGCGAGAATATTTGAGAATATTCTTTATTTTGGCTTTATTCAAGACATGCAACCTCTAAAGTAAAACATGCAACTGTTACGCCGGACATGCAACAACTGACGTTAAACATGAAACTTGCAACAGTTCACGTGAAATATATGACTTATCACGTAAAGTTCGCAACATGGACGTCAAACATGAAACGGGCGAGAATATTCAAGAATATTCTTTATTTTGGCTTTATTGAAGACATGCAACTTCTAACGTAAAACATGCAACCGGTATGTCGGACATGCAACAACTAACGTTAAACATGAAACTTACAACACTTCACGCAAAATATGCAATTTATAATGTTAAGTTCGCAACTTCAACGTCAAACATGAAACATACGAGAATATTCTGAAATATTATTTATTTTGGCTTTATTCAACACATGCAACATCGTACGTCAAACATGAAATCCAACCGTCGAATATGCAACAACTGACGTTAAACATTAAACTTACAAGACTTCACGCGAAATATGCAATTTATAACGTAAAGCTCGCAACTTCGACGTCAAACATGAAACAGACGAGAATATTCCAGAATATTTTTTATTTTGGCTTTATTCAACACATGCAACATCTTACGTCAAACATGAAATCTGATCGTCGAATATGCAACAACTGACGTTAAACATGAAATTTGCAACACTTCAAGATAAATATGCAACTTATCACGTAAAGTTTGCAGCTTCGACGTCAAACATGAAACGAACGAGAATATTTTGAAATATTCTTTATTTTGGCTTTATTCAACACATGCAACATCTTACGTCAAACATGCAATCGAGACGTCAGAGATGCAACAACTGACGTTAAATCTGCAATACTATTTTTTTTCATTTTCAATTTCTTTATTTTTTAATTATATTATATAGTATTATAAGGTTTCTATTATATTATTTAATTTGTTTATCTTTTTCTATTAATTATATTATAAAAAATTATTTTTGACATTTTATTTAATTTTTCATTTTATATTATATTTTTAATATATATTTTTTAAAAAAAATATGGTGCAACCGGTTTGTTAATCGGCTGCACCAAGTATTTGGCAGCCAAAGACAGCCTGGCTCTCTTTTTGAGAGCCCGGCATGGTGCCGGGTACAAACCCAACGGCACTGTAGCCAAACCCAAATTTGTTAGGCTGTTTCTGGAAAATTTTCAAAATAAAAAGGTTGATACACAACACTTGAGATGTGAGGTTTTTTCTCATTTGTTTCTTAATCAAAATAACCAATTCTTGATTCAGAGTGATCCTTATAATGTCCTCTAAAAGCTTGATATGTTTGTAATATATTTAAGTAATAAAAACTTGTTAATTTTTCCTTCAAATTAGAATCTTGTACACGGTGTTGTTTCTTAAATTCTTTGTTCTTGTCGATCTCTTCTCTGTTTTTTGATCCATTTTGAACTTAACCAATTAAAGCCTTATGTATTGATTAAGTTCTTTGAGAATTAGCCATTAAAATATAACATACAGTATAATCATCAAAACACATTCTTTCTCCCCTTTTTAAAGTCCCGACAAATTTTGTGTTAAACATTGCTCTACATGACATTATCATGTGGTTGCACATTTCCATTACGTACTTTATATAAGACCCTTTTTTGCTTTATTTGCAGGATTTTACTATTGGGTGGGAAAAATCTTTGGTTGGACATGCCCTGAAAGTTTAGGCCGAATTCGTTTTTGGATCTACGTGATATATAGATCGTCAAAATCAACATAACTATTAAAATAAGTCACCATCACAAGTTAAAAGAACAAGTGATCCACTCTATAAGTACAAATAGTCATATATGCTAGTTTTATAAATTTAATACAATCACTGACATGATAATTCACGCATACGTAAGTGAATACATTTTTGATTAACTTTTGCATTTGGAGTAATATAATCATATTTTTTTAAAGAAAATTATCTCTCAATCATCTTAAGAATATTGAAAGTGCAAGTAACTACTATGAGATTATAATATTATTGAGAACTACCCCAAGTTTTGGTTTTATATCAACTAGCTACTTTTATGTTAACTCTATTAACCATTGTTAAAAAATCTAAAAGTCTATTTTGCCTTTAAATTCATTTAAGAAGGTAAAATGATGTTTTGGGAGACTTTAGGGTAGAATAGTCTTTTCTTCTAGATTTTCTAAGTTAACAAAAATGTTGATAGTTAATGTAAAACTGAAACTTAAGGTGATAATGAGATATTATCAAAAATTTATATTAGCTATTTGCACTTTGATATTCTTGAATTGATTAAGAGATAATTTCCTTCTTTTCCTTCTTTCTTTTTTTTTTAATGTCAATTACTACTTAGTTCTATATATGTTTGATTGTAAGTGTAATGTCCATGTATTTAACTCTTACCTCATGTTTGGTTGAAAGGAATGAGAGGAAAGGAGAGAAATGAAAAGGAGAAAGAGAGAGAGAAAATGAGGAAAAAATATGTCAATCTCAATTTTATTGTTTGATTTGATATGAAATTAATCAATTCTCTACTTATTTCTTTTTTCTCTTCTCTCTTTTCTTTTCATTTCTTCAAATCAAACATGTCATTAAAATTTATAACAAAAGTGCATAATACTTACAAGGACAAGCATGTCAAATATCAAATTTCAAATGTGTGATTTATAAAAAAAAACAAACAAGATACCATTTACATTTAGTAATTGAAAAAAAAAGCATGTTATTTAGACATTTATATTCAAACCTCTTTAAACTTTAGCTAAATTCAATCATATTTAGATTTTAAACCAAAAAAAAAAACACTACCTTATAGTTTTATTATAACTAATGGTTCAGGCTTGTAGTTTTACATTTATAATACAATATGTTTAATAGAAAATAAGTAATTTCAATAGGACGCATGTCATAATTACATTTTGTTAGTTTGGTTGAATATTAATAACTGTACTAATAAAGTAGTACTTATACATCATTTAGAAACATTAAATTTAGTATAAAAAATAATAAAGTTCAAGTAAATACTTGGGTATTTAGTACTTCTATCTTATGGTGATAAAATAGTTAATATTAAATTCATGTCAAAATAATCTCAACGGTTAAATATAAGAGAAAATAATACTTACAAGCACGAGGTTTAGGAAGATAGTCATGTAAAATCATCATATTTTTAATAAGGACTATTAAAATCCTCTTTTGAGTATAATATTGTTTATAGATAGTAACTAAAAAAATTGACTTTAAATTTTTTTAATAAATAAAAATATAATTTAAATAGTTTAATTTGTTTAGTAACAAATAATATTAGTATAATTTTTAATAATAAAATGATTTTTAAAATATAAATTATTATATTTATTTTAATAATAAATTTGTATTTTTTATAAAAAAATAAAATAAATATTTGCGTTAAATAGAATTTACAATTAATAAAACATATCTCATGTATTAATCATATTAAAATTATTTTCTATGATATTAAAATAATTTAAATTTCTGTATATTTATTTTAATATTATGTTCCCATATATTATAATTTTTTTAATATAATATAAGATTGTAAAATATTAAAATATTTTTATATTAAAATTATTTTAAAATGTATATATTATTACATTTATTTCAATATTATATTTCTATTTATTATAAGACATTGGAGTCAATTTTTTGAGTTAATAGAGTAAAAGAGTATTGTAATAAAAAAAAAAAGATGTTTTGGTATCTTTTATTTAAAATTTAAGAATTTACATGACCATTTCTCCAAACTTTATAGTGTAGATGTGCTTTTTCCTAAATATAAAAAATATATATCGTTAAAAAAAATAAATAGAGGTGGATTTAATTGACTAAATCTTTAAATTTTATCTTTATTTTAATTTTTCAAAATAATATGAACTTACGATAATAATTTTCGAAAATGGTTTGGGTTTAGATTTAGAAAAGCATCCAAATTTTGTCTTTGAAATTCGCACTCCCTTCCACTTAAACCCAAAATGGAAAAGAAGTCGGTAGAAACAGAAGGGGACGACGATGAGCCCATCACGGAACAGGAACTCGAAATCGTTGAAGCAATAGAAGCCGCATATGAACTGTCAATCACAAGGAAAAGACAATTAAGACCTCCTGTTCATAACAATCATACCCATCGCCCCATGTCCATAACTTCCCGCCGGTTGCCCTCTTCACTTGTTGCTTCGCCTTCTTCACCTTCGTTTTCTCTATCACATTGCCAAGGTCCCATCTATTTCCTCACTTTTGCTCACTCTGGTTTTCGCTTTGCTTTCTTATTAGTTGGTTTTTTGTTTCTTTATTTTGAATAATGTTAATGTGGGGTTAATTGACAGTAATTGTTACTGTGCGTTTCTTTTATGGAATTAAGCTTTAGACAATCTTGCAATTGCATTTTTTTGTGGTCTATTATGATCACCATAATTGTTCTTTTTTTATATATAATTTTTTTTTCTGGTTTGTAGTTTGCATTATGGATTTGGTTTAACAATGTGAGATTGATCTAAATTTATCTAAGGCTCTGTTTGGTGTTGTGGCTTAGAAGTTACAGCTATCATAAAATGGAAGTATCTAAATAAAGTTGATAATAATGATAAATATGACTTATAAAGTTAATAATTTTGAAAAAAAATGATAAGAATCATGTAGATTTTTCATCAAACAATTGTGATGTAAAATCACCTTATCAAATTTACCCAACCATTTACGGCTATGGTTTAAAAGCGATAGCTGCCGGAAAAAGTCCTAAATGTAGCCTAAATATATTGTTTTGCATTTTATTACCAGTTGAAGCTGGAAAAAGGTACGGTGTTATAATGTTGTGATATTTATTTTATTCAATCTAGGAGCTAACATGAGGTTGAAATACCCTGCAATGAGGTTTGGAGGTCAAATTTTGTATAGCAGAACTTCAACAGAGGTAGAGATGGCCGCAATAGAGCTTCGACGGATTCTTGAAGCTAATAAAAGTGAAGCAGGTCAGGTCGTTGTTGGATTTGACATTGAGTGGAAGCCCACTTTCAGAAAAGGTAATTCGGTTTTTTTAAATTCTGCAAGTTGATCTGCCCATGTCATTGAATTTTCACTTTTACAACTTGGAATGCTGACCTTTGAATATTAATGTGTGTAGAGATTGAAGCATGTAGTGGATTTTCTTTCTTGAGTGGTCTGTTGAGGCTGTATTGTTGGTTATGAATTAAAACCAATGCCTTGAATTTGCTTTTGAAGCAGAAGATGCGAATATTCATCTATTTGCTCTTTGTGCTGGGTAGCTGTAAAGCTAACTAATCAACTACTTGTAACATAAGTTTTCTTTAATTAAGGATATTTTATTGTCACAATTTACTAATTTTCTGTTTTCTGCGTGGGTGAGTGTTAAGGGATTAAACAAGGAGTTTGATACTGCAGGTATATTGAAGAAAGTAAAAGCAACCATTGCTTGGTGTTGGTCCTACTTTATATTTTTCATTTAGTTTTACATTTGGGAATCCCCACTAATTGTGCAACTGGGGAAAAAGAACTTGCTGAATTTGTGTTGACTTATATACTTCCTTGAAAGTTAGTCCATTGTAAAGCGGAATTGTGAACTCCCAACATTTTCAATCAAAATAATTCTGAGACATACGAAAACCAAACTATATGTTAGATCCACTTTAATTAGAGATGAGGGTTTCTTTTTTGTATTAGTTTATTTCTTTTGGATGTTTATAATCATGTTCCGAGAATTGATGCAGGTGTTTTACCAAGAAAAGCTGCAGTTATGCAGATATGCAGAGACAGCAACCATTGTTATGTCATGCAAATTATTCATTCAGGAATCCCTCCGAGCCTGCAACTGCTGCTTGAAGATTCCACAATTTTAAAAGTTTGTAATATCTCATACAGAAAATTCAACCATTTAGTACAGAAATTCCTAGATTGCATATTAGTTGATCACAATGATTGATGCCTGTACAGGTTGGAGTTGGGATAGGCAGTGATGCTGGTAAAGTTTACAGAGACTATAATGTATCTGTCAAAGCTTGTGAGGATCTTTCCTATCTAGCAAAACATAAGATTGGCGGAGATAGTCAAAAATGGGGTCTTGCATCACTGACCGAGATGCTTGTTTGCAAGGAGGTATCTATCCTAGTCTGCTGGATAAAACTTTATGGAAATTCCCAGAAGGGCAGTCCTGAATCTGTAAAATGATGCCTTTCTGCAACTGCATTATCTTGTGCATTTCTCTAAATATAGACGAATTGTTATTTTGCTATCTCACGTTCCTAGCTCCTAACTGCATATAGTTTCCTTTGTTTTGGCAATCTAGATCAGTTTTTGAAACCCTTTTTGACCCCCCCCCCCCCCCCCCCTCCCAAAAAAAAAAAAGAAGATTAGTTATTGAACCAGGTCCATCTGAAAAGTTTCTGTTGCAGCAGCCATGTCTGCTTCAGTATTCTCTTCTCACCTACTTTAATCAGTAGTATATTCAAGTCTCGTACCTCATCAACCTAGATTTCATTGCCAGCGTCAACACCGAAACTTTGTTGCTTTTATGCCAAAGATTTTAATAGTTGTAAAATATAGGTCCTTGTACTAGAAGAGATTTTGTTAGCTTGCCTCCTAGTGTTGGGTAAGTTATTCTTGCATTATCCGACTGTAATTTCCTCAAAAGGTTGGCCACTAGAGGGTTTTATGTGTGTATGGGAGCAAATTAATGTTCTGACATGGACATTTGAGAATTTATGTTTTTGCTTTTAAGCTATTCAGAAGTTGATTACACATACATAATCAGCCTTATGAATTTTATAGTCACTGTACAAGAAATTCAAAGGAGTGGAAAAAGAATCTCCTACTTATAAGTTTTAGACTGGTTTATCTAATCTAACTACAAGGTACTTAACTGTAATCAGTTGCTCATGATGTGTATGAAACTGGTGGAATGTGTGAAATACCCATATTTACATCAGTGGGAGGATGATCAATATATAGTACCACATGGCCACTTTTTTAGCTGCGTATAATATTTATCATTCCATTTATTTGTTCTTTTCATCCCCTTTTCTTTCTTTTATCATCGCTCATGATCCTAATAAGCAGTACTCAGTGGAGAAATGTTCTGGGCATTATAGGATTTTAAAATCTAACAGACATTAAGATTTCTGGCACTCAACTGAAAAGACAAATTACTAATTTTGTCTAGCTGTTTCGGGTACATTGTTTTGATTATAGTTGTAGTATCCTCTGTGTTAAAGGTGAGCACATTAGATGGGGAATCTTAATTAATTTTCTCAAACTTTGAAGCTTAAGAAGCCCAATAGAATCAGACTGGGAAATTGGGAAGCAGATGTTTTATCAAAGGACCAGCTACTGTATGCCGCAACAGATGCTTTTGCTTCCTGGCATCTTTATCAGGTAATCAGTGTTTACCGCGTCTTATTGTCTTAAGCTTGGGAAGGCTTGTATATACAACTTAGCTAAGTATGTACAACAATTACTTTGAACTGCTTATACAGGTGTTAAAGAGCCTACCAGAGCCAGTTAAAGATGCTACTGACCAGGGAAATCAAAGATGTTCCAGATTAGACTTGCACAATTGCTAAAAAAGAAGTTTAATTCATACGGTCATAAAATTAAATTTTGGTGGTCTTCCCCCATTATTTGCCATAGGATTGAGCATGTTTAACGGAAGCCTTAGATGCAGGTAACTGTATGATGATTTATTAGCGTGTGAGATGTAGATGTAATTTATACACTTTCTTTTTTCGATTCTAGGTTTTGCTCCATTTTAATATTGATTTGGTTCCAACATTTTTTACTCCGTCGTAATTTGTATGGTTCTCTAGTTACAACTCGAGAGTCAAAATAGGACAAAGGGAGGATGAATAACCATCCTCCAAAATCAAAATGGTTCAATAATTTCTATGAATTTATTCATGAAAAATATTATAATGGTTCTAGCTGATAGTGGACAGAAATATTAGGAGATTAAGGATCTATTTAATAAACATGAAAAATTTACAATGGCATGAAGATTCAAAGACCTGGATAACAAAATCTCTATACAATATGCTCAAAGAATTCTTCTTCTTAGGTTTTGTTTTGTATTAAGATGCTGTGAATAGAATAAAATAAAAATTGTAACTATGAATTAAAAGTTAGTAGTATATAACAATATGACTTTTAAATAATGATTTAGACAAAAAAAAGATATTATAGATTTTCATTATACTAGTGGTGGATTAATTAACATAATTTTCTAAGCCACGGTATTTAGTATCATGTTTAGTATTAATGTGTTATAGTTTAAAGCTATATATGCGATGAGAAAAGTTGTAATTATTAAATAAAAATTAATAATATGTAGTAAATATAATTATAAATAATAATTTTAATAAAAATAATAAAAATATTATAGGTTTTTTATTATATAAAAGTTATAGCAGTTAGTGTTTAACAAACATTTTAGGATCAGGTACAGTTGTTCAATCTCAATTTCAAACATGACTTTAGTGTTTACCAAATAATTTAGTACTATAATTTTGAGTTCAAGTTGCTTAATTTCAATACTAAACAGGACCTTATCATCATCGTCAGAACTAGGGACAAATGGAGATGGGTGACCAAATAATGTCATATTTGATGGCATTATAGTCCTAATTAATTTTCAAAAAAAGAAATTCATTGATAGCAAGTGCAATGTCCTTATCATTCGTGGTCCATAAACCCCAGAATTTGCCTGCTCTAATTGACCGAAAGTCCATCAAAAGCATGTGCCTTCACACATGTTATTAGATAATCAGCACATTGAAAATGATATATTTTGTTCGTTTACCATGCGAAAGAAC